>NC_143145.1:12824000-13461250 GCF_059928025.1 Delphinapterus leucas
GTTTCCAGTGTCTTGAGGGCCCTGAAGACTCAGTATGCTTCTTAATTCCCTTTACCACTTGCTGGCTCGGACGCTGTATGATTGAAATAGATATAAGGAAAGACTCTTGCTTTGATGTCCTCTCCTCCCTGGAGCTTGTGATATTCATTTTTTTCCCTTTAATGTCAGGTTATTGTCTAGCAGAATTTCTAGCATGAAAATGTTGGTAATAACAATAATTATAAAAATAATAATGGCAACTACTTTTTACTGAGTACTTACTTTGTGCCTGGAATTGTGGTGAGTACTTTGCGTATGTTACCTTGTCTAATCTTCCTGATAGTTCCATGTAGTAGGGATAATTATCTCCAAATTATACCTGGGAAAATTGGGAGTCAGTGAGAATAAATAACTTGCGAAAGGGTTTGAATTTAGTTTGCTGCACTCTAAACATCGGGCTGTAATTGGCAGTGAAAGAAGGGGATTTAGGAGTCAAATAGGCCAATGCCTTCAACGTAAAAATCCCAGAGAGGGCAAGAACTTAGCACAAGGTCACAGGGCAGGAAGAGGTAGAGGTCAAACTAACTATGAGTCAACTGATTCCTCTCCAGGTGCTTTTTATCATTATCGTGCATCATTTTTCTTACCTGCCTCTGTTCTTTTATTTTTTGAGAGCACTAAGCAAAGCCCAAAAGCAATTGTGTCATCTGTACATATAAACAAAAAGCACAAAGAACCCAGAATAATACTTATGTCAAGACTTTGGAAACCACCTGATTAAAAATAGTTGATCTAGACATTAAAAAAACCACACCAGGTTACCTCTACAGCTGAGCTGATGCAGGCGCGTCTGACAGCGGTCACTGAGATGGGAAAATGAATGATTGGACAGAAAGGAACAGTAACTATTGATTAAGTGGTAGCAGAGAGACACAGACCTAGGTCTGGTTCACTCAGTGCATTTTTGCAAGGAAGAAAGCCATCAGTCCTGGAGATTTCTCCACCCAATATGAGGATCTCTAATTTATTACATACATACATTAGGCTGGATTTTTAGAGCAATATGATTTTTTATTTATAGGGGAATTTAAATACGGCATTTTTCAAAGCGTAAACTTCAGATCTAGTCTATCAGCTAGAGTCATAAATCATGGCTGTTTCATTTCCAAATCATTTAGGGAGACTGAAAGCTTAAAGTATTTAATTTATCCAAACCACATGGGGTAGTTTATCATTGTGCATGATGTACCTTTTTTTTTTTTTAAATTTCGATGCTGACTTGTAAAATTTTGAACAAATCATGCTGAGTTTTGGGGGTGTATGAAGGCAGTGCAAATCTTCTCAATCTCTAAGGAGTAGGTAACATGGGAATCCCGATGAAACATTTGCAGAAATGGAAGTTTATATAATACTATGATATCTCCCTGATGTGACAGGGTAGCTCATATTAGAACCCGTTCTTCATGGAATAAGTTGAATGTTTTTGTCAGAGGGTAAAATGTAGTGGTTTGATTGAAATGGATGACATGACTGAATAAGATGGATGCAAAATGGGCTAGTCCCTTCTTGGTCAGAAAAGACATATTTTTTTCCCCTCACTTACAAGCCTTTCCCTGTAAATAAAGTGAATCCTACAGCACCTGCCTTGAAAATTATCTTGCATTAACAAGAAAGCGTCTTGGATTCCTTGATGAGTAAGTCTTTTTTTAAATGACTCAGAATCTCACTCAGCCTCAAGTCCAAGCCTGGAGTAGTTGGGTTACTTATCTCTTTGTAAGCTTAGGGGATAGGTATTTATTAGGATAACAAAGATTTAATATGCTAACAACACCCCAATCTGGGATTTAAGCCCAGATCTGTTTTGGCTCCAAAGCTCCCAAAGTGAAGCAATCCCAGTGGCACTCAGTACTTTATCTTTTAGAGGACAACAGACAGCTCCAGGCGGGAGTAAGCTGATGTGAATGTAATTTTCTCCGTAGTTTAAAATGGGTTAGTTTGTCTCCTGAGTGTGACTCTGTATTTACCCATTGTTTTTACTTTTGCATTGCAGCTTTCATTTGTATCTGCACTCCCATATTCATGGCAGCATTATTCACAGTAAGTGAGATGTGAAAACAAAACCAAGTGTCCATGACAGATGGGTAGATAAAACGTAGTATATATTACGTACCATGGAATATTATTCAGCTTTAAAGACGGAGGAAATCCTGCCATTTGTGACAACATGGATGAAATGGGAGGACATTATGCTCAGTGAAATCAGTCAGTCACCGAAGGACAAATACCTCCTGATTCCACTTATATGAGATTACATGTAGTAGTCAAACTCATAGAAGCCGAGAATGCAGTGGTGGTTGCCAGGGACTAGGGGACCATGGAGATGGAAATGTTGTTATTCAATGAGTATAAAGCGTAAGTCATGCGATGAACAAGATCTAGAACTCTGCTGTACAACGCCGTGCCTGTGGTTAACACACGGTATTGTGTGCTTTAAAATCTGTTGAGAGTAGATCTCGTACTTGTTACCACGAAACAAGAACAACAACCATAACAAGGGGACATAAAGAAACTGGGAGGTGTTGGATATGCCTATGACCTTGACTGTGGTGATGGTATGAGTGTTTGCATATATCCAGACTCATCACATTGTACACAATTATTATGTGCAGTTTTTATTATGTGGAGAATCAATTATTCTTCAACAAAGCTGTTTAAAAGAGAAGCAATTCTAGAATTCCTGCAATAAACTTAGTGTTGTGTTAGGTGACGGACATTCCATCCTAGACTTGCATGTGTTAAGATCCAAATTTGGTGTGGACAGTACCTGAAGTTACTCCCCGGGCTCATACTGTAACTCGAGGCAACTCTAAAGCCTTTACATGCAAACATCTTCTATCTGTTTTCATCACTTTTGAAATTGAGGAAGTCAGGAGGCAGATCTGAGCCTCAATTTCCTCAGCTGCAGAATGGAGATAATAATAACTCCTTTCTAATTTGGGGAGATTAGAGGAGATAGGGTAATGCAAAATACAAGGAATAACTTTAGTACTAATTACTGGGCTTAAAGTTAACAGCTAAATTTGAGTACTTAGCGTGACCTAAACAATCCACGTTTTTCATTTCACATAATCTTCACTACACCCTAAAGCTAGAGGTAATAATATTATTCTCATTTTCTAGATGAATAAACTGAGGCTTCAGAGAGATTAAGAACTTGCCCAAGATCACGGTCTATCAGACACCAACATCACATAATTCTCATAATTCTCCATGACTTGGTAGTACAGCCTGAGAGTCCTGAAGAGCAGAAGAAGGCTGCAATCTTTGCACCAGCTTTGAAACAGGTTGGGGGATGCTCCTGTGTCTGTGGGATATTTTAAATTTGGCTACATGTTCCCATGCCTCAGAGCTGACACATCTGATTGAAAATGCTTCAATGGACCATACATGGCAGCCAACTCTTTTCAATCTCAGCAAGGGAAGGGGAACACTCATATTTAATTAGGCATCTTCCATATTCAAGGCTGTGCTAAAAACTATGTATTTGATCTCATTTTGCCCTTATAATAATGCTATGTGGTAGGTGCTTATATCCCTATTTATAGGTATGAAAATGGAATGCAGAGAGATTATTTATTAATTTATACTATGCTACTATGGTTTGATTTATAAAGATTCAAAAAAACACATTTCCATGCTCATTTAATAAAAGAGGAAATTATGAATATAAACATAAAAAGTCATAATCCTGGAAAATATGAATAGGGGAAAAGATAAAACCAGAGAGTAATTTAGGATTGATGTAGATATCATTGGTTCCTATATTGTTATTTAAATAGAGTTCCAGACAAACCTGTGAGCTTTCTGGTGGCCAGGGCAAAATGGAAAACATAATTTTGTTACATGATTTGCCTTGTCCTACGCGGGGGTATATTTCAGTACCTGGGAGCGGCAAAGCTTTTGCTGGAAGACAAGATGCTTGTTTGCACAGAATCACAGAGTTAGGAAGAAGAGGGAATGCTGGCGTTGGAACCCACGTCTGCCTATTTCCCAACCCTACCCCACTGCTCTACAAAAAGCTGTCTCCTACTATGTCTTGCTTGGGAAAAGGGTATATTTGCTCTGGTTTCTGTCAATACAGCTTTGTCTTCAGCACTCACCTTGCTCCAGTATAAAGTGCTTTGTTATTGGCAGGAAGGAAAGATGTTAAATTTTAATTCCTTGTGTGGCATAAATAATGTGGGCAGGTGTACTCCCCCCTTTAGTTAACACAGGCATGTGGAAGGATAGGGCTGAAGGACAGAGAAGGGGAAAAGGAAGAGGTGGCACCTAATGGCAGGTACCTTTATAAAGGAAATGGGCAGATGTGTAGGGATGTCAAGGGCAGTGAAAGGGGAACGTGCACTACGGAGAAAAAGGGAAGGAAAGAAAGAAAGGTAAATGAATGGTGGCTTCTGCAGTAGCCCTGCTCTAAGGAGACAGAAAGATTACAAGCAGGGAGACCTCTAGATGTAGATTCCAAATGAGGATAGCTGCCCACTCTGGGGATGGGGGAGGGGCTCAGCCCTCTGCCCTATTGTTCTCCATTAGCTTGAGAGCATGGTCACCAATTTTTCTCCAACACATCCTTCCCACATCCCCAGCAGAGAATTCTGGCTGTCTTACCACCACTTGATGGCTCAGGACAGAATGAACTATAGAGCTGGACACATCTAATTTGATTCGAGCCCCAACTTTATTATTCTAGCCTTGTGCAAGTCCCCAAATCACTGCCCCTCTTGGATCTCCCTTTCCTCTCTTGTGGTGTGGATATAACCATCCTTGGCTTCCAAGAAAGGTCAGTCAATTTATGTAAATGGAAGGCTTTGGGAAGCTGCATGTCGCGATGCCAGAGTAGTATAAAGAATTCACGACTGAGCTTTCTCCAGGATTTCTGCTTTCCATGAGGACTCTGCAGAGCAGAATTAAGCCTTGTGACATTCATGCAAGGAGTAAGCAAAAAATAAAAGAAAAAAAGAGAGGCAAGTATTAATATGAAGGAGAGAGCCAGTCAGTAAATATGGAGTTGGTGAGCACAGCAGACTGATCTCTTCTCTCCGGGACCTTGCATTCAAGTGAGCTGAGCTCCATGTCAGGTGTCTTACAGACTTCATTCTTACAACCCAGTAAATTACCTACTATGAGGTACGTATTGGGATTCCCATTGTACAGATTAGAAAATGAGGTTTAGAGAGTTGACATGACTTTCTGAAACGAGTAAATGACAGAGTCAGGTCCAACCCCAGTCCATGCTATATTTTTCACCATCTTTCAATCCAGGAAGTTATTCAGAGATGCAACCAAGCGCTAGCCACTAAGCTTCCTTAAATAGGGCTTGAGCTCTGGCGGGAGTTAATGTCCGAGTATACAAAGACATAATAATGAGAAAAGACACTGACCAAGATAAGATTTGAAGAGCCTCCTGTCAGAGTGTCCACTACTGTTCTAGGAGGAATAGAGAAGAGTATACAAGACCTAGAATATGAAGCTGGCTGGACTGCCTGCCCGCCTGGGATGGGGCCACTGCTAGCACTAAGAGTGGCAGGCAGATGGAGGGAAACTGAGAATAACCCTGAATTTTCTATTGGGATTCCTTATGTTTCAAAATAACTTCTCACATATCATCCCATTCAGACCTGCCCCTTCCTCCACACACCCCTCCACTGCCCTACTTCAACCCTCATTATCAGTCCCTGGGGTTCCATTCATAGCTCAGCTTCCTACCTCCTTCTCTGGGGCTGAGAGGGAGTGATCTCTGGAAAGGCAGGTCTGACCATGTTGCTCTCTGACCAAATTCCTTTGATGACACCCCATTACTGTCAGGAGAACAAGAGTCCAAATTCTTTTCATGCCATCTGAGGGCTCGCCTTACTCTTTCTGCCTCTGTTCCTGCACTTTCTCATCACCTACTCAATGTTGTTTCTACTCTGCTGAGCTCCTCACGTTTCCTTGACATTCTTTTTTTTTTTTTGAGAAAGAAAAACTGATACTTATTGAGCCTTTTTATGTGCCCGGCTCTGTCCATGCATCTTCTCAATACTCCAGTGGAAGCGCGGAGTCCTAACCGCTGGACCACCAGGGAATTCCCACCCTCTTCGTTTCAATGTAATCTACAGGGCTCAGGTAAGTTAAGCAACTTGCTACAGGTCATACAGCTGGTAAATAGCAAAGGCAAGTGTCAGAACCAGTTCTGTCTAACTTCATAACCAGCGCTCTCTCCTCTACACCTTCATTTTTAGTTATGTCAATTCTATTGAGACATATTCATTCCCTTGACATTCTAAGCACTCCTGCTCTTCTGGGCTTTTGCCATTTCCTTTGCCTCCATCCATTCTCCACTTCTCTTCTCAATTAAATCCTATTTTCCTTTCAAATAGTGGTCCCATCACCAGCTGTTAGGATTCTTCCAGTCAGAATCAGTCACTATCCCCTCTGTGCTGCCACTACACTTTGTTGACAGTACTTGCATTTTAACTTGTAGATGGGCTGTTGGTTTATAGGGACTGAACGTGGAAGCATGTGTCTGTCTAGCTCATTAGAATCCCTGAGGTCAGGGCCTCGGTCTTGATCACCTTTATGTCTCTAGCACTTGGCGCGTTGCCTGGGACGTGGCAGAGATATGACACTGCGGAAGCAAATGGGGATTCACTCTATGAGTAGAAAATAGAAACCACTTTAGTTATTTCAACAGGCAGAATTTAACAGAGTAAACTGGTGACGTGTGAGTGAAGTGTGAGGGCACTGCAAAGGCAGAAAAGAAAAAAAAATACGAGTGAAATAATCACAGGAAGCAGTTATTAATCTGAAGTGTGAAGGAACAAAAAGGAGGTTGGGGGTCATCAGATTTCAGAAGTTTGGAAGAAGGAGGTGAAGAGAAAGTGCTACCCGGCTGGTACTGGTAGGGACATGATGAGGCCTTAGAAAAATAATGCCTAACTGGTGGAGTTGCTTTGAGAATTATATGGGAAAGTTAATGTAGGAAGGTTTAGCACTGTGCCTGGCACATGCTAAGTCCTTCATAAAAGTAAACTCTTATTGCCCAAGGTTACGGAGGTGCTACTGTGTGTGACACAGAGGGCTTTGGGGGCAGGCAGGATCTTGTTGATTCTCGTGGTTCCACCATCTTGCCTGCAGGGTTGGGCTGACATGAAGATTGTAGATAATTTGCGTAAATAACCCAGAACAATAACAGTCCTGGAATAAATGGAAACTCCATTCTTTCAGTGGCTCAGCAATCCCCACTGCCACCTCCCCAAACAAAACAAAACAAAACAAAACCCTGGAGTCACCTTTGGCTTCTCTTTCTTTCATACGTCACAGATACCAACCATCAGCAAATCCGTTTGGCTCCGCCTTTAGAATATGTCCACGATTGGCCCACTTGTCACCACCTCTGCCGTTGTCTCTCTAATCTCACCTGGGTTACTGCAGTTGCCTTCTCCCTGGTCCCCTGCCTTCACTGTTGCAGCCTAGTCTCCACCCAGCAGCCACAGTCAGTTTGGAGAATGCCAGTTAGATCAAGTCACTCCCCTGTGTCCTCCCTTGGCTTTGCAATTCGCTCCAAATAGAAGCTGAAGTTCTTATGGGGGCTTATAAGGGCCGCTGCGAGCTGCAAACCACAGCCAGCCCCAGTTCCAACTGATGCCATATGTGGCCTTTACTTACTGCCCTTCTTTTTGCTCATCAGACATCTTAGAACACCTCAGAAATTTTGTGTTTGCTGTCTCCTCTGCCTGCAAGCTTCGCTCCTCTGATATTTGCTAAATTAATTCCTCATGTTGCTTGAGTCTCTGCTCAGGGACTACCTCGTTGATGAGGCCTTTCCTGACCACCCCATTAAAGACTGTGTGTTCCTCCACCACTGCCACTATCACTGTGCTGAGCCCTGTGCCTCCCACCCCTTCTTTGCTCTAATTTGCACTGACCATGACCTCACCCATTGAATATATCAATAATGACTTGGTGACAGATACAATTTATCGTCCCAAAGTCCTGGGATTGAATCCCGCATTATTGCTTTACTAGCTGTGAACATTGTGCTTAACCTTTCCTTGGCAGAGAAATACGGACAAAAATACACACTTATAATGTTTTGCCTACCTTTATTTGGCTGGCTGTCTTGTGAGAAGTAAATGAAACACTGTTTCCAAACAGTTTAAACAGGTTGCCTGGCATACACCAGGAATCAATTAATGTTAAGTATCCTCCATATGATTCAATGACTTCCATTCTATTTGGTTTGACAAGCATTAACTGAGTTCTATTTTTAAGTTAAAAAATAAATTTAGAGGCTCCCTTTTAAAAACCTTACAAAATCATGAATACAAAGTGTGAAAATGAATATTTTACTTAGAATGAAAAAGAAATCACAACAAATCACACAATAAATCTGACATAATTACTGTCAGAGAAGTCTACAAGAAATAATATTTTAAATAATTTTTAAATACAACTTTATACTTTTTCAGGCTGTCTACCTTTTGATACCCCCTGCTGATGACAATGATTTCTCAATATCATTTTCCTTTAGGGCACTGGGAGCTAACTGAGTCTTTCCTCTAGCAGGGCTGACAGGAATTTGTTGTTTATTTTTGATAGTTGAGACGCATAAGACATTTGACCTCACTCACACGGAGACATACTATTTGTAGTACGGCTGGAGATTTGTGCCCTAAAACATTGAAATTGCTGATATGTTTTATTTTATGTGATTTTAATCAGAGAAGAAAAACATGCAAGATGCAGTTATAACTGTATCTGCTGTGAAATCTGTATACCGTATCATAAGAGTTAGTCTACTTTGACTGGGCGTCTTGATGGTTCTCCACGACCACCTTGTCTTTCATGGTTGAACTACTGCCAATTTACCAAATAAAGGCTTGTCTCTCATGGCCCAGGATTGTACTATAAAGGATTATCCTGAGGTGTGGAAACCTCAGAGGGACTATTTGAAATATTGTTTTTTGAAAAAGTTTCATACAATGAAGATGCCACGATTTGCTCTCTCTCTCTTCCCATCCATAACAAAGAGATGTCTTTTCAATAAAACTTGATTTTTCAGTTTAAAAATGCTTATAAAATGTATAATATTTCAGCTCTATTGCTCACTTATATTAGTAGTATTAACAATTCTGATATAGAAGAGTGAAGGAATACTCATTCATCTCAAATCTATGTAGACAACTGTTTGAAGTTTTTAGAACCAAGGTTATCAAACTTTAGCAGGTACCAGACTCACCCAGAAGGCTTGTTATAACAGAGATTGCTACACCTTATCCCCAGAGTTTCTGATTCAGTAGGTCTGGTGTGGGGACCAGTACTCTGCGTTTCTAACAGCTCCCCAGGTGAGGCTGATACTGTTGGTCTGAGGACTACACTCTGGAAACCACTGATCAAGAAGTAAAGGAACCACTGAAAGAGAGACATAAAAGGCTTCTTGAAGTCAAACCCGTGTTAGGAAGTTCATACATGATTACTTATATGCTTTATTCACAAATGTGTCTCTTTAGCCCTTACTCAGAGCTCTGAGTAAAAGAGTCCTGTTTTTAGACAATTATTTTATTACCAATTTTCCTAGCTTCTAGATTATCAGAATACATGAATAACGGGAGGCACTGGCATTTACTGGAGAAGCACATTTGTGAAAACACCAGAAGAAAAAGGGCTGCCTGAGAGTGAGGGGGAAAAGTGAGAAACAAGGTGAAGCAGACTTATGAAGTTAAAATATTTAAGTGCCTGCTCTGGTTTAATAAAGGGACAATTAATCATGAATACTTTATTAGCTCTCGAATTTTGATGTCCAGAATAAAAGCCTCTGGCCACATGTGTCTATTGAGCATCTGAGATGTGACTGGTCTGAATGGAGTTGTGCTGTGTATGTAAAATGCAAGCGGGACTTTGAAAACCATGAAAAAATGTAAAACGTGCCATTCATGATTTTTAAATACTGAACACGTGTTGAAATGATAACATTTAGGATATATTAAGATCTATTATTAAAATTAATTATAATCTGTTTCCTTTGACTTGTTTTAATATTAATTATTTATTTATTTATTTTCCATTTTTTTTTCCCTTGACTTTTCTTAAACATGGCTTCTGGAAAATTTAAAATCACCTAAGTGGCTCACATTCGATTTCTACGGAAAAGCACTACTTTGGAAGGCATCAGTATATTACAGCGTTTGCAGTATATCGGTACTAGCCTGAGTAATAACGGCAGGATGGGGGGCTGCTGGTTCAAGCCCGCTGAATTCCTTGAGAGCAGAACGACTTATTTGCTGGGTCTACCCCAGGGCCAGAGCCTTTCAGTGCGTGGTCCATGAGAAGTATTTATTTTATATTTCTTGAAAGAATGAATATATAAGTGAAGGGAAGAAAGAGTAAAAATGTTTGAAGTATTCTGCTTAAGAAAGTGGGAGAGTGCTTTCAGAAATATTTCCAGCAAAAGTGGGTAGGATTTTAGAATTCTTAGTCTTGTTACAGTAAGCTTCGGTTTTCTGAAAAATGCATGAAGGAGAGGTGCCTCATTCTCTAACAATTCAGGATGGATGATCTGCTACGGTCTTTAGATTTAAAATGCCTCTTTCCCTCCAAACAACACATAAATATTTAAATAACAATTGTACTGTAACTTAGTAGCTCGTGAATCATTTATTGAATGTACTTGGATTTGACATACTTATCATACTTGAATTAAGAAGTGGTAAGATACGAAGTGAAAAGTCCTGGGCTTAAAGCTCAGAAGGTTTGAATTAGAGCCTCTCAAATCTCCCATTTATTAGTCACGGATGCCCCAAAGTCGCGCAAGTCTTACCTTATACAAATGGTATCTTAGGTGCATTGTTCCCTAAAGCACATGCTATGGTTTTAGGTGTGCAGGATTTTTTTGCTCAGTGCGTGCAAGCACAAAATGGTCTTGTGTCCAGGTGCAAACTAAAAACATGAATGCAAGGTATGAAGAGGGAGGAGAAGCTGTCCTTTGTTCTGTTGCTGTGAAGTTTCTTGCTGCTTCAGCCTGTATAGTTATTCAGGGCTGTTTCTGGGTGAGACCCTCCTTCTTACATGACAGTTAAGACCGGAGAACAACCAGAAAAATGTATGTAAAATAGTTTTGCTTAGAACTAAATCTGTAAACAAGAATGAAATATGGAGAAAGTCAACACACTTCTTTCATTATACTTCAATAGTGAAAAATACTTTGAATACAGTATATTAAAAAGATACAGTGTCCATTGCTGCTTTGTTCAATATGGTAGCCACTAACCATATGTGGCCATTTAAATTCAAATTAGATGCAGCAACATGGATGGACCTAGAGATTATCACACTAAGTGAAGTAAAGTCAGGCACAGAAAGACAAATATCGTATGATATCACTGATATGTGGAATCTTAAAACAATGATACAAATGAACTTATTTACAAAACAGAAATAGAAAACAAACTTATGGTTACCATAGGGGAACAAGGAGGGAGGGATAAATTGGGAATTTGGGATTAACAGATACATACTATTATATATAAAATAAATAAACAACAATGACCTACTGTATAGCACAGGGAACTATATTCCATATCATGTAGTAACTTATAATGGAAAAGAATCTGAAAAATAATACATATATATATATATATATATATATATATATATCACTGAATCACTTTGCTGTACACCAGAAATATTTTAAATCAACTATACTTCAGTTAAAAAGAAACTTAAAAAATCAACTCAAGTTGGAATTCATTAAAACAAAAATAAAATAAAAATTCAGCTTTTTAATCATATGAACCATGTTGTAAATGCTCAATGACTGCATGTGGCTAATGGCTACTATACTACACGATGTGTGGAATGTTTATTTCCAGCATCAAAGAAAGTTCCACTGGACGGTGCTGCTTTAGGGTAAGTGATTCTTTTAACTTAACTAAGCTCTGCTTCCTTATCCGAGAAAAGGGAGGAATAATAATTCAGTCTTTCGTTACATCACCAGAGTCCTGTGAGTCAAATGTCCATAAAAGTCCTATACGAACGCTACACAAAGGTGAGTTTCGATCATTATTGTAATCAGTGGAGGAAGGTTGGAGTGAGAATTGCGGGTAGGCAGCTGGCTGGCTGTTCACTATGTACAGAGCATAGATCTTTCCTTGGTGCACCGGCTATATTTTGGCTGACTGTGTATACATGACTGGACTTGACATCTCTTTTGTATCGTCTTACCTCCTCTTGGTCTACATTTCCTACTCTACCCATTGCTGCAGTAACCAGCTACCATTCAGGTCAAACTTAACAGGATCTGGCCTCAGCTGCACCCTGTAGCTCTTACTTTCTGCCCTGGAGTGTCTATCACATGGCCAAGGTGAGGTTCCTGAAGGCACCTGCTCAGACATTCTGGAGCATATGCATCCCTGAGAGCATGAGAGAGCTGGCACCTCCTGGGATAAGCCTTGGCCAGTGGGGGATGGGAGCAGGCGGGTAAACATTCCCCCATCTTCCCCTCAGGTCGCTGTTACGAGCACACTGCACAAGGCTGCCCTGGAGGGAGAAAGCAGGACTGAGCTGTGGATGCCCACCGTGCTGACCAGCTCAACCGGGTGCCCTGGACAGGCTTTTCTTCATCCCTGTTTCCCTCTTCACAATCCTTCTTCTGTTCCTCGGGGCCACTTCTCCAAAATAAACTCCCTGAAAGCCCTTGTCTGGCTCTACATTTCTTGTGGGGTTGAGAGGGGGGACCTAGGTTAAGATAAGGTTTTGAGGTGATATACTGTTTTTCATCAAATTTTCTCAAGGTCATTTGAGTTTCAGAATTTGAACGAGTTGCCTTAGTATTGCCTATGGCCTTGAAACCAAGGACAAAATTAGTCATGTCAGTTAGCCTGCCCCTTTACACTACCTGTGCAAAGAGAAAGGAGGTTGTAGTGATAGGAAAACGCAGGGATATTCAATAGTCTCCATGACAACCTAAATCCCCTACTGTCACATTAAAGTCCGCAAGTTCTCATTGATGTGATTAAGATGTGCCCGGTACTGTGCCTGGCAAAAAGATTTAATAGGAATAGAAGATTTGTTTCTCACCCTCTGGGAGCTTATAAGCAGTATTAGTTCTTGACCTTTGATGTTAGATTGTTCTTTATCTCAAACCACATTTTATCTCATATTGCTTCTTATTTTGTAAATACTTATTTAGAAAGTAGACTGTAAACTTAGTAAGGGTAAGAACTATACCCTTTCACTCAATATTTTGCCCCAGGATGGGGTCTGGCGCATAGAAGGTGCTCAGTAAATATTTTTAGAATTAATGACTAATAATAGTATTTATTGAGTTTTTACTTTGTGTTAGGCCAGGGGGTGACAAACTACAGTCAGTGAGCCAAATCCATTGAGGGACCCATTTTTAATAAACCAAATTGTATTGGAACACAGCCATACTCATCCATTTCCATCTTTTAAGTGGCTGCTTTCAAGCTACAGGGGCAGAGTTGACAGTTACAACAGAGACCACATGGCCTACACGGCCAGACATATTTACTATCTGGCCCTTTATTGAAACTTTTGCCAATTTCTGTGTTGGGTCATAGGGTCTTAAGAAGCTAGATTTTCTGTGTGTGCCAAGACATGGAAAATGTTGGGAAGGTCTGTATTAAGCCTCCACCGAATGGAAGACATTGTTCTAGAATACTACGTACGAAGGTGCAGAAAGAATAGCCTGTATACATAATTTTAGCTATGGAGGAGAGAGAGCTAGGAACCTTTTCAGCAGGCCCCAAACAGGGACATAGACAAGCCTTCTACTGCTCTTGGGGTAGTGTCTTCCTGGCCTTAGCAGTGGGTAGGAGGAATCATTCTTTGTTTCTTCCACAAATCCCCTTCTCAAAACATTTGAGTTCTAATTAAATAAAATAATCATAGTTACCAATTTACTGAAAGGGAGTAAACTCCATGTGTCTATTTTGCGTTGTATCTGTACTGAATCCCCAGATTGTGCACAATAAATGTCTATGGAATTCTCACCATATTTCAGATGAGGAATATTTCAGTCAAGAGAAATAGTCCTGTTTATTGAATGTACAAAAGCCATGGTCAATGTCACACAGCTAGTACATAGTGGAGGTGGATTCAAACTCAGGAACACCTGACTCAATATTTGGATTCTCTGCCCTATAACCTGTCACTAGGTACTGGGCTCTTGGACCAGCTCCTTCACCATTCTAGGGCTTTCTTTGCTCATCCAGAAAATGGGTGGAGAGTTGAGAACTAACTGAATGATTGCTAAACTTACTTCTTAATTTTGGAATGTACTGAAGCCATAGGCTATTGTCTGTAGCGGTGAACTGAAAGACTAGGTTGGTTTAATTGAGGTGGGAAAACCATTTTTAAAAATAGGGAAAAAGTGAAGGAATTGCACAGTGGCCAAGCAATGTAAACAAATGAGTTCTGTTTTATGGAGCTTCAGGTCCCCATGCCACAGCTAGGTCAAAAATCACTTGAGTAAGACTCAAAGGTCAAGTTAACCAGAAAATAAAATATCAAATTGACCAAGTGGAAGAGACAAAGCCCCCTTTGCTTTCGAACTAATACCCTCTATTCGGAGCTGGAAAGGGCTTATCTCAATTGCTTCATACCACAACAGCACTTTGCATGGGTTCTCTTTGGTTTTTCCAGGGCAGTGAATCTTATCTTTCTTTAACCCATGCTGTGTTTTTTTAATTATATTATTTTGTCTTTTAATTCTAAGAATCCTTTTCTTTCTCTGTTCATTTTGAAGTTCAAAGACAAGCTCTTTAAAATCTTCTACAGTCAGGTCACCTTATCTGTGACCTACCATCTCATCAGTTTTATTGTCAACGCAGCAGTGTGGCTTCAGATCACATAGTTTATTTTATTTATTTATTTATTTTTGCGGTACGCAGGCCTCTCACTGTTGTGGCCTCTCCCCTTGCGGAGCACAGGCTCCAGACGCACAGGCTCAGCGGCCATGGCTTACGGGCCCAGCCGCTCTGCGGCATGTGGGATCCTCCCGGACCGGGGCACGAACCTGCATCCCCTGCATCAGCAGGTGGACTCTCAACCACTGCGCCACCAGGGAAGCCCCCACATGGTTTATTTTTACTTTTATGTCTTGATTTGCCCTGGGCCATACGAGTCATTCAGAAAAAGGTGGCCCAGGGACATGCAGGCCATTCTCTTCCCTTAATTCCCATAATTAATTGCTTTTTAATCGGTGGCAATGACTCTGGTAAATGAGCCTGCCAAATATTTGCTACTCCCCTTATGAATCGTTCTGCTTTGGCCAGTGAACCCACACACTTAGTTGCAGATGTAGTGTGATGAGCTGGCTTGGAAATAGCAAGCCAGATCTTGATTTTGCTGGGCTGTAGAGGGTTGTTCTGAATTATGAGGGCTTTTCTGATATACCAGAGTTCTTATGCTCAAAAATTGTGAATGAAAAAAAAAATCGTGAATGTATTTCAACAAACTTTTTTTGAGCAGTCATTAATGCATTTGTCTTCAACTAACATTTACTGCGTTTTTTATTTTAAGTGCTAGGGCAGAAGGATAAGGCAGACAGATTACGCTTCTGCCTTATGGGCACTTTAGTACAGATAGAAAATATACAATAAATAAGTAATATGTACATGAATAAACACATAAGTAAACGGTGATAAGTGAAATATGAAGGAAGTAAAACAGGATGATGAAATTGAGCTGGGATGTGATGTTCAAGGTAGACGGTCAAGTGAGGCATCGATGAAGTGATGACATTTGAGTACAGATTTGAGTGATAAGAAAGAGCCAGGTATGTGAGAAACTGGTCGGGGGTAACTTGGGGGTGTCCAGGCAGATAGCATGGTGGGCATATAGATTCTGAGGTGGGAAGGAACCTGGTGGGTTTGCGAAACACAACAGAGCTCGGTGTGGTTGGAGCTGGCTGAACACGGAGAGTAGTAGTTTAAGATGAAGTAGGAGAGGTGGGCAGAGGAAGATAATCCCTTGTGTAGCATAGGCTCCAGCTCTGTGTTGGAAACCAGGCTGGGTGCTAGATGCTGGGGCTATAAAGACCAAAAACACATTTGTGGACCAGATCACTTGCCCTGAGGGTCTCCCATCATTGCAGGTATAAAGCTCCTCCCAGATCCAAGACTCCTGTCACTGATGCTCCAGGACTTGTCCAATCACACCCCCCCATCCTTTTCTCCTTAGTCACCATCATAGACAAGTGCTCCCAGCTAGCTCTTTATCAATGGACATGCCTCTAGGCTTCCCAAGTCTGATCTATCCCCGCCTCTCCTGTGCTTTTAAACCCCTGTGCTTCCCTGGAATTCACAGTGAAGAATGAACAAATCCTCTAATGTCCCAAACTTCCTCTCTAAAAGGTCCCATCACCTTCTGGATCTACATAAAGACTTTCTGTCCCCCAGTGAAGCAGCTTCCCCACAAGCCTCCCATTGGTGGATGTTTTAGCTTGCACACCCCAGATACCTCAGGGTCTGAGGGTGAGGGAGTTATCTCCCTTTGCCCGTGGTGTCTTTTTCCTACTTCAAAAATTCCAGCTGCTTTGAAGCACATCATTAGACTTTTTTACCCCAAATTATTTGGCACAGAGGAAGTATTTCCAAAGTGTTGGCTTTAATTATATATTGTATCATTTTATTTTTGTTTTTTTGAGCAGTGGGGGAAAGATGTAGTTAAGGGCATAGACCTTGGAATCAAATTGCCTGGGTTGGATCCAGGCTCTGTAATTTACTAGTTGTGAGATTAGAACAAGTTAACTAATGGCTCTGGGACTCAGTTTCCTCATCTTTAAAATGGGGATAGGGTAGATGTGAGAATTAAATGAGGTAATATATAAAGTACTTTGAATGGCAGTTGGCATATTATGGGTGCCATATAAATTTGTTATTATTTTGTTATTAATTGAGTGATGTCTTGGGCATCTGGGTTGCTTCTTTTCTTCATGTCTGCCTTATATAATTCTTGGCAGATTCAGCATCCATGAAGGTGGGCCATCTATGCATGACTCTGACCTTTCAACCTTTGGCCTCCTCAGCTCTAACCATTTCTTCCTCCATCGCATCTCAGCCACCTACACATGGCCACACCCTAGACTTTGCCATCTCCAGCGGTTGCCTCCTCTCCAAAATCATGATTTCACACATCCCACTTGTATACTGTTATCTCCTCTCCTACTAGCTTATTCACTCCAGCATTTGCCCGCCAGAGACTGACATCATTGATCTTAAACCCACTTACCCTTCTGCAGCTTTGTCACTATCTCTTTCTCCCCCTCTCATCCTCACTTCTCTCATCATCCGGCTCATATTTTATGGTCCATCATTAAAATTACTCCCTTGCAAAACTCCCTGTCTTCCTTTCCTTGCTCTCCTTTGGCCACTCCTGCCTAGAAAAACCCCTGGATAAGCCCAACAAGTCACTTTGTCTGAGCTTGCTCCTGAGAAGTTGAAAAAAATCACAATGTTGCTTAGAAGACTCACTTAAACACGTGACCACGAAGTTCAGATGTGTACAGAGAATACCTATCAGAATCCTACATTCCTCTATCAAATTCACTTGATCATTCTCTGAGATGACTGTTGTACATCTTCTCTCCCCTCACTGGCACCCCTCCCTACCAGCTGATGTTTTAGTTTCATACTTTACTAAAAAGTTAGACAAAAACAGACATTCCCTCCAATATTCCCTCTGATTACCTCCACTGATTCCACGACCCTGCCTTCATTTGTACCTTCCCTCCTATAACAACTGAAGATCGGTCTCTACTCTCCTCCAAAACAAACCATTCCTCTTGGTCTTTGGATTCACCCCTCTAACATTTTCAAATACCTCATTCTTCTAATTATCTCTACTGTCAATCTCCCTCTGTGGGATCAATCTCCTTGGCACATAAACATCTTTTAATATCGTTTATCTTACAAGAAGCGTAAAAACCTTGACCTGAGCCTGGGTCATCTTGCCAGAGAGCTTCTCTTGGCTCCGCTGGATCCATTCTTGACCTTTCTCCACACTGCACCCTGCCTCAATGGGTTCCTTGTGTTTGGGCTTCTAGTTGGATTTAGTGACCAGGCAGCCTCTTCAGGATATCGGAGAAAGACAGGTGAGTAGGGTCAGAGTACTTCCTACCCTAGAAACTGCCTTTTAAGTAGAAAGCTACTGTACCATCCCTTGAAGTTACCATGCCCTGTATATATCTTCATAGGCAGCACCTTTATAAATAACCTCTCCCAGGATTAACCTAATTTGACTGTGCCATCTATTTTCTGTTGGAACCCTGCCTGATAAGATCATCCTTTAGCTACAGCCCCATTTCTCTGATGTAACAGTATTCTGGGTTTTCTCATATTTTCTAGATGTACCCTCTCAGTACCCTTGCTGGATACTCCTCTTCCTGAAATCTAACGACCTCTACATGTTGAAATACCCCAGGACTTTATCCTCACTCCCCTTTTCTTTCCTCTATCCCTTTTCCCTCATGACCTTATCTAGTTCATGGCGCCAGATACCATCTATATGTATTAATTATTTTCAAATTTACATCTTTAACTACAACTCAAATTCTAAGTTACATACATTTATGTAACTACGGAATGGATACCTTCACTGGGAAGTCCAGTGGGCATCTCACACTTCACCTGGGCAAAATGGTACCAGTAATCTCATTCGCTTCAGTCTCCCCAACAAATCTGCCTCTCCATAGCCTTCCCCATCTAGAGTAAGACTACTACAATCCACCCAGCTTCCCAGGCCAGCAGTCATCCTTAATTTCTCTCGTTTCTTATATCCCACATTCAACCCATCAGTAAGTCCGATCTCCAATATATCCTAACTGCAACTACTTTTCACCATCTTCACTGCAATACCTGGAGTCCAAGATGCCATCTCCTTTCTTCCAGACTCCTGAAACAGCTTCATACCTGGGATTCCTGAACTACTTTGTATCAGTCCAGTCTTTACCTTGCGCTAGAAAAATCTTCCTGAAGCATAAGCCACACCCATGCTTTAGAGCTGTCTCACTGCTCTCAGGATAAAATCCAGACTTATTATCATAGTCTGCACAGCCTTGCTTGACATAGACCCTGCCTTCTTACATGGCCTCACTCTCTCTTCTATCCCCACTCATTCACCAGGTTTCAGATACGCTATCTCTTTGTCTATCCCTTGAACACTTCCAACTCATTCCCATCCCTGAGCCTTTGCTCATGATGTTGTCTTCTAGAGATGCCTCTTATGATCTCCATCTGGTTTGCTTCTTCCCTGAACTAAAGCAGTATTCCCTTCCCACTTACTCTGTCACATCACCCTATTTTATCCTCTTCATAGCATGCCTCAGTGCCAAAAAGTATCTAATTTATTTATTTGTATATTTGTTTATGATCCATCTCTTTCCACAGCTGAGAAGACAGTCACTACACAAATACCCCAGCTTTGAAAACTGTACCTGGCCCATGACATTTGCTCAATAGATATTGATAGAATAAATGGATGAATGTAATAACTCAAAGAACATAGAATTAAAAATAGTGGTAAATGTTATGAATGAAAACAACAGGCGTCATGAAAGCAGTAATTGAAGAAACCTCCTTAGGACTGAGTGGTTAACACATGACTTTCTGAGGAAATGACATATAAGCTGAGACCTGAAATGTGTGTCAGGTGAAGTATGGGCAAAGAACTGGCTAAGCAGAGGAAAGAGCATGTGTGGGTGACAGAGGCCATGAAGAACTTGGTGCTTTAGAGAAATGAAAGGTCAGTATGGCTTGACTGGAGAGAGGGGCCATGGGATGATTTTGAAGGTGTAAAGTAGAGGCCATTTTATGCTGGGACATTACAGAAATGTGGGTAAGTGCTGTGAAATACAGGCATGAACAGAGGGGGAAATGTCCAGGGAAGGGCAGCTGCTGAGGCTGGAGGAGTGAAATTCAAGGAGGACCTCTCAGAACCCGTGATATAGAGGCTGAGACATAAAGAATGTGTAGGAGTTCATCTGAAGGATGGGAATGGAGAAACAAGGGGAGAATACCACGGAGGCATATGCAAGGGCAAACAGGCGTGAAAGGAGAAGCATCTTCAGGGAACCACAGGTATGATGTGTCCAGAAAGGCAAGTCTAACAGGAAAGTTCTTGTGACTGTCTTGCTCTACCTTTATATCTCTAACTCACAGCCTATAGGTAATAAATATTTGTTGAGCAACTGAATGAAAGAAGGGGAGTGTAGGAGATGAAGAGAATTAGTATGAGTATCTAGGTCATGAGTATCCTTGTGTACTTGCTAAGGATATAGAGTTTTATCCAATAAGAAACAAGAAGTAATGAGGACTTTTAGGAAATAATTGACATGATGGATTGAAAATCAGTAGATCTAATATTTTCTCACAATTTTAAAGAGGAGCTCACTTACTGATTGACTAAGGAGAACTTTAGCACTAATCTACTTGATTCACACACTCACAATTGGCTGAAAATAATGTTACCATGAATCTTGAGCCTTGTGATAATTTTCCAGAAGATATTGGGTTCTATATTCTAGGATTTGGACTTGGAGTTCAATTTCAAGCAAAGTTTCCCTTTGGGAAAACTGGGAATTAAAAATGGTCACTTTTATAGAGTGGTAGTGTATATATGGACATATATACACTACCAAAGATAAAATAGATAGCTAGTGGGAAGCAGCCGCATAGCACAGGGAGATCAGCTCGGTGCTTTGTGACCACCTAGAGGGGTGGGATAGGGAGGGTGGGAGGGAGGGAGATGCAAGAGGGAAGAGATATGGGAACATATGTATATGTATAACTGATTCACTTTGTTATAAAGCAGAAACTGACACACCATTGTAAAGCAATTGTACTCCAATAAAAATGTTAAAAAAAAATAACTACCCCTATTCGGTTCTTCTTTTCAGGATGCAATTTTTTGTCATTAAAATCCTGAACAGAGACATGCCTCTGCAAAAAAAAAAAAAAAAAAAAAAAGGGTCACTTTTAAATAGAGCATTGTTTCCTAACATGAATTCTTTTGGTCCCTAAGTGTTTGTCACTGCAATAAGAAGGGTTTTGAGCTATTTTAAGTATTTCAAAAGCGCAACACACTTAGCAATGATTAGGCTGTACATACTAATTAAATTTCAAGGTTCTTCAGTATTTGCCGACATTATACCAATTCACTACGGTGACACTGATGAGCAGGAGTGGCTGTTCCATGTGGTGATAACCTCTTTGCTGAGTAGTGGCCCTGTGTTAGGACCCACATCTCCCCAATCATCTTTGGAGGACCTGAGATCAATTTGCATGAAACACTAGCCACCAGTCATTTCTGGGAAAGAACTCATCCCAAGGAAAGTTTTAGTTAAGGAGGTCAAGTTCAGGCCGATGCAATGGAGGCGTTTTGAAGGGAAGGCAGGATTCAGAACACAGGGCTATCTGGGTAGTTTTACAACTTAGTGATTAAGAGACAAAGCTCCGAGATGATACATATTTGGACTTGAACCGTCGCTTGCCAATTCCTTTTGGGTGACTTTGAGCATTTGAGCAATTCTTTAGAGCCTCAGTTTCCTCATCTGTAAGACTGAAATGACCATGAGAACTACATAAGTTTGCCCTAGGGAGGAGACTATACATGAAAACTATTGCTGTAAGTTCTCCAGGCTATAGCCCATCTTGCCCTTCCCAGCTCCTTTCAGAACTTCAACCCTTGTCCACATCCACAGCCTGGTCATCATCACATCATCACACTTAGTTGCAATATGACTACACAGATGCCCCACTCACTCAACCTCTGTGCAATGCAGCGTAGATCCTGGGTGTAACACGGATTGCTAAAGGCAGTGTGTGGTAGGCAGAATTCTAAGATGACCCCCATTAACCCTTGCCCTTTGCTAATCCTCTCCTATTGAGTGTGAGCTGAACTTGTGAGAACGATGATATATAGCAAAATGAACTTAACAGTTATAATCAGGATCCTTATCTTTTGAATTAATCAAAAGGGAGATTATTCAGGTGGGTCTGACCTATTACAAGAGCCCTTTAAATTTGGGTCTAGAGGTTAGGGACAAAGTCAGATTCAAAACATGAGAATTATTTAACATAATGGAGGCTTTGTTGTTGTCTTTTAAGATGGATGGTACACGTAGCAAGGAACGTGATTGCCTTCTAGCTGCTGAGAGTGGCCCTCACATGACAGCTGGCTGAGAAATGGGAACCTCAGTCCGACAGCAGCAAGGGACTGATCTCTGCCGAAGTCTAAATTAGCTTTTGGAAGAGAACCCCAGCTCCAGATGAGATGAGATGAGCATGAGCTTGGCCGCACCATGATTTTGCCTTTGTGAGACCCTAAACACAGAACCCAGCCAGGCCACACACAGACTTCTGACCCACATAAACTGGGAGCTAACGGAGTTGTTCTAAACTGCTAAATTTGTGTCCACTTGTCATGCAGCAATAGGAAACTAATACACGCTATTCTTCTACCTAGAGTTTCAGAGTAATTAGAAATATAAAATAATCTCACTGGGGGCTTTTTGGCACCTGGCAGGACTTCACTGTGGACTGAGAATACTGTAAACCCTCATTTATGGGAGTCTCCCAGAAAAATGGGGATCCATGAAAAGTTCTATTCACAGACTATCCCCAATCTGATAAATCCTGGTAACATTTGTTAACTATGCAATCATTACACATATCAAACATGTATTAATCATGCAGGGGACAGATACCACCCTCACCTCAGGTAATGGGGAAGTTTTGTAAAGTGACTCGATGCAAAGGTTTGGAGAAATAGACATGAAAGAGTGTAGTATCCCAAGGGTTAGCAATAGCAGTGAGCTGTCAGTATCCCCAGGTCTGGAGAGCAATTCCCTGCACCCAGAGAGAGGATCTGAATAGAGAAGGCTGCTTCAGTAGAGAAATGAAGCCAACAGAGCAGAAAGCAGTGGGCATGGGTGCGGTAGTGGCTGGGACTCAGTAGCCTGAGCTCCCTTCCTCTGTCCACTGACCTCTGGCAGCTCACAACCAGAAGTCAGAGGGTGATGAGCTTGCATCCACATTGGCCAGGTTAGCAGGATGGAAAAGTGTACAGAATGAATCTAAAGGGGCAGACAGAGAGTATCTGATGGATGAATTAAGCTCTCATTTCTACACAAGATGCATGCCTCAGAAAGCTAGTTTTTGCCAAGTCTCCCACTTGGTCTCCCATGACTTCTGCAGGCAGTACTAGATCCAGGACACCATCTTTGTCAGCCTGTGACACAGAGAACTGCACATGTCGGACTGCGAATGTCCCAATGTCCTTTTCCCTTGGAGGATATTCCTGGAAGACTTTGGCAGGCCCTGTTTATCATGTTCCTGAGAGTTGAAATTGTAGTTAATTTTTCTTTTTAGAGAGTTTTGGATAGTTTGTTTATATTTTTTTTCCTTCCCACTCTTCTTGTCATTGTCCTGTTCCAGGTCTCCATAAGAGAACTTCTTGGAAATTCAAGATTATGAGAGCTGGGAAGACAAGTTGGTGGAACATAATATGAGAATTTAAAGTCTCATGTTAAAATTAAATATTAAATATGAGAATTAAAATTGTCATTAACTCTTTTGCTAGGTCCATAAACAAGTGAATTAAGCTCTATTCAGAATTAACACTCAAACCCCCTTTAAGTATGTTCAACTTTGTTTTCTGTACCTGTAGATTGAGTTAACCCCACCTTAGCAATTGAATATTATATTTTCATTCATTCATTCATTCAATAACTATATTTTAAATACCTATTTTTTGCCTGTTCTCTGTTACATTGGAGTGGTGTTAGGTAATGGTATATCAGGAAAGAGGAGAAACATGGTTTCTGTCCTCAGGCAGTTTACTAAAAACCTGGTATCTCCTAGGTTCTGGATTACTAATTTTCCTGACAATGCACAGCTAATTCTGGGACTTCTCTCCTGAAATATATTAACAAGAATGATAATAAGAGTTAATATTTAGTGAGCATTTTCTCTATGCCAGAAACTCTATTAAGCACCCTATATTTCATTTTCTTTTAAAAATTCAAATAATTCATATAGATAGTTTAAACATTCATGTAACACTATAGGCTTATAAAACTCAGGGGCCACTATTTTTAAAATCACCTGACCAGGTCTTCTATTTATCTCCTTATTTCCTGATAACAAGTTTATATTATCATTTCTTAATTTTTCAATTTTAGATTATATATCTTTGGCTTCCAATTTGGAAAATAAGGAATTAGGTCTCTTAAATGCCACAGCACTAAACCCCTCTCCTGGTTCTGCTGTACCAAAATCCAGTGTTTAAATTTGTATATATGATATATTCTTCATGGGTGAGCCACAGTGTGCTATTATGACATTTTCTCTCTTTTCTCTTTTTTTTTCATTTTGGTGTGTATTACTGGAGATAAAAATTGCCCTACATTTTCATTTGTTCCATGTAACCATCACAAATTCATCCACAAACTTCCTTCCAGGTGGCAAAACTCTGCATATTATTGTCAAATGCATTAAGTAATATGTCAGTTAAATTTTTTTCCCTTGGAGACGTCCTCCTGGAGCCTTGTTTCTCCTGATTCAGTCTCATCGTGTTGCTTTCCATGCTGGCTACATCAGTGACCTTGGAGCTTGTCTTTAACATCATCTTAGAATAATCTCCCCCGCACCGCCCCCCACCCAGGCTGTTTCTCCTGTTTCCTCCATCTTTTTCCCTGGCTGACTTTCTCACTTTGATGGAGTATGGCTTCCAACAGCTTACTGAGTAAGGTGGTCTGGTAGGCAATATTTTGGGACCTTGAATGTCTAAAAATATCTTTATCTCCTTAAACACTTGACTGATAGTTTAGAGGGTTTTGGGATCCTAGGCTGGAAATCACATTTGCTCTGGTGTTTGAAGATATTATTCCATTGCCTTGCAGTCTTGAATGTTGTTGTTAAACCCAATGTCATTCTAATTCCTCATCCCTTTTGGGTGATTTTTTATTCTTTTATTGCCGCTAACTGGACTTTTCTGTGCTAATATTCTTAGAAGAATGATCTCACTCACTCCTCACACCAGCTATAAGAGACAGGTACTGTTATTGCCACCTTCTTAAAGGTGAAGAAATGAGACAGAGAGACGTCAGGCTAATATCATCCATCAAGTAGGTGCGACGACTGGCATTTAAACCTGGACCAGTTCTGACTTCATCACCTGTGCTCTTCATTATGATGTCCTAAGACTCTGCATGGAATTCATGCTTCAAACACCATGCTTTGTCTAAGACCATTTCAGTTCAGTTTGGACCCTCCCCTGGGTCCAAATCGACTGCTAGGGCAGATCTTATGCCCAGTCAATGCCTGGCTCCCCCCATGTCTCCTATTCACCACTCTGTTGTCTCAGTATTCACTGGGGCCCACTGTGTGGTGACCACGACGTCCCTGGAAGCGGACTCCGTTCAGAATCTGTGTTTTCCACCTTTTAACAACCTCTCTTTTCAGACATCTGATATTTGAAAATGCAGGAGTCATGCTTACAGTATTTTCCTTGAGCTATATTTGTGTTTCATATTTCTGCCACATTCTATAAGCGGACCGTGTTTATGCTTCAGTGATTTGTTGTCTTTTCCTTAGCTATAGATCATACTTTTTCTTAATTTGACACACATTCAAACAACCTGAGATGAATTTTTAAAAATGTCTCTTCATTTTACTCATGCGTCTCTATCTCACATTTATATCTTGAGTTATGAAGGATCATATTTAAGTACATATGGAAGGAAAGAGTGTCACTGTCAGGAAGTGTAAAAAGTAATCCAGGATCTACCAGCTACTTGCTGTTGACCTTGGGTAATTCATCCAACCTCTCTGAGTCGTAGCTTCCTCATCTCAACAGTGGGTTAACTAGCCCTATCCTCCCTGCTGTTATGTCTCAGGGAAAAATGAAAAAAACATATATGGGAAAATATCCTGAAATTCTACAGTAGTCTTTGTCACACTGTCATACATGTACAAGCATTAAAATTTTGACCAAATCCACATTATAACTACACTATTTAGTAAATACCTTTGAAGTCAGCTTACTTTTTGCCTTAACTTACATACATTTATTTATAAAGGGAAATTAGTGGAAAGGAAATAAAGAGAGAGAGAAATGTAGGATGGATCATGGCCCAGAGAGAAAGAGTTGCTCAATGTGTGTTCTAGAGAAGAACAGACAGGAGTGAATCTCTGACCTAGGGACCAATTTTCCACTGTATTGGATCAAAAGGTGGGATGAGTAAGGACAAGGGAGACCTGAGGCAGTGGGTTGACCCATTGAAGGAAGCGAAATCTAACCTGAAAGGGGAGACTGAGGAAGGGAGGGACAGGGACTGAGAGGTGTGGGGTGTCTGTGGCTTATGGCTGAGTGGTAAGATGAGGCAGTGTTGGTAGGAAGAGGCCTTGACTGAGGAAGAAGAGTTAGGGGGTTAAAGAAAAGTTTGGTTAAAGAAGGTCATATAAAGGTCAAGGTTGAGGGACTAGGGGAACCTGAGGAGACCTAAAGCTGGTTTGGTAATGAGGGGGTGTTGAGAGAGTTAAGGGAAGGGGTGCTGATGAGGGGTGGTGAGGGATGCTGAATAGGACTTGAGAGATCGAAGTTGCCACGGTGATGCTGCAGCAGGATAAGCCAGGGTACCTGTTTGGAAGTGGGCAGGTTATTGAGGAGAGGTGGTAACGGAATATGTGTCCTCATTATTTCAAGTTTCATAGGTTTTCTTCCTGGGACTGGACTCTAAGAGCAGGGGTGGCCGTGAACAAGTGCTAAAAACACGCAATGTATCACACATGTCCTACGTTAAATTGTTTTGTATATTCGATACTACCATAGGTATATGTACCACACTTGGGAAATACCTCTTTTAAACATTCCCCAAATATTTGGAATTATTTATAATTAGCTCTTCAAACACACTTTGACTTTGCCATTCTCCTTCATTCTTCCCTGGTAGACATATCCTGGTATCTAGCAACTCAAAATGATCCCATGGGCGCAGTTGCCTAAGTATCGATATGGTGGCTCAGGGGGCAGGTAGAGGATTGGCCTTGGTAAAGTTATAAACTTGTTGAAGTTCAAACTCAGAATACCTTTTAACATCTGGTAATCGGAAATCCTCCCCCCTTTGGATTTGCATTTGGGCCTTTCTCAAAAAAGTGAAAAGTTCTTGTTCTCACAACTTTGGCTTAGATAGGAGAAGGTTTGAAATAAATGCAGTGGAAACAGTTACATCATAAACTATTTCAAGACCTGTCCTAAAATGGGAACTCTGGGAAATTGCTCGGTGCTCCATCTTGCTGGATTCCTACACTGGAAAGCTGAGGACAAAAGAGGATTAAGTGTCCTAAGCATTACCTTGGGATTTGCGTTTCATGCCTGGGAGGCCCACGTCCACAGTTCTGCCCAAGCACAGGAAGATAGCCCCAGCTCTAAGCCTGACCTATACATCTCTGGCTAGAGCAGGGTCACGTAACAGGACATTGGTCATGGATGATTCTGAGCTGTTGCATCAACAGGGGGAAACAATGAGAACATGGTTTAACAAGAGAGAAAAAAAACACTCCTGCAACTCTCCCTATTTTCCCCTTTTTTCCTTCTCTTCCTTTCCTTCTCCCAAGGCTAAGATTTAAATTTAAATTTGGGCTCCTTTGCAGAATCCTGTAAAAGTCTGCTTATTTAATATAAAACTAACCACTGTGCTTTTGCATATCCATGATCAGTGCTTGGGCTGAGATGGTAAGGTTCTGAGGCTGGAGGGGAGGTCAAAAGTCATCAAATTCAGTCCCCTCACTTTGAAATGAGAAACTTACAGGCCAGAGGGGTGCAATAACGTGCCCAAGGTCACCCAAATGGTTTGCAGCAGCATCAAGCCTGGGTTGCAGTTCCTTCCCTCCATCTGTTGTAAATCCTCTTGGACAGGCTTTGTGGCAAACTACCAGGGAAGCTTATTGGAAAGCAGTTAAGAACGTTAGACAGTCTGCAGATGTGATTTTAAAGGTTATTTATTTGTTTTACTGCAGATCATGACTTCCCTTCCATCCGTCTTCTTGTTCCAGGGCCAGATTCTGCCCTTTGATGTTCTTTGTGGCATTCTCGTTGCCTTTGGCCTGAATCAGAAGTAGGGCTTGACCCAAAGCTACTGGTGCCTTTATTTGCCCTCAGAGGACTTCCCCTCCCCCGAGGAGGCTCTGAAAAATCGGCTTCTTAGAATTACTTTCTACACAAGATGTGTTTTGCTGTGTTTGTGTCATAGAATCTTGGAGCTGGAGGAGACCTCTAAGGTCATTAATCCAACCCCCAACCCAGTTCAGGCATGTCTTCCAAAAATTTCCTGGCATATGGTCACACAGTCTTATGACTGGGAGGTACCTTGGGGACCAAAGAATATCTTGGTTTCTCTTTGTAGGTAAAGAAGCTGAGATTCAGAGAGGTGAAGTCATTCATCCCCATGCAGGCAGAGGAGCTAGAATTGTAATTCTGGCTTCTGACCCTGAGTCTGTAGCTCTGTCTATTGTGTCATGCTCCCCTTGATTAAATGCTTCCAATAACTGTTCAGTGAGTCATCTGTGTATTAATTTGTTAATCATCATTAACGTACTAAGCCCTTATTTTGCCCAGTACTAATAGTTATAGGCAGATTGACAGGGCAGCGAGAAGAAAAACCCATACATTGATGTCTTTATTCCCTAAGACAGTCATTCTTTTGGAGGTTGTACTAGTTTTCTTATGCTGCTATCACAAATTATCACATACTTGGCGTTAGACAACACAAATTTATTATCTACGGTTCTGGAGATCAGAAGCCTGAAATGAGCCTCACTGGGTCAAAATCAAGGTGTTGGCAGAACTGTGTCCCTTCTGGAGCCTGTAGGGGAGAACCTGTTTCCTTGCATTTTCTAGCTTCTAGAAACTGCCTCCACTCATTGGCTCTTGGCATGATCCCTCTCTCCATCTTCAAAGTGCATCACCCAATTCTGACCCTTTCTCTTTTGCCTCCCTCTTTCCTTTATAAGGCTCTTGTGATTACATTCAGCCCACCTGGATAATCCAGGCTAACCTCCCCAGCTCAAGATCCATAAGTTAATCACATCTGCAAACTCCCTTTTGCCATGTGAGGTAACACAATCATAGGTTTGTAGGGTTAGGATACAGCCAAATGTGGAGGACTATTATTCTGCCTACCACAAGTCACACACAAAGCAGTCCAGAGATGTCACCAACAGATATGAAAAAGGGAAGCCTTTGTGGAGAACTGATCCTTGAGCCAAGTTGTGAGGGATGTGAGAAGTTCACCTGCCAGGACAGGTGACATTGAGTGTGACAAGTTGAAAGAACAGTATGTTTAAAACTGCCCAGATATGACACTGAGCACATGGCACTTCTAGGGACTGCCCGGTCGCTCAGTTTTCCCTATGAAAATCTCAACAACTTGCAAACATAAGCCAATTAGGATTAGAGGTGCAATGTGATAACCCAACTAACTCAAGGTAGTATTGTAAAAGGTGCATATTTTCATAAAGGTTGAAAGAGGAGGGATATAATGAGAGAAGGAGGTTTGCATTTCAAGTCTGTCGTTGAGGGACTTGGATAATCAGAAAGGGTCAGGTGGTCGGGACTGACCAAGTAGATTGACTAGAGAGAAAGAGAGAGAGAGAGACAGAGAGAGAGAGAGAGGAGAAGCCTAAAGGATAAGAAATAGCTATTTTAAGAAAAGGGAGCATCTACAGCAAATACAATCTTTTTTGGGTTTCGACTATGTGATTTCACAAATCATACATGTTCATTGTTGCCAACCAAACCCTAGAAACTGCTTGGTTTTGATACATCCAACAATGATTCTCAAACTTCATCATTATTTGAAAAATAATTATTTGAAAAATCCCTTTGGGTGGTCTTCGGCTATACTTAATCATTATGACTTTTTCTCAGTTCACAGCAAAGAAAATAAACAGATTGAAAAGAATTTTTTTCAATTTAAAAGTTTTCTCTCATAATTCTTTTTACCTTCCTTCAACTTTCCTGCTAGCAAGTACATCCCCAAATGAACGGATGGTAATAAATGGAAAAATGCTGCTTTAGTGCTAGGTTTTGGGATGTGAAGAACCACAATATGTACGAAAGAGTCCTATTTCTGATTTGCTGTGAAGAGATGTGCCCATAATTCTTTGGGCTCCACAAAGGACATCATGATTCCCACATGTTCTGTTATCACAATTTGGATGACTACTATATTTTTATCTAATTATGTTCCAGGTTGTCATAAAATCAAGGGATTTGAGAACATAGAAAATACTCTGAAAATACAGTTTCAGATCTGGGACCTAGAGACAAATTAGATGAGGTTAATTTTTTCAGCATCCTCCAATTTACTACGAAGTGATTTACTTTATCCTTTATCTCTTTTAATTCTCTAGCCCAATTGTGTACAAAAAGAACCAAGAAGAATGCATAGCACACGGTAGTAGTTCAGTCAATGATTATGGAATAAAGAAGGAAGAAAATGAAGGGAAGAGCTTGCAGTAAGTTGTGTAGAATCACAGAGCTACTACGGACAGAGCTGAACTTGAAGTAATGTCTAACTAGTTCCAAAGTCTTTGCGGTTTGCACCCCAAAAAGCTGCTGATGCCTGGAGAAGAATAATGGCTAATATTTACTAAATGTTTACTGTGTCAGATACTGTTCTAAATTCTTCACATACATTAAATTATTTCTTCCCGCTGGAAAAAAACAAAAACCTTTGTGGTAGATACTATTAATAGTATCCCCATTTTCCAGATCAAGTTACAGAGACTTTGAGAGTTATGGAATTTTTCCAAGATTATAAATTTTGTAAATTATTGAGAGGAATTTGGACACAGGCAGACTTACTCCAGAGCCGTCCTTGTTATTCAGAGTGAACCTGGCTTATGAAACAAGGACTACAGAAGTTTTAAGAGTGAGGGCACAGCCAGCTTGATGAGTGGAGAATGGTGGTCGTAGACAATCTGAGTTGGAAAGTATTTTAGTGGTCACATCCCACCCAAACCCGCTTATCTGGTAGTTTAAAACCATGTTCAGTGGAGCCTTAAATATCTCCTAATGGCACCTCAGGCCTCCTGCAGAGTCCAAGGGTACATCAGTTATGCCCTTGCCCATCCTGGTTTTCCTTTTGTCTGCTATACATTTTATGCTTTTCTATATGGTTTAATTTGAATAATGGTTCTCTAGCTTTAAAAGCTTGAAAGTCTCTCTCCTATTTATGACATCTGGGTGTGGTCATCCAGCCATCCTTCAATACTTCCACTAGTGTGGAATTTATTACTTAGTAAGGTTGTTTATTCCAATTTCTGATATATTGGAAAGCTCTTTGCTTTATAAGCCAAATTTTGTCTCCATATAAGACCCATATTTCCAAAGCAAATAGCATTCATTTGATGGCCTAAAGTGTGGTCTATCTTGATGAATTTTCCATGCTGTAGTATTCTGCTGTTGTTGAGTGGAATGTTCTATAAACGTCAATTAGGTAAAGCTGGCTGATAGCGTTGTACAGCTCTTCTGTATCTTTATTAATTTCTTGAACACTTGTCCTAGCAATTAATGACACAGAGGCGTTGAAGACTCCAACTTTAATTGTGGATTTGTCTATTTCTCCTTTCAGTTCTATTAGTTTTTATTTCACTTATTTGGAAGCTCTATTATCAGCTGCATAAACATTTAGGGTTTTTGTCGTCTTGGAGAATTGATCACTTTGTCATCATGTAACGCCTGTTTTTTCAACCCCTGGTGATATTCCTTACTCTGATCTTTGATATTAATATAGATACTCCAACTTTTTAAAATTAGTGTTTGCATGTTATATATATTTTTTCATCCTTCCACTTTAAACCATTCTGTTTTTCTATCTAAACTGTAGAAAACATACATTGGGTCTTGCTTTTCTTTATCCAGTTTGATAATCTGTCTTTTAATTTGTGTGTTTAGATCATTTATAGTTACTCTAATTATGTGATATAGTATGATTAATATTTACCATCTTGCTGGTTGTTTTCTACTTGCTCATGTCTTTTTTACCCCCTATTTTCTACTTTCTTTTAAATTGAGAAATTTTAAATGATCCTATTTTTGCCTCCACTATTGCTTTATTTTTGCTATTTCTTTTAAAAAATACTTTTCGTGGTTACACTAGAGTTTGTAATATACATTTTTAGCTAATCTGCATCTACGTTCAAATTATATGACGCCACTTCAAGTGTAGTGTAAGTACCTTAAACACACTATGCTCTTCGTTCCTCCCGCCCATCCTTTGTGCTGCTGTTGTCAGGTATTTTACTCTTACGCATTCTACATATACACAATGTATCGCTATTTGTTATATACTTTATATATTTTTTTATATACTTTAAAAAGAAAAAATGAGCTTTATATTTACCTTTATTTATTCCAATTCCAATCCTTTTCCCTTCTTTATGCAGACCCCAATTTCTGTCTGATGTACTCCTTCTATAAAGGAGAATTAATTCCTAGAGAATTAATTTCATTCAAGATGTCTTATACTTCAAACCTGCCAGCAATGAATACTTTCAGTTCTTATTCGACTGAAAAGGTCTTTATTACACTTTAATTTTTAAAAATATTTTCACTGGGGATACAATTTTGGTGGACACTTTTTTTCTTTCAGCATTTAAAGATATTACTCCATTATCTTCTGACTTGCATAGCTCCTGACAAAGTGCCTTTACTCTTATTTATATGTTTCCCACCCCTCTCGCTGCCTCCAAGATTTTCTCTGTCTTTGGTCTTCACAGTTTGAATATCATATGTACAGATGTGTGTGTGTGCGTATGGGTGTGCGTGCGTGTGTGTGTGTGTGTGTTTTGTATTTATCCTGCTTCATATTCTCTGAGCTTCCTGGATCTGTAGTTTTGTATCTTTCACTAATTTTGGAAAATTCTCATGCAGTATGTCTTCAAATATTCCTTCTGCTCTATTCTCTCTCTTTTGCATCTAGAATCTAATGACATATATGTCGGGCTCTTAATATTGTGCTACAGCTCTTGGACGACCTACTATTTTTCACTTTGTGTTTCATATTGTGTGATTTCTCTTTATCTACCTTCAAGTTCTCTAATTCTTCAGCTGCATCAAGTTTACTGATGAGGTCATCAAAGGTATTCTTCATCTCCATTCTAGTGTTTTCTAATTGATTCTTTCTTAAAGTTTCCATCTCCCTGCTGAAATGATCCATCTGATCATGCATCTTATGTATCTTTTCCACTAGACTCTTTAACATCTTAACCAATTGTTTTAAAACCCCCTGACTGACATTTTCAACGTTAGGTTTATTTCTGAGTCCAGCTCCATTGATTGCTTTGATTTTTGACAGAATGTTGTTTTATCTTGTTTCTTTGTATGCTTCATGACATTTTATATGACAGTAGAGGCAAGTATATAATCTTTACCCCTGGAAATTGGTATGCCTTTTCTTTTGCCAGGGCTTTCAGGGAGAAGGAGTGTTGTTTTGAGTCAATCAGGTCAGGAATTGAGCTGTAAAATGTATTTACAGTTGCTATCCTTACCCTTCCTGCATCACAGGCTCAAGTTCTAGTGTTACCTTGTGTCTAGGGTGGAGGCTGGTTTGCAAGATGGTTTCCCTCAAGGTCTGCTCCACTTTCAGCTTCAAGGCTTCTCTTTTCTCGGGTTCCTTGAGGTGTTCTCTTCCCGTTCTCTTGTCCTCTCTTGGCAGTAAATGGCTGCTGGTTGGTGTGAAGGCAGAGGATGTTCCCTGTTGTTCTGATTGAGACTCGGGTAGGTACTCTGTCCTTGACTCTTGGAACACAAGACTTTTGCGTGATCTTGCCCTTCCTTAAGCTGTAAGGGACCTCTTGGTTTGGGTCCCAGATATATTCCTGCCCTTCATCCAGGGATAGAGGGTCTTTTTTGTTTCCTTTCCCAGCTGCAATGAGTCTTCACCACTGTCCAAAGCCAAAACTCTTTATTGCTCTTTCCTACAAGCTTAATGTTTTTATTCTGTAAGGCAGGGTAGATGGATCTAGGAAGGGCTCATGTCTTTCCCACGGTGGCTGCTGGCTGATTCTCGGAGGCCTGTGCCATGAGGAAGACTTTCTTGGGATTCTCACCCTGCCTCCAGTCACTCCTGTGAGCACCTGATGAGGTCTGTTGAGGACAGCCAGTTAGTGGGTGGGAATTACCATGGTGCCAGGGGTTCTGTAATCTCACGTTAGCCCGCACTTGGCCTCTAGCAATTTGGTAAAGTTTTAGCTGAATTCTTATTAACAGCTGCTATGGCTCCTGGTAGCATTTGTCCTCAGTAAGCAACTGTTCATGCCCTGGCTTTTCTTGAAGGCATCTTCCTTTCTTTTGATTTGGGGTTAGTCGGTTGTCCTGTGGCCTCAGTACCCTGGTTCAAAAGACATTGTGAATTTGCAAATCTTTCAGCATTGTGTTTGTAGTACTTGTGGCAATGCCACTCTTTCCCACTTTCTACATCCTAAGTAGATGCCAAAAGTCTTTCACAGCATTCTTCTGGAGGAAGTCACAGACACAAGTGAGAGTTTTACTTTGGGCTTTCTCTCTGTCATTCATGGAGTTGAATTCAATAAGCACTTTTGGGCATCTGGAACGCCCAAATCTTACCTTCAAACAGTTCATAGTCTACTAGGAGTGATAAATGCAACAACAGATTATTTTTGAATAGCACATAGGTGCTAAGGTAAGGGTAATCTATGCTAGCAAATAAGGGGGGTGGTAAATGAGGCACAACCCAGGTAAGAGACAAAGGAGCTTTCCTAGGGGAGATGACACCTACATTAGTTCTTAAAATAAAAACATTTTCCCAGTGTAGAAAGCTGGGTAAGGCCTTCTAGGCAGAAGGAGCAGAATGGTCTGAATTATAGAGTTAGCATAATTTGTGCCTGAAAAAGATGAAATGAAATATTCCTGAGTCCTATTCATAGAAATTTTGATATAGTTACTCCAGGGCAAGGCTCAGGAATGTGCACAACACGTCCGGAGGACTCTGATCCATCAGCCCAGTTTGGGAAGCCCTGCTTGCTTTTCAGGCTTCATTTGCCCTCCCTGGTTATCATATTCAGCCTCTTAGTTTCTGCTCTTCACCTGAGAGTAAGATGGTTGAAGGCTACATTCCAGGGGATGAGCATGGAGAATACTGGAGAATACAGAACACTGTCTTTTCAGTCGGGTTTAAATCCCAGCTGTGGCACTAGGTCACACTTGGCTGATTTTAGTTTTCCTCATTTTTTTTTTTTTGTTTTTTTGCGGTACGCGGGCCTCTCACTGTTGTGGCCCCTCCCGTTGCGGAGCACAGGCTCTGGACGCGCAGGCTCAGCGGCCATGGCTCACGGGCCCAGCCGCTCCGCGGCATGTGGGATCTTCCCAGACCGGGGCACGAACCCGTGTCCCCTGCATCGGCAGGCGGACTCCCAACCACTGCGCCACCAGGGAAACCCAGTTTTCCTCATTTTTAAATGGGAAGAATAATATTATCTATGATTACTATTTTACTACTAAATTAAGGCTACCATTGAAAAGACTTTTGTAATGGTTCTGGGATAAGACAATAAGGGTCTGAGAAGAAGAAAGAAAAGATGGCTCTAAGAGACATTAGGATGGCAGAATTGAAAGGTTACACTTTAGTCACTTACTCTTGCTGAAAGCTAACTATGGCAAGTACTGGGTTGGCGAAAAAGTTCATTCGGCTTTTGGTAGCATCTTACAGAAAAACCTGAATGAACTTTTTGGCCAATCCAATACTATGAGATGCATTTGCCTTATGTTATCTCATTTGATCTCTGCACTGACTTTGAGATGGGTACAGTGCCATTTTACAAATGAAGAAACTGTAATTCAGAAAGTGTAAGTGACTTGCCTAACGTGACATAACTGGGAGAATGGAGTTATCATTTACTAGGATGAGAAAGACTCTAGAAGGAGCAGGTTTGGGGGTGAAGATCCGCAGCTCCATTCTGTATACGGTAACTCTGAGCTACCTGTTACACGTCAAGTGGCGATGTTAAAGAAGACACATATCTGTGACTGTGGAGCTCGAACGAGAGGTCTGAGCTGGAAATATACATTTGGAAGTCATGAGCGTGTAGGTCAACCCAATGGGAAAGAATGACCTCCAACCTCGTGGTGAGTACAGATGAGAAAGAGAAGGGGTACAAGGTCTGAGCTCTGGATCTGGTGTTAAGAGATCAGGAAGATTAGGAGAAAAACTGGCAAAGAAGATTGAAAAGAAGTGGCACATGAGGAAGAAAGAAAACCAGGAGAGGGTGGCATCTTGGAAGACAAGTGAGAAAGAGTATATACTTGGCAAGTATTTGTCACGTGAATGAATGCTGTTTTTAGACAGAATTCAAATCCAGACCTTTCTGACCCAAGAGCTTATACATTCTTATCCAATATAAACAGTAGTATACATATTCAATATAACGCGGTCAGCAAATTTTTAAAGGGCCAGATAGTAAATATTTTAGACTTTGTGGGCCAACAGGCAACATCAAGGCCAAAAATGTAAAATTGTAGCTCAAGGGGCATAAAACAAAACAAGACCAAAACAGGCTGGTTTTGGTCCATGGCCTCAGTTTGCCGACCTCCGCGTGCACTGTATTATCCCCTTTAATTCTGGGACTATCTATTACCAAGATGATAATACTCAGGCATCGTCCTCTTAATCAGCAATCTCGGCATCATATAAGACTCTGCAAAAACCCAAACAGACTCTCTTCAGCGGTACCAAAGTTTAACTTTTTTTCCTCTATATAAAGGTGGCCTGTATCTAATCCAGCAGTATTATTTCTCCCAAGACACTATTTCTTGTTCCATTTTGCTTAGCTATATAGCTGGTAAGGAAATAGAGCACGAAAGCAAGCACAGAATTTGCATGAGCGTATTTGTCATAGACTACGTAACCTCTCAAGTGGGTTTCTGGCTGACAGCATAATAGGAAAAAGGGTACTTCCGTCTCCTCTTGTTTGCTCTCTGAATGTCAAAGGAGACTCTGCTGAGAACTCAGTGAGGCACAGATATTTTCCCTGGGGTCACACCAAGGGTGTCATTATGATGCATTACTCCAGCATATGAACTCTGCCCACAGAAGCACTGTTTTTAGGAAGATAAAGTTCAAACTTGGTAACATTGCTTTCTATTTTTGCTAACGTTCTTTCTCTCCCAAATCAATCCTAATGACCTAAAATCATTACTGCGTTTACTCTCCTCTATCTGCAGTGCCTTCTACCAACGCTCTCTATAACCCCCTAAATCCTAGAGCCATGGAACCCATTCGTGCATGGATGGCGCTTCCTAGATCCCCGGGCTATTTGTGTTTCCTCAAAAATGTTTTCTTCCTCAGTGCTACTCTCGCCTAAACAGTTGTACGAGGGAGACTGTTTCCCAATCAACCCATTGGGAAAAAGCAGCAACACACACCCCTAATTCACCTGTCAGGGCGTGTGTATCTGCAGATATTTCCAATCAGTCATGAAGCGATTGCTACGAGAAATTCTCCCAGAGGTCAACCCACCTTCTCGGAATTAATCCTATTTAAAAAACCAGTTTAATTATCATAACCAACCACCTTTGCTGACCAGCCTCTGCATACAGAGGGTGGTCAAGGGTGCTAACCTCCTGGGCACAGGTGACAGGCCAGGCCTTGTCTGCTCATTTCTTGGGTCTTTCTGCAGCTATACTGTACCTATGCTCGCCTTGGAATTGGGAATGGGATCTTTCTCCCCTCCCTCTCCTCTTGTTGCCTGGCCGATGGGGCAGGCCTGGGAGTGATCAAGGCTGCACAAAACTCCTTCAGTCACTACTTTCTTGAAGAAAACCCTTTTTTTTTTCTTTATTCTTGGTTACTTAAGGTTTCTTTTGCTCAGATTCCTCATGACCAATTCATCTGAGATTTGTTATTTGTCCTGAAACCTTTGGGACTTAAGGAAAATGCTTTGTAAACTATGAGATCTGTAAATTTGTAACTTTTCTTCCTCAGGACCCAGAACTGTGCTTAGAACAAAGTAAATAATCAGAGAATGTATCTTAAGTTACCCTAAGGAGGTGGCTTATCAATATCGTCTCCTTGGTAGATTTGAAACAAACCAGAAAGAGGTGGGAAAGCCAGTTTAAAGCCCTGAATAATCGATTGTAAACTCCCTGTAGGCAGGGGATGAATGTTTTCTGATCCAGTAAATGGTGTCTACAGAGCTTGGCTTGCTGCGTTGGCTGTGGGAATGAAACAGAAAGAGACATCTCGAGAAATACGGTGGAGAAAGCAATGCCAAGCAGGGAGCTGGCCTCAGTGGACCAAGATCCTGGAAGGATCAAACCGAACTACAGATTGTTGGTCTAAAGACTGGCAAGCAAACTGATAGTCAAGAGACACAGGTTCTAGGTCTGCTTTCCTCTCTTCTGTGATGCTGCTGGGCCAGCCACTTCTATCTCTTGACCTCAGCTTCCCCATCTTCAAAATAGATATAAAAGTCCTCTGCACAGAGTTATTGCAAGAATTATTATTACTATTGTTATTTTGCCTGATAACAACTCTCTTTAGTGCACAACTCAAGGACTGACAAATATGGAAACTTCTCGCCAAAAGGCAAACTGAGAGGTAAGCTAAATTTGCTGGGAGAGGAGAAGGGCCATTCTTGGAACTCTGAATCCACAGTGTGCGCAAGGCTCGTCCCCATGGGACCTGAGGGCTGTTAACATGTACAAAAGAGCATTGTCTTCTCCGAATCTGCTTGTAATCTTGCATAGGCTCGTGTGTCACTTTAAAGGGTTAACAGGAAACGAGATATCATCTTGTCAGCCTTCCTGATCTCTTCCAGCTGGAAGTCATCAGGCTCAGCTCTGAGCACCCACAGCGCCCCATCTGTCCTCTTCTTGTAGCACCTTTCCCTGCAAAGCCTGGATATTACTGCACGCAGCTTGTGTCCTCCCTAGAAGGTAAGCCACATGGAGGCAGGAGCCGTGGCTTGGTTACGGATCATCAATTCTGCAGAGTCCTGCCAACATGTCTCACAATAATAGAAATTCAGTAACTGCTTGTTGAGTAGATGGGCGGGTGGATGGACTAATGGAGGGACAGATGGACCATCAGTCTTATTCAGTTCTGGAACCTGGGCCTCACACACAGCTTCGGCGTGTGATGGACAGTAAACACACGCCTACTCGTGCAGCGGACAGAAAGAGGCCCAGTCAGTCTTGTTCTCACTGATTCTCTAGGGCCTAGCACAGGGCCTGGCACGTCGCAGACACTTCAGAAGCAGCTCTGACTGGCTTACTGTGTTTCTGAACCGCAAGAAACCAACTATCGTAGAAAGAGATGTTCTCAAGGTGGTTTCTTTTAATGCATTCTCCAAAAGAGAATAACACTAGGGTTAGTATACATCACATGCTTATTCCTGAACCTTCTATCGACACTCTCTATGTATGCATTCTCCTCCAAAAGAGAATAACACTAGGGTTAGTATACATCACATACTTTTTCCTGAACCTCCAGTCTGTGGCTTAGAGCAGGGGTTGGCAAACGACAGCCCACAGGCCAAATCTGGTCCACTGCCACCTGCTTTTGTAAATAAAGTTTTATTGGAACATGCTCATGCGTATTCGTTCACATATTGTCTACACAGTGAGAGTTGCCGTGGAGACCATCTGACTTGCAAAGCAGAAAATGTTTATTCGCTTGCTCTTTATAGAAAAAGTCTGCCAACCCCTATTATAGAGAACTGGTTATCATAACCCAGAGAGTTATCCTGCTCATGAGCTGCTGTTGGCCCACGAACTAATAGTAAGTGGCTGGTATTCTTGAGTCTTTACTATGAGAGGAAAGGCCCTAATGTGTTGCCTTCTTGGGAGCAGTGCCAAGTGACTTGCCTAATGTGACATAACTGGGAGAATGGAGTTATCATTTACTAGGATGAGAAAGACTCTAGAAGGAGCAGGTTTGGGGGTGAAGGTCCGCAGCTCAATTCTGTATACGGTAACTCTGAGCTACCTGTTACACGTCAAGTGGCGATGTCACGAGGCAAGGCGCGTTTTAAGTTTTCACGTGCCCCTCCCCTTTCCTTCCACGGGCGTTCTCAGCTCTCGCTCACAGTCAGCTGTTCGTCTCTGTAAACCATCATGGCCTTCCTATGCAGGTTTTCCAAAAAAAAAAGGAACTTTAGTCCAAACCAAATATAATTTTCAGAGAATCCAGAGAAAGGTCATATGAGGTTGTGAAATGCGACTTGGCATAAAGCTGGCCTCTTAAGAAATGGAGAGAAAGAAGACATGATCCCTTGTCTTAAGGAGCTCAGTCTCCCGCATGAACCAGGCATGATAACCCACAACTACAGTCACGGCCGGATTGACAGTGCAGCTCCCAGAGGTTAGGATTCAGGATCCCTCACACCCATGGACCCTTTCCACATCCCTATTAATAGGTTCACATGATCCATATGTACTTATAAAATTTGCAATAGAAAGATATTTTAACCCGAATAAGTTGTGTCCAATTTTGTAATTCTGTTCTTGTCCTTAAAGAGAAGCCCCTAAAATTGCATAAAGCTTCATGTCCCACATCACCTGGATCTCCCCCTGATTCTCTTACAACGTGACATTGCGCTAATGTGGGTTTACCCAAAGTACAGGGCAAGGAACCCCTAAGGGTAACTGGAGGAATTTGAGCAAGGTGACATTTGACCTAATGGTAAGCAAGATTTCTCTAGGCAAATAGTGACACGGATGGAGGAAAGGGGTGGGGTGCGGACAGAGTTTTGCTCCAGGCATGAGGAACAGCATTCGGGGGTGGGAGTGCTTGCCATGGTTTAGGACATAGCATAGAAAAAGAATAAATGCTTTAGGACAAAGTCGATGGAAAAGTAAGTTTTTACATTTTTTTTTTTAACAGAAAATGAAGATGGGGAAGCAGTAGTGGCTAGATCAGGGGTTTGGATTTTGCCTCTTTGGTGATGAGGACCTACTGACGAATACTGGCTGGGGGGATGGTGTGATTATATCCTATCCTTAGAAGGATCCCCTGAGTAATCTTGGGAAATTCCTGGTGACCTTCTCAACACAAGATACACTGAGATGGGAAGAAAGACGTACTGCTGCTTTCATGACTGCAGGGATCGGGGCCGGGGTTGCGGGGCATGAAAGAGCCAGGGCAGCGGGACTCCTGGATTTTCTCAGTTTTCAGTTGCCTGGGCACAAGGGGAGAAAGAAGAGACTGATGCCTATTCCCTTACATTTCTTTCCTCCAACCTTGCCATTGGCAGTTCTTTCCAGGAAAGCCTTCCAACGCTACACTTTTCCTCATACCATTGAATCCATCTCTCTCACAACTGCCTTGCAGTTTAGCCACAAGCCACAAAGAATAAAGAGCATCTCCACCATTGGTCCCCGCTGCGGCTAGGAGTGTGAATGGGTCCTGCAGAAATGAAAAGCTATGAAGCACTAAGTCAGTAACAACAATGCAGATCAGATGTGTACTCAAAAGACCTTCAAGGAAAAAAGAGGTTTTTAAGTTATGTTTTTAAGCCTAGAGAAGTCTGAGACGTGATTCTTCCATGAACAGGAGTCCTTGTTTCCAACTTTGTCCCCTCAAAGCCATCAGGAAATGCCAATTTGTCCTAGTCTCTCTCCCCGCTTCATCCACAACTCCACGGAGTGGTCTCACATCTCCGCCCTCACCACCCCAGCTTCATACTCCTGCCACAAGGATCAGCTTACATCTCATCTCATCCCCCAGGTCCCTGTCACCTCACCGACCCGGCCAATTCTCCTTTAAGAATACATTTCATCCTGCCTTCTTTACCTGGCTCAGGTGCGGCTCTTCCAGGGAATCTTGGACTCTGGTATCCCTCCTCTGTGCTCCCATCACACGCCCCACATAGCTCCCTTTGCATTTATCACTGCCACCTCTAGTGTCCAGGTAGGGCTGGCCTTCTTCCAGGGCACTCACGTGGGCCATTCCCACTGCCTAGAACACCTGCCCTCCTGGCTTCCTTCAGTGGCCACTCTTACCCGTTAAGCCTCATTTGCAATATCCTGACCTCAGAAATGGGCTTCTTGAACCTCCCGCCTATACTGTCACCCCCAACCTATGTCCCTGCTCTATGTCCTCATAGTCCTTCTCCAAGAGACTTAGCCCAGTGCCATTTAGGTTACTTACAGCGTGAGTATTAATGTCTTCCTACCCATTGGACTAACAGCTTTATAAGAGCAAGAAAGACATCTGTCCTATTGATCAAGTTATCCATCTAACATGATCACACTAGGAAATCAGCATCTGGTCAATGAATAGACTTGTCTTCACTCTTTAAGTTAAAATACAGTAAGTCCGCTACACACGAACCTTCAAGTTGCAAACTTTCAAAGATGTGAATGTGTGTTCCGTCAACGACAGGCATGAGTGAGACTGCAGCTTGCCCTCTGTCTCCTATTCCTGACGATCCTTCAGCTCTACCATCTCCCACCTCCCCTCCCTCCTCCAGTCAGTAACTCTTCTCGCCTGTTCCCTCGATGTCAGCCCCTCTACGCCAGCAGTTGTACTGTTCTACTGCACTTTTTTTTTTTTTAATTTTGCGGTACGCGGGCCTCTCACTGCCGTGGCCTCTCCCGTTGCGGAGCACAGGCTCCGGACGCGCAGACTCAGCGGCCATGGCTCACGGGGCCAGCCGCTCCGCGGCATGTGGGATCTTCCCGGACCGGGGCACGAACCCGCGTCCCCTGCATCGGCAGGCGAACTCTCAACCACTGTGCCACCGGGGAAGCCCTCTACGGTACTTTTCAAGGTACTGTACTGTAAGATTAAAAATGTTTATTTTTTGCGTGTGTTTGTTTTTTATGTATTATTTGTGTTAAAGTATTATAAACCTATTACAGTACAGTACTACAATATATAGCCAATTGAATTAGTTGGGTACCTAGGCTACCTTTGTTGGACTTACGAACAAATTGGGCTTGAAAACAAATTGGACTTACAAACGTGCTCTCAGAATGGAACTCGTTTGTATGTAGGGGACTTACTATAATCAAACTGGGGATGGATAAGTTTTCTAAGACAGAAACCAACTTCTCCGCCAGTTAGTGGCACAGAAGATGGCTGTATTAGGCTTTCCTCTTAGAATAGGACTATGTCCTATTCAAGACAAATGAGCAACACCAAAGAGGAGGGAGTTTATCCAGGTGAAAGTTAAAGTACTCGTTTGTTTAATCAAGAAGAAGTCATTTGTCCCCACTTCTCCCCCAAACAAGAGAAGAGAACCCAGGATATTTATTGCCAACCAGCTTACATGCCTAATCACAGCCCTGGAAGCACGCCATTCTCTAATAGACAAAATTAGGTTAAAAGACTAGGGTTGGTCACATGGTTTCAGAAAATGGCCCTATATTTAGGAGTTTTGTTCCAAATATAATCAGATTCCAAAGGCCTGCGAGGGTTTATTTATTTATGAAAATGAGGACCCAGTGCCTTCTGAAGTCAGTGCATTAGCAGCCCCCGTGCGCTGGAGTGGCGTTTCTCTGAAAAAATAACAAGGCTGCTTTGACCCAGGAAAGTCACAGCCTGAGAGGCTTATTTTTGAAGCAGCATTTATTTTCTGCTGGTTTAAAACATGCTCCCCTTAGGAATACCCTTCGGAGTGCCCCAGAAATGTGGATCCGCTGACTGTGTAACGTCAGCCCTCCTGTGCACCCGATGGGGATCTCATTCCCCACAGCAGGCAGGCATCCAGCCACCCCTTCTCATTCCCCATCTTGCTTTCTTCTGAAAAATGAACGTTTTTCCTGAGAAGAGAGGAATGGAATAGACATAGAACATGCTCTCGAGTGGATGCGGAGGAGGGAAGAAATCTAGCGAAGATTAAATTTTAAAAAAAAGGATTTTTTTTCTGCCAGCCCCCCACTCCCAAACCCTTCCTGCCCAAGTTCATGTTTGCTGAGGCCTCTTTTAGTCAGCCCTACTTCCTGGGCTGCTTTCAGTAATGGAGAGAGGGGAGCTTAACAAATGTTTCCGTGTTTGCTTTTGAAGCAAAGACAGGTAAGAAGGGACCCATTCACAAGAGCATTGGTGAGCCAAAATAACAGGTGGCCGCTGGGCGGAAAGAAATGAAACCCTAGAACATTTCAGTCCTCAGGACCCTGTTATCTGCCCTTCTCAACAGAACGTGACTCCTGATTCATTTTGAGGAAAGTTCCAAAACCCCAGGCTATTTGCATCCTTCCCTTTTCTCACAGAGTTCTCTCAAGTGTGTCTGGTCATATGGCTTCTGATTTATACTGACTCCTAGTTCCTCTTTCTCAGGTGAAGACCTTCCTGACCTCTTGTAAAAATTTCTACTTCTGAGGAGTGGTTGGAGTTAACCTGTTTGTCCTGTGCTGAGCATCTCACATGTGTTAGCCCCGGGGTGGAGATGGGGGCCATTCAGAGAGAAAGGCATGGCCTTCCTTTCATCCTAACTCCATGTGTATATCTATCGTCAAAACCCGACAGGGCAAGTCAGAAGCTGTGGGTCCACGGTTGGTGCAACTTGGGCACGGTACCTTACCTCTCTGGGACTCGGTTTTCCTATATGTAAAATGGGGTAACCATCTCTCACTTGATATTTTATAGGGCTGATGTGGGGATCCAATGAAGTGATGGGAGTGGAGGCATTTTGTAAACTCTACATGTCTGTAATGCAAGCTACTAGGATTAAGTGAGTAGTTTAAGATTAAACAAGGCTCCCGTTTTGACCCTTGCTGTACGTTGGAATTATGTCAAATGCCATGAAAAAAATGCTGACGTCCTGGCATCATTTCCACATACTGGCATAGGGACTGTTAAGGGCCATTTTTTTCAAACCTTTTTTAAATGTGCAGTCACGTTCGGGAACTGCTAGTAAATAAAAGAGCTGTGGATGTTGAGAGAAAGGAGAACGTGTGGAGCGGGATGTACAGAAAGGAAAAGCCTTGAAGGAAAACATAGGAATTTGAGTGGCTGAAGGGATCTTTTCCAAGCGAAAGTGGTGACGGGGGTGGCGGGAGGGGGGGTGCGGTGTGGAGTGAAGACAAGTGAGAGCAAGGAGCTGGTAAGTCAATTAATCATGCAGTAGTGCCCTGCAGGGACTCAGGAAGGCAAGGCCTCCCCCACACCCCACCACGGGAAGCGCTAAGTGTCTCTCACTGGTGACTTCACAATGCCCTGTACTTCTCTATGTCACTGCGCTGCTACATTGTATTATAACTGTCTGGGCCTGTGTGTGTTTCCCCCAGTGGACCATGCATTCTCTAAGGACACAGATAGTTCCAGTCGTCTCTGAATCCTCGGCACTGAGCCAGGTGACTGTTACAGACGAAGAGCTTAATACATGATGGTTGACGAAACGACAGGAACTGGGCACCTGCTAAGGAAGTATTTTAGGTTTGACTCTGCCACTATTTAATGGGATGCCTAAGACCAGCTATTTTGCCTCTTTGGGTTTCAAGGTCCTCCTGTTGTGTGGTTCTAAGGCTCTAGGAATTCAAGTATTTGAGTAGCATGGGGTCTAGAAAGAGGTCGACATTCAGCGAAGTGCCAGTTTCAAATAATTAGAACCTTTAATTCAGGTCAGTGCTTCTCAAACTTTAATGTGTATACTAAGTTACCTGGGGATTTTGTCAAAATGCCGGCACTAATTCAGTAGCGATGGGGCAGGGGGGTGCTGAGATGCTGCATTTTTAACGAGCTCCCAGGTGATGTCAGCGAGGTCAGCCGGTGGACCCCACTGGAATCATACATACTCCCAGGCGAGGTGGAGGCTGCCGGACCATGAACTGCACTTGGAGTAGCAGGTCATTAGGCTACGTCTGTGTGATTCCACAATGACCTTCTGAAAACTTTTCACCCCATACCCTGAAATAATAGATTAAAAACAATTGTTTTTTGGCTAGAAAAATAGGATTTAGGACCACCAAACCTGGTCTCTAATCCTGTCTCTATCACGTCCTAACCATGTGATTTTAAGCACGTCACCTCAAAACTCTTCATCTCAGTGTTTCAATTTATAAAATGGAAGAATAAAATCGATCTCAAGAAGGAAGACTCCGAGGATGTGAGAATCCAGTACGACAATGTGATGATGTATGTACTGCAATTAGTATGCAGCCAGTGCTTACCACATGCTAATTCTCTTCTTACTGACTCAGCAACATTGCAAGTAAAGAAGTTTCAGGAATTATAGGTTTTCCTCTTCACATAGATAAGTTAAGCTTTGTAGGAAATGCAGTACCTTTCACTTCCTTTCTTTAGGGGGCATGAAACCCCCAGCTGTGTCTTAGCACAGAATCAGTGGGAAGAAAAGAGTAAAAGTGAAAAGCTCTCAGAGAGGCTGACTCACACTCCTTAGGGAAAAGCAGCCAACGTGTGAGGTTTTGTAGGGAAGATGCTAAGGCCAGTTTGGTGGAAACATGAAGTGAAAAAGACAAGAAAGACACAGGAACTTCCCCTATGATTTACCACTTTACAAGACAAGCCTTCTCCCTTCAACTCTCTGCTTTCAATACTGAACCCTGAGTCCTGCTGGGTTTTAGATCTTTAGAGCTTTAGACACATTTTATTTATATAATTAGGATGAAGGGATCAGGACCGCTTCATATTTTGGCCTCCTGGAAGGTCAGATGGGAACACAAATATTCCTATCTGGATCAATCTGTACCATGGTCCCATGTAGTAACTGCCATAATCATTTCTCAGGCTTGTAAATATCACACTTCAAAGGTAACCCCTGGGGGGAGAAAAAAAAAAGGTAACCCCTGGGGTGATTTTTAGTGACTTCCAATCGGTGTGGGCGTAATCGGCATTGTCAGCTTTCCATTGTCTTCTTTGTACTCTCTTCTGGTTTCCAGGTATCTGCTGGACACAAGCTGACCCTAGATTATTCACCTGGCAGCTCTGGGGGACCTGAGCAACAAACATGCAGCTCAGGTGTGTTCATGCTGCATATTTAGCTCTCTCATATGCTACATTTGCTAATCTTAGCCAGGCGTTAGGAAAACAATCTGATTAGGGATATAATCCTGTGACCATCTGCTTGATTTATCACTCCCAGAAGGAATTTGCATTTTAAAAGAAGCGCTTCTTAAAGTAAATGAGTCTCCCATTCTGTGGGTTACAGTGACTGCTCATTGCACAAATTTGGGGAATTGAAAAGTGTACAAATGTACAAGCTTAAGTTTTGCATTCTGAATATCTATATTAGGCCTTGAGCATCTCTAGTTTAGAAAGGTTTCCACGTGATTCTGATGCCAGTCAGAGTTGCAAACTCCTGTCTATTGGTGAATTATTATGCAATATTGGAAGGTTTTCCTCTGCCTATTCTTGACTTAAACATCCATTCAGTTATACATTTCTGTGTAATAAAACACCCCAAGACCTAATGAATTAAACAAAAATGATTAAATGTTTCTCATGATTCTGTAGATTGCCTGGGCTCAGCTGCGTGGCTCTTCTGCTCCACATAGCATTAGCTGGGTCGCTCGTTTGACTGCATTCAGCTGATGTCTGGGGCTGGCTGGGTGATCTGAAACGTCTTCTCTCATGTCTGCAGGGCCTGTTCTCTTCCATGCAGCCTCTCCACGTGAATAGTTTGAGTTTTCGCAAAGCATGGTGGTCTCAGGATAATGAAAATTCTTACAGTGTTGCTAGCTTCAAGAGTGAAAGCAGAAGCTGCCAGGCTTCTTAAAGGCAAGGCTTAGAACTGATACATCTATGATATGCCTCCCCAGGCTTAAGGGGATGTGACATAGATAGTACATTTTGATGGACAGAATGACAAGTGCATATAGGGAGGGAAGGAACAGGTAGTGTCATCTTTGGAGACTGCTTACCAGGACGTCTTCCTACCAATTTGCTAAAGAACAGGAATCTGAAGCATAGCACCTTCTTCTGAAGACTGTCAATCCTTACACTAAACAAAACAGCACAAAATGGATCAGATGAGCATCTGAGACTGCAAATGGCTGTCTTAAAGGGATTAGAGAGCTAATGGGATTCTTCCCTCTGTTATATTCCTGGAAAAGAGGCTAACTGACCAACTCTAATTACAGTAAGTCCCCTGCATACGAACGAGTTCTGTTCCAAGAGCGTGTTCGTAAGGCTAATTTGTTCGTAAGTCCAACAAAGTTAGCCTAGGTACCCAACTAACACAATCGGCTATATAGTACTGTACTGTAATAGGCTTATAATACTTTTCACACAAATAATACATAAAAGACAAATACACGCAAAAAATAAAACATTTTCAATCTTACAGTAGAGTACGTTGAAAAGTACTGTAGTCCAGTACCACAGCTGGCATACAGGGGCTGGCATCGAGTGAACAGGCAAGAAGAGTTACTGACTGGAGGAGGGAGAGGAGGTGGGAGGTGGTAGAGCTGAAGGATCGTCAGCGATAGGAGACGGAGGGCAAGCTGCAGTCTCACTCACGCCTGATGCTGATGGCACAGGTTCTGGTTCCTTGCTGGGTTCAATTCCATCTACCCTCTTGAAAAACGGTCCAGTGACGTCCAGGTAGTAGCTCTGTTTTTCTTGTCATAGCTGACACGTGCCACTGGATTGCATGCTGAACGGCTGCGGCAACTTTTGTATACCATTCTACGTTTGGGTCCTGTGCCTCAAACACTAACAGTGCCTCCTCAAATACAGAACATCCCCTCGCCATTTCTTGCGTCATGAATCTCTTCGGTTCTTCAGTTACTTCTTCTTTCTCTTGTCTTCATCCTTTCTTGGCTCTTGGCGCTTCTTAGCGGTACCAGCTACATCACTGCTGCTTTTAGGCTTGCTTACAGTACTGTACAGTAAAGGAAAACCACTTGTAGAGGATGCACGCACGGGGCAATGTATGCCAGACACATGAACTAACTTATGTGATTGGACATGCGAACGCACATTTGTATCTTTGAAAGTTCGAAACTTGAAAGTTCTTATGTAGGGGATTTGCCAGAGAGGAAACTCAGGCTAACACTCCACATTCGCTTCGCACTCCCCTAAAGCCCAAGGGAGCTTTGTGGGAGGATGGCACAATCAAATGGAAAGAACATGGGTTTGAGCCTAGCAGAAAGGGTTTAGGCTCCTAGATCTGCCGGGTGAGACTCTTGGTGGGTTCATTTCCTGAGCCTCAGATTTGTCTTCAGAACGGTGCACACGGTACCTTCTCTTAGGCTTTTTGTGAAAACTCAAGGTGGTGATATATACAGGCACCAACTGAACTGTTTAGCAAGTGTTGTATCTTTTGTACTAAGCAACATTTCTCATTCTTAAGAGACCTAACATTGTGGAGGTATTTATAGTCACAGGGAAGAGAAAACACTTATGGGAGAAGGAAGGAGAGAGAGCAAGCAGCTAAATGGATATTTAATGAGCAAGTGTGTATAATTTAAAATGTAGAGGTTCATTTGTTGGGTGAGTCACCAAAAAGAATTTCTCTGATATTGATAAGCATTGTGTGTAGTTTCATTTCATTTTCCAGAACAGTGATTCACTCTCCCTTGGAACAGTCATATCTGCTGGGAAGTTTAAGGAGGGAACCTTGTGAAAAAGCATCAGTGCTCTAAGCCAGGTGGGCTGTGGAGGTAGAATCTGAAGAAACCAGAGGAGAGAAGAAAGGAAGAATGGATTACAAAAGATGGGCAAGATGCCCGGAATTTCGTACCTACGTCATCTCTTTTGTAGTAAAGGGGAAATTCCAGGATGCATCGCTACCCCAGATACTCCAGTGCATCCTTTACCTATTGGAACAAGGACGGCATTGTTTCACAAAACACCCCTTGATCCAGCTTAGAACACCCGTTTTCCTTGCTTCTGTCTAGAATGATGTAATGATACTCTGCTTTCAAACCCATAGCCCGGTAATTAATAGGAAAGAAGAATACCAATGATCTGGTCTCTAAGGGGCCGTAAATAGAAATCAGAAGGGATTTTTCCATTTTCAAGATTTTATTCTTGGGATTAAGAGAAAACTTACAGGGCAGGAAGGAAGAGAGCTAAAACGAGGTAATGTGTACTGTGCAGTGGCTGCTATGCTGGCTATCCGATCATGTTTCTCTCATTGTATATTTTTACAGCAACATTCCAATAGCGGCACTATTAGTCCTAGTTTATGGCTGAGTAAATTAAGGCTAAGAGTAGGTAAATCCAGTGAAGATGAATTCAGAGTCCAAAGTGTTCAATCAGAGCCTTGTTATGTAAGAGTAAGATGAAAAATCAAGGAAGAAGATGTGTCACGCATCTTTTTGCCTGAAACAGAAAGACATCCTAGAAATATCACTAGATAAAGCTGCCAGTTTCAGAACGTGACAGAAAATTTTGACAAAAAATTTTAGAAAGATATGGATAATCTGAATGATTCAAATAGGTTTGACTTAATATATGCAAGGAGCCTACAAATAGATAATCCTAACCATTCTATCCATCCAGTATCAGTTGTAAAAACCCAGTACATATTTTGTCACAATAAAAAAAATACTACTTTAAAATTTTCCCAAAATAGAGATTTTTGAAGTTGCAATGTTCTGACCATAATTCAGTAAATCTGAGAATCAAGGACCAAAAGTTCATATGCCCAACAAATAGAAAACCAAAGCAAATATATATATTTTAAAAGTTTAACCACTGGAAAAGTATAGAATACTGTTCATTATAAGTCCAGGAGCAAAGAAGTAAAAACAGAAATTAAATCTTATCTAGGAATCCATGAAAAGATGACTACTTGTTACCAAACCCATTGAATATAAACATATAATTAGAGGGAAATGTATAGCCTAACATGTTTTAATTATTTCATTGAGAATAAATGAATAATTCCAATTAAGAGTCCAGAAAAAGACAGGTAAATCATGGGGGAGTACATGGGAATTGACAAATGCAAAAGGAAAAATTCACGATATAGAAAACAATACGGTAGAAAAGACAAAGAGGAGCAAAATCTGGTTCTTTGAAAAGACCAATGAACAAGATTGAGGTTAATCGTGGTGAGCCTGCTGAATGGAAAAACGACATTCATTTCCCTTGCTCCAGGGCACAGAGTGGAAAAGTGGAAAATCTATAATTAAAACCCAGCCTGTCGGGCTTCCCTGGCGGCACAGTGGTTAAGAATCCACCTGCCAATGCAGGGGACACGGGTTTGATCCCTGGTCCGGGAAGATCCCACATGCCACGGAGCAACTAAGCCCATGCGCCACAACTACTGAGCCTGCGCTCTAGAGCCCGCGAGCCACAACTACTGAGCCCGCGCGCTGCAACTACTGAAGCCCGTGCACCTAGAGCCCGTGCTCCGCAACAAGAGAAGCCACCACAATGAGAAGCCCATGCACCACAGCGAAGAGTAGGCCCTGCTCACCACAGCTAGAGAAAGCCTGCATGTAGCGACAAAGATCCAATGCAGCCAAAAAAATAAAAAATAAAACAAAACAAAAACCTGCCTGTCTGCATCCAGAGCCCTGTCTAACATATCATCCACTATGAAAAGGATCAAGAAAATAGGACATTAATAAACTGACTTGAAGATGGTAAATAAAGGTTTTTCAACATTTCCAAGATACATGGGCAGTAAGAAGTTCAGATAGCCTACATCCTTATTCCTTTCCCTTCATGGTCACAGAGCAAGTCATGCTTGGTTAACATCAAGCTATAGCTGGTGCCCAATGACTTTCCCATTTTCAGAACACTTCTGCAATTTTTCCATCAATGTTGAATATATGAGATCCAGGGAAAGGTGAGGAAACTGACACTAAGAGAACTAAAATGGCCAGGCCAAGAAGAGAAGTCAGAATTGGACCTCAGGGGCTTTTCTGAACTTGATTCATGTATCAGTCACACTTTTATATAGGTTATATCGGAGTAGATTTTATGATCCCCATTTTGCCAGTGACAATACTAGGGCACAGAGAGGTTCAACAACCTGCCCAAGGCCACACAGCCAGTAAGGAGCAGCATCTGACTCCAGGCTGCCTGACTCTGGAGCCCGCGCTTGCAAGCGCCTCACTGAGCCACTTCCTAACCCCTGCTGAGTGACTTCGGCTCTCTTGGTGTGTTCCCCTCCTCCGCATTTACTCCTGTGATGGTCCTTCACATTTCCTGGCTGGCCCAGAATCTGTGATAGGGTGTTATAAACTGATTAGGCCAGGAGGGGTGCAGCCGTGTGAAAAGAAAACACACAGCTGCACTGTTCTTTCCTTCAGCTGATCTTTCTCCTGTTACATAAATGGAATGTTATACAAATGTTTCCGCCATGAGTTTCCTTTCAAAGGATGAATAAAAGAATGAGGCGTTTTGTTTTCCTTTGTTCCCTGGTAGCACCTATGTTAAGAATTTGTGCTTAAAACATGACTCACTAATTCTTGGAGCAAAGCACAAGGAAGTGAACAGATCTAATGCTTCTGTGAGATGTAGGCTTGAGCTTGTGTGGGAAAAAATCAACTGGAAGCGCTTAGGCAAAGTTTCATTCAAAAACAACAATTCTCCCATCCCAACATGACTGTTGTGTTCAAGTAGCCCTGTTTGCTTTCTTGTATCATGGTCAAATATTTCAGGCAAGTGATGTCTAGTTCCTTTGCATGTGGGTGTGTGCTGAATTGTTCGAGTTTATAATTATTAACTGAATCATTGCTTTGTTGTTCGATAGGCAGTTTGGATTTGGGAATAGTTATTTACAGAACAAAAGTGGGAGGGACGTGGTTTAAATACAGTGCAGGGTAAAGAAGCTTGAAAAGTACCGAATTTCTGTGGACGTAAGTCCAATAAGCTTTCAACTCAGCCCGGTGCATTTTAATTCCCTGAGCCTGTGTATGCTGTGGGCAGAACATTTCCTGCTGGAGGAGTGAGGTCTGAATCTTAGCACACAGAAAGACATTCTCAGAATCTGCTTTCTAGAAAGTGACAGACATGGGCAACCTCCACTTCCCACCCCCTCCAGCCCCGGGAATTTGATTGCCTGGAATGTTCTCATTACAATTCCTTGGCTCCAGGGAGCTGCGCGAATGTCGGTGAGTCAGCTTGCTGGCTACTGAGGATCCAGAGCAGGCTGCCTGGGTGCCCAGGATGTTTTCTTTGGAAGAAACCCTCTTCCTTGAATTTCTTTTCTTCGCAGGAGATGATGAGTGGGAAGTCACTTTGGGTGTGACTGCTGATCTCTCTTCTTTCCTATTCATTGCTCAGTACCTTCAAAAACATAAGTCCTGGGGCAAAGAGGAATTTGGAGGATCAACTAGAAGAACACTCCAGAGACCATCTTTTCTGATGGTTGACAAAATTTCTCCCAATAGCCTCTGCTTGTCTATCCATCAGATCCCAAAGTGTGTTAGCGAACGTGTAATGTTTCCTCCCGAAAACTGTGGCATAGACAGAAAAATCAGGGCCATCACCAAGTTTTCCCTCATTATCAAAATGATATCACTCCTGGATAACTTAGCACCCCTCCCTCTGATCCAGGCTCGAAAGTACCATCACCTGTATTACCACGATTGCTGGTACTGCTACAACCACCATTGTTGAACCCTGACGCGCACCCCCTGCATCACTGCCATACCTCCACCATCACTGCCACTATCCCCACCATCAGCACCACCACCACCAGTAACTCATCCACCCAAAACTACATCTTAGCTGCTCCACATACACCACTACGCTAACAATGGCACCATCATCACTACCTTCATTTAATTCAGCAGTTTTCAATTGAGCAGTTATTGAAATAGTTATTAACTGAGTACAGCCTGGCACTCTACTAGGCCCTAGAGATATCAAGAATACTATACCATGATTCCTGCCCTGGAGGACAACAGTCTATTAGAGGAACTTAGAAAATTATATAAATGGCAATTATGCAAGATATAAGGAAATGCATGCTGTAGGAGAGATATAAATAAGATGCTGGGTTTACTTAAGGAGTAGGGTAGAGAGTATAGTAATTCAGGAGGATCAGCTTAAATGTCACTTTTTCTGGGGAGCTGGAAGCTGGGAATGATTTTAACTCCAAGTAACACAATAGCCAAGCTAGAATAATTAAGACATAATTATTGCACGTGGCAAGATGTCTAGTGCTGGCTCAGTGGCTCAAGAATATCAGGGCTCTAGGCCACCACTGATGTAATTCCCCTTCCTTTTCATTCATGGCTGCAAAATGGTGGTCTCCTGTGGCCAACTGAAGTCAAAGTCAGCAAATGAGGGGAGGCAGAGCAGAGGGAGACCTCCCCTCTCAAGCCTATCTACTTTGACAAGGTAGAGAAAACATCTCCCATAAGACTAGCAAAGGCCCTTCAACGTGTCTTTGGTTAGAATTGAGTCATATGGCTACCCCTCGCTGCACGGGAGGCCTGGGCTAATGACCTAGCATTTGCAGCCCGAGGCCTGGGCTAATGACCTAGCATTTGCAGCCCGACTAGTTAAGGCAAAAAGGAAAAGGAAGAAATGGACTGAAATCGTTGGTTGTTACGAAGCCAAATGACATGCTGCAAAAGAGAAACCTACAGTCCTGCCCAAGGAAGCCTTCTGTGATCCTCTAGAAGGTTCTGGTGTTCTTCTTATAACACCCTGCACCACTGCTTGACAATTTCTTTGATAAATCACACCCAAATAATGACAAAAATTATAATAAAAATTTGCTTAAACATTTGTTTAACTTCTGTCTACCCATTAGATTTTAAGATCTAGGAGAATGGGGTCAAAGTCTGTATTGTTCATCGTGGTATCTTCGGCATCTAGCACAGGGCTTGACATGTAGGAGACAATCAACACTATTAAATGAATACATATAAGAATGAATGAATAAGCACAGTCCTTGGGCTCTGTTGAGATTGATGAAGAGGACTTCAACAATGGTAAATATTGAGATGTATGTGTATGTATGTATGTATACATGTATGGGGCATATATATATATGAATGCATGCGTATTATATTCTGGTATTTTATTTCTACAATGGTATTCAAAGCATGCTTAGAGTTTTTGTTTTGTACTCAGGCTTTATGCTAAAAATTATTTTGTGCTTTCTGTGTTTTATTTCTATAGTGTTTCACTTCACATGATAGGGAGTGAAAAAGCAAAAGTAGTTCAAGGTTAATTTTCTGAATAAGGGTTTGAAAAATGGCAAAGAATTACACAATCTTATTTATAAGCAAGAACTTCCACTCTAAATGACCTTCCTCTTCTTCCTCCTCTTTCTTTTTCTTCTTTGGGTTGATTATTGCTAATGATAAGGGAAATAGATAATGTAGCCTTGGGCCTCTTTCAAATATGACAAAATTATTCTCGATTTGAATGTGTAAACCTCCATAATCAATTGCAAATTATAAGCAGCGGGCAGAGTTTGGTTAAAGAGAAAAGCTTAGAATAACAGATAACAATCTACACTTGCTTTTTTAGGAGCATCTGAGAAGGAGAAATCATCTTTATTATAAAAATTAATTACAATGTTTATCATGAAGAATAAGCAATAATGATTCTCTTTTACATTTTGTGAAACAGGCTGTTCGATATGGGGTCATTTGAAGGCTTCTCTGTTCAGGGCATGATTGTGCACACTCATTCCTGGACTTCTAACATGATAACACCGTTTCCTCCTATTACCATTATCCCAAGAATATTCTATTGCCCACGCCTTGCCAGCTCTACACATTCATTTATCACGAGATACATAAAGGCATCACATGCTTGAAATACTCCTTAAGCCTGTCTTGCACCACTTAGTATCAATGAAAACTTCTTGTCCATAAACTTTTAAAACTCTGATTGAGGAGAGAGGAGGAATTTTTTTTTTTTTTTCCTGCGGTACGCGGGCCTCTCACTGCTGTGGCCTCTCCCGTTGCGGAGCACAGGCTCTGGACGCGCAGGCTCAGCGGCCATGGCTCACGGGCCCAGCCGCTCCGCGGCATGTGGGATCTTCCCGGACCGGGGCACGAACCCGTGTCTCCTGCATCGGCAGGCGGACTCTCAACCACTGCACCACCAGGGAAGCCCGAGAGGACAAATTTTGTCACAGGATTTCCTTCGGGAACTTGGCCTTACTTTGGCCATACAGCTATGTTCAAATTACCTCCAAAACTTAGTAGCTTACAAAGTAGCCATTTTATGATATCTATTTTGTGCAGCTGGAATTGAGGAGAGCTTGTCTGCTCGCGTCTGCTCAAAGCAGCACTGACTGAGACTGAGGTCACTCAGTGTGGATGGGGCCGGTGTCTTGGAAGGATGGTTGAAACAGCTGGAGGCTGGCTGGGCATTATTTCTACTTGCATCTACTGCACAAGGCTGGCTTGGGCTTCCTGACAGCATGGCAGCTGGGATTTGAGAGAGAGTGTTCTAAGAAAAAGCATCCTCACAGCATACATTCTAAGAAGCCCAGACAAGCTGCAAGGCTCCTTATCGTCTTGCCTTGGAAATCCCAGAAATTTCTTTCCCAGTAATGTACTTCTGCTGTACTCTATTCGTCAATCAAGTCATCACGGCCAGCCCATGTTCAGGGCAGACTTCCCCTCTCAATGGGAGAAGTAGCAAAGGATTTGTGGCTATCATTAATCTACCATAGAAGGAATATCAAGAGCAAAGTCAGGACATGAGGAAAAAAAGGGAGCCTTTTTTTTCAGAGAATTGAATCATACAGTGTGGATAGATTATAAAGTACCTGGGAGTTAAATCTGGGAAGGTAAAATGGAAGGCCTAGAAGGGCAAGGCTGAGAACTTCGTACTTAACAGACTGGGCGATGGGGAGCTGATGAAACGATGTGAGAAAAGGAGTGTCCAGGTCAGAAAAAAATGTGGGTATTGGTGAGAAGAGCTGAGTGGGGCAATGAGGAACGGAGTGGAGGTGGGAGACACTGGGATTAACTCACCCAAGGGGAGGCAACTGGAGAAGTCTTGGGGGATATGTAGCCCAGGTCTGAACCAAGTGTTACTGGAATATGTGGGAGGGAGAGGGTCCAGGACTCCCAGCTGACGGCCTCAGCTGAGCTCAGTCATTGCCCAGGACCAGCCTGTTCATCACGTGGATGAACTGTCTTGAAAGTGGATCCTTCAGCCTTAGCTGAGCCACCCCAGCTGATGCCACATGGAGCAGAGGCAAGTTGTCCTCACTAAGCCTTGCCCAAGTTGGAGATTCATGAGTAAAATAAATCATTGTTGTTTTAAGTCACCAGTTTTGAGATGGTTGTTATACGGTGGTAGGTAATTGGAATAAACCCTATTGCAGTGATACATCTATGTCACAGCCTCCAACAGAACTTTTTTAGTAATAACACTGATGTCTTGATTTTCAGATGCAGCTTTGAAATTTTTGTTTTGATCAGCCAGTTGTTTCTAAACTCAAGGTGGAAACTCAGCCTGTACATGTACCACAGACTATCAGAATAGTGTTTGAAGACACACAGTTGTGAACAATCTTTGAAAAAACAGAGTAGTGTTGGGGTCCTGGGATAATGGCAATTCTCTTTTCATAGGAGGAGCCTTCACAGAAGAAACAAAAGAACTTTAACAAATACCCAACTGGTGAAAATGGCCATAAAACCTTGAAAGCATTTTCAAATTCATCACTCGTTTATCTGTCTGTCTGCCCTATCTGTCCATCCATCCATCCACCCATCCATCCATTTATTACTAGCTCCTCTCTTAACAGAAAATCTAGGAATAAGCCTGACCAGTGAGAGTTTCATGGGATATGGGAAGAAGGAGAAAGTTCTCTTACTTGTAGAGTTCTGAAAATTAGTGAATGATGGATTTACTTTGGATAATATTGATAAGAAAGTTCAAAGGCTTTTGTCAAATGCATAGGCAGACCTAGAAAAAGTGTTGGGACCAACCAAGACAATAATGTCAAATGAGCCAGAAAATTAAAAAAAAAAAAAAAAAAGGACGATTAGGTCTTGGAAGGGTGGTATAGGCTAATATACCACCAATAATCCATCCAATAAGCATTTACTGAGTGCTACTAAGTACCAGCAGCATATTATGGATGGACTGAGGGTTCAATAGTGAATAAGAGACGCTAATATACTGCCTTAATGGAGCTGATATTCAAGGGGGAAAACAGATAACATATGCATAAACTGACAAAAATTAATAAGATCATTTAGAGTGTTGAGAGTTCTTCAGATAATAAAACAGGGTGATTGATAAAACAGGACTGAGCAGGCAATACTGGGGAAGATCCCTCTGAGGAAAATACATTTGAGCTGAGATCCACATTACAAGTATAAACAAGGAAGGTAAAGAACTGGTAGCTGAGCATACCAGGTAGCAGCCTCAGCGCATGCAAAGGCCCTGGGCAAATACCTTTCACAGGCTAATGCCCACAAGTAGCTTCAGGTGATGGGAGGATTGTGCAAATTCATTTAAAGGGACAGTGGCAGAGGAAGCCAGTTCAACTGGTCATTTATTTGTCTGTCCATCCATCATCAGGTTGGTTACCCTCCACATACCAGGAACTGTGAGAGGCATGGGGGCTGCAGAGATGAAAATATTAACAGTTTCTGTCAAGGGCATCATCATCAATTCCCACAATCACTCTCTGAGATGAACTGGCACCTGGCACGTGACTGAACGCTCGCTTTACTGATAGGGAAACTGAAACACAGAGTTTAATGACCTAACCTGACATCACCCAAGGGGTTAGTGGCAGGGCTTAAGCATTTTATCTTCCTTCCTTAATCAGGGAAAGCATGATGCATGACTTTTTTTTTTCAAACACTCTTCCTCAGTGGGGTAAGAGTTAGTGTTTATCTATTGCTAATGCTTGTCATTTTGGGTTTCTTTAATTAGAGTATTTTAAATTAGTGTTGTTTTAATTTTACTTATCTCCTGAGACACTCTAGAGGACAAATAGCAAATGAAATCATGCATATGAAAGCACTTTGTAACCTATAAGCCAATGAGCATGCATTAGCACTGCTTCCTCCTCAGGGATCTCCTCAGGGAAATTCAGAGGAAAATAGACTTCTGGATATGCATGCTTTAAAGACATTTTATACTTTCTTTAAAAAGGCGACTGTGGGTTCTGAAATTGACCCACAGTAGATGCTTAATAAATATTTGTTGAATGAATAGATGTGATGGAATATGCAAGAGACATGGATACCTTGTGGTGGGTTTCATTCAATGTGGCCACTTACTGTGGAAGAGGGGCTGATTTGGGAGCACACTGTCACGCTAAGGAAACCCTCTGATTACTTTACACTTTTGTAGAGAGAGTCCTATTAGCCACCTTAGGAATGGGAAGCATATGTCTCAGGGAAGGAAGATAATTCTTTGAAAAGAAGGAAATAAAATTATCTGGGGGTAGATTACACACTGCTTTCAAAGTATTATTAATCGTTTTATTTTTTTTTTTTAACAGTTGGGTTTAAAACTGTTGGGGTGACATAATATGACGTGTACTTTTGTTCCTTCAGCTGAGCAGGTGATCCTTTACATTGAAAGCCATGACCTCCTGCCTTAACCTAGAAACTACTCCACGGTTGATGGCTTAGGCTTTGGAGACAGGCTGACTCTGAGTTCAAATCCAGGCTCTGTCTTTTAGAACTGTGTGACCTTGGGCTAGTTTCCTAAATGCTCTTTGCCTAAATTTCTTTCTTTTTTTTTAATGGGGATAATAAGTAGTAGCTACCTCACAGGATCGATGGAAAGATTAAATTAATTAATACATGTAAAGTAGTTAGAACAACACTATATAAATGCTCAAGAAATGTTAACTGTATGTGTTTACTTGCTCGAGTCTACTGTTGGATTACAAAAGCTGAAGAAGAAAGGCTCCATCCTAACTCATTTGCGGATCCCTTAGTGCTAGGACCAGTATGGATCCAGTAAGGTGTTTGCATGGGCACAATATTCGGTGGGAAGAGGGTGGGCAATATAAATTAGAGGGTGGGCAATATAAATTACCAAGGTAAATACTATTTTAATGCATGACTTTAAAAAATCAAAATTAGTGCAAACATTCCACAGTGAACATAATATCAGTGTTTAAAATAAAGACAGGATCAGTAAACTGAAGTTAATTAAAAATTATTTAAGATCATTACTTGGTCAAGGGAAATTGTCAAACATAGGAATTCTCCCAGCTGAAAATGAGATAAGCAAGGAACTCTTTCTGAAATGCTACTCTTTCTGAACTCTTTCTGAAATGTTATTGATGAGTATGCTTCCAATAAAACCAGGAAGGTAAAATTATAATAAATTCAGTTTGGGGTATAAGTAAAACATTTAAACTTAAAATAATGTGAGTTTTAACACTTCTGTGTTTTGATTTTTCAGCCATTCTAGTGTTCTGCAAAAAATCAGCAATTAAAAACTTATGCTAAAATTCCTTTGCCCTCAAGCTCCAACACAGCTTGGTCTGGCTTTGATCTTCCTAGTGTCTGGCTCAGGTTCTAGTACGTAAAAGGGATTCAGTTCATGTTTGTGGAAGGAATTGGGAGCACTACCAGGGCAAGGCAACAGTGTATCTGTCTTTTGAACCTCTTCTTTTCAGTGCCTAATACAGTGAGTGGTACCCAGAGGGGCTTAAAAAATGTTAGCTGAATGTTAAATAAAAATAATTGGATTTCAGATTCACAGACACAGAAAACAAACTTATGGTCACCAAAGGGGGGAGCCAGAAGGGAAGGGATAAATTAGGAGTTAGGAATTAACATACACACACTACCACATATAAAATAAACAACAAGGACCTACTGTATAGCGCAGGGAACTATAGTCAAAATCTTGTAATAACCTATAATGGAAAAGAATCTGAAAAAGAATATCTATATAATCTATATGTATATATGAACCACTTTTCTGTACACTTGAAACTAACACAACATTGTAAATCAACTATACTTAAACTTAAAAAACTTTTAAAATAAATTGGAAACAAATATCCACATAGGAATAAAAAAAATGGATTTACTCCAGGTTGATTCAAACCTCAATTCCTATTATGTGATTGGATTCAGTAGACTGCGATGTTCAAAATGGATTTCAGAAGTCTGATCTACGAAGTCCTGTCCTGTGATGCCCCTACCTTGATGTGGGCCATGATGAGCCCTCCCCTCCACTGGAGATACCACTAAGGGCACCCTGTAGTCCCAAAGAGACCAATGAGAAGAGTTTGCTAGCAAGTAACTGTACCACTTAAATCTCTGTCTGCTGCTTGCAGATCTGCTAGATTAATGGCTTTCAAATACTTCTGACCATTATCTTTATTAGCTATATTTTGTATGTCACGATCCAGTATACGCATATACATGTTAATATACATGATTAAAACAAGTGTCATTACATCGCCGAATTATGTAAGATGCATTCTTTGTTTAAATTTGATTCTATATCATTAAAAATTGATTTGTGATGACCTCAAAGTGGTTTCATGAACTACTGAAGGCCAAGACTCATAGTCTGAAAAACACTGTTAAACTAGACTCTAAAGTTTTTGGGGAGGTAGGAATTACCTGTCTCTGTCAACGCACCTGTATGGCCCCCAGAGCAGGGAAGATGTCTAATAAGCCATACTGGCTGCAGGCTTTGATGCTAGTGTGTATGCTTTGGAAGTAGATAATCAGGTTTGAGACCCAGCTTTGTCACTACCAAACTATATGACCGTGGGCAAATGACTTCACAGCCATGAGACTCATTCTCTTCATCTGTAATAAGAATGATGACAACAACAGTAATAATAGCCAGCATTTGTTGAAGGCTCACAACGTATCAGGCTGCGTACAATGGGGTGATGACTGGAGCTTGACACAGGTGTTGTAGGGACCAGACGGGGTCGAGGTGTAGAGTACTCGCCACATACAAGGAACTTAGCCATTGCTGGGCCCTTTTTGTCCTTTGTGGATCCTCTGAGCCAGGACTCCCTACAAGAGTTAGAAGTGTGTTGCTAGCTCCTTTGGGTGTTTGGCACTTAGAGCTGGGAAGAGTCCAGTGCTTTGAAGAGCACCGTGAGAATGCACTGCCAGCCACCTTCTCAGAGATCCATCTTCTAGGCTTCCTCCTGGCCCGCTTGCAACCCTTTGGTCTGCATCGTGGCATTTGGGTCCAGCTGGCCCCTGTCCACCTTCCAGCCTTTCTGGGAAGGACAGTGGCAGTGTTGTTGAGGTCTGAGGCCCCCGGGAGGCACAGCTCATGTCCTCAGGCTACCTGTGGCGTTTCGCTCCCAGGACATTCTGATGTTCTCCCCATCAGTCTCACCGACACATAAGACCAGAGAGAAAAGAGGGCTGGGCAAAGCGCCACTATAAATACAGACCACTGGGGATGGATGAATTGTGTGCATCGGTCTGTTCTGATCAAGTTTTCTGTAAAGAAAGATGCATCTATGCTTGCTTGAAATGAGGTTCTCAAATTTCCCAGCTGTACTGGTCAACCTCATTGATATGGACTCAAGAGTGCCTCAGTTTTAGCACCTGAGAAGTCCTATCTTGCTTAGGAAAGAACCTGACAGCAAGATCAATTCTAACAGTAATACTCTCTAGATGTGTCTATTACCCTATCATTACATATAACTCCCATTTATTGAAAATACACCCTATTCCATTTGCTTGATATAGGCTATTTCAAATCTTCATAAGAACGCCTTGAACAGTGAATTATCATGCCCACTGTGCAAATTAAAAACCTGATATTGAGGAGTTAAGTAATTTCCTTCCAGTCATCCAGCTTATAAGGGTGGCATTTGAATCAGAGTCTAAGCCTGTCTGATTCTGAAGCCAGATTCCTGTGCTCCCACATCACCTGTTCACAAGCTGTGTTCTCATTAACGATCACAGTTCCCAGTACATTTATTGAATGTTTACTATGGGCCTGGTTCTTTTGTAATTACTTCACATGTTTTGCCAGTTACCCTTAATCCTCACAAGAACTGTGAAAAAGGCATCTTCTTATCCCACTTTCCAGACGAGGACTCTGAAGAACAGCTACACTTAGTAAGACCATGTGCTGCTGTACGTGGTGGATCTGGGATCTGAATCCAGGCTGTCTTCACTCTTCACCACTAAGCTATGCTGCTTCATGTTTATTTCTTTTGGATCTCACACGACGTATGAAAGAGAGTGAACATCACCACTTTGCAAGTAAGGGCACTAAGGGAATTTATTTGCCCAATATTATGGAGCGGTTAAGTGGAAGGCGGAGTCAGTCTTGGGTCTTCTGGCTGCTGGTTCAGTGCTCACTCCAGTAGGTCAGGATATTGCTATCCATGTCATTGAGGCAAGCACAGTGATCCTTACCTACCCTGTGCTTTACACCTGGGTATGCTGCAAAGGTGTATGGTAGCATCTGTGAGCTTCAGGACTTGACTAGGCCGTGGAGCTCGGGCTCAGACGGAAGATTCCTTTCCTGCTGGTGTGCTTTTCTAGTTCCTGTCATCTGACTGTCATAGCCTGGCTCCAGCGAATCCCTTGCCCTTCCTCCTGACTACTTGCTGCCATCATTTTTCCTCGGGGGCTTCCTGCTTTCAGGGTTATCTCTCCAGTGTGGCAATGACCCGATTCTGACTTTTCTGGCTCATTGGAGATCTTATCTGTAATTCTTGCTGGTCATAGTCTAATAGGATAAACCCTGAAGAAACCTTAACCAGCACTTTTCAAAATTCCCACCTTCTACTTTATACACATAAAAGCACGAAGTGCAAGAGTGAATGTTTGGCTACATCCTCTCCCCTGAAGTTCTCTAATCTGCTTATGAACAATTTTGGTTCCCCAACAGCATTGTCTTTGGCAGCAGGTAGGATTTTATCTACTTCTTATGGCTCCTCCAAAAAGAACAGCATAAGGCTAGACTCATGATAAGCGGGAACAGAGACAAAAAGAGAGGTCAGAGGTGGATACTCTGTATTACAGGTCCCACATGATTTAGGCACTTTAATATATACCATCTCATTTAATTCTGACATCTCCTTGAAACAGACACAATTAAAATTATCCCCATGTTTAGAAAGGAGAAAACTAAAAGTTCAGAGGGAGAAACAAATTTAGCCCAAAGTGCTTTCATCATGAAATCACTGTTTCTAGGAGTTTAACATGCATGTATGTATGTGTGTGTACATACCTGGGTGTGTGTCACACAAATACTGTTTCCTTAAGTTTTTACTGGTATAATGTTTTTTGACCTCATGAGTCTGCATAAAGCTTAGACAGTGGCTTTTTGTAATTATATTGTACATACTTGTTCACAGAATGAACGTATTTCCCACATCGACAACAGTCCAATTTCAGATAATTTTATTCTTTTCAAATACATATACCTGAATGTGATAAATTTGTATTGACTAAGACATTAATTTAAGGAAATTCATAAATTAATAAAATCCCCTATTGAACCATTTATCTTAGTATTGGCCTCGGAAGACAAGGCCCACATATTGAGACGCACATATATGAATATATTAAATGCTATGAGTCTATCACATGTTTACGTGTGACTAATCAATATTTGCCAAATCTGTTTCAATGCCATCAAATGACATTAACTGTGCGCGTGTGTCATTGAGAAGTGACAAGATATGAAATACGATTTATGTTTCCAAATTAAGTAGGGGGTTGCTTAAATAACCTCTTTTAGCTTAGTATATGGTTCATTCACCACTTCTTCCTCCAACTTGTGTGTAACACAAAAGAGAAAACCTAATGTGTAAAAGCTTGGCCCCATGCATACTTTCTCTCTCCTACATTCTGTGTTCCATGTCAATTCTGCCCATGCTATCCAAGACCTCCCTCTATGAATATTTCCCCAATTTGGCCTCAGATAACGTCATTGCTGACTCAGATTTCTAGATACATACATTATATATTGAAAATGAGCTTCTTGTTCCATGGTCTCTAAGCCTTATATTAAAATGAGTATGTAAATAATAGTTGTTTACAATAAAAATAGCTTAAATTAAAAATTGAATTCTCATTGATTTTCTACTTCTAATCATCTAAATTGAAAGAGACATCCACTGTATTCTTCAGAATCTTGTGAAAATGCTATCTAAGAAAGCAAATACTTACTGAGCATCTAGTATGTGACAGGCACTATATTCTAAGCAGTGCAGTTAACATTTACGTCCTGAAGCAACAAAGGTTACCCGCCTTCTGTATGCAGTGTATCATATTAGATGCTGTGGGATATTAGAAAAGTGTAGGAAAAATGTTCCTTAATTTCAAGGGAAGTTTCAGTTAGTTACTCAGGAGAGACAAGATTTAATATAGACTAAGAAGTTATCATGATCATCACAAATTAGAATTGGTCCTGGAAAGTTCTTTGATAAGGGAACCTTAAACTGGCTTTGATAGGCAGAAGGCTGGAGAGGAGGCACAGAGGTAAGATGAATGTTGCTGGTGTGAAAGAGAATGGCCAACTGAAACCCAAGGCCACTGGGAAGTGTTGAGAGATGGGTTATATAGATTTTGTGACACTGAGATCTTCTTAGAGCAGGATGGTGAAGTGGATATAGTTCAGGCTATAGAAACACACCAGTTTAAAGCCTGGCTCTACTACTCAATACCTAATAACTGAGCATCAGGAAACTGTTTAACCTCTTTAAGCCTCAAATGTCTAATCTGTAAAATGGAGATAATAATATTATCTACACCATGGCATTACTGTAAAGATGAAATGAGACAATCTGTTACAAATTGATATGCCAATTTGGCTGTTTACAATTATTAGATTATTTTGGTAAACAATGGTTTACGACAATTAAAGATAGATGGGCGTTGTTAATCTACTCTTCAAGAATCTTACTCCTGTAAAGAATATTTTGACCAAAGCAAGTTTCAGGCTAAATTCTGTCACTTGTATAAATATTTATTATATTATCAAATAGGTCCCAAACAGCCATACATTCTGTTCATGGATAGGTCCCTTCAAATATCAATGAACTACATCATGGTGTATTTTCCTAATGTCTGTTTCCCCAAATAGAATGTCAGTTCCATGGAGGCAGATGTTTTTGTGTATATTATTTATTACTGCATCCCCAATACCTAGAGGACTGCAAGGCACATAGTAGTGTTCACTAAATATTAGGTAAAATCAATGAATAAATTAGTGAATAAATGAAATTATCACCCTCAAGGTACAGAATAAAGGTGACATAATACATGTACATGTATGTATATACTGTATAATACAGCACATGCATGTACATACCGTATAATACACGTACATGTATGTACATACTGTATAATACAGGTACATGTATGTATATACTGTGCAATGCATGTACATGTATGCGCACACCGCACAACACATGTATATACTGTATAATACGTGTACATGTATGTACATACTGCATAATACATGTGCATGTATGTATATACTGTATAATACATGTACATGTGTGTATATGCCGTGCAATACATGTACATGTATGTATATGCCGCACAATACATGTACATGTATGTGCTGTGTAATACATGTGTATGTATGTATATACTGATATACATATAAAAGTAAACTGCAGATAAGATTGTATGTAAAGCGCCTGGAATATTTGTGTACTTTTCTTCGTCCTTCTAACACAAATTCATTGCGCATGTCATTCTTCTCTACAACTTCTAGCTTGAACAAATTGGATGTCAGTTATATTAAATTAGATTAAATAGACATCCTTATGCATTTGTTTTCCTCATCCATAAATTGGAGATAATAATTCTCATTCTATTTACTTTCTTGGGCTGTTGTGACATTTGAAACAATGACTGTGACAAAAATGTTTGAAGTGCTATAACATAAGCCTATATTTGCAAAGTGAGAGCCACGAAATGTCTACATCAAAATCCTCTGGACTGTTTTGAAAACGTTGAGTCATGGGACCCATCTCAAGATTTGCTAGTTCATCGCACGGCAAATATACTTGGACATTTGCATTTTAATGAAATCTCCAGGTGATTATTTTTCACTGTTTTATTTTTTTAAGACTTTATTTTATTTTTTTAATTTTATTATTATTTTTTTTGTGTGGTACGCAGGCCTCTCACTGTTGTGGCCTCTCCCGTTGCGAAGCACAGGCTCTGGACGCGCAGGCTCAGCGGCCATGGCTCACCGGCCCAGCCACTCCGCGGCATGTGGGATCCTCCCGGACCGGGGCACGAACCCGCGTCCCCTGCATCGGCAGGCAGACTCTCAACCACTGCGCCACCAGGGAAGCCCTAAGACTTTATTTTTATGTTCATTTTTTTCCATCCCTACTCATTTCAAAAGTACACTTAAATTTTAAACGTTGCACTAACAGACAAGAAAAGAGGTGGTTAGTGACGATAGCAATGATGATGATGACAAGTTGAATGACAACAATGAGTAGACCAAGAGTCCTATGGGAGAAAGAAAGGACATTGACTCTTTGCTCATTATTTTAAGCCTGGCACCTAGGGTAGTGACTGTCCCACAATCAGTGCTCAATAAATGGCTGTTGAATGAATGATGCTGACGGTTGTGATGCTGTCTTTCAAACTCTCTCTGTGACACCCAACCCAGAGAAGGTGGGACTTGCTCCTTGAGACAAAAGATGCAGGTCAAGCATGAGAATTTCTGTCTGTGTCTTTCCAAAAGGAAGACACAGACACTTGTACTTTCTTCCCCTCCCATTTAAACAATGTCTACAAGGTGGGAGAAGGTATATAAACGTATAGATTGTGTTTGCACACCCACCTCTCAGTTGATAATGGTCACCTTTCCTGCCTTATGAAAACTGCCAGACTCTCTCTTGTCAAAGTTCTCTTTGTCCCCAGAATGCAATTCATTAACCCTTCCCTGAGCTGAGGAGGGTGCCCAGGTGCCTCACCCTATATTATTGACCTCTGGCTATCTCCTTCCAATCTTTTCCCACAGCAGTTCAGAAGGGGCAGTGAGGAGTTCCTTGAAAATTTGTGCATAAAGCTAACTGCTTGAAAAGGTAGCTGATTGAAGGTAGGCTTTATTTATTTCATTACCCCGTAAAAGAATCAAGTGATTCAAGAAATTGTTGTGGTTTACAAAAAGGAAAAATAAAAGAAAGGAAACAGGTATGAATGTGTTGATTATTACAAAGACATTTCAGCCTCCCTTTCAACACACACACACACACACACACACACACACACACACACCCCGACACACACACGTTGCTGTCTGTCAACTTCCAGTGTATAGCAGCTGGAGGGGTCCTTGGGCTTGCCTTTAGGTAAAATTTCTAACTCATTACCCAAATGAGAGGTCTGTGAAGCCACCTGCTCTCTTGTGTTAAGTCTCCCCCAGCAGACAGCATTGGACCAGAGGGCAGAGAGGTGTTTGGGAACAAAAGGGATAAATTCTGGGCCCTGGAGATGGAATGGACTTCTTGATTGCTATTACCACCTGTCAAACCCACTGTTTTCCTGTTAGTTCAGATCATCAGGGCTTCCCATGTCTCTTATCTAAATAAACTTGGAAGATAACATGTTTCAAATGGGAGGAGAAAGTATACAGAACATCCCCAAGTTGTTTGTGTGTCTATAACTGGTTTGTGTGTCTATAACTTGCCAGGCATTCCTATCATGAGTTGTTAGCAGGGCCCTGGCCTTGTACTTCACAGAGTTGGGTAAGCCTGGCTCAATTCGCAATCTCATGGTCCACGGAAGTCTAATGTCCTTCCCTGATTTTTACTAATTCCCAGGGGCTTACCCTCTCATGGTCACCCTCCACCTGAAACTTCTTTCTGGTTTGCCCTAAGTCAAAGCGGTTATAGGAATTGCCTTTATCCGTTTCCATAAAAAATACACTCACACTAAGAATATATAAATTTAGAACTCGCTCCTACAGATTTGGAAATTCCAGGGAAGTTCACATAACTAAACTTGCTGCCTTCTGCTATTCATTGGCCTCCTCTTTTTTTCCCCATCCAATCTTTGCTGCTTCTTCCTTCCAAGATTGGGCCTGTTGGCACCACATCTTCTTCTATAATGTGAAGAAGGAAGTTAGCTATCCACAGCTCCTGCCACCATGCAATCGTATGGATGTCCAGAGCAGAAACACACTAATGTGAGTTCTTTATCCATCTCCTTGGAAGGCTGCCTTGCTTATCAACAATAGCATTATTGTCTTTGTTATGATTTACTTGTTTGCTTCCTACCCCTTGTGACAATGCTGAAAGTGAGATGAAATGACTGAATCCAAGGGGTGGAGCTATTTGTCCTAATGCATGCTACTGATAAATAACAGAACTAAGGTTTGAATTCAACTCTTTTTGATTCTGAAGCCCATGTTGTTTCTATCTGCCAAATCACATCCAAGGCACAAGGAGGAGCCAGGGAGATGATGAGGAAAGATTTACTAGAGGTAAAAATTATGTTTCCCATCCTTGGCAGGACCTAACACCACTGACTAATAGAAAAAGCAATGCAAGATGACATTTATAAAGAGGAGACATATATCTAAGATAGCTCTGTCTCTCTACCTTTCTGTATTAGTCTCGTACTGCTGCTATAACAAGTTACAACCAATTTAGTGGCTTAACGTAATAAACATTTGTTGTCTTAAAGTTCTGGGGGGTCAGACTTCCAAAATGGGTTTCACTGGGCTGAAATCAGGGTGTCAGCAAAATTGCATTTCTTCTGGAGACTCTACAGGAGCATCTGCTTCCTTGTTCTTTTCAGCCTTTAGTGGCTGCCTGCATTCCTGGGCTCCAGGAATCTTCCGTCTTCAAAGCTAGCAATCGTATAGCTCCAACCACTGATCCTGTTGCCACATCGCCTCTGACTCCTACCCTCCTGTCTCCTCCTTATAAGGGTATCTATTGTGATTACAGTGGGCACATCTGGTTAACCCAGGACAATCTCCACATCTCAAAATCCTTAACTTAATCAAGTCTGCGAAGTCTTTTACCATGTAAGGTGACATACTCATACAGACCAGTGCTACAAAGGAAGTAAATGGTGATGTCTCGGGAGGTGGCCAAAGTTAGAGTGAGTGGTTAGGGAAAGTTTCTTGGAATTTCTACTAAGAAGAAGCCTAAAGGATGACAAAGTTCTAGAGGAAGGGTTTTCTGGGGATTATACGAGTGTATTAAAGGCATTTTGGGGGTGACAAAAACTCCCCTGTAGGAGGCAGGTCCACACAAATGAACTGGGCCATTCTCTGGTGCCACATGACTCTCTGAGTTATGCTTCCCTCACAGAGGCACTGAGAAGCAAAATGATGAAGCTAGACATTTCTTACTATCTAGCCTCCTGGCCTCTCATAAGCCCAGCGGATGAGGTACAACTCTAGATTATTAGCAAAAGGGTATTTGTTTTCTATTGCTGTGTAACAAATTACCACAAACACAGCAGCTTAAAACAACGTCAACTTATTCTGTACAGTTCTGTAGGTTAAGAGTTCAGGCAGAGCTCAACTGGCTTCTCTGCTCAGTATATCACAAGGATGAAATCAAGGTAGCAGCTGAGGCTGTAATCTCCTCTAGAGCAAGGGGTCCCATTCAAGCTCACGTGGTTATTGGCAGAATTCAGCTGCTCTCGGACCGAGGCCCCCATTATGTTGCTGGGTGTGGTCCAGAGACCATTCCCAGTTCCTAGAGACCACTTCAGTTCCTTGCCATGTGGCTCCTTCCATAGGCCCTCTCATACTTTATCTCTGACTTCAGGAAGGACCTGGTCCCTTTAAGGGCTCACCTGATTAGGTCAGGCCCACCTGGGTAACCTTCCTTTTGGTTAACTCAAAGTCCACTGATTAGTTACCTAATCACAAGAGTGGTACCCCATCCTATACAAGGTTCTGGCTGCACTTAAGAGTAGAAGATTATAAAGGGCCCATACGTGATGGGGCAGGAATCTTGGAAGAATCTTAGAATCTTGCCTCCTACAACCAGTGAGTGTTCAGGCTGACCCGGAAGACTAGCCTCATGTTCATCGGGATGGTGAGATCAGGTTTTGCTGTATCAGTTTTCCTCAAGGTGAAGCCCTTTACTCATAAAGACTAACACTAAGTGTTTCCCATACGCTAGAAATCATCTTAAGAGCCCTAAATATATATATTAACTCATATAGTCTTTACAACAACCCTATTAAAGTATTGAACATAGCTCTATTTTACAGACGAGAAACCTGAGAAAGTCATCTGAGGAAAGATAAGTAATTTACCCAAGTTCACATAGTTAGTAAGTGGCAGCAGTAGGTTAACCCTGCAATATTGTTGTGGGATATTAGATCTCAGAGAAACTGCACAATCGCAAATTTTACTAAAACCCACCAAAGCGGCATCTCTAATAACTCCTTGGCACTAGTAACTAGTTATAGATGCTTTCAGTGATGAAAGCCCAAACAAGATGAAGTTTGAATAGCAAAATTACTCTTTCTGTATATGGAGAAAAGTTAATTTCCTTGCATTTTCTTGAATAAATCATTATACTATGTTTTTATATAACTCTCAGCCTCTTGAGTGTTTCTCAAACACTTCAGCAACTTTGCCACTAAAAGCAAATCAAGTTTTTGAGAACTCTCCTTTACTCAAAAATATTAGATGAGAGAGCAAAAAACAAACAAAAAATAATATAAGAGCATTTACATGGGCCTCCAAAAATAAACTCTTTTTAGGCAGAATGGACGTACTTTTACTAATATTACAATCATTCCACGAAACAGCAGGATTAAAAGGTTTTTCTACTAAGTTGAGTTCCAAGCTCTTAAAGACACATATTTCTGTTAAGATGCTACTCAAACTTCAGAAAGCGGTCATGTAATGATTTATCTTTAGCTAAGAGACAGAAGGAAATGATGTTCTTTCAAATTTTGGTTTAGTATCTGTTTATCTAACCACCAAATTGTGTTTTTTTTTTTTCTCACTGGAAAGAGAAAAGAGGTAGCTGATCTCATTAAATTATTAAAAGATAATTTTATATAAATGAAGAGAGCAATGACTCACTTATTAATTATACATTCATGGCCAGAATCTACTTTCTCCTCTCTTTGATTTGGAATTTGCCAGTCTTCTGACCTTTCACTAGTCTACCGTGGCACAATGGTTTACCACGTGCCTTTCATATTATGCTACCAAATTTTGATCTGTACGTTAAATTTCTTTTCATTTGTCTTAAAGGTATCTTCTGCAACAGTGATGTCCTTCAGGAGAAAGCTGAGGTTACATGGTGTGAAGCTTTGCACAACAGTAAGAGGTAAGATGAATGGCATCGGATAAAGCCAGATCCCAAAGGAAAAGTTCATTTTCATTAAAACATACCAGAAGTTTCACTGGCAAATTTATAAGACACATGGTCAGGTCTACACAAACCTGTTTTTCTGAAGGATGACCAACTATCCATAAGGCAATAACTGTCAATGCTTTTTATGGACATCGTGAGACCCATATTACATGGGTTATTGTGCTATAATTATTGACAGCTTATTTAGTGTTATTTTGTGTCCTGTATTATTACGATTTCCCTCAATAAAATCTTTTCTAATTTTTAAGTAGTAACTACTTATCCTAAGTTTCTGAAACTTGCTTAAAACAAAAAGCAAAAAACTTGTACTCACGTTTTAATTCCTTCAAGCATGATGCCAATATTTTACTATTCTTCCTCGGACCATGGTTTGTCTACCTGTAAAATAAAAGAATTGAGTTAGATTGTAGAGCCCATCTACAGAGCCTTTTGGAAATTGAGGGAGTACATTGTGAGTGGGGCCCCAAGTTTCCTACCCTCATTTTAATCAGAGGAGTCTGGCCTTATCTTTTTTATATTGCTGGCTTTTAGACTCTTTTACAATGTTTTCATTTGCAAGTAACAGAAAATTCCACTCACACTGGCTTAAGTATAAAAGATAATCTCTTTATTTACATAACTAAGAAGTCTATGGTCAGTTGGCTTCAGGTACAGCTTGATCAAGCAGGTTAACTGTATTTACCTTAGAGGTTCATTTCTTTGTGTTTCTCAGAGATCTGCCTCCTGTGCCAGCTTTGGCCTCAGGCTAGAATTGCTAATGGCAGAAGCTGGGTTAGGGTCAATCCCATATGATATACATGGAGTAGAGGTGTTTTCTCCAAGACAATTAAGGTGTATTTTATCAAGAAGGAGGCAAAGTAGAAATAACAGATGCCTACCTCAGGGTCCCTTTAAGATATCGTTTGAAAAAGGGTTTCCATTGTTAAGAACAAGTTTGAAATCTCTAGAGAAGACCATTCCTAAGACCTCTCCAGATCTGCTTTTCTCTGATTCTACTTTTCTCTCATTTAACTCAGTGTCAAACTTCCCAGAATATTCTAGATCCACAGCTGATCTCATTAAAGCTCAGAATGGGTTAATAGCTTAAAGCAGAAACTGTTGAGTATTACTAATAATGTCTCATATGTTCTCACAAAAGTCCTGGTAGCACATCCTACAATTTGCATTAACCCAGAGGCCAATGTGTAATTATTTAAATGAGAATTTTCTTCTTAAAAGAGGAGTGATTCCCTGAGGGCTGATGCTCACAGCCGATTGCCATTTGGTGAGTGGAGCCGGTTATTGCCTTAAGTCAAAATTTAGTACAGGTATCACTGAAGGAAAAGAAAATCTTCTGCTTATTACGAAAGGACCTGGAAGGCCTGAGCATTCTGTCCACCCAAGCCTGGTTCCTGAAATAATCTCTCTCCTTGCCTGCTGGGGGATAAGCCAATGCCATCCTTATCACCATGACATCAAGTGGGGTTTAAGAGCTAATTCTACACTTGGGAGCTTAAAGACCCAGCGCCAGGGGCAAGTGCTGTGAAATCAAACATCTGAACCACAGAGAAGGCAATCAATACGTATATACCAGGTATATGTGCTCTGTGTAGGGTTATAGTGAAAACAGCCAGGATACTGCAAATTCGCTGTCTTCTTTCAAGACCCTAGGCCTTTCATTATGGTGTTACCTTCGTCTGTAAGCCTTCCTCTCCTTCGTTCAGCCCCCAGGCCCCGCTCAGAAGTCATCCTCTCTCAATAGGCCATCAATGGAGATGACGGTTTCTTTCTAAAGATTCCTAGAGTAACTCCTAATGCAGCACTTATTGCTAATGGCTCCTTTGGTCTTCTGCTTCCCTCATTGGGGTAAAATTATAACCTTCAGTTTTCTCGTTCAGAAAATGGGAGGATAGTAATCCTTCATCAGGGTGACAGTAAAGGTAAACGAGCAAAAGCTATACAAGTGCTTCACCGGTGTCTGATTTCAGTAAATACTCAACATATTCAGGTTTTAAATATAAACCCGATAAGGTTAAAAATGATGATAAAGGTTTGCGACAAGAACAAGAGTGAAGTGTTGACTCAGCTTTTGAAGCAGCCATGTACCTAGCTGTTACTGGAGAAGCAGATTTCTTAGTAGTTCAATAAACCATGAGTTTAGCCGTGTCACTGATCAGTAACCACCTGGGATTAACACTGCCTTGCAGACAGATTCCAGCCTTCCCCAGGCCTGCTCCATGTCTACTGAGGATCTGCCTTGTTCACGGGTAATATTTTCTTTGAAATATGGCATTCTACAAAGAGGAAAAAACATCGTTTCTTCTTTGAGCATGTTGAAGCAGGGTTTGGATGGCCATCGCCCAGGGATAGGATGTAGAGGATCCCTGTGATGGTGGCAACCATTGGCTGTAACATCCAATGTCTTGAGATTTCTGATTATAGGGCCCTGGATGACATGATTTTTCTTTCTTCTTCAAAAATGCTTTTTTTAAAAAAATCTATACTGCTTAGAGGAGTTGCTTCATCCTAGTTCCTCAAGTTTCCTACCTGTATGGGTGGGGATATAAATTCTAGTCTCTATTTTATTTCCCCATCAAGAGATGACAACACATGAGGCAATAATAGAAGATTTGTGTTATCAAATCCTTGGAAGCACCATTGAAAATCAATCTAAGATTTTACTCTACGATATGAATGATTCAGATGCCTAAAGCAGTACATATATCCCAGACACATAAATATATCTGTGCTCCAGAAAATACCAAATTCTTGTAGGAACCACAATGAATCATTTCAACCATTTTGGGGGGGTTCTTGGGACCACAGTCTGACACAGTCAAAAATGAAAACTTTTTTTTTCCCCTTAGATTCCATATATATGTGTTAGCATACGGTATTTGTTTTTCTCTTTCTGACTTACTTCACTCTGTATGACAGACTCTAGGTCCATCCACCTCACCACAAATATCTCAATTTCATTTCTTTTTATGGCTGAGTAATATTCCGTTGTATATATGTGCCACATATATGGAATCTAAGGAAAAAGAAAAGGTCATGAAGAACCTAGGGGTATGACGGGAATAAAGACACAGACCTACTAGAGAATGGACTTGAGGATATGGGGAGGGGGAAGGGTAAGCTGGGACTATGTGAGAGAGTGGCATGGACATATATACACTACCAAACGTAAAATAGATAGCTAGTGGGAAGCAGCCGCATAGCACAGGGAGATCAGCTCGGTGCTTTGTGACCACCTAGAGGAGTGGGATAGGGAGGGTGGGAGGGAGGGAGACGCAAGAGCTATGGGAACTTGTATATGTATAACTGATTCACTTTGTTATAAAGCAGAAACTAACACACCATTGTAAAGCAATTATACTCCAATAAAGATGTTTAAAAAAAATGAAAACTAAGAAAAAAATTGTTTCTTTCCTTTTTCCCTTTTTTTACAACCAAGAGGGAAGCTGGTGACTGAAAGGAAATTTACATAAAACTTTAAACGCTGCTTCTGACATTCAGCTGCGCTGGATTCCCTCCAGCTATAGAACTTTCAACAGTATCTGTTCCCTAATGATGCAAGTTCCCACCTGTCGACTGGGCGGACTTAACTTTTACCTGTTTCAACACCTTTGCTTCTCTAACCATGGTACCAAAGTAGGAACAAAGGCTAATGACTGTGCTTGTTTCTTGGCAATGTAATGGATGGGATTTAAAGTTAATGTACTCTTTCTTTTCCTGCCTGGTGTAGGAAGCCAGAATACTAAGCTTACAATGCTTTGCTCCTTGGGAGTGAGCCCCATTTGGGCTCCGCTTAAACAAGGAAGAAAGGGTTAGAACAGGGAAGTACAGAGGTCAGAGTTTAAATTATTGCTCTGTGTGCTCCGGCTGTTATGACTATGCATGGATGTGTCTCCATTTTCTCATCTGTAGGGAGGGGATAATAACACAGACCTCCCAGGGCTGCCTGTGAGATTCAAATAAGACCATTATTTAAAAGTCTTCTTTGTATATTAGGCACTCAATAATCATTAGCTTGTTTGCTTCCTCATTCCAAGTTTATCCTGTTGATAGAAGGGGGTATGATCAGCCACAGTTAAGTGAATAGGAGCCTGCGTAATATAATTTCACAAGCACAGAGCCAACCCTGGGAAAAATTGGTGAGCCACTGACATATGTCTTCAGGTTGGCCACTCCTATTCCTCTACCCTTTGCTTCCTTGTTCAGGTCTGTTCTTCTTACCTAGGGCACCTAGATTCCTCACGTGTCTTTCTTCTTCCTTTTATCAATCCTTATCTCTAGAATATATCCAATAAATTCATTCCAAATGTAGGTGCAAAGTACTGGTAAAGCTCAATATATATTTTGGGATGGAGATTTAATCCCCAAACTAATGAACCACTTACTGAGGGACATTGGGCAATGGCCAGGTCAATGGTTGATTTCCACACCTGTGTTTCTTACTTATTTCCAAATATGCACAGAGTTCCTCCTGGGTGCCAGGTTGTGCAGGTTTGGAATACATGGCTGGGTGAGACATGACCATTGCTGTCAAGGGCCTCCCAGTTTTGTGGGACACAGCCATGTAATTATAAATAATAATAATAACAACAACAACTATAATAGCAAACATTCACAGAGCAGTTACTCTCTGCTGGGTGCTGTTCCATGTGTTTTATATATACTAATTCATTTACTCTTGCAACAATCCTATTTGTTGGTGACTATTATCAGCTGTGGTTTCAAGTAAGCAAGCTGAGGCTCAGAGGGGTTAAATATCCCACCCAAGTCTCAGAGCTAGTCAATGTGGTCTAGCCCTAGAGTCTTTGTTGTTGACCGCTTACTGCCTCGTCATACACAGGACAGTGTGATGCCGACTTCCAGGATTCTGCTGTGAGAAGTAATCAGGGATGCAGACAAAGACTAAGAAGAGTATTTGAGAAAGCAAAGGGAACAGAAAAAATTATAAACGTCCATCGGTAGTAGAATGCTTAAGTTAATCATGGTATATCTAGATGATGAAATCCCTGCAACCGTTAAAAAGATAAGAATACAATTCTAAACCTCAAGAGAAAAAAGGAAGGTACAAACCAGGTTAGAGCATTATTCTAAGTTTGTAAAAAGTATGCTTGTGTACGTAAATATCTCTCTGTGTCAGAGAGCGGATAAGGCACTTACGTGCTGCACGAATACAACAGGGTCCTAGAGGAGCTGTTGTTTAGGAAGAGTTTTCAGTTTAGGAAATGACATTTCAAGAATGGATTTTCAGGCAACATTAGAGGCCATGAATGGGGCAGTTGTGCCCAAGGGATCCGGGCTCTGCTGCGGCACCGGGAAGGGGTCTGGGAAACAGTCACAGAGAGCAACCGCCTTGCCTCTTGGCCTCTAGAACTTCACCTCCCAAGGACAGACTGATTTGCTTTGTTCACTCTTGTCTCTTGAAGAGGGAATGATGGAGAGTCAAAGCACATCTGTCTCTCTCCAAACCCCCAGAGGCTACCAGCGAGTCCATCTCTGACCCCTACTCCCATGTTCCCATCCCGGAGGCCCGGTGCCTTCCAATCCTCTCCCAGTGTCCCCTGCAATGCATCATTTTCATCCAGGAGCTCCTCTGGTCTCTGGAATGGTTAGCGAGTTGAAGCTCAAACCCTGGTTTCTGACTCCACACTTTAGCTGGGCTTCTCTCCAGAGTTGCAGCTGGGTGTTTGGCCCTCAAATGAATGGCTCCTGTTCTCCAAGATACCATGAAACTAGCCCTTCCCAAAGAGTGAAGAAGAATCATCACTCTGTTGGCTGCGTGTGACAGGCACGGTCCCTGAATTATCTCCTCTCCTTATGACAATTATATGATGTAGAATTTATGATCCTTATTTTAAAGGAGGAGAAAGCCTAGCCCTGAGCAGGTGATGGAGAGTCTGCTGAGGTCTTATGGATGGTTATGACTGCAGTGCCTAAAACAGTTCTTGGCACACAGACTCCACGTGTAGTTGTAATTTTTGACACTCACAGGTAGTAAGTGGCAGGTTCGAGACCATAGTCCCTCTCAATAGGATCCTGAAGCCTTTTCTCTTTCTGCCATGCCAAGCCTGGGCTCTCTCACCTGCCAGTGTTCTTTCCGTGGATACCCTTCCTTCCCGGCTGCTATTACTTTTGGGGCAGCGGTAAGTGCATTTACCCTGGCCATCCCTCAAACTATCAGTGCTTCATGATGGCCTCTAGAGCGAAGGGTGCGGGAGCCCAGGTGGAGTGCGGGAGCTCTCTGCATGTTTGCAGGAATACTGTTTCACAGGGTGTACCTGGAGAGTAATCTTTCCCTCCTTTTCTCTGCCCCTTAGAAGCCTATCAAACAACCCCAGGCCTTTGCTTTCTCCTTTTTCTCTCTCTCTGGAACACAGCTGTGACTTGGGCAACTGCAGGGTTCTTTTCTGTGGGAACAATAATCTCATTTCAGTGATTCCCAATCAGCTCAGACTGGGAATGATTTATCCAAAAGTATTCCATAGTTTGGGTGGTAGGAGTGGGGAGGGGGAAGGAATTTACCCTACCCCACCTCCTAAAAAAGAACGGCATGTGATGTACTCAGAGGAGTTGAAACTTTTTTTCTTTTCTTTTCTTTTTTTTAAGTCTTCCTACTCCTTGTGAGGAAGGTCTCTAAAATCATGGAGACAATGTGGCAGGTAATAGATACTGCTTTAGATTCTTTCTGGGTATGGTATTCGCAGCATGTGTTAGAGGGAGTAGACGTTTGGAGATCTGCTGTCAGGACAGGAGATTTGAGACAGGAGTCAGGTCACCTCTCTGGGTCCCTGTAAGGGGCAAGTTGGATTAGATGTCGACGGTATCCTGTAGGCTCCTTCGTTCACTGAGCACCTATTAGGGTTAAAGAAACTAGTGTTGAGGGTCTATCAAGATCCTTCTTGTTTCTTGCCTGAGTTCAGAGCCATTTGAGAGGAGGACACGTACGTTACTAGGCAGAGGGAGATTAGCACGTTACTGCGATTGTAGATAAACAAGGATGAGGGTGTAAAGCCAAACTTGCAGCACAGAGGACCAGTGGAGGCTATATGCTCTCTGCTGTCAGATACACCCCCAGAGAACGGAAGCAGGAGAGGGATTTTGCCAACAAGTTCAGCTCATTCTCCCAAAAGGCCCAGTAGCTAAATTACTCCCCCTTCCAACGGGGGGTAAGAGAGAGAGTCGAAAGAGGCCTTGGGGTTTAGAGTACTTTCCTTCCCATGGAAACCAGAGAACGTAGGAATAATTGTGTAGTTGAGCCAGTAGACACTCTCCACACATCTGTCAGCACCTACATTTCCCAGCCTCCCTTGCTGTTAGATTGGGGCCATGCGACTTTGGCCAATGGACTTAAGTGGAAGTTATGTGTATTACTTGTGAGTTGAATCAGTTAAAGCCTTTCTCTGTCCCTCTCATTGTCTGCCTTGGCGATCCTAGAGGCTGTATGTTCTAGATGGCATGCCTGTAAGACGAAGGAAAGCTGTCCAAACTGAAACAGACTTTGCGTGAATGCGAAATAACCTTTATTTTTTAAAGCCACTGAGATTCAGAGATTTATCTTTTACCACAGCAGAGCCTGTCCTATCCTGACTAAGATAATGCTCCTCCCCAAACATCAGGGACTGGATATACTGTGAAAACAAAGCAGACATGATCTATGTACTCATGGAGCATTTAGTCTAGTGGGGAAGATAGAAAACAAACAGGTAAAAAAAAAATAGTTGCGAGCTGTGGTAAAGGCTGTGAAGGAAATGGAGAATAATTGGCAGGGTATAAATTTAAGTCTGCTGGTCAGAGTAGGCATCCCTGAAAAGGTGACCCTTTAGCAAAACTAAAATGGAACACTTCAATACAAAGTAATAGACCTTTTACATAATAATCTCTTGCCACTGAAGTTCTAGTATACGTGTCTTTCATGGTGGGAGCACCTTCCTCTTTTTGGATGATATATTTGCTAGTACATAGATGCCAAGTATTGGTTCAACCCATTGCCACTGGCTAACACAATGTTATCTTCCTTTTCCTGTTGTGGTTTTCCAAAAATAAGGGTTTGATTTTTATTTAATAGACATGTACTTGTAATAATATTAAGTATGCATTTCCATACTACATCAAAACCCCTTCTCAACAATATTCAGTTACCTTCCCCTCACCCTCACCCTGTGTGATATGTCCTTCCTGGTTGAAAATTACTGATCCAGAGTGTGACTTTGAAATCTCAGGATTCTAACCCCTGTGACCAGTATATTAGAGAACCAACAGGTATACCCTTCATTAAGATCAACCTGTGCATTATTTTAAAGGAAAAACCTGTACTTTTCTTCAACTGATGGTCCAGACATAACCTAGAGATGACTGTGGTGGACAATTGCTCTCACTGGGATGTCCAGGCTTCCTGCTCCCTTATTTTGGTAACAATTTGCTGATTTTCCACTGGGGCACCACCCCCTCCCCACTCTCCATCCACATGTGATTCAGGTCTTGACCATCAAAATATGGCATTGTCCTGGTTCCAGTGATTGGTCCACATATGGGCATGTGACCTGATTCAGTCCACTGAAAGTCAGACCCAAGTCAGATGCGGGAATCTTGGGGGAAGAGAAGCATCACCCTCTCTGCAGGATATAACCCAGAAGAACACAGGACTATAGCCGCTAGCTTCCATTTGGCCTTAGAATCAGGCAACACTAAAGAGGGTGAGTCTGCTTCAAGCCATAAATGAATTCAACGCTCATGCCAACTTCTTCCTGGTCCCCATGCCAATCTGATTTGGGTTTCTGTGGCCTTCAGTGAAAATAAATCTGATATAGACACTACAATTCACATGAGGAAAAGAAAGATGTCAATGGACCAACTGTCAAATATTTTGCTGATCTCAAATCTCTTCACTGTTTTCTCCAAAGCTCTGGGTTCTTCAGAGTGGTTCTGATAATTGCCTGAGGAAGGAGCTCACATTCCAATGGCTTTACTTCCTTAGTGGGGAACTTACTTATTGAGAATAAAAAAGCATAATGTCTATCTAATTATTATTCAAGGTGTAAGATGGAAAGAGAAAAAAAAACAACTATGATCATTGTTAAAAGAAAAGAAAAGGCACAGGAAAAGCATTTAAAAGCCAGGAAATAAAAACAAGACAAAAAACCAAAAAACAAATGGCAACAATAACAAAAGTCTTACTGAATTTCTTTGCCCAGTGGAAGCTTAAATAAATGTTAAGTGCTTGACCCCTCAAAGTAGACTTAACTTAGTCAACTCACAAACTCACATAGCTGTTTAATTCTCTCTTATCTCTGTCTCTCCCTGGGTATTGCATTGTTCTTAAGGTGCAGAGTTTTTGTTTTTGTTTTTGTATTTGTTTTTTGCCCCACAGTGAGACTTGAGGGATCTTAGTTCCCAGACCAGGGAAAGCGCAGGGTCCTAACCACTGGACTGCCAGGGATTTCCCCTTAAGGTGTAGTTTTAATTCTAGATGGTTCAAAGGAGAGGAAGCAGTTCAAAATTGATAAGTAAGTCAGATTTGCCTTAGATGGTCCTCAAATTTTATTTGACAGCCATTTCCTCACTTCCCCATTCTGGAAGGAAGGAAAGAGGAAAGGAAGGAAGGAAAGAATCATCAAATGCATTGTTAAAAACCTAATTGTCACTACAACCTTAGGAGTTGAATTATGTCCCTTCAATTTTCAGAAAACTGAGGCTCAGAGAGGGTGACGATTATAATTAATCTTTATTCAGTGTTTCATATGTCACAGGTGCTTTTCTAAGTGCCTAATAGGAATTAGCCTATTTAATTCTCACAACAATGCCATGAGGAAGGCCACAGAGTCCTCAATTCATGGAAGGGGAAACAGAAACACTAGGCGGTGGAATAACTTACCCACGCTCACATAACTTGTGTCAGAGCCAGGGGTCACCCAGGTAACCCTGCTCCAGAGTCCGTGCCCTTCCTTAATCATTAGGCTGTTTTGCCCCTGAAAAAGCCAGATGATCTGTGCAGGTTGATTTGTTCCAAGTTTCAAAGTAAGTTAGTAGTTATAGTAGTCTTGTTTCTTTACTACAGACTACATAATTAATTCTAGCTGTTTTAAGAAGAAAGGGATCCATTAAACAACGTAGATAGCTCCCACAATGGATGAAGAGGCTAAAGTAACAGACTCTAGGCTGAAGTTCCAGGAAAGAGTCCCCGAGTCATACCATGGAACTAACCCACCCGGAGAGAGGCCGTTCCCGTCACCATCAGGGCACCATGAACCAGGAGCTGCCAGCCCAACTGAAGATTCCAGAACCAGCCTCCATCCGCATCAGTCTGGGCCAGAAGAATGGATTCCCTACATCCTGCCTCCTTCTCCGTGAATCTATCTCATTGCCCCCAAAATGTCCTCCAGGGCCCCTCTGATTAACAGAGGCTGTGCTGCATGTCGGTCCTGCAACAGCCAGGAAAATGAGTCCTGTGCTGGAAAGGAGAGCCTCACGCTGTAGACAGCTTCCAAAATGTGGAGAGGGTGTCCCCACGGGCTACCACGTCACCAACTCACATTCTGCAGTAAGCATTACCCCCGGCCCCCAAACCCCATCCAACTCTCATATTCTGTGGTACCATAAAAACCAACTCTCTTTTCCTGGAGTACTTTTACATTCTACATTCATCCCCAAGCCTCCCTTTCTACAACAATTCACACTCCCAAGGAAACCCCATCCACTCCCCCTCACAATCCCTTCACAATGCACGACAAACCCCTATCCATCTTCCCTACACCACTTTACACTCCAGAGTTAATCCCAAGACAGAATCACTCTCCACAGGAACACCAGTCTTCTGGTCCAGCAACCCCATTCACGAGAAACCCCAATCCTCCTTCCCTGACGACCACTTCACCCCCCAGAGTGATCCCTGCTCATCTCCCCTACGGCCATTTGACAGCCATGGTAATTCCCATCTCCCTCCCTAGCCCCAATTCCCACCCCACACCAAACCCAGTCCTCTCTCACAGGACCACTTCACAGCCACACACACAGCAATCCACAACCCTCCCTCTCTACAAACACTTCACGTTCTGCCGTGAACCCTCAGCCTTCCCTCCCACAAGCCTTTCACACTCACAGTGAATGGCAATCCCATCAGTCCTGCTATCCCCTCATGCTCCATGGGAAATTCTTTTCCTTGAATCCCACCATCTCTGAAACCACCACCATTAACTCCAATCTTCCCACCTCCGCGGCCACTTCACAGCCCACTCCCAGCCTCTGTCCTGCTTTCTGCCCCAGTGCCCTTCGTACTACAGGGTAAGGCTCAGTCCCCTCCCTTCCACTCATTCCCCGCCCCATAGCCAGCCCCAAACCTCTCCCTTTCAACCACCTCACACTCTACCGTGAGCCCCTTTCCCCTCGATCTCCATCAGTTCTCCAAAGGACATTAGTGGGAATTGGAATACTGTTCATCAAATTAAGTCTATAATCCTGAGGGCCTATTCTAAGCATTTAGAGTGAAAGCAGTGTCACATTTTCTGCTTTGCCATACTGTTTATATATTGGTAGCAATGTAAGCACTTCAAAGATAATGCCCAAATACTGGTCTCTAGCTATAACAAATTTAGTTTGTAAACATGGCAATGTTCCATGCTATATTCAAACAAGAAAATGATAAATCCAGAAATGGCAACTTTACCCCGATCATAGCTCCTCCAATGTCATGTGTGCTTGTGATCAATTGGAGAAAGAGGACATAGGCAAATGAAAGTAGGGTTTGGGGGAGTATATTGAGACTATGAATGAAATGTATTTAGGTTCTATATAGTGCTGTAGCACTGCTCATGTAATACAATATATATGTTATTGAAACAATCCAGAGGCTCCTTCTGTCTTCCTCAATTTTTAATCCTTTTCCTCATCGAGTACCTTCGGTATGCCAGGTGTGTTATGTGATGTGCAATATCTTCCTGAATCTTTCCAGCAAACCTGTCAGGTAGGTCCCATTAGAGGCTTAGAAAGGTTAAGGGAGGAATATGACCCAAGTCCTAGAGAGGCTAAGTGGTGGTTTTAATGTTTTCGTCCCAAACACATGCTCTTTTAATTCCACCTGATTTTGATGTGTTCATTTGCAGGTAAACAAAGGAGATGAAGGGAAGCTGCCTGTCACTCTCTCTAGCCCTGGGTGGAATGAACCTGACTTCCTGGGTCTGGGTATTTTCCTATCTATGAAGCCAATGACTTTGCTTGTCTTATTCACCACTGTAGGCCCAGGGCCTAGCCTAGAAGGAGCACAATAAATGCTTTGGGGTAGATAATCATTTCTCTTTGGCTTTGGAATGAACTCCCTTGCCTTACATACACACCTTCTTCTCAAACTTCATTCTCTTTCAGTTTAGTTATGTGGTCAAGTCTGGGAAATAGCTGGGAGAGGTGGAGCGGTGCCTCTAGACAAAGTACCATGAGAGCTCTGTAAGTATCTTGAAAACTCCGAAGTGCTATTAAAAATGTAAGGCATGGTGCCATTTCTTTTATTTATTTATTAATATTTGTTTTTATTTCCATTACTCTAGGAAGTGGATCAGAAAAGATCTTACTGTGATTTATGTACAGGAGTGTTCTTCCTATGTTTTCCTCTAAGAGTTTTATAGTGTCCGGTCTTACATTTAGGTCTTTAATCCATTTTGAGTTTATTTTTGTGTATGGTGTTAGGGAGTGTTCTAATTTCATTCTTTTATATGTAGCTGTCCAGTTTTCCCAGCACCACTTATTGAAGAGACTGTCTTTTCTCCACTGTATATCCTTGCCTCCTTTGTCATAGATTAGTTGACCATAGGCACGTGGGTTTATCTCTGGGCTTTCTATCCTGTTCCATTAATATATATTTCTGTTTTGGGGCCAGTACCATATTGTCTTGATTACTGTAGCTTTGTAGTAGTCTGAAGTCAGAGAGTCTGATTCCTGCAGCTCTGGTTTTTTTACCTCAAGACTGCTTTGGCTATTCGGGGTCATTTGGGTCTCCATACAAATTTTAAGATTTTTTGTTCTAGTTCTGTAAAAAATGCCATTGGTAATTTGATAGCAATTGCACTGAATCTGTAGATAGCTTTGGGTAGTATAGTCATTTTCACAATATTGATTCTTCCAATCTAAGAACATGGTATATCTCTCCATCTGTTTGTATCGTCTTTAATTTCTTTCATCAGTGTCTTACAGTTTTCTACATACAGGTCTTTTGTCTCCCTAGGTAGGTTTATTCCTAGGTATTTTATTCTTTTTGTTGCAATGGTAAATGGGAGTCTTTCCTTAATTTCTCTTTCAGATTTTTCAACATTAGTGTACAGGAATGCAAGAGATTTCTGTGCATTAATTTTGTATCCTGAAACTTTACCAAACTCATTAATTAGCTCTAGTAGTTTTCTGGTGGCATCTTTAGTATTCTCTATGTATAGTATCATGTCATCTGCAAACAGTGACAGTTTTACTCCTTCTTTTCCAATTTGTATTCCTTTTATTTCTTTTTCTTCTCTGATTGCCATGGCTAGGACTTCCAAAACTATGTTGAAGAATAGTGGTGAGAGTGGACATCCTTGTCTTGTTCCTGATCTTAGAGGAAATGCTTTCAGTATTTCACCATTGAGAATGATGTTTGCTGTGGGTTTGTCGTATATGGTCTTTGTTATGTTGAGGTAGGTTCCCTCTGTGCCCACTTTCTGGAGAGTTCTTATCATAAATGGGTGTTGAATTTTGTCAAAAGCTTTTTCTGCATCTATTGAGATGATCATATGGTTTTTCTCCTTCAATTTGTTAATATGGTGTATCACATTCATTGATTTGCATATATTGAAGAACCCTTGCATCCCTGGGATAAATCCCACTTGATCATGGTGTATGATCCTTTTAATGTGTTGTTGGATTCTGTCTGCTAGTATTTTGTTGAGGATTTTTGCATCTATATTCATCAGTGATATTGGTCTGTAATTTTTTTTGTAGTATCTTTGTCTGATTCTGGTATCAGGGTGATGGTGGCCTCATAGAATGCGTTTGGGAGTGTTCCTTGCTCTGTAACTTTCTGGAAGAGTTTGAGAAGGATAGGTGTTAGCTCTTCTCTAAATGTTTGATAGAATTCACCTGTGAAGCCATCTGGTCCTGGCCTTCTGTTCGCTGGAAGATTTTTAATCACAGTTTCAATTTCATGACTTGTGATTGGTCTGTTCATATTTTCTATTTCTTCCTGGTTCAGTCTTGGAAGGTTATACCTTTCTAACAATTTGTCCATTTCTTCCAGGTTGTCCATTTTATTGGCATAGAGTCGTTTGTAGTAGTCTCTTAGGATGCTTTGTATTTCTGCGGTGTCTGTTGTAACTTCTCCTTTTTCATTTCTAATTTTATTGATTTGAGTCCTTTCCCTCTTTTTCTTGATGAGTCTGGCTAATGGTTTATCAATTTTGTTTATCTGCTCAAAGAACCAGCTTTTACTTTTACTGATCTTTGCTATTGTTTTTTTTGTTTCTATTTCATTTATTTCTGTTCTGATCTTTATGATTTCTTTCCTTCTGCTAACTTTGGGTTTTGTTTGTTCTTCTTTCTCTAGTTCCTTTAGGTGTAAGTAGATTGTTTATTTGAGATGTTTGTTGTTTCTTGAGGTAGGATTGTATTGCTATAAACTTCCCTCTTAGAACTGCTTTTGCTGCATCCCACAGGTTTTGGATCGTCGTGTTTTCATTGTCATTTGTCTCTAGGTATTTTTTGATTTCCTCTGTGATTTCTTCAGTGATCTCTTGGTTATTTAGTAACGTATTGTTTAGCCTCCATGTGTTTGTGTTTTTTACATTTTTTTCCCTGTAATTGATTTCTAATCTCATAGTGTTGTGGTCAAAAAAGACGCTTGACATAATTGCCATTTTCTTAAATTTACTGAGGCTTGATTTGTGACCCAAGATGTAATCTATCCTGGAGAATGTTCTGTGTGCACTTGAGAAGAAAGTGTAATCTGCTGTTTTTGGAAGGAATGCCCTATAAAATATCAATTATATCTATCTGGTCTATTGTTTCATTTAAAGTTTGTGTTTCCTTATTAATTTTCTGTCTGGATAATCTGTCCATTGGTGTAAGGGAGATGTTAAAGGCCCCCACTACTATTGTGTTCCTGTCAATTTCCTCTTTTATAGCTGCTAGCATTTGCCTTATGTATTGAGGTCCTCCTATGTTGGGTTCATATATATTTATAATTGTTATATCTTCTTCTTGGATTGACCCCCTTGATCATTATGTAGTGTCCTTCCTTGTCTCTTGTAACATTTTTATTTTAAAGCCTATTTTATCTGATATGAGTATTGCTACTCCAGCTTTCTTTTGATTTCCATTTGAATGGAATATCTTTTTCCATCCCCTCACTTTCAGTCTGTATGTGTCCCTAGGTCTGAAGTGGGTCTCTTGTAGACAGCTTATAGATGGGTTTTGTTTTTGTATCCATTCAGCGAGCCTGTGCCTTTTCGTTGGAGCATTTAATCCACTTACATTTAAGGTAATTATCGATACATACGTTCCTATGACCATTTTCTTAATTGTTCTGGGTTTGTTTTTGTAGGTCCTTTTCTTCTCTTGTGTTTCCCACTTAGAGAAGTTCCTTTAGCATTTGTTGTAGAGCTGGTTTGGTGGTGCTGAATTCTCTTAGCTTTTGCTTGTCTGTAAAGCTTTTGATTTCTCCATCTAATCTGAATGAGATCCTTGCCAGGTAGAGTAATCCTGGTTGTAGGTTCTTCCCTTTCATCACTTTAAATATGTCATGTCACTCCCTTCTGGCTTGTAGAGTTTCTGCTGAGATATCAGCTGTTAACCTTATGGGAGTTCCCTTGTATGTTATTTGTCATTTTTCCCTTGTTGCTTTCAATAATTTTTCTTTGTCTTTAATTTTTGCCAATTTGATTACTATGTGTCTCGGTGTGTTTCTCCTTGGGTTTATCCTGTATGGGACTCTCTGCGCTTCCTGGACTTGGGTGGCTATTTCCTTTCCCATGTTAGGGAAGTTTTCAACTATAATCCCTTCAAATATTTTCTCGGGTCCTTTCTCTCTCTCTTCTCCTTCTGGGACCCCTATAATGTGAATGTTGTTGCGTTTATTGTTGTCCCAGAGGTCTCTTAGGCTGTCTTCATTTCTTTTCATTCTTTTTTCTTTAGTTTTTTCCACAGCAGTGAATTCCACCATTCTGTCTTCCAGGTCACTTATCCATTCTTCTGCCTCAGTTATTCTGCTATTGATTCCTTCTAGTGTAGATTTCATTTCAGTTATTGTATTGTTCATCTCTGTTTGTTTGTTCTTTAATTCTTCTAGGTCTTTGTTAAACATTTCTTGCATCTTCTCGATCTTTGCCTCCTTTCTTTTTCCGAGGTCCTGGATCATGTTCACTATCATTATGCTGAATTCTTTTTCTGGAAGGTTGCCTGTCTCCACTTCATTTAGTTGTTTCTCTGGGGTTTAATCTTGTTCTTTCATCTTGTATATAGCCCTCTGCCTTTTCATCTTGTCTATCTTTCTGTGAGTGTAGTTTTTGTTCCACAGGCTGCGGGACTGTAGTTCTTGCTTCTGCTGTCTTCCCTCTGGTGGATGAGGCTATCTAAGAGGCTTTCGCAAGCCTCCTATGGGAGGGACTTGTCGGTAAAACCCAATTTTACTAACCCTTGAAGAACTCCCATAAGCATTTAGAATAAAGTCATGCAGAAATTCAAGTCTATGGGATTGAAAGTCATTTACACATAAGAATCAAAGAGTCAACTTGGATTTCACAACAAATGCATGATCCTCATCAAGACACACACCAAGGGACCACCAAAGGTACACTGAGTGGGAAAGAAGGGCATGAGTAGGTATCAATATTTTAAAAAGTCTAAAAGATAGTCCACATTAATTGTGTTAATACTTTATAAACTGATTAAAGTAGTAAATAAACTGTGCTTCAAGCTGGAATTACTGTCTGATCCCTGTTGATTAGTAATTTTGATCAGTAATTTGTGTATCTTCAATCAGTATAAAAATGGGAAATGAATTAACTACTAATTGAAAACTGCCATCATTTATTTTTGGATGAAATCCTTTTAAAACATCAGATCTGTGAGGCAAAAGCAAGAGATATTTCTTGTAGTAAGACATCTTGTAGGTACCAGGCCTCTAGTCCAACTCCAGGTTTTACAAGTGACCCTAAAGCAGTGAGTGACTTCTCCAAAGCTCAGGGCTGGGCAGATCCAGTTCTCTCTGAGCCTGTACGCTGGGCCAGGGCAGGCACACTCTCTCCTTTGCTGTTCTATTTCCCCAGTGCCTGTGTATTGAATAGCAGTGAATTAACATCTTCTGATTTAGTCTATGGTCCTAGAGAGTATCTTTTTCAACCTAGCATTTGCTGATACTTCTATTTTCTTCTTTTCTTTTCTTTCCCTGCAGTTTAACTAACACGGAATACTGTGTTAGAATTAGTCATTTGCTGGCTGTGCCAGCCGGCAGCCTCATAATCAGAGCCTTGTCACAGAGCATGGCTGCCACAGTGACTGGAATAAATGGAATAAATGTTCCCCATCCTGGCATACCAAAGAACTGCCTCAAGCTTACAAATGTGAACTTGGAGGAAGCTTTTAAGTCCAGCAAAGGCTTTACAGTTAGTGAGCCTGGCTGGGAGCTGGGTAGACCCAGTTTGATGGGTTGCATGGTGTGAATATTGGAGCAGCACAGAGGCAACTCCCCGTGAGAGTGGAAGAGAGCACTGGGAAAGGAGAGGAGTGAAGGAGCATGATGGTGATGTTCCAAAGGATGATTGGAAGTGAAGGGAGATGTCTGGCAGTGATAAGTCCCAGGTGTTTGTTTGTACTTTATTGGAAAGCCATGTAAATATACAGAAACTTCCTGGCAAAATACCTTGACTTGTAGCAACCTCATCTGCCATATTTGGGTGATAATCTAGAAGTGGCATTTGCCCACACCCTATTCATCTCAACCCTGGAAGCAGTGGTCCCCCTGACTGAAGGAAAGTTCATGTTTGTGAATGGAAGCAAGAAAGCTTTGGATGTGGCATTCAACTGGACACCATAGAGAGAAGAGGACCGTGCATAAGCTGCCTCACAACTCCTAATGCAGAAGGCTCATTTCTAGCCACAGGCTTCATTTCTAGCCAAGTCATTTTCATTAGGAAATCCACCAAGAGCTCCAGAAGCATTGTAATTATCCAACTTGTGGACCAAGTCCACAAGCAGTGATCCAGGGTAGCCTGTGTGCCTGCCATTGTGTTAGGCGTTCTCTTGCTAATTCATAAAGACCTTCACTCATTCAATAAATACCACACCTGTGTAGATCCTGGCAGATATGACAGCGAGCAGAGCCTCAGATCCTGTCCTCAAGGGGCCCTAAGTCTGGAGGAGAGACATAGACATATAAACAGAATATTACATTACTGTGTGTGACAACTCAGCCCTTGAGCTCCTCACCCAGCCTCAGTGGATAAAGAGGGGCAACTTACAGAGGAGGTGACAATCTTGAACTTGGTTGTAGAGATGTTAAATTTTGCCCTGGTTAAGGAGCAAGGAGGCAGGAGAAAGAAAGACATGTGAGCAACTGCACCTAGATGAGAAACCACCGGCTACGTGGTAGGGTTTGTTTGGTGCTGCTGGCAGGGAGAGAAGAAGAAAGGGGTCAGGCATTTAAGCTTCTTATGCCAGGTTGAGGAGTTCTTCATAGAACCATGTAGTGTGTGAAAGAGCCAGAGAGCAGAGAAATAAACAGGGCATGATGTTAGGAAGATACTTGCTTTACAGTGCATCAAGGCTCTGAGAGAAATGAAAATGTAATGGAGATTATGGCATGACTTGTCACGTTACCTGAAAACTGGGTTCGCCTCTTGATGAGTGTTGAGCCAAAAGATACAACGAAGCCAAAGAGAAGGAAGGATTTATCATTAGTTGCAGCAAGTAAGGAGAACACCGGGGATCTTTCCCAAAGGAGCATCTTCCCAAACAGCAAAATTGGGGACGTCTTAAGCGATAGGTACATGCATATTCGTGAAGGGGCTTGGGTGGTAGGCAGAGTCTAAGTTTTAGTTGATCAAAGTCATGAGGGTCAGAAAGGGTCACCATCATCATCCCTTAGATTCCAGCCGGTCAGGTGGTTGAGCAACTGAGGGGGATTTAAATTCTGCAAAACACCTCAAGACAGTGTTTTAGGATAGCCTTTACCATTGGAATAGAACTGGGAGTATTTACAACTGATTTGTTATCTTTGCTACTGTTACTTCTCTTGTCTGATAAGTTTGTCCTTTTGTTCTCTTAAGATCATTATTACTGAGACCTGTTCAAGGGCAAGCATTGTGGCCAGGCTTAGATCACAAAATGGCTTAGACCAAAAATGGCTTCTATTATGTCAAGAAAGCCAGGCCCAGTTCTCCTTCTCCGGGGACCATCCCCCCAACCCTAACTGCTTACATTCAGGGTGTTTTCATGTGAGGAAAAAGTGAGGTGAGCATTTAAGAACATTTGGGCAAAAAGGAGTAAATTCAGTGCTCTAGGTTGGGGCAATAGCATGATACAAGTAATAAGAGCTCCAGTTATTGAAATGCTACTCAATGCAAAAAGTATCCATTTAATTCTCACAGCAACTGAGAAAGGTTGATATTATTGTACCCATTTTACAGATGAAGACATGGTGGTTTACAGAAATCAGTGACTTGCTCAAGGTTACAAAGTAAGGTAAGAAGTGAGACGTTATATCTAGAGTTACCTGGGTCCAATACTTGTGTTTTTGATGACTCTGATGCATGTCACAGGGACATGAGTGAGCATGACAGGTGTGGGACATGAGTTAGAAACTGCTCTGCCTGGAAGAGCTGGCCTTGCTGGAGCACAAAGAAGATGCAAACATGGGTGAGGTGGTTGTGCATTTTCCGTGATAGGTTCAGGAATTTAGCAAGATTCTGTTAGAAAATGAAGAGCTGTTCAGGCCTGAGGCAGGGCAGTGTGAAATGGTTAGAGTACAAGTTCTGGAGATAGACTAGATGGGTTCAAGTCTCAGCTTTAAAACTTGCCAGATATGTGATGCTGAAAACGGGTAAAGTTATAGAGGAGAAAGGTTGAAGCAATACTGACAGAACACAGCTCACATCATGTTTACCTGCCCTGGTTCCTCGGAAGGAAGAGTTAGGGACCAATTAACTTCAGAGAACTAGTGTCAGGAAATGTGCTCTAACAGGTACAAAACTTGCCTTTAGACAAACAGAGGGAACAGAGAACAAAGTACTCTGATAAACTGGCTGATAAGCCCTCTGCTAGGATGAGAGGAAGAGAACAAGGGAAAACATCACCACCACCTTGATCTTGCAGCCAGTAGCAAAAATGCCTTGAAAAACAAACTTGTTGGTTGTCTCAATTTGTAGTCATTTTTCACGGAGTACCACCCAGATCTTTTTCATCAAAATTTGGGTTCTGAGGCTATAAAACAGCTGCTGAGGGGCTGAGATCACACTGGCCCTAGAATGAAAAGACTGGAATTTGCAACACAGCTTCTACTACCAGCTGGTGATGGTGTTCCTCAGGATACTTTACACCTCTGAAGGTAAGGTTTCTTCGCTAAAATGGGGCAACAACCTCCAACTTATCACTCGTGAGAAAGTTACATTAAATAGAGGATGGGAAGGCACTTTGAAGCTTGTAGCAGGATACAGAGAATGGTAACTATCATTATTATGATAAGAACCTCAGCATAAGCACCAACATTCTTGCATCTGTTGGGTTCTTTCTGTACGTCTAGTCATGATCTACGCACAGGAAAACAGAGAAATAAATAATTGATGTAACTGTGAGCTCTTTTACTCAAGCACAGAGTTGGAGAAAGCAGATTTCTTGGAGTCTAAAGCAGTCATTCTCAAAGTGTGGTCCAAAATTAGCAGCATCAACATCAACATCACCTGGGAACTTGTTAAAAATGCAAATTTGGGGCCACACCCTTGAACTACTGAATTAGAAACTGTCGGTTGGAACCAGCATCTGTTTTAACAAATTTGATAATCATGGACCTAGAGAAAAGAGAAATGTGATCATCTGGCGAAAGTCATGACCAAATGACTGTTCTATGTGATCACAAACATTCCTAATGAGAAAGAAATTGGGACTTTAGTGATGAGCTCAAATTCAGTGATCTAAAAAACTGGAAGGTATTGGTGCATAATCAAGGTGGAACAAAAAAGGTTTGTTATAATGTCACCTTTTCTTACTGTAGTGGGTTGAATGGTGTCCTCCCAAAATTCATGTCTACCCAGAGCCTGTGAATGTGACCTTATTCAGAAATAGGGTCTTTGCAGATGTAATCAAATTAAGATGAGGTTGTACTGGAGTAGGGTGGGCCCTAAATCCAATTACTGGTGTTCTTACAAGGAGACCCAGAGAGATGCAGAGGCAGAAGGAGAAATGTCATATGAGGCAGAGATTGGAATGATGCCTCTACAAGCCAAGAACACCAAGGAATGCCGGCAGCCAGAAGTTCGGAGAGAGGCTTGGAAGAAATCCCCTTCAGAATCCTAGGAAGGAATCAACACTGCTGACAGCTGAACTGTGAAAAAATAAATTTCTGTTGTTCTAAGCCACCCAGTTTGTGCTACCTTTTTACCACAGCCCTGAGAAACTCATAGACCACCCTCCCCCCTTTAAAAAGCAAATATTTCTCAACACAATACTCTGGAACCCCTCTGATTTCCCCCAATTTCTCAGACTCTTGATAGTTCTGTTCTTCTATGTGTAGATTTTTTCCTTGGGTCATATTGTCCCTGATTATGGCTGAAGCTTCTATTTCTGGCCCAGACCTCTTCTCTGAGGTGTTAGATATTCAGATACTTAAGCATCCCCTAGGGAGACAGCACAGAATAGAGGGTGAGCCAGGGACTTTGGGATGGATTGACAGCTAGTGTGACCCTGGAAGTTAAGTTATCTAATCAGTCAGGGTCTCAGTTTCTTCCTTTATGAAATGGAGAGGAATTTCTACCACCCTTGCTGTAATATTGTGGGAGTTAATGACTTAATAACTGTTCAGCACTTAGGAGAGGGCCTGACGCATAGCAGAGTATCTAACAAATATTAGGTGTTAATATTTTTTGATGACCAATTTAACTCCATCTGAATCTCTCACATAAATTCACGATTCTCTTCCCCTAAAACTGGTCATCCCCAGTGTTTCCAGTCTCAGTGTATGGCATCATCATTCATTTGGCTGTTAAGTCAAGTATCTAGAAATTGTCTTTGACAACTACCAAGTCCTGTGGTTTTTACATCTCACAAATATATTTCAAATCCATCCACATCTCTCTATTCCTATAACAGTTGCCTTGCTTCTCATTTGGACTCTAACTCTGACATCCTAACTGGTTTCTCTGTCTCACTCTTGCCCTACCTGAATCCATTTTCCACAGTGAAGCCAGATGAATCTTACAGAGAAAAATGCAAATCTGATCATATCACCCCACAAATACTTGCTGACTGAATGAATGAAGTCAGTTTTCCCCGATACTCTGAAGGCTCCATGAGAGAAGAAACTGTTTCGTCTCACTGTCGTATCACCATCTAGCATTCAGGTTTAGTAGGCCCCAAATAGATATTTGTTCAATGAATTGATGAATGAACAAAGCAAAGAACATCAGCAAGAATGAAAAGGGGCTCAGGCTTCATTGTTCCCAGTAACACCATGTCCTCCCTGGTTTCCATAAACGATTGGTAGGAGAGAGAAGAGAGGGTTCTAGAGTTCTAGGTGCACCAGGAAAGGCCCTACGCCCTACTTCCCACTGTGCTCATAGCCTCACCATCACTGTCTTGGAGGCCGTCTTGGTCTCCATCTCCATCAGACACTGTAAGAAGCCCAAGATACCTAGGTCATTCTTTCTGCCCCAAACGTTCCCCAAATGTTGGTATACAGCCCTGTATGTAACCTTATATGGCCCTCCTCTTCACCTCGTCCCAGTTCCCAAACCTTCCTACTGTGCCCTCTGCAAGTCCAGATCAGTCATTAGCAATATTCCCTATTCCTTACCTCTTCCTTGTAAATTCTTTTTTTTTTTTTTTTTTGTGGTACACGGGCCTCTCACTGTTGTGGCCTCTCCCATTGCAGAGCACTGTTGTGGCCGCTCCCGAACACGTAGGCTCAGCGGCCATGGCTCACGGGCCCAGCCGCTCCGCGGCATGTGGGATCTTCCCGGACCGGGGCACGAACCCGTGTCCCCTGCATCGGCAGGCGGACTCTCCACCACTGCGCCACCAGGGAAGCCCTCTTGTAAATTCTATTCTACCTTTTTGCTCTAACAGAAACTCAGACTCTCCTGGGAACCCTGTCTCCCCATAAAGCCCTTTTAATTTGTAATTTTTTTGCCTCCCTCTACCATTAGCCTGGAGATGGGAGAGATGTCCTCCTGTTTTCTCATGATAGCATCCAGACTCTTCTCCCTCCTTTGTCTCTGAAAACCCACTTTGAAGTTTATGTCATCAATCTATACCACCTGTTACCCCTCCTCGTTACAGGCATCTGCAGACCTGTGATTCACCACCCCCTCCCCCTCCTTATTCTTTAAAGTTTTTAACTCCTGACTCATTCTTATAATCGTAATTACTATTCATATCATAAACTGTGATTTCAATATCAGAGAAGATAATCCTGGCAGTAATCTGGTCTCTTATGTCTTTTACCTCCTCTCTATCCTCCCCAGACCTTGGCATTCACACAACCATCCCCTCTGTAATCTCAGTTTCAAGCATCACACTCTCCCACCACCACACACTGTCTTTCCAACTTGTTGCATTCCAAGACCACAGCTCCAAAAAGGTTTCACTGCACAGTGACCTACAATCTCTTGATCTTGTTTCCTATTTAACTGGGAAAATAGAAGGAAACAGAAGACAAATTTCTCACAATCCCCCCACCACTTCTACCTTGTATGTACCTGTACTATTACACTCACCTTTCTCCTAGTCAGCATGAATGACATAAATCTGTGTTTATGTCCAAGAACCTTCTCTACACTTGCACCAGAACCCATCCCCTCTTGCCTATTCAAGGACATTGCCACAAAAAGCATCCCTTATCTCTTCTGCACAAATATTTTTATTAGCAAATGAAGCTGGTGAGTAATTCCTCCTGTCCTCAAAACTCCTTCTCTGGATGCTGCATTTCCTGTCAGCTGCTGCCACGTTTCCCTGCTCCCCTTTTAGCAAAACTCCATCAAAGAGATACTTATTGTCTTACATCTGTCTCCGTCCTCTCTTGGACCCGCTCCATTCGGCTTATCTCCTTACCACTTCATGAAATGTCTCCAAAGACCTGCATGTAGTACATCTCATTCCTAATCTTACTTAACCTGTTGGTAGCATTTGACCAAGTGACCACTCCCTCTGCAGTGAAAGATTTTCTCATTTCCAGGATACCATTCTCATTTTTTTGACTGCTTCCATCTCAATCTCCTCTGCTCTTCACTGCCAGCTCCCCAACCACCAAACTTCGGCGTGCTCTAGGATTCAGTTCTTGAATGTTTCTGCATCTATACTCACTGCACGGAGTCTCATGGTCTTAATATCATCTATACACTGATGACTCTCCAAATTACATACCAAGTCTGGGTCTCCTCTGAGAATGCCACAAAATTATAAGCAACTACCAGTATATCTTCATGTGAATGTCTAAAAGAGTTTACCCAAAACAGATTCCCAACTTCTTCTGTCCCCACCCCGGTCCTCTGCATCCTTCTCCACCGCAGTAAATGGAACTCCATCCTTCTATTAGACCCAAAACTCCTAACTCCTTTCTTTCCGTCACACCCCACATCTTTTTCACGAGCAAATCCTGTCGGTTCTGTCTTCAAAATATGTCCAGGATCCACCGACTTCTCACCATCTCTAGCACTACCACTCTGATCCAAGGTACCGTCATCTCTTATTTGGATTATTTCAATAGTCTGATACCTGACCTCCTTGCATGGTAGCAGTCAGGCCATTCTCTTAAAATGTAAATCCTATTATGTTACACATAGCTCAAACTCTCCAGTGGCTTTTCCTTTTACTCTTAATAAAAGTCTAAACTCTTCCAGTGACCTGTACATCCCTATGAGATGTGGCTCCTACTACTTCCCTGACTTTATCTCTTTACTCTCTTCCCCCTTGAGCTCTGATCTCATTGGCCTCCTTTGCTATCCTTGAAAGAAATCATGCAAGCTCTTGCCTTAAGGATCTTTGTACTTGATGTTTCCTCTGCTTAGGACATGACCCTCCCAGATGTCCCTCACCTCCTTCAGGTCACTGTTGAAATGTCACTGTCTCAGAGGTACCTTCCTTCACTTTATTTTAAATGGCATCCTCTCCCTTCCAAGAGGACCCTTGTCCCTTTTTTACCTGCTTTACTTATTTCCATAATAGTTATCGTCATCTAATGCACCACATTTGGATCTGCTTATTTTATTTGATGTGTGTTCTCCCCTTTGCAAGTAAACTCTATAAGGGCAAGGAGTTTTGTTTGTTTTGGTCTGAGCCGTATTCCTAGTATTTTGAAAAATGTATGTGGGGCACATATTATTGGCTGAGCGAATGAATGCATGAACCTATATGCTATTTTGCTCCATGTCATACATTGGCATATGTGTAGAAAGAGAGAGATCTCATTCAAAATATGAGATACTTACTATCTCTGTCACTCCTGCATTGGCTCTGTGTTAACCACTTGAGCGCCCCCTTTCCAATGGAGCAGTGAGCATTCTGAGATATCAGTAGTTCCACGATGCTTTCTCCATATTCTTCTGACTCTCATTTTCATTGTACTCTCTGCTTTGGGGATGAGAAAGGGTTTGTGTCATTTTATTTTTTTCTCAGAACATTTAGTCATTTTAAGACTTAACTTGGGGTTGGTTTAGTCTTCCAGACACTGGTCATCAATCTACTTTGGTTTTCTTTTCTTTTCTCTTCTCTTCTTTTCCTTTCCTCTCCTTTCTTTTCTCTTTTCTTTCCCTTCTCTTCTTTTCCTTTCCTCTCCTTTCTTTTCTCTTTTCTTTCCCTTCTCTTCTTTCTCCTCTCCCCTCCCCTCTCTGAGACTAGATCGGAGCTTGATAAACCATCCTTCTGTTATTAACATTTAGATGATACAGAGAAGAAGAGAAAGTGAAGAAATCCCATTAAGCCTTTTGGAAACCTTCACTCAAGTCATGTCATTGTCACTCCTCTGCTTCCTGGATTCACTGTTTATTCCTTGGTACACCAAATCTCTTCACAAGTATAATAGGAATTAAACTTTTAAGTTTTTTTATTGTGGAAATTTCAAACAGGCATATATGTTGAGAGAATAACATCATGAACCCCCGTGTACCCAGCCCGTCTAGTTCCTGGGTCCTTGTCCCTTTTTTCTCTGCCCCGATAAAATCAATGAATTTTTATTCTTCAAGTGAGAGCTGAACCAGTCTGAAAAGAAGGACTTCATTGCTTTGACTTCTGGAAAACTGTTTTAAGGAATACATTGAGACAACGGTGTGAAAGCAAATGCTTCTGATGTGCAGAGAGCCGGTTTCGTGGACAGAGAGAAAACAAAACAGAGAAACGACTTCCACGGAGGTGGAATCTGAAGGCTACTCATAGAAGAAATTATAGAGCATAGTGAGAATGCTGACCAGATGCAGGGACATTCCCACAAGCAGGAAAGAGGGGGCCCCTCCAGTGCTTGGGAGGAGCTTAGGGACAGAAAAAGCGAAGCAGAAGAGACATGACACAACTGTTCAAGTTCCAGCTTACCCCTTAGTGTGAAGGGTCATGTTGGAGAATAAGGAAGCCTAATATCATTTAAGAGAATTTGACAACATCAGAGCCTGGTTACCTGCATCCTTGGGCAAAGCCTTGGGAGTCTGCCAGCCCCACAGAGAAGCACAGTCAGCATGAAGCTAGCATCCAATGCAGAGCAGGAGTAGCGGGGAAGCAAAGAGGGGGCTGAGGCCAACTCCCACACCACCACCCATGCAGAGAGACCCACAGTGCACTCGTTGTGCCACCAGCCCCCAGAGGGCAGGAAGATCCTGAGCCTGCAGGAGGCCTGGGGTTGAGAGGAGGGCCCCGCAGCAGGTGGACTTCAAGACGGAGGCCACAGCAGCGTCTGGTGTTGGCAGAGGGGGCCGGCATGATGCCAAGGGACTGAATGAGGGCATTTGCTCTGCCAAGAAAGCCTGCAGAGGAAGACAGCCCTCTCCTGACACCACTAGGCCACATAACCTTCTTTCTCTATACAAGTGTCCTCTTGGGGTGCTGAAGAAGAGTATAGAAGAAACCCCCAAAGAAGTATGTATCTAAAAGAGGCCAAGGTTACCTGAAAGAGATTTCCATAAACCACAGCCTCAGCCAGGAACCTACAAGCTCTTCAAGGACCACGGCTGGGTTTCGTACATTTGTGTCCCAAGCAGCTAATACAAAGCCTTACATTGAAGAGTATCTCGGGAGAGGACCCCTGAATGATAAATGAACAGACTAGACAACAGTATCAGTGTTTACAGGCTTGCATCCGACAGGAAAGATGGGCCTGAATTCACAGAAGAAATAACAAGAGAAAAAGGCAAATGCCTGCCCTTTGGCTTCAAAACAATTTGCACAAATACAGGGGTGAGAGCCCTCTTTCAGATCATTTGCTATGGATGAGAAACCAAATTCAATTTAATGCAACAAGATTTTAAAAAGATTTATAGACTTAAACACTATTATAATGCTTAAAGAGAAGGTGCAATTTTATTTTATTCAAAGTTTTTTATTGATGAACGATTCTTTAAATTCTGTAGTGTTGTACAATTTTCAAAAGTGTCACACACAGGATTTCATAGAATCCCATAACACTCCTTTCTCCTCTACCTATATATTGCCCCTCCCTCCTTCCCTCTCCCCACTGGTAACCACTAGTTTGTTCTCTATATCTGTGAATCTGAAGAAGGTGCAATTTTAAAAGGAAGAGGAGGAAAAGGAGAAACGAAACAAAACCAAACCCAATTTGGGGCTGTATTAATAAAACCACAGTGCATAGATTGAGGGATCTGATGGGCCCGGTAGACCCCAAACTTGTGAGACAGCATTCAGAGTATGGGGATTGCTCTGGGCACGCCATTGGGGAGAAACTTTAATAACCTGGGTACATATGAAAACAAACTTGTTCTAGCCTCCTGGAGGATGAGACCGGCTGGTGGAGAGCCCAGTTGACTAAACTGAGAGCATCCTAGGCTAGCCAGTTGCCAGTTGACCCCAAACATGCAAATGAGTCCAAAAGAGATCAGTAGAGCCATCTACCCAACCTATGGCTGCCCACAGATGCATGAGCGAGCCCAGCTGAGGCCAGGAAAACGGCCCAGCTGCCCCATAGCCTTGTGAGCGATACACATGCTTAATGTTTTAAGCATTGCCTTTTGAAGGCATTACTAATATACCACTAGACACAGGGAGACCTGCATCTCACTGTTGTGTGAACTTAAAATGTTGATGCCATGTATACATGTTTTCTTGGGAGGAATCAATGTAATAATTTGTATTAAGTAGTTTGCATCGTACCCAGCACACAGTTAACACTCAACAAATTCTACCTCTTGTTAGTATTTCATGAGTGAGTTGGGGAAAAGTATCAGCGGAGAAATAAAAGACATCACTTGGGAATAAATTCCATATGACATGCATTCTTTCACACATCAAAAAGATGAAACAGTTATTTTCTTTATCTTTTTTTGATTGACATGTTTATCTTGAGAGAAATCACTTCCTTTATATTTCTGTGTATTGGGCATATGTCCCGAGGAACACAGAGAACTTAAGCTGGTGACACCCCCTCACCTACTTCTTTGTGGCAGCTGCGTGTGCATCCTTTGTTTTATAAATTATTTTGTGAAGGTTCTTTCTCTGCCTGGATTATGGTGGGTGTCAAAATTTAAAACTAGTCAGGACCAAGGAAATGGCGCATTCTAGCAACCCTGAGCACTTCCTAAGCTGAGGAAGAGCAGAGCAAACAAAGAAGGTCATTTTTTAAGAATGTGCCACAACAAAAAAAAGAGGCTGAATATCATACTTTCAAACAACCTCTAGAAAAAAATCCTCCCCAGAGAACTTTATGTATTATCTCATTCATAAGTTTCAGAATCCAAAGCATGAACTTAAGGTCTCTTTTTCTGTAAGGGTGTAGTCAAATAAATAATGATTCAACTTAGCACTAGAAAGGACAGCAAGGTCTAAATGTGGTTCTTTCAATCCAATTACCCATGTTATTCCTGAGCCTCCCCAAATGCCTTCTTATATTCATGAATGCTTCGACTGCCAAGAATCTCACTACCACATGAAACAGCCTATCTCCTTATTTTTGATTTGTGAGATAAGGATTAAGGTGCAGTTAGTTTCTTTGGGAGGTTATCCTGGTATATTCGGTAGGGACATGGAGAATTGACATGGGAGAATTGACAGGCAAATAAGTAAATGGTATATTTTTAATCAAGTTATTGCTTTAGATCATTGGGGCTTAATCCTGCAGAGGAAGTCTAGGAACCTCAGAATTATCTAACCCGAGGGATGAGGTTGCTGGGGTGTTTATCCACCAGGCTATCTCTATGGAGAGGAGTTAACTCCCATGCAAGTGAGACGCCAGAATTGCAGAACGATCTTCAGCCTTCAGCAGAGGGGCACAGCAGTAGCAGTTGGTTGGGCTGGTGTGAACAGACATTGTAAGAGCCAAGGAGATATGAGTAGGTCTCCAACAAAGTGTACTACAAGATGTAAAAATCTACTCTTCACTGTAGGTGGCATCTGGCATGTTTGTCTTCCGAGGATCTCTCAGTCTCCTTCTGCCAACCCCTCATTTGGAAAATCTCCCCTCCCCTTGTCTCAGCCCACATCATTTGGAAGGAGCTGATCCTAGCTCCTCCGAGCTGACCTCCTAGCTCTGGAGTCAACACATTACCCAGTCCTGGCCAATAACTGTAGAGCATCTCAGAGTGACTGGTTCAGAGGTGGGTATCTGATGGAAGCCAGCTTATTTAGACACAATCCTGGGATTTTTCTAGAGCAGTTAGGAAAGGGCAAATGCTGTTCCTGGCGGAGCTGCTAAACTGATAGGTTGTGAGCCTCGATGTTCTTGCGGCCATCTTCGTTTAACCCTGAGAATAAAGCCAACAGAAGAAAGCATATTCCTGCCCACGTGGTTTGAGCATCTATATCCAGCTGTGTCTGACTGTCCCTAGACTTTGGACTTTGATCGGTTCGAATTGGGTACTGCCCAATACGCTTAAGTCTCTATCTGTCTGCTTTGTGTAATTTCTTCTCATTTGTCCCACTACTAACTCAATAGAGCCATACGAATTGATTACCCTCTCTCTTCCAAATGTTACCCCGTCAGAGAGATATTTTATGTAGGCAGTATGTACGTGCCTATTGATTACATTGTAAGCTTTATTTTCATCACCCATAAAATGGAAGAGGGAGGGGGGCACCTACTCTGCAGAGCTCTTGAGAGAGAAAGTGCGGAATCTGCTTAGAGAAATGATTTCTGAAGAGTAAACACCCAGTGGATTAGGTGGCATCTGAAGAAAAAAACTGCAGAATGAAAACAGTAGTTGTTTTCCAAGGTTAACAATCTAACAACATAGGTATTTGTCTGGGATGGAGTAAGAACACCTAAAGGTAGCTGCACTTGTCATGTCTCACCCTAAGTCTTCTCTAGGGTGAAACTCCCTGCCACTTCTAGGCATACACTGTTAATATCTGTCCAACATAATCTCACCAAAGTTATGACAATGTGGTAAGATGTTTTAAACTGTGAGTGATGTTTAGAACTAATAAGGAATGTGTGATGGCTGAATGGGTATACGGCATGATTTGGGGTTCCTAGTTATATTCTTTACTACTTTTATCTGAGCACAGTCCAAGTTAAAAATACATCTACTTAAAATCTTGTCTGGCATGCATAGCAGTGGCTGGCTCTGCTGAGAAAGTGCCCTTCATTTTTCTGGAAGCAGAGGTCGCCACTACAGGTGCAGAGATGGGACTAGTTTGTGCAGAGCTGCTGCTTCTCATGGGCTCTGCCTTTCTAACCACAGGGGCACACCTGAAAAGCTAGCCCAACACTGTGCCAGTGGGGAGCCGTGCAAAACAGAGGCTTGGGAAAACTACAACACCTGGGTCAAGTGATGACATTCAGGGGGCTGATCTTTCACCCCAAAGTAGCGAGTGGGGTGCTTTTCCAACTGTATGCTCTATGGCACTTCCTGGGCCAGAGATTATGCTCCAAGCATCCTCTCTGAACCATGCATCCCATCCTTAAGCCACTGCTAAAGGGCTGCTTGCAAAGTCTTACTCTGATTAGTAATTTGTAATCAGGGACCTCCTATCATCCTCTCTATGGTTGGGTTTCCTGAGAAACAGACTCTGAGATGGAGATGTGCCTGCATCTCCATTTATTGAGTAGTATCCTCTGGAACAATATTTATAAGAGACTGAGAGAGGCAGGATTGGGCAGAAGGCGAAACTGAACTGCAACACAGGTGCAGCTGAAGCCTTAGCAGATCCCAGGGGCGCCGGAACGGGGATGACCCTGCAGATTTTTTCCGAGTTGCAGCAGAGGCCTTGCCTTTATACGTCCATATAGACCAGTTATTGGATCAGGCTGAACCCAGGAGGGAGCGTAAAAATTCTGCCAAAAGGGCAAAGGAGCCGCCTTCAAAAAGGGCAGTTCCCATCAGCAACCAACATTCCAGCAGCTGGAGAAATGAGTACCTTGATTCTGGGTGATATACCATAGCATCCACAGGTCAGTGTTCAAGGAAATTTGTAAGTGCACTTGGCATTTGGCTGAAACCAAGCTGAAAAAAAAAAAATCCTTAGAAGTAAAGGGAGCAGCATAGTGATATAGAACTTGTTTGAGATTCGAAGTCAGACAGATCTGGGATTCTCTTCTGAATATCCTGCTCTTGGTATGACCTTGGGACAATCTCGCTAAATTATATAACTTCTCTGAGAGGCAGCTTTTTTATTTATAAAATGATGATATTGGTAATAATATCAGTTTCAGGGCAGATTTGGGATAATATGATGAGATAAGTCACCTGAAGTGACAAAGCAAAGTGCCTGGCTTATTCAAAGTATGTAATAACTAGCAGTTTTCTTCCACCTTAAAGACACTGAATGATTTGTCTGCGTGTCATTCTTTATTCAACGTTTGTGGAGGAGAATATATCAGAATGTTTGAAGCATTCACAGTGGGCTGAATGCAAGGGAATGAAGGAAAGAAATGGAAAGATAAATACAGAGACGGAAGCCAACATGGAGTGCATTGGGAATACAGACCAGGAGCCCCCAGAACAATCTGAGGAATCAGAGAGCTTCCTGGAAGAAGAAAAATCTGACCCATGTGCAAAATCATAAAGAGGTATGAGGGTGGTGATGGAGCAGTGAGGATGAGAATTTAGGGAGGGGGGCTCTCAGGTCCAAAAGCATGGAGGCAACCGAGACCATGGCACATCTGGACATCTGTAGGTGTTACAGTGCATTTGGGCATAATCTGGGAAGGGATGGGCAACAAAAAGGGAAGTCTTCATTTCAGTATGCTTGGTAATGGCAGCTCTTAATTCATCACTTGTTTCAAATTTGTTAAGAAGCATTAAAGAAAGGAGGTAGCTGAAGGAGTTCATGGTCTTGTTTGAATAAAGTCTACCTGGGGCTGAAAACCCCAGTTGGCATGGGGCCCACTTGCTCTACCTTGTTAACAGCCCTGGCTTTCAGGTTTAATGATCCAGCCGGTTTAGACCGATTTTGATATGTAGCCCGTGTTTACTTTGGATGATTGGGGAAGTTATTCTCCCAAACTATATGGTTCATGGAACCAAGCTCCGGTGTTCTAAGTTCACTGTAAGCCCGGGATGTTGTTCACAAAGCCCTCAGCAGGAGGAGCTGTGTAAAGTGAGGTGAGTATAACCTCTGAGGCCAGACTCCATCCTCCATTCACCGAGCTCTGGTCAATTGGTTGGGGAGCAAAGAGTCCCGGGCCTGTCTACAACATGATTTCCACTGTAAACTTTGTTTTTATTCTCTGTGAAAGAATACCTTATACTCAGAACTTTATGAAAGTTGAAAAAAATTTTTTTTCAGATTAAATTTTTCAATTTTGGACTCAGCCCAAGTAGGATTAATAAAAATTGTCAAGTGAAAGTAAAATATTCCAGGAGGCTGTTAGAAATGCAGAGTGTTGACCAAAAAATAATGAAAACTTCAGAGTACTTGGTTCAGAGACTTCAGTGAAGGTGGTGCGTTTACTTCCACACATGCCTTGTTCTGGTTCACTTCCACACCTCCTGAGCTCTCCTAATAATACTCCAGGCTTGTACAGAACTTTGTACGTTCAAAGCTCTTTTCCTTTCTTAACTCATATTTTGATCATATTATCACTGTGAGGTAAGCAAGGCCAAGATATGAAGAGATTGAGGCACAGACAGGAAAGTGACTTGTCTAACATTGACATGGCTAATTTTTAGTGGGAAGAGTATAGTCAAGACACAGCCGGGGTGCCTGGAGGGTGCTGCTTTGGACTAGCTAAGTACCTAAGCCTTGATTACTTACAAACCCTGAGCCTTGACTTACCTGTGAAATAAGGACAGTAATATTACAGAGGAATATAAGAATCGAATGAGACGGTGGTAAGATTCTTTGTAAATTATAGTGTCACTTAAATGTTAAATGATATTTAATGCAATTAAACATCTAGTTAGGGATGTAAATGGGAACTCAACCCATGTCTCCTCGGTCCTGGGTCAACAATTTTATTTCCAACGGGTCATCATTACCAACCTCACGTCACCATCACCAGTTTATCTGGGAGACATCAGGTTTAAGACTTCTTCCGGGTTCTAAGTAAATTACAGGATTAATTTCAGGTTTCTCTATTAACCCCCTAATCACTTTTGCCCCTTGTCAAGTGAAGTTGAACAAAATTCATGTGGAACGCACTGGTTTTCTTTTTTTCTTCTTCTCACACTAACTCACTCTGCTTTCTGAAGGATGGCCTCTTACGTAATCTGGAGCGACGCTGTTTAATGCTCACAATCTGCCTCACTGTTTGTTAGAAGATACAGTCTACAGAAGGACATCGTCCAAGCCCTCAGGGACTGGGTGTCCTCAAAGACATCAAAAGCGAGGCACAGCCACTACTCTAAACCTCTGCCAAATCATGTCTGCTTTCGAAACTCTAACAAAATGAAACCAACCAAACCCCACAAACCAAAAATCAAAACACTGACCAACCACAGAAAACTCTGAAGTTCCCCAGATGTACCCTGTCAAGGAACGGAGCACATAAACATGATGAACAACTTCCTATAAATAGATGCTGGCTCTTGCTCATTGTATGTCTCTAATGCACTGATTTTAAAGAAGTAGGTATGCCTCTGTTTCCTACCTTCTCAAGTGGACTGTGAAAGCTGGGATGGGTATCTTATTAATTCTTGTACCCTCACACCACTCAGGTGACATGGGGAAATAACACTTAGTAAGCTCCTATTCAGTGCAAGGTGCTGTACCAGATTCTTCACATTGATAATCTCACTCACTCTTTAAAAAAATTCTTAAGTGGGAGGTATCAGCAACAACCCCATTGACAGACAGGGAAACAGGCTGGAGACGGGTAGAGTAACTTGCTCAAGGTCACATATTTAGTAAGTGGTAAAGCAACAATTCATATTGAATCGATTTCCTACTAGACCTCTTTGCCTTTCATATAGTTTAGTGGCTGATAAACAGTATGTGCTTATGGGCATAGGCTAAATTGTCAAATTACCATGCCTAAAATAATGCTCATATATGATGTAGCATCCTGGATTGAAACAGACCTTATTATAGAATTCTTTAAGGGCTAATTCTTACTTAGACACTAGCTCTTGATTATAATTTTCACTTACCATCTACTCATCCAGATAGAGACAAAAGGCATGCATTACGGTCATAACTCATAACTGTTATAAGGGATTGACATAAATTACTTTGTCAAACACTCAAAGCAACATTTTGAGGTAGGCAATATTGTTACTTCTATTATAATTATTTTTCCAGTTAAGAAAATGAGGCTTGGAAAGTTCGCCAGAGCAGAACTGAGATTCAACCTACGCAGCTCTGGTTCCTTTATGTCTATGGTTCTCAAACTTGATTGCACTTTAGAATAACCTGGGAATCGTCTATGCTGTGGGAAGCCTAGACATGGCTTCCAGAGGTTCAGATTCAATTGATGGTGGGTGAGGTCCTGGTACTCATACCTTTTTACAAGCTGTCCATGTGATCCTACTGTACAGACAGGCCTGGGAGTCCCTGCACTAGACTAGACCACCTCTGAATCTCGCTGTGCAGATGCCTTGCTATCCATGAAAGCCAAAACTGAGTGGATACATATTAATAAGCCCGCCCTTCTCATTGGCTTCTGCAAACCAGGTTGTCTGAAGTTTTAATATGAATTGAATTTTTTAGCCAATTGGTTATTGGTTAAGAATGAACCCACCCCTTGGAATGAGAACTAAACGTGGTTTATGTGCCAGGCACCACGTTAGGAACTTGCTATGGCTTATTTCAGTCAATCCGCAGAACGGCCCTGTGAGGTAGGGATTATTACTATAGGTAAGGTATGTCAAATATATATTTCATCTTGCTTCCTCCCAGTCTGGTTGGTTACTGGGGCTTGCAGCCTTGCCACTCACAGTGTGGTCTGTGGAGCTCACCTGGGGGCTGGTTAGAAGTACAGACTTTCAAGTCCCTCCTAACCCCCTTCTACCTAATCAAAATTTGCATTTCAACAAGATCCCAAGGTGATTCCAATTTGAGAAGCTCTGGTCTAGGGCCATGTCTTGAGCAAATTCTGTGTCCCCGTTGAACCAAAGATGAACGAGAAGAGTTCTTTGACAAATGTGCCATGTCTGCCTGGGCAGAGGATGGATTGGGGCCATGTGAATCAGGCTTTGATCACTTCAGCTTCACATACCTACATACAGGACACTAGAGAGACTATGTAATGGGTTCACAGTTTAGTCACTGTTTCTTCCTTGCTAGACAATTACCAATGTCCTTAACCAGCGTAGTTAAGGGGACCATCTCAGTTTGGTCCTGGCGGCTCCTGTGTGTCCAGCACTTCTTTTGATTTATAGCATCTATATTGGCTTCATGCTTCTAGCTCTCAAGGCTTGTGTCACTGATGACAAAGTCTCTTGATCTTTGCTTGTTACAGAATGGCTGCAAGATGCTGCAACTGGGGAAGCCAACTGTCCTGGTTTACCCAGAACTGAAGGGTTTCTGGAAACATTGGACTTTCAGTGTTGAAGCCTGGACAGTCCTGGGAAACTGGAACCGTTGGCCATCTTAGCTTTAACTCTGTCTCTCTCATGTATGTTGAGTCTGTTTTCTGTTTGTTGCAGGGATGCTTGTTCTTCTGTTAGAGCCACATTCTGTACTCTCCAGCAGTAGGTTATTATTTTCAGCTTGTTTTTTTGCTGAAAAATATCACTTCCAATATAGCCCATGTTAAAAATAAATACCCTGCATCTTAGAAAAATGAAGGCATATTTCTGCACAGTACCATTAAATGTCCCCTTCTCTCATCCCACTTCCCTCAACAGCAATAACACGGGAGTATTTGTTAATTGCTTCATGGCAAATGTTATGTGATTGAGGACTGCTTGTATAAGAACCTTACAATCCAATTTGAGTGACCTGTTTTTTTTTTTTATCTTTTTATAATCAATATTAATTAAGATTAAGGACCTATTTTTAAGTTGTACTCCATGGTCACACTGTGTTCAAGTCCAAGTGGTAGGACTTATGACACCAGAAATTTATTTATCTTTTTACATTATTTGATTTACTTTGATTCTTCACTGTGGAAGCTTAGGGTTACCTTTTGACATCTTTGTTTGTAACATCCTGATCTTCATAAGAGGAAGTGGCAGATTAGAATTTCAACCACAAAGGTAAAAGAATTGCCTTAGAAAAAAGGTCTAAGGTTTTCTTAAAATCTAATGTTTTATATTGTACATTTTAGATTATTGCCTTGGGTATTTCCATATTAATCCATCCAGCCTGTTGGATACTTAGTTAAATAGATCATATTGAAAATAACAAGACAGATTCTAAAAACATGTGTATCTGTCTTTCCTGTGTCTGGGAGAAACTGACATCGGCCAGTTAGAGATGTATTAATTTGTTAATTTAATTATATTGAATTATATGGAATGTGGCTCAGTAATGTTCAAGAAAGGAAATAAACATATTTTCTGTCCATTCTCCCACACTGAGGGATCATTAAGATAACAATCTAATAGCTTGGGGGTGTCTATGTCACAAAACTTCATTTATTGTTTATTATTAACTGATGCTACTGATCTACTGATATTGGCCATTTATCATCTCTCTTATGGATATGGGAAGACTGAATGATAATTTGTATAATCAAACCGCATTTTTTTTTTAAAGTCATATTATACAGGGAGTTGACAGATGTGTCAGTTGGACTTCTAGAAACTGTGCTTAAGATGCTGGTATCTTCAAGATGAAAGGGACTCAGAGACAATTTGAAGCAACTTCCCTTAGTTTTCAATTAGGAAACTGACATGTACGAAGCTGAAATGACTTGACCAGGCTCACCCAAGGTCAGCAGGTGGCAGGACAATGCCTGCTGACTCCTAATTCCGTGGGTTCTCCCTGGCAACCATTTTGCACTGAACTTTAATACCTCCCCTGCCTCTTTCTTTACACCAGATTCTTACTGATAATCTCTCACCTCCAGTAGCAGGAAAGTTTCAAGCAAGCACGAGCTCTAGAGCTATGCTTTATTGTGATTTTTTACAACTGAAAGGAAGCTCATACGATTCTTGATTATTGTTACTTTTTCCTCAGTCGGGAAGGCTGTAGACAAGGACGATTTGCCATTGTTCTACAACGAGCTTCCATAAATGTGTGTGTATACACTTCACCTTTTTATTTATCACAAATGATCGTGTGATGATATGCTAGTATTGTGTAATCCCAACGTTCCCAACTGCCAGTCATCTAATGTTATCCAATCTTCTTTTCTTAATTTTTAATAAATTTGGGGACTCTTTTTAATAAATTTTCCACTCTTTAGTGAAAAAATATTTTTAATTTGGATTTATCTCCTCAGTACAAAGGATTCTAACCACTAATTGTATGCCACCTGTCACATTCAACATCAAGGCATGGGGCACACATCTTTGGAATGTGTTGATTTTAACATTTCTATAAGCCTATGGTTTCCATGGTCTGAACTGTTCTTATTTCCCTTGATGTCTCAATTTTTTTTGATAAACATACCACAACAGAAAGAAGACAAAATTATCTCTAGGTATAATAAATTTGCTTATTGGGAATTATTCAGGACTTGTGGTTCAATGGGGGATTTATACTTTGATTCTATAAAGATCTCGAATATTTTTAATGATGCCTCTAATTATAATGTTGGACTCACAGTAGGCAATGAATATTTTGTCCATTTACTGAATATAGCACATCAAAAATGTTGATTTCCCTCCACCATAATTTTAGTGCTAAGTATATTGTATTCTATTGCATCAAACTATATATCACTTTTAAGTAGAATCAAACTTGCTAGATATCAGAGTTGAGTTTCTTTGTCCTTGGTGTCCCCTTCCATGGGGGGATAAGTTCTCTCGTGCTAACATACCAGTCTTATCTCTCTCGGAGGGGAAACTGTTACTCCCCAGAGGAGGAATGTTTAATATAATTTGGGAGTCTGGGAGGGGAACCCAGGCACATGTAACCTAGTTCCTTCAGTATGACCCACACTGTCCAGGAATGGAGTGCTCAGAGAGCACAACATTTGCCATTGTTCTTGGTCATGCAGGGAATTTTATGAAACAGTTATTGCTGAAACCTGGGATATTCCAGCGTTCCCTCTGCCTGATAGGTAAGTCTATCCCAATGTATCGGGCAGGCACATCTATGCCCAGAAGCAGATGCTTCTGGGGTTTAGATGAGGAAAGTCCACTTGCCTGCAGGTATAAAACCACTTTCCAAAGCAATGTTTTGTACAATGAAGGTAATATTTTCATGTTACATTCATCCAGAGGCAGAAAGACGTTATGGGTGAGGGCATAGGTGATGGCCTCCAACAGCTAAGATTCAAATCCCTCCTCTGTTACCTGCTCCATTAGTGTTGTAAGGATTTAATGAGTTAATATACATAAAGCATTTAGAACAGTGCCTGGCACAAGGTAAATCTCTATAGCTGTTTGATATTAATAATACCCTTTTGTTTCATTGTTGAGTCGGTTGAGAGCACAGACGTGGCAAAAGGGGTGATGTGTCAGCTCCCTGCTCGTGCCTCAGTAACAGGAGTTCTAGAGTAACTTGGAAACACATTCCAGTTTCAAACGACTCAGTGATTAGGCTAATCCTACACCATCATAGGTCTCATCCCCAGAATTATCTTTCCAATATTAGAACTAATAATGTCACTCTAAAATGCTTAATGAATGCAGACCTCCCCAGTAGAGTTTCAAACCCGCCAAAATCCAACCTCAAGCCTACATTTCCAATCTCGTCTTTCTAACACACTCATCAAGTTGGCCCAAGTCTAATACCACTCATGGTTCCTGAATCACAGCATGTGTTTTCATACCACGCTGGCTCTGCTCTCACTCCTTCTAGTGTTTTTTTTCTCCCTCCTCTGCTCGTTAAACCAGAGCCTATCTTTCACGGCCCAGCTCACAGCCCTACTCCTTTGTGAAACCTTTTCCTCCTCCTCTGTTACAGATGCCTCTCTCCTCTGTGTTGTGAAAACAAAAGAATGTATCTATTGTAACTCTATTGTACAACAGATTGCTGTTGGAATTATTGAAACTCACCTGCTTCTGTGACAATTATGTGAACTGTGAGCTCCTAAGGGTCTGGACATGGGGCCGCGTCCTCTTCACGCTTCTCCGCTCATTGTACTTAGCCCCTAACTCAGTGGTCGCCCCCCTTTCCCCCGCAAATGACTACCCAAACACCAATCCATCAAGAGGTTCTGTCAATGCCTTCTCCAAAATATCAATCAAACTCATCTACCTTTTTCCACCTCAACTTGACCACAGTCATTTCGTACCAGGTCTCCTTCAATAGCCTCCTGAAATAGCTCTCACCTGTGCAGGCCTCAATTCGGGTTGTTCCCCAAACAGCCATCAGAGTCAAACTGTAAACCACGTTGTGTTACCTTCTCACTTAATGAACTCCCTTGCAGTGATATGGAAACCTACATTCTGACCTTCTCGTGCCTACCTCCTCCCCTTCTCACCTCATTTTATACAATCCCCCTCCATTCCTTTATTCACTGTCCAACAGTCACACGCGTCTTCTTTCAGTGTCTCTGACAAGCCAAACTTTTTTTCCCCCTTCAGCCTCTTGCACATTCTGTTCTCTCTGCCTCGAAAGCTGAAGCCTTAATTTTTTATTTGCTAGCTTTTTATCCTTTAAGTCTCAGCTTAGAAGCCCCTTCTTAAGAGAAGACATTCCTGACCTTCCATCTAAAATGAGTGCCCCCCTCCATCACATAAGGAATTACATGTGTGTAATTCCTTATGCTATGGAACAGAATACCTCAGAACCTCATTATTTCTTTCATAATGATTGGTAACAATCTTTAATGTGTGTTTTCCAGTGGTTTATTGTCTGTCTATTCTCCGCCAGACCTGGAGTTCCAAGATGGCAAGAACCAAGTCGGTCTTGGTGTCATTCCCTTCTGGGGACCAACCACACAGCCCAACACACAAGAGGCAAGAGGAAAATGTGCTAAGTGAATGACAGTTCATGAGTGGCCTCGGAGACCTTAAGGATTCTCAGAGCAGGAAGGAGACCCAAAGGGTATCTGGTCAAAGCCCTTCATTTTACAAGTGAGAAAATCAGGATCTAGGACTTGTCATGAGTTCTCCTGAGGCCCCCTAGTTAGCACCTGTGGGACCTTTCCTGGTCTTTGGAGACACCCACCATCATCAAGTTCTCTTGCCCTAGAGGCTTCTGGAAACTATGCAGTAACTATAGATCATTAATGAAATAATCTGACAGGAGGACCAAGTGCTTCATGCATTTCAACATTTCACTGAGAAATGAAAGCAAAGCCTAAGGAAATGCCATCTGACTAATTTCTAACCAAGGCAAATCTTCTCTCTTAGTCACCCCCAACAGAAATGTCAGTGTTCCACAGGCACAGTGAGAGCTGCCAAGGTCCACAGCAGCTTCCCAGATCTGCTCTGCCCTACATGGGGAGCTGGGATCCAGTGCAGAGCCCAGTGGCTCAGGGCTGTGCCTGAGTGCTTCTTCGGCAAGCAGAGAAAAGCTAGCACTTTAAACAGATGCTCCCTTTCTTCTACTAGGGACTGTTTTCTACCATCATCTGTGGCATACCTGTGAATCTATTGTTTAGACTCGTGTTCCTGATTCTTTCCCTCTCTGAGTCTCAGTGTTCTTGCCTCCATAATAGAGTGGCTGATATCGAGGTCTCTTCGGCCTTGGCATTCTATAATTTGGCTTTATGGAGTTAGTACTCAAGCTTTAACGCAGAGCATTTTATTCAGTCCTACCGTGTTCAGGAAAGTAGATGATGATTTCAGCACCTCCTAGCATCCCCTGCTGATCTGCGCAGGTGTGAGGTCCTAGTGAGTCCTGAAGCTACTGCCTCCTGTTTCCTGTTCCCTAGGACTTTGCTGTCTTTGCTAGACCAAGATATTCAGAAGCAGAGGAGGATGTTCTCAGAGCTGATGACAGGGTCCGCAGCAATGCCGGGGAGCCTGGCTATCTGATCACGTGCACCCTTTTCAGGACTGCCAACATCATCACCAAATGCCAAGTCACCCAATGCACTTATTATTTATTCTACAAATATGTACTAAGCAACTCTTAAATGATATGCATTGTGCTAGGTGCTGGGGAATCTAAGAAATAGATTAGAAAATGATCCCTGCTTTCTAGAGATACACAGATTAATGGGGAGATAGGCAAGTAAGCTATTTCCGTGTAGTAGCGAGATATGCTGCTCTTTCTTGGTGTGCTCACAGGAAGGGTATAACTTAACTCCATCTGGGGGCATCTCAGAGGGGCTATGAGAACTAGTTCATCAAGGGTGAGAAGGAGTTTGCTCGGTAGAGACAGAAGAGATGACAACACCCGGTGGAGAAGCAGCAGTGCACAAAGGTACTGAGTTTGGGCTTGGTAGCTTCTGGAAATGGTGAGGAATATAAGATGATTTTGTGGTGACATCAGGGAAGGGAGAGGATGAAGAAGATAGCGGAGATGAGGCTAGAGGAGCAGGTTGGAGTTAGATTGAGAAGGGCTTCTTAATGGGCTTGGACTCCCATTCTACATGCAAAGGTGGAGATCCTGATTAATGCGGGGGGTGTGCATGTGTGCATGTGTGTGCGCGTGCACACAGCATAATCAGGTTTAATTTTTTAGGAAGATAATGGTGTCCAGGGAATGACGGAGAATGTAAATGAGAGAAGCATGAGAGGATACAGCTTCTGGGGAACTGTGAACATTCTGACAGCTACTCACTGATGAGTGAAGGGGAGGCAAGCTTCGGAAAATTGTTTTGGGGCCGATCAGTGGAAGGTCGTATATTTATACTAAGGAGGTTGTGTCAATAGGTACAGCTCGGGAATGCTACTCATAGCTTTTCCCTGTGGTTTCTACAACAGTGATTAATGGAGCACCTACTGGGAGACTCTCCCACAACTGAGTAGTGTGGATTGAAGTAATCTATGCTGAAGATGTGACTTTTCTGGAAGAGACCGATTTCCCACCTCCTGTACACACTTATGGCTAAAGTCATTTCATGTCTCAGGGAGTGCGCTGTTGGTTTTCTCGGACTATGTGGCTTTGACAAACTTCTGGCCTCTCAGAGACTCCTTTAGCCACTCAGAACAGGAGAGCTGGCCTCGTGTCTGGCTCCATCACTGCTGGAGAGAAGTTCGACCCCATTTTCAAACAGCAGGCTCAATACAGCTGTGCTCCTGAATGTAACAGGGATAAGAGGACCAGTGTGAAATCCAGACCTTTGGAGGGAAGAATGCATACATGTATAAATGAAGAAACAGAATTTTTCTATCTTCTTCCCACTCGCAACATATCCGAAGGCCTTGACTCAGCATTATCTGGTCTTAATGTTCACGCTTGTCCATCCGTCTTGGTGATGACTGATTTCATTGTTGGCTTGTTTTCACGACACGAATGTGGGATCTTTGGAGTGCCTAATTCCTTGCAAGTTCCATTCGAGGGTGGAAGAGCTAGAACAAGCTCTAACCAGTAGACGGCCCAGTGACTCAGGAGCTTAAGCATTTAGCTAATTGGTAAAGAAAAATGTGGCAAAGATTTGCAGTTAATAAGAGTGAAAGAAGACTCACTGGGGCCTACATTATGCAAGTTTCTATTTCCTTTTGGGACCATATCAGAACTTGGGAGAAGAAAGGCTACATTTTACCTTTGAGGAATTTTCAGAACATTTTTTTTCATTGGTGACTAACAAAGGCAACGGTTTCACCACCTCGGAAAAATGCCTCATTTCCTTTTGTGAAATCTGGGTGCTTTTGAATAAATCCATGTTAGGAATGTGGATCTCCATCTGTGATGGTCAATGTCCATTCTCATTTCTGAACAAAACCTGGTACCAAGTGGGGTCCTGGTTAGAAATAACAAGCAAACAAAAACAAACAAACAAAAAAACCCCAAACCAAAAAAACAAAAACAACAACAACAAAAAGGAAGAAAAACAGAGAAAAGAAATAACAGAGCACTTGCTTTCCCCAGGCATCCTGGAACCTATATTTATCCTTGTAAATCAGGAAAATGCAATAATTGAGAGCACAGTCTTTCATTGGAGGAATTCAAATCCCAGCTTGACCTCTTTCTAGTTACAAGACTGTCCTCTCTGAGCCCCAGTTTTCTCATCTTTAAAATGGGGTCAATTATATCCACTTCCCAGGGGCTTCTAAGGATTAAATAACTACATATGAAAAATATTTAACTTAGTGTCAGGCACACAGTAATCATTCAATGTCATGTCAATTACTATTAACAAAAATAAAAGAAACACTTACATTGTTATATTGTTAACATTTATAGTAGAATCTACTTAGTCTGTAAATGGGACTTCTCTAAGTAAAGGGAAAAATGTGATTTCTATGTGTATTAGGTGACAATGGTAGGTTAAAAAAATTACCGTTATGAATGATGTTTTCTAATTTTGTAGAAAGATGGTATTTCAATACTTGATTTTTAGATTTGTTTTATTTCGTTTCTATTTATTTTTCTTGCCTTATTTCAGAAAAAGAATTCAAAGTAGCTTATAAACCCATAAACAAAATAATACAAACTAAATAATTATATTTTTCACCTACAATCTTTTCTTTTCTCCTACAATCTTAGCAACATTTAAAAAAGTTGTATAATTCCCAGATTGACGTGTAGGACTTACTCAATAAGTGTTTATTGAGTTTAATTGAAATGAGAGGGAGAGAGGGAAGAAAATTCAATAAATGTTGCTCCTTGAGACTTTTTTTTCTTTGTCAACATATATTTCTTAAATTTGACCACTATATTGATTTGAACCATAAATAACCAGATTTATTTTTCTTATTTAAATGTTTCTGTTAATCCACTTTAAAATTAACTTTGACAATTTAATTGTTTTGAATAAGTACTAAAGTCATGTTTCAAAATTGCAAAGATAGAAGAACACTGATGGGAATTTCTCTCCCATTCCTGTTATTTAGCCACTTACTTCTTCTACCTGGAGACAACCTCTGTTAATAATTTCTGGTTTCAATCCACTGTTGAAGTTTGTAAAAGAAAATCAGGTCAAGATCAGCATGTAGAACTGTGATCACCGCTTGGCCTTTGAGGTTAGAGATGTATGAGCTCCATCACAAGTGCTTCTTAGTAGCTCAGTAGTTTTGGGGCAAGTTGCTTAACATCTCCAAGATCCAGTTTCTAACTCTATAAATGAATACAGTTCTTTGCAGAGAGGTTATGAGGTTTAAATGAGAAGATGTATGCCATGACGTGGCACATAGTGAGCGTTCAGTAAATACTGCATTCTGTCATCTTCTATGTACTTCAGTCTTTGGATCAAAAATCTTCTTTGATTTTTATGTGCATTAGCGACCTGAATGTATATTTTAAATGTTCATACTGCGCATTTGAAAAATGAGGGAAATACTGAAACACTTCTTCCTCCTCCCATCTCCAGTGTTGCTGCGTGGATGCTGATACAGTCATTCATTTAAGAACCAAGGATGGGGTCCTTCTGTGTACTCCTCACTGCTATGGGTTTCTTCTCCCCACCCCGCCCCTGCACCATGTCCTTCTTATTCTTACCCAATGCCACTGACTTCAGAAAATAATTCGTTTGCCAAATGGAGCAGGGATTAGATTTCCCTCAGTTCAAGCCCACCTTTTTCCTACAAATGTAGGAAATGTAGGTTATGAGTGTTAGCTTCAGAGGTACATAGGCCTCAGTTGGAATCTGGACTTTGTCACTTTCTAGCTAACTAATCTCAGGTACCTAACTTACTATTTCTCAACCTTAGTTTTCTCACCTGGAAAATTACACTAGAAATACCTCCATCACTGAGATGTTTGAGGATGAAAGAAAAAATATAATAAAGTTCCTGAAATGTGGCAAGTGACCAATAAACTATGGCTTTTGTAATGATTATTCTGAGACACAGGAAAGGCTTAGATATTTTCCAAATGTTCTGCCTTCTCCACCCAGTAAAATGCAACCAGGCTTGCAGATAGGCAAATCAGCCAGTGTTTTATAATGGTGCTTGATGATAAATGGTATATCTACTTGCTATGTGTAGACTTACCCAATGATGCATTTAAGATCATCTATTCTACTTGATGATCTTAAATGCATCATTGGGTAAGTGTTGACTATTCCCATTCATGATGATCGGGCTGGAAACTAGCCCTCATGGACCTGCTCCTATGTTAAAGGAGAGTGGATCAAATCTATTTGCAAACTTAGCTTTTTGTTCATACTATGCTTTTCTTTTCTTTTTTTCAATTTCCCTTTCTCACTCCTTCCCTTTGTTTCTTTCATAATTTTATGTCTATTGTAAAGAATAAACAATAGACTGGGTCTGCTCTCAAAGAAGACACAAGGGAAAAAATAATCATCATTCATCAGATGGCATCCACACCCCAGGGCCAGTGCTAGACTACATGCTCTCATTTAGTCTTCACAGCAGCCCTGGAGCTACTAGTTGCCCAGACAGGGTAACCAAGTTGTCCAAAGTCACACAGCTAACAAGCAAATCTGGGGATCAAGTGTAAGACTGTGTGATTCCAAATGTGATTGGTTACTGTGGGGGTACTGTGTGGGGGTACTGTGTACGTACGTGTGCGTGTCAGTGTGCGTGGAAAATTCCAAATATCACAACTTTCCTATAGACGCTAGACTCACTCTTTGACTGACTGCGATGCTGTCCCTCTTCACAAACTCCACTGTGCTGTCGATTGCCGTATCTGCAGAAAGCGAAGAAGCTTCGGGGTCCACTGCCTTCACTGCTCTTCCCTTTGCTCTGAGGACTGGGCAATAATCTTCCTACCCTTCCCACAGGGCTTCTGGTCTTGTCATCTGCTCAGACTCCTGATGTGTGCTTGCCTCAACACCAAACATGGGCAGCGACGGCATCGCTGGTGCCCAGCAAATGTTTGCCTGATAAATAAATGAATGAGTGAATGCGAGTGAAGGAGAGTAGCTGGCATCGGGTCATCTATATCTTAGTCTTTGTCTTGGATTTGTGATATTGGCTTCTAGCAGAAGCCTCAAATCTCTCTTTTGATTTCCTGTTCTTCTAATTTCCACCCCCCACCTCCCAGCACCCCCCCACCCCCACCCCACACACACACAAAGATGTGGAGGAAGGATGCCCTGAGCATTCAGGCTTCAGAATGTTCACTGGGCAGATTTTTAGAAGTGGAACCATAGGGACTGAATTAGATCTTTCTGGGTAGATGTGGATATGACCTTTAAATGGACAGGTTCAATATCAGGGGAATAGAGGAGTAGGGCCTTGGGGGTAGTTGGCAATACTTTGTCCAGGAACGAAAGTAATTTTCCATATAGTCCTGTATGTTTTATTGGAGTTCCACATTGGAGTTTGTGGCTAACAATCCAGCTAATATATAGCACTTTTCTTTGCTTTCAGAGATATAATGGGAAGGGGTGGTCATGGACAAGGGCAGGATTCAGACACTTACAGGTTCCTGGCTGAAATATCATGTCATTCTACACTGGCATCCCAGTCTCACCAAGACCCTCAAAAATGACTCATCTCAAGGGCATTTCTCAATATTCTGTTTGATTGTTTGGAAGCCATGAGACAATCATATTCTCCATGTCTAGGTCCTCATCTCATTTCTCATATGATGGTGTTAGGACAATCTGTGGGGATTCTGGAGAGGAGAGGGGGAGTTAAGGCATTGATCCCATTCACTGGATGAGTTGGGTCTCAAAGTGATCTATTAATGAGTGTTACTCATTTTGACCACTTTCTTGGAGGGAAACTTCTTGGACTTGGCCCCTTCTCCAACTGCGCTTTTTCTACCCACAGATATCCAGGCTGGAAAAACCATACTAACAGAGAAGTCACTTAGTTCTCTTACTGCTCCCATGATGTGTTCCTGATTCACCAAATTCATCTTGGTCAGGTGTATACTTAGCACTTAACCCATCAATTCCCCCAAACCCCTTGGGGTTCAGGATGACTAGTGCCACTAAATACACTAAGGTAAAGCATGGTGAGTTTGCAGAAGAGGCTGTGGGTCTGTTCCTGGGTACATGGAAAGGCCCTTAAATTGCAGCTCCTATCTATTCTTTACATAGCAGATTCTCTATAATCATTTCCCTTGCTCGGGTCAATGATTTTAGTCCCTCATCTCTGTATGACTGAACATGTCTAATTCCCATTTTAATCACATTACCTGGATGAGCAAAAGTAGCTCTAGACTGATTTACTCATTCTAGCTGCCAAGGAAAAAAACCAATGAATGTGGTGCTTAACCTATTTTGAGGGCCGCTACAAGCCATACTGGTGTTCTTGCAACTATGAGATATTTTATGTTCTGATAAGGGACAAAAATTCCTGTCTCAAATGGCTCCCCATCGCATCGAGATCTTGCAACAATAACACTAGTGATTCAGACATTAATCTTAAGTATCCGGGGAGCTCTAAAACATTGTAACCCACCAGCAAGGCCCATGGTAATTGCCACGTAAATCCCCTCCATAATGTGGCCCTTATTATGTGACCAGCCAGCTAAGGCTTGCTCTTAAATCATCCCAATTGAACAGAGCCTTGTAGAAACACCATCACCTACACATACCTCTGCTTCTTTTCATTAATCTGTTATCCTCTTTACAAATGAGGTTCTTCACCCACTCCCTTCCTCCAGATTAGTAATGCCTGTTAAGTAAACGAACATGAAATTTCAAAAGGAAACAGAAGCAATAATCATTACCAGCTGCTGTGGTAAGCACTGCAAAAATGCTCACACTTCACAGAGAAAAATCCATCCTGCTCTTTGAAGGCATTCAGTTCTTTAGAGATGGATACATGTATAACTTCTAGGCCAGCCTCCATTCTGTTCCAACAATAAGTTCTGCACTTTGGGAAAGGTGCTGAGAAATGAACTTTGGCCTTCATGATCCATCTGGAGAATTCAGTGATGACACTGACTTTGAAGTTACACTGACCTGGCCAGCCCTGCCACTCACTGGCTTGGTATGCTATTCATTTTTTTTTAATCCATTCATTCAGACCACAAATACTTTGTGTCATATACTTGCTAGGCACTGCCTATTACTAGCCCCCCCTCCCAAAAACTAAATACCAGAAAGGCAATGGGAACTCAGAGAAAGAATAACCTAACCATACTTGGAAGGTCAAGGAGGGCTTCTTGGAGGAAACAGTAGCTAAGATCAGACATGGAGAATGAAGAATATCAGCCCCAGTTTTCTCATCTGTGAAATGGGTATGAGGGTACCTACCTTCAAAATAGTTATAACGTTAAATGAGATGATGTTCCTTAAGTACACAACTGCATTGGATGCAGATTTGGCATTTTCTAAATCTTACCAGTGTTTTTATATGATTATAACAATTATATTTTCCACTTTATATAAAGTGGAAAAAGGCATAAACATATTAAAAAGGAACAAAATAAAAGCCACTCATATGCCATACCCTAAAAATGTTTATCTTCTATTAACATTTTAAGATATTTCCTGCCAAACATTTTTGTTCCTTTGTATACTTATATATTTGGGGTTACCCTTTTTATGTATTTTGGACGCTTATTATTTTAAAGTTAGCTGTGTATCAAAGTGCTTTCCCACATCATCAAACAGTCATTGTAAACATTATTTTCAATAGCTATGTATTACATCATATGGATTTATTATAATTTAGCTAAACATTCACCTATTTCTGTTCTTTTAGGCCGTTTTCAATTTGTAGCCATTATAAATTGAATTTCTGACTATTGTAAATCATGCTTAAATGAACATCTTTGTGCATAAATCTTTGTGCCTATTTTTGATTATTTCCTTAGGCTAGCTTCCCAGAATTAGAACGACTGGGTCATAGGCTATGAATATTTTTAAGGCTATGAAGTCATATTGCCAAATTGTCTTCCAAAGGGGTTATAACAATTTACGTTCTGACTGGGAGTGAATGAGCTGGCCTGTCTCCACATAAGCTTGCCTCTAAATTGAAGTTACTGTTACTGTTATTTTTGTTACCACGTGCTGTTAGATCCTCAGGGCCATATCAGGTTTTCAAAGTTCAACCTAGATTTTTTTTTTTTTTTTTTGCCTCTAAATTTAAAAGCAGTACCTGTACTTTCTGTACTGGTAAAATAGAGAAAAACAACCAACTAAACAAACAAAAGAGAGCAAAAGCATGAATAATCCCACTAATCAGAGACAACTACTCTCAAGCCAATATTGTTTTTATTATTTCCAATGTAGAAATTTGTTCTTTTTCATTATTGTTTAGTGCTGTATGTCCCTTTTTTTCATTTACATTTGTGTATGTCTTGACATTCTTCTTAAAATGTCATTTTAAACAATTGTCTACATTACAATTAATGTTGTCGATAGATGAATTTCATTTTTTTTTTCTCCCAGGCATGGGGATATTAGGAACTAAATATATTTGTCAAACTCTTTACACTAGGGATTCTCAACCTTTGTACATTTTGGACCAGATAAATCTTTGCTGGTGGAGGGCTGTCCTGTGGATTGTAGGATGTTTAGCAACATCCCTGGTTTCTACCCACTAGAGGCCAGTCGTACCCAGAGGCCCTCCTACCCATCCCTAGACTTGTGACAATCAAAATATCTCCAGACATTGCCAGCTGTTCCCTGGGCGGCAGACTTACCCCAGATGAGAGCTGCTGACCGCATCCAGTACACTGTGCTCCTGGAGTCACCGCTGTTAACCTGGACTTAAAACATTCCTGGCAACGGCACATTCACAACTGACACGTGCATTCAAATTTTGGACAGCTCCGTCCCAAAAGTTCTTTCTTACAGGAATCTTTCTGTAAGAGTCTGAGTCTTTCTGAACTATATAGTCACAGTCTTAGCTTTTCCTATTAAAAATGTATGCAGACATATTTTGTCTTTTGCACTTATCTTTCAAATATTAGAAGACGGCTAACATCTCTAAATTAAAGAGCCCGTTTATTTTCTTCCCCATTAACTGAATACCCTTTCAATCCCTTCCCAACCTCGTCCCCATCCACTGAATGTGTTTCTGTCTCTGTCCATTACTCTCTTTTCGTACAGCATCAAACATGAGCTGAACTGAGCAGAACGGAGAAAAGCAGGGTTTTTCCTATCTTACTTGACAGACCATGAACCTTATGAAATTGCCTTTATTCAGCAATTTTTGATCTACTAAAATGGAAATTTAATACTCTAAAACTTAATGTATTTCTGTGTATTCAAACATCAAATTTGCCTTTTTGGAGAATGTATCACATCAATGACTCATATTTCATTTACTGTCATCTAAAGACTAAAACTTTGTTCACAAATCCCTCAACTTGGCTTGTCTGATTAAGCTAAAGAGAGTCACCTGGAACATTACTAATGACCATGTGCCCCACAGAAACTAGATACAAAACTATAGAAATACAGAGTGATGGAGTAGGAAAGGACCAAAGAAACCATTTGATTTCACATCCTCCTTTCACAGATGGGGGAACTGAGACTCAGAACATAATACCTGCCCAAGTTTCACAGCTACTAACTCCTAGTAAGATTTCTTCTAGAAGCCTGATTCCCAGACTGCTGATCTATCCAAGGACACCAAGAAGAACAATGGAATGGCTTAAGAAAAAGTATCTATGTACATAATATGTTAGATAGAAAAATAGAGCAGGGAAATAAAGATGGAACGACAGGCACAACCTTGTAACAGTGACGTCTGCAAGGACAGACAATGGATGGGAAGCTCAGGCAATTAGCTAATACTGTTTTGACAACAGTGGCCAAAGGCAATAAAATATATTTGACTGGGTGAATCTGAATGGGGAAGGGAGTGGGTCAATTGCACACTGCAACTTCTAAGTGTCTGGGTTCTCCCTTTCCATATGGCCACTTCAAATTAATCTTATTAATTGACCACAGGAGTTTTGGGCAGACAAGTTATTGCTACTCTAGATCTCTGAGTAAATTATTCCCAGTCACAGGAGCCTCCTTTATTTTCCCATCTCTTCTGCTTCTCTCTTTGCCTTTAACTAGTCAAGGCTCTATTCCGCTAGAAAGAGGAAACAATTTCTAAAATGAGTACTTGATGAATTTCACCAAAAAGTAACCGCCACCACCAACTTTAAAAAAATAATAATTTTTTAAAAAACCTCATTATTTTGTTTTTAACTAGTTTGTTTCCCAAGCACCTTTTGAGTTCAAAAAATGGACGGTATAAATAAACAACGTGGATATTTCGGAAGACACTTGTGATCAGCCTGGTACACTTATCTATACCTCCCTGCAGCCTGTTCCCTGTCAACTCGTAAACCTCGTTTGCGCTCTGTGACTCAGCATGCCTGCGGCAATAACCGAATGGCTCCTTATGATAGCAACAGGATGTCTGATTTAGGTTAGCCATGAATAAACGCTGATATTCCTAATCCTGAGAACCCCAAGTACGATAAAAATAAATATTCTGACCTTGTTGCCAGTGAGTAGTTGGACGTGAATTACATTTGTCCCTTTGATAATGATGCAAAGCAGAATGGCCAAGTGAGGGGACGTCCTGTATTTATGTGCTTCCACCACAATGGGTAATTAAGTGGAGGTGAATAGTTTAAGGTCAAACTGTGGTCCTGCCCTTGATGTGCTGCTTTCAATAGCACAGCTGAAACTGAAAAGGTAAACAGCAATGCCCTCCAATGGTAAGGATGTTTAGGATCATGGGTTTTAGAGCCAGTGAGAAAAACTGCACTCAAATCCCTGCTCTGTCTGTCTAGCCCAGTGGGTTGTCCTGAGCTTAAATGAGGTTGAAATATGAACACGTCATAACAGTAAGAGACACACACATGGCAGATCTTAATATTATTGCTTCCCTATAAGTAGGTGAAATTTCTGAGTTCATTTCTTTGAGCAAATGTTTCCTAACCCTTTTAAGGGGACATGAACCTCTTTGAAAATATGATGAAGGCTATGGGCCTGCTTCCCAACAGAAACACACTCACACACCACACATACGCATGCACTTACACACACTCACACGCTCAACATTCCAGAAGGCTGATAGAACTTCAGCAAGCCTATGTACTCTAGGGCTCCATAAAGCCTAGATAAAGAGCTCTTAATCCAAGGTGTTTGGGGTCAAAAAGCTTTAGATCCATTGTCCTTTATAAAATGTGTATTTCCCAGTTCCTTCCCATTTAAAAATGGAAGAAGAATAAACTGTAATAGGTCAGGGCCGGCTCATGGGCGTGTGACCTGTGTAACTGCACAGGACTCCACACTTAGAAGGGTCCACACTTGGTTTAATGCTCGACTTGAAACTTTGCACTGACTCGAAATTTTGAACAGCAGGCCCTACATTTTCATTACGTACTGGTCCCCACAATTACGGAGTTGGTCCTGCCCAGGTCACAGTCACACATCTTTTTTTTTTTTTTTTTTTGTCCAATTTATTGATAAATTTATTTTTTAATTTTTTATTAACTTTTTATTTTATATCGGAGTAGAGCCGATTAGCAATGTTGTGATGGTTTCAGGTGCACAGCAAAGCGACTCAGCCGTACATACACATGGATCCATTCTCCCCCAGACTCCCCTCCCATACAGGCTGCCACATAACATTGGGCAGAGTTCCCTGTGCTGTACGGTAGATCCTTGTTGGTTATCCTTTTTAAATATAGCAGTGTGTACATGTCGGTCCCAAACTCCCCAACTATTCCTTCCCCCCACCCGTGCCCCCGGTAACCATAAGTTCATTCTCTAAGTCTGTGATTCTGTTTCTGTTTTGTAAATACGTTCAATTTGTATCACTTCTTTTTAGATTCTGCATATAAGCGATATCATTCGATATTTCTCATTCTCTGCCTGATAGTCACGCATCTTGTGGGATGCAAAGCAGAGATTCAATCTCTCTCAGCCTCCACCTACCCCCTACCCCAGCCTTTTCCAGCACGCACTTTCCTCTTATCCTTCGTATCCCTCCATCACACTCTTCCTCGTTTCTCATAAAACTTTCGTACATTTATTATTTGATACTCTGTCTTCCCTCGGCAGAAATGTCTGCTCCATGAAGACAGACTTCATCTGGGTTGTACCTCATGCCTAGCACAGTGCCTGGCACATGGCCAGAACATCATAACTATGTATTGAATGAATTCAACCCAGGCGCCTTGAGAGCAGAGCACACTTAACACTTCACCAGTTAACACACTTAACTAATATCCTATAGTACCCTGTACACTGAGCAAATTCAGTTTTCTGGGGGTCAGCCAATAGCCATGACTTTCCTGAAATAAGAATCTGTGTGTTTGACTGGAGGAAAAATTAGGAGGCACTTTTATTTTTTAAAAAAGGCATACTAGGGAGAAAAAAAAAGATCCCTAACACTTCTTGAAATCTACTCTGTGCTACGAGATAGGTACCAAAACATATTTTACCTCATTTAAATGAATTATTCCTCCACACACATGGGTATGCTTTATTATCCCCATTTTACAGAAAAGAAAACTGAGGCTCCGGGTAAATCACTCCCTCATCCCAGCTTCCTCAGCCAACAAGGGGTGGCTATATAAATTAGCCATCAGCAATGATGGTTATTATTGTCAAAATGCATCAATTTTTATAACTTGTGAAGCTCACATCTTCCAGGAAATAAAATAGAAAACTTCTTATTTATGAGGATATTCAGGCTTGGGAGCCAGTTTTCCTCCCATCTGCTTGTCACTCTTTCGCTGGGTTTTGTTTTCTTTGGTGAGAGTTGAGGAAAGGGGGTCAGGAGGCAATATGGCGTCCGTTATTCATTTCCTCCCATATTCCTCTACTTAGGACTTACGGTGCCAGACTCCGTGCTAGCTGCGTGTGGGGGGCTGCAGAGGTGAATCAGACACTGTCCTGTTCTCAAGGAGGTCACTGCTTCCTGTTGGCAACAAAACACCCAGTCACTCCATAAACATCCCGTTAGCGCCTACCCTGTGCCCAGCACAAGGCCAAGTGACAGACAGAGTATCACCCTTTTCCTCGGGAGCTCCCAGTGTGGGAGGAGGGCCTCTGGCTTCTAGTTAGTGTCATAGTCAAAATGCAAAAGCTATTGCAAGTGGCGTGAGAATGACAGGTATGTCTTGCCCTGGCTGTATTCCCAGTGCCTCGCACAATTCTGGGCACACACTTGTCGACTGAAAAAAAAAGCATAACCTAAAAGTTGAGAATTACGTTTTATTCGGCAGATTTTCTGAGGACTTAAGCCCAGAACACAGCCTCTAAGATCGGTTGGAGGGACTCCTCCAAAGAGGTAAGGGAGGAGCCAGGATATATAGGAGTTGTGCCATGAAAACCAGGTAGCTGGAACATCCTTAATTAAAGAAAACCAGATATCTCAAGTCAATGAATTAGCACTTTTCTGTGTATGGGAAGATGCCAGAATCGGGGGCTCATTGAAATCATTCCTTTGATGTGCACCTGAACTATCCAGGGCCAGGACACTGCTTTTTTCTGCCCTGCATCCTTTTAGGGTGCACAGCTGGGGGCGGCTACAGTAGCTGAGGGCTTAATGGCCACAACATCCTTCGTTCGCTGATATGACAAGAGACATTTTTCATCCGCACACTAGACGTTCGATAAATATCTGTGAGAGGACTGAAATGCTCCAGTGCAGTGGTATGTAAGGTCGGCCAAGTGTGTGTGGGGGGTGATAACTGAGAAAGATGTAATGTCAGAGAGCTGATATCTGAGCTTCCTTTAATTAAAAATATTATCAAGAAAAGGACATTTGAGAAAAAAGTATCTTCATGAGCAAAAGACTAGTGGTGCTAAAATGTGTGTGGGACAGCTGAGTCTAGCAGGGGTGTGGGTTCCTGGGGCAGCTGGAGCTGAAGGAGGCAGCGCAAGGCTGGCAGGGGCAGGTTGTGAAGGCCTGTGTGCGTGGCTAGCATGAAAAGGCACTACCAGGCTCGTGCTGCACTAGTTGTGACCCAAACTGACTCAGTGGCAGTGAGAATAAAAGAGAGTAGATAGGCACAGCTATAAGAAGGTGGAATCATACTTACTTCTCACAGTAAGTCATGTATTATCATCAAGGTATTAATATCCTAACTCCAGGAGAAAGGTATTACCATCCCCACTTTACCGTTGAAGAAATAGAGGCTTCTGGCGGTTAAGTGACATTTCCTAGGTCACAAACCGAATCAGTTTCATAGTCGAAATTTCAGTTTATCTGACCCTAGCCCAGTATCTGAGAAAAATGCAAAAGACATAAACGGGTAGAAGAAGCTTACTGGTAGAATCATGATTGCAAATGTGAGACCCTATACACTTGGTCTAGTCCATACACAGGCCTTCTTGGGCTGGTACTTGTTGAAAGATTTTTGAATTTGAAGGGATGCACCACAGACCCCACTACTCCCCAGGTGTCCACAAAGCCTCTTCACATATTCATGTGAATGGTCTGCCCCAGTGATGGCAAGTAACAAGAGCTGCCAAATGGGGAGACTTAAAAGAGGTAGAACTCATTCAAACTCATTTGAGACAATAAGAAAATGTCAATAAAGAACTTGGAATTGAAGTGAGATAGAGAAGCAAAAGCAAAAAAAGGGTTAATTTGGAATTGACATTTGGGACCTTTGTGAAGAGAGAAACAGGAAGCCAGGGAATTTGTATTCAGTCCAGATGTGAGATGGGCAGGAAGAGGGAAGGAACATTCAGAAAGATAATGGGTTCCATTCTCTGCCCTCTGCCTGGAGCAGGGGAGGGGGTAGGTCTGGAGGGTGCAGGAACGGGGGAAGAGCTAGGCCTGTGACCTTCCAGCATTCCCTTCTGTTGGAGTCATCTGTGTGAGTGAAGGGTGAGGAGGCTTCGCCACCCGAGTACCATGTTTACACAAGTAAACATAAGCCTAAGACATTCTGCTTCTTATCAAATTAACAATGATTTACAAAGTGGTAATATTCAGTGTTGGTGTGGTGATGGAGAAAAGAGCAGTTTAATACATAGCTCTGGGAGTAAATTGGTGAAGCCGTCTGAGGCCAAAAATAATGGCCATATTTTCCAAAGGTATGAAAAGAATTCCACCTTCAGAAATCTATCCTATGGAAGCAATCTGAAATGTGGACAAAAATCTAATGTATAGAGATGTTCATTACAGTATGTAAAATAGTAAGAAAACTGTAAAACATCTAAATGTTCAATGGTCATGAAAATTTTGTGACATTCATAAAATGAATAACAAGCAACAGTTTAATGCAGAATATTGTATAAAGAATGTTCAATAACCTGAGAAAGTATTTATGATACAGTATAACATAAAGTGAAAAGAGCAGGATACACAGCTGTATACATGATGCGATAGGCACAGAGAAAATTCTAAATTCTATATGCCAGGGGTTGGCAAACTATGGTTCCTGTTCCAAATCTGTCCTGCCACTTCTTTTTGTAAATAATTGATACACAGACACACTGGTTCTCTATGTATCCTCTAAGGCTGCTTCCGTGCTACAATGGCAGAATTGAATGAGTGAGTGCATAGATCCTCAAAGCCTAAAATATTTATAATCTGGTTCTTTAGAGAAAAAGTTTGCTGACTCCTGCTGTACGCTAAAAGTTAATGGTGATTTTTGTAATTGCAGAATTATATTTTTGAAAAAGCATTGTTATATTTATCTTTTATTCTCACAATGGGCATGTATTATTTTTATAACATGTAAAAAAAGAATACTTAAAATATCTGGCTACAAACGAGAGCAAGCACTCAATATGATTTTGCTCAGTTTTGTGTTTAGTTATGCAAAGTGAAGCAGTTTTGCTTACGTTGCTCTGAGTATTAGGAAGTCCCAAAGCTAACCCCCAGGGGTGACCTTTTCCACGTTTGTAGCACACCCTTTCAAAGGTGTGTGTGCAGAGGGAGAACCTCCTGTTTTCCACAGCTTTAGGCTTGGCTACAATGCAGATTTTATGTCCTTTGCTGATTAGTTGAGGAGGTACGTGTGATAATGGAAAGATAATCGTTCTCCACTGTCAGAGCCTGCAGCCCTGTCTCTGGATCTGACCTTTGGACCGGAGGAGAATGCCTGAATACCTCTGGGCCCCAGTTGCCTGGCCTCTAAAACCAGCATAATAACCTATTACCTGCTACTAGTCAGAGGGTTGGCTCAGATGTCCCGTTGACCTCCTGTCCAGCTCTCAGCTCTGTGATTCCATGATTCATCGTAATATGTGATCACCTTTCAGCACTGATGATCTTGCTACTTGACCTCCTGAATTAGTGAGATGCAGGGATAGCAGTTAACATGCAGGAGAGAAAAGCCTCTCTCTCCTCCACAAAACTCTGACACGACACTTGACGTTAGCTGGTGACCTCTAGAAAAAGCTCCCCAAGCGGGATGGCGCCCACTGCCTCTTCCCTCTGCCCCAACCCGTGTCCCCTCCAGTGATAAACCATAATGGAAAAGAATATTAAAAAAAAAAGAATGTATATATATATGTATAACTGAGTCACTTTGCTGTACAACAGAAATTAACACAACATTGTAAATCAACTACACTTTAATAAACAAATAAATGTCCTGTCATATGTGCCATTCCATGTACAGTTCAAAGAAATAGGATGTCTGTGAGAAAGAAACACAAATTGGTTTGCTATGCTTCAGCCACCAAGAAAATATACTAAAATAGCTAAAAAGGCAGTTCACCGGAAGAAAAATTCAAATAGATATTTTTCTTTTGGTTCATAGTTCTGGTTTCTGTTTGCAATGGGGATTTCATGGGGGAAAATATTTAACCCAAGAGCTGGGCATTTTGAGACAGCAGAGGTGAGGACACCCACATAGCTCTTCACTGTTGTCACAATTTCCCAGCCCAGCTCAGGCACCATCCCTTGTAGGCAGAGAATTTTTTCTACAAGTCATGTGGGGTGATATAGGACAAAAGGCATATATTTTCACTTACAAAAAGAAATTCTGAAGAGCTAATGTACAGCATGGTGACCACAGTACTGTATACTTGAAAGTTGATGAGAATAGATCTTAAGCCTTCTCATCACACACAAAAAAGAGTTCTATCTACGTTAACTATGTGAAGTGGTGGACGTGTATTTATCCTGACTTTGGTAACCATTCTACAAAGCATATGTATACCAAATCATCAGGTTGTACGCTTTATTTTTTAAAGTGTCATGTGCAGATTATTCCTTTGTAAGTACAGAATGTAGCAATTAAGAAAGCTGATGCCTAGATAAACTTAATGGAGAAAAGGACAAAGAAAGATATCATGAATATTCCTCCTATTGGATCGTTTAAATCTCCCTCCAAAAAAATTATGTTCTAATGGGGCACTATTTTGTTCACAGCTCTGTATGCCTAGAATGTATCTCCTGAGATCCCTTGATAGTTGGGATAGGAAGACCATATCTTCAACCCCATTTCACAGGTCATGACAAGCGGGTGAAGGTCATCACATTTCTGGTCAAACGTAGATAGTTGGGAAAGGCCCCCGTCTTCCCCCTGCCCCCAACTACTATCCTGGAACTTATACATTCTTATCCATGGTTCCACATGGAGCATTGAAATCCTGATGCTTTTGCTGAAACTCATTGGACTGACCTTCGACACCATTTTCTAAGGTCACACCTGAGCCACACAGGAAAACTTGCTTTATATCTATGGAGGCATTGATCTGATAATCACCCAATGCATTCACATTTTTAACTCTAAGTAACCGGGTTGTCTCAAATCAAAAGCACACGACTATTAAGGCCCTCTTTAGCACTGAGAATATGGCCATTCAAGTCTTGATTGAAAAACTTTAGACTCTTTCTAGGCTCATTTCCACTCACACCCCTTCACCATCACCCAACCCCACTGGGAGGGTGTTTGCCAATGAGTTCGGCCTTACACTCTCAAGATATCATAGGAATTTTTATAATTCCAAGCTGTTTTGTAAATGCTGTCTCTTTTGCCAAAAGTCCCCTCACTTCTCTTTAACTGCATGCTTCTATTCATCGTTCAAGACCCAGCTAAAATTATACTGCACCATTCTCCCTAAACTTCTGTAGTCATTTAGGTGGCTCTGTGCCATTTCATCTATTTCTCTTTCCTAACACAGAAATGACTTGCAATTTGACAGTTGGACTGTTTAAATTTGAATTTTGAACCTCTCATCAGTAACTTGAAAGTTTTAGGCAATTTATGTAACCATCTTACCCTCAGTTCCTCGTCTTTAAAATGGGTCTAATGAGGATACGTACCACACGGAGCTATGGCAGGAAGTAAATGAGAAAAAGAACCTTACAGCCTTTGCCTAGAAGAAACACTGGGAACAGAGGAAGAAAATGATAAAGCTAGTTTTTACAGTCACTGTATCGGTGAGCTTCAGAAGGAAAAGAACTCTGTCCCATTTATCCCTGAGCCTTGAGCTCCTAACCAAGCCTGACATACACTTACTGGGGAAGGAGTGTCTGAAGCATAATTGAAATTAGGTCACTTGAGGAAATTACAAACCAACCCCCAAGCAAGGAGAACACTGTACTACAATGACTGCAAATAGTTCAGGCAAGCTGTGGATGGCTGCTGGAATCCAAACAGTGTAGGACCTGGGATGGGAGAAAGGATGTGTGACCTGGGATGGGAGAAAGGATGTGTAGGTGGCTTGCTCTCCTAAATTTATCTAATCATCTGGGAGAGTGATGAGTATTTCGGGTACTCGGGTGGGTAGATCCCCACACTTCTGCCCTTTTGTAGGAGGGCTCACCGGAACACTTGGTGATGTTGGATATCATTAACTCTGTGTTCCGCTGCATGTTTCATCTCCATGAAATTGCGTCCCTCACTGTGCTTTTTTCCTGTATAAATACAATCCTGTCAATACCAGGGCCTGTGTATTTACTGGAGTAGGAATAAAAACCCAGATGTGCCTGAGCTGCACAGTCTCTATCTTCCCCCCCTTGCTGGGCAGGTGGCATCAGTGTCACTGTCAAGCTGAAAAGAGGGGCCGCTCCTGTTGGTCAAATGAGGGATGTGTTTATGAGAGCTGCAAAGGTACAGATGGGTGAGGGGGTCAGAGTAGGGAAGGGGGATATGAAGAAGGAGGCGGGCTCTGTAAGCATGAGCTGGCCTCAGTTTGTCTTGCCGACTCTAGCCTCTTAGCTCGCAACCAGACTATCTCCTTCCTTCTTCCCAAGCTGTCTTGAAAAACCTGTAGAATACAAATTTGTAGAATACAAATTAGAGGAATTCTTCCCTACTTCTTCTCCTTCACCATTAGCACCAAATGACTTTATAGTAGCACCTAATGGTTTATTTTAAAATTGTCACCTTTTAATATATTCATTTATTCATTCAACAAATATTTTTGTGGTACCTATTATGTGCTAAGTGCTGTGTTAAACACTAGATAGAGATGAACAAATCAGGAGTATTTCCTACTTCCTCAGAGTTTACAGCCTGTAAGCTATAAGCTTATGTTCATCTGATGCTCACAGCAACTACTCTGGAGATAAGAATCGTTATATCCATTTGACAGATGAGGACGCTGAGATCATTTAGTGAAAGGAAGAGAGGGAGTTCATGGTTACTGGTTTCTCCTGTACTATGTATGTGTTGGGCCACACTAGGAGATAGGACATGAAAACAAAACAAAACAAAAGCAAAATGGTGAGAGAAGATATTGAGTATAGATCCATCAGTTTTCTCTCGAAATTATTTATGAAAGTGGAATTTGTGCCCTTGACTCCAGGCATCCCCCACTCCATCCCCTTCTCTTGTAAATGCCTGGTCATTTTCTGGCCACCTTTCAAACTCTAGGGAACACTCTGGAATTCCAAGCTAGGAGGGGTTTCCTCTGTAGGTCTGGCTATTGTAACTTTACGAGAAACTGTTCAATACTTCCTTTCAGCAGTTACAAAACACAGTTTTCTGAATGAATTTCATATTAATTAAACAGTTAACCCTTCACCTTTCTGACTCACACTTTTTACATTATTACTCAGCCCTTAGAGTGAGATAAAGCCTCGGACAGCTTCTATGTACACCCCCACACATACACAAACACAAATCACATATATACGCATCCTTACAGGCAACCACTAAGAAACATGCACACACACACACTACACGTACACAAAATAAAATATAGAGCGATGCACATTCCCTATACATGTAAACATCCTTACCCACTCAGGTGTGCACCCAAACACTCACACTGGCATGGTGTTGACTTTGTATTCTTCGTGAGAGGAAGGAAATAGAAAGACCCCAAGTACTCAGACTCCCAGCTAAACACATAAGAATCCTGTCAGTCCGATGTGTTTGGGGCTGTTTTCTCTTTTAAGAGAAGCAGGACATCACTGCTGCTGTTGCTTGTGGAATGCTCACTTCCCACCCCACTCCCCCCATTGCTAGGGTGTGAAGATCAACCTTGCATCAAATGAATGATCTTGTTTTTTTTTTTTTTTCTTTCGTTTACTGGAGGTAAAATCATAGTGTTATTGAATAAAGTAGAAATGAACTCCTGAATTCCAACCCCTGATATAACATACCTGGTTTATAGCAAGTACTAAGTAATACTAGCTACATGAAAGAATGGATAGAGACTATTTGTATTTCATTATAAGAAAACAAGATACCTAAGAACACTCAGTCCAGCCCCTTCATGTTTCAAGTAGGGGCTCAGAGACCCAGAGGGCTATATGGTCATCCTGGCATCACACTGGTAACTGTGAGAAGAATGGGGCTGGGGCTATAATCTTCAGGGTCCAGTGAACTTGGTGAGTGAAAGCCTCTATTACTGGGAAGCTATTCTCTTCTGCTGCATCTCCTCCTAAACGTTCATACAAGAAGTCAGTAAGGTATACGACACAAAGTCAAGTGGGATTTGGGGCAGTTATCCAGTGAGTCTTTGTGACAGCTATCCAAAGCAGGCAATTCAAGTCTCAACTTGATTTTGCTGTCTTTATTTTGATAAGCTACTTGAATGCAAATTTGTCCATGTGGATTTTCTTTGCTTCTCTGAGGTTTGACTTACCTTTCAAGGAAAAGAGAGAGAGAGAGAAACAGAGAGAGACAGAGAGAGATGTGGAGGCAGAGTCTTCGGAAATGTGAACTATAATAATTTTTTTAAATATTTAAAAAATTTTTAAATTGAAGTGTAAAATACGTCAGTAAGGTACATAAAGGGCTCAGATCTTGTGTCCAGCTCACTAATTGCTTAGATGTCTGCATATCTGTATATACCTGGGTAGCCTCTAACACCTTAAAAGCTTCCCTTGTGTCCCTTTCCACCTACACCTCCTGATATAATCACTATTACTAAAGATTTGCTTTACCTATCCTTGAACTTTATAAAAATCCTATGTCATGCATTCTTTTGTGTCTGACTTCTTTCACTCAACATAATAGTTGTGCACTTAATCTGTGTTGTTGCATATATCAGCAGTTTGATTTTATTGCTGAGTTGTGTTCCATTGTATGATTGGACCATAATTTATTTATACATTTTTATGTTTATGGACATCTGAATTTTTCCCAGTCTTTGGTTGTTATGAATCAGGCTGGTTATGAATATTTTTGTGCATGTCTTTGCATATATTTTATTTCTCTCGGGTATATATTTATGAATAGGGTTTCTGGGTCATAGTGTAGGTAAACGTTTTACTCTAGTAGATAGTTTCAACAGGTTTTCAAAAGGGGTATACCTATTTACACTCCAGCTAGCAATGTATTGAGTTCCAACTACCCCTCTTAACTTAACAATACTTGGCATTGTTAGTCTTTTTAAAAATTTTAGCCATCCTGATGAGGATGTAGTGGTAGTGATAACTCATTGTAGTTTTAATTTTCATTTTCCTGAGTGATCTGTATGAAGTGTCTGTTGAAGGGTTGGGTTTGTTTTTTTGCCATTTTAAAGTGGGTACTTATCCTTTTGCTATCAATTTGTAAGAGGTATTCTAGGTATGAGTATTCTAGTAAGGTATTCTAGGTATGAGTCCTTTGTCAGATATAAACATATATGTACAATATTATAAAAACCTTATCCCAGATTTTGGCTTGCCTTTTCACTTCCTTGTGTCCTGTTTAAGAAATATCTGCCAATCCGAAGTATGAAAGTACTTTCCTTTTCTTTTCTAGAAGTTTATCTTCACATTTGGTGTACATTCCATCAGTGATGAATTTTGGGGTGTTGCATGACATATAGTCAAGGTTTACTTGCTTATATCCAGATATCTAACAGTTTATTTAGAACATCATCCTCTCTCTTCTGAATTGCCTCAGCACTTTTGTCATAAATCAGGTGACTGCGCATGCATGGCTGTTTCTGGATTCTCTCTTCTATTGCATTAGTCTATTTGTCTATTCTTGTAGCAATATATACTCTTTTAATAATTGTAGCTTTGTAGTAGGTCTCAAAATCTGACAGTTTAAGTCTTCCAATTTCGTTCTTCTGCAAAATTTCTTTGGGTTCTAGTTTCTTTGCATTTCTATAAAAAAAAAAACTTCAGAATCAGCTTGTCTATTCCAACAATAACAAAGAAGAAAGTTTCAGAGACTTTAATTGGTATTGCATTGAATCGATACGTAAGTTTGGAAAGAATTTACATCTTAGAGATAATGAGTCATCCATACCGTAAACATAATAAGTCTCTCCATTTATCTAAGTCCTCTTTAATTTCTCTCAGCAATATCTTCCAATTTTCAGTGTAGAGATCTTGGAAATTTTGATTAGAATTAGCCTTAATGATTTGATATTTTTTGATGCTATTGTAAATGTTATTGTTTTAAACATTGTTTCCAGTTTTCAGTTGTTAGTCCACAAAAATAAGTTAACTTTTGAATATAAACTCTGTTACCAATGACCTTCCTAAATTCACTTATTAGCTCTGAGAGTTTGTACACTGTTTTGGATTTTCTCTCTACACAATCATATCATCTCTGAATAAGACAGTCTTACTTCTTCCTTTACCTGTATGCCTTTTACTTATTTTTCTTGCCTTATTGTGCTGGCCAAGACTTATTTAATAACAACCACAAGTTGTGATAGGGAGAGAGAAATAAGAGAGCTAGAGTTGGAATGTGAAGAAAATGTACTGTGAAATATAGCAACTGAGGGGACTAAAACCCAATTTCTCTGATCCTATAACTGGCCTAAGATGAAAGAATACTGGCTCTGGAGCAATTTTGGTGAGGTAGATCTCGTGGTTGTATTAACAAACCTCTGTCATTCAGGACTGAGTTAATCATTCTGGTGGGGTTGTGTCCCATGTCCTACGTGACTCCCTGGTCCAACCTTGTGAAGGAGTGATTGATTGAGGTTAGACTACCTCAAAATTGCTTTTCCTAAAGCCCTCTACTGCCTATGCAATTTTCATTAATCCCATCCATCCTTTATTCACTCATCAAACAGGTGTTGATTAAGTGACTCTTATGTGCTAGGCACTTTGGTAGGAACTGAGAAATACATTTTTAACAAAATGGACATAACCCTGTCTTTATTAAGCCTACAATCTTGTGGCTTTTAGCTGCAAGTAACAGAAAACCTACACTCTTAGATTTAAAAAGCACCTAATTTTCTAATACGACTGGACATCTGAAGGCATTTGATTTTAGTATTAGTGCAGAAAAAATGTTATGGAAGAGCAAAGGTTTTCTACTCATCTTCTCTAATACACTCATACTGTTGTTGTTTTAATCATCGTAAGACCACTATGACTGCTGCAATTCTAAACGTCATAACTTCCCAATGAAATGCTCAAAGAAGAAAAATGGTGGTACGGCAGTCTCTAGTATTAATCTCTTTTATTAAGATGTAAAATCTTTTCCAGAGGCTCCCCTGAAGACTTTCCTTATATATCAATGACTTTCTTTATATATCAGGTCACTTTTAGCAATAAGAGAGGCTGGAAAATGAATATCTGGAAAAGAAGTGTGGATTTACCATGGAAAATGTAGATTAGCCACAGTGATTCCACTGGAGCTGTTAATATGGTCACCCCAAACTAAGCTGGGCTCCTACTAGTAATGAAAAAAAGGAAATGGCCAATAGATGGGCGATAAGCAGTGTCTGCTACAGGCAGAGGTAATGTTTACCATATACCATAAACAATTACTTTGGATTAGGCCATCCACTTCCATTATTCTCTCTCTTAGCACATTGTTCTTTTCTTTCCTAGTACAATACTTACCTCCATTTGAGATATGGATTTGAACATGGTCTCTCTACCCACCAGACTATAAGCTCCATAACTGCACAAAGCACGATTGCTTTGTTCACCACTATATGCCCAGGTCCCAGTCCAATACCCAGGTCCCAATAAGTGCTTAATAATCACTTGTTGAAGTAATAAATGCATTCTTTGTATACATTTATATTTAATAGGTAAATGGATGACTAATAAATGTGTTAATTAAAAATTGTAACCCTTAACTACAACATTACTGCTTGATTTGTTACAATCATATCATCGTCAAATTCCCCAAAGACACTATTGTTCATGATTCAAACATGGGGGAGATCAAAAAGTATAAAGAGCACTTTGGGATTTAAACAAAAGCTTGAATCAATTGCTAGACAAAATCAGGTTAGAAAAACACAATTATGGGGACTTCCCTGGTGGCCCAGTGGTTAGGGCTCTGCACTTTCACTGCCGAGGGCCCAGGGTTCAATCCCTGGTTGGGGGGCTAAGATCCCACAAGCCGCCTCACAGTGTGGCCAAAAAAAAAAAAAAAAAGGAAAACACAACACACAATTATGTCAAAACTACCTATTTGAACGTTTAAATTCGTCCCCAGCTTTCCCACAGTTTATATTGCCACTGCTATCTTCTCTAAATCTTACACAATCCATCCTGGAAGAATTAATTTTTTTATGCTTCTCCAAATGTTCATTCATTCATTCATTCATACATACATACATTTATTCATTCATAAAACAAATATTTAACGCGGCTGCTCTGGGCTAGGCATTGTGCCATTTCATGACTCAGCGCCTTAGGACGGTCTCTGCCTTGAACACACTTCTCTACCTACTTTATCTGATAAATTCTAACATATTTTAAGGCTCACTCAAATATCTTCCCTTCACTGAAAACTTCTAGACACCTAGAGAAAGATATTCTCTCTTTCCTCTGTGATCACATTGCACTTTTCATATATCTCAGTAAGAATTTTTGAACTTTTTGCTAAATTCATTGTTTGTTTTCATGCTTTTCTCCTTCACTAGAAGGTGACTCCTTCAGTGCAGGAATTTGTAGTAATCAAATCCTTGTGTGTAAGTGTCTTGCACAATCGGTGATAGATACAGGTTTATTTAGTGAATGAATAAACGAATGTGCAGACATTTAGTGACCCATTTTGCAGGTGATGGAACCGGCTTACAAAGGATATTAGCAATCAATAGATCTTGGGCTACAATTTGGATCTTCTGACTCTGACTCTGGGTACAACCCACAGAACCCAGCTACCCTTTCGTATTCCTCTCTGCAATGTTCCACCTCTGTCACTTTTAAGAAAGGTGTGGTCCTTCTGCAATGGAATCGTATCTCATTGGTAGACCCAATTCTGCAGTGTTTGCTACCTCATCTAGATGAGCATGTGCCTGTAGCAATCTGCGCATTCATCTTTTCCGTCTTCCGTGGGCGTCTGTTCACAGGCAGCACCTGAACAACAGTGGGACCAACCAAGGGAGCGGAAGAGGGCATTTGCTAGTTCTGAACATAGATAAGCATCACTAGCTTTTTCCTTCTAACAGTAGTGGCCTCAAAAGTGCCAAATGAGAAGAAAAAGCCAAAGGCTCACTAAAGTGTCTGAAAAGTTAGAGCAAACCTTGCTTTTGTCAGGACCCTATTTCCCTCCTCTGGAAATTCTTTTTGCATTTTGCACTTTTGAACTTTTAGGCAAATATTAAATGTGTATCATCCTGTCACACACAGTGTCTGGTACATCATAGACACTCAGTAATCTTTAGCTTCCTCATTTCTTCCTCTAAGTTCTAAGCGACAAAAAAAGCCCTACTTGAATACGGGATTTATTTTTTTACTAGTTTATTTCAGATTGTAATCATACAATCTAACATTGCAACAGTGTTTTGCTATTTTTGAAGCATTTCAACCTGATTTTTTTGCTTAAGAACCCTGTCCTCTTCTTTGCATGTCTCACAGGAGTGAATACAGAGACTGAGAAAGGTTAAATGACCTTTTATTCAGAGACTATTTATTCAACATTTAATCTCAAAGTATTTATTAAGTGCCCACTACATATGGTTAAATATGATAAGATTTATCATGGGTAAAACCCATGTTCTGAACTAAACCAACGTGGGAGACCCTGCAAGGCCTCTCTGTGAAAGTGTCTCTTAAACTGCTGCTTGGATATGGCTACATGCCCAGAAAGTGGTTGAGCTGGGATATGAACTCATGCCCGCTTGACTCTAAAGACCATGCTTTTGGCTTTGTACCCCACTCTCTCTCAAGCTCTGGCCCCAAATCATAAAAGCCAACTTTTATCTCTGTCCAACTTCAATTGGCATGATATGACAAATAGCCTGGTGGTCTCAGATGCCCAGTGGACCTGTTAGTGGAATTTTCTGGGCTAGACCTAGGCAAAATGCCAGAGCCTTATAGACCCATCACGTTTGGGCTGGCAAATGTCTTCAACAAAGAGAAACAGTTGTACCAGCTAAGAGCAACAGGCCTGGCAACAACATGAGGACAAAATTTGTTTCCCTAAATTATAATAAACCATTTATTGGCCAAGATCCTATAAAACCAATGATTGGAAGAGAGAGAAGAGGCTTTAGTATTCTAGCCTTCCTTATTTATAGATGTAGATATTAAGAATCAGAGAAGTTACATGGTCTGATTAGTGTCACTCAGCTAGATAACAGAAGATTCGGGATTAGAACCCAGTTCTTCTGACTCCCAATGCAGGAGGAAACATGACGTAGCATCAAGACATGGGCTGTGGACTCACATCTGATGCTGGATTCGGACACTTTCTTTACTAGTTGCATGACCTTAACCTTTCAGAGCATGTAAGAGTGCCAATCTCAAAGCAGGTTTTCAAGCCACCCTAGACATTTTCACCTCTTCCTCTTTGACTTGATGCCCCCTGTTCATTCAGAAATACCCCAAAGATGTTACATTGATTGATTTTACATGCAGAGTACATGTTACTTCAGGATATATTGAAATGAAAATATCATCAAGTCCCAGTCAATGTTTTATTTACACTGAGTAATATTTAATAGCTAGAAATTTAGGACAGTTCAAAGAGTTTTCCCATCCCCGAAATAAATGTAATGGGATTTGACTCTTGGAGCTAGCTCAGGGTAGTGGCAATTCAGGATACAGACAGAAGAAATAGGAAACATGAGAGAATTCACAAAACTCATCGACGCCAAACATCTAGCCTTTTATGTCACCAAAGGTTTGACTCAAAAGGTGGAAATGGGCAAGATAAGTGAAAAGGCAGCTTAGCCCTTAGCATTTCTTTTTTTTTTTTTTAACATTTTTATTGGAGTATAATTGCTTTAAAATGGTGTGTTAGTTTCTGCTTTATAACAAAGTGAATCAGTTATACATATACATATATCCCCATATCTCTTCCCTCTTGCATCTCCCTCCCTTCCACACTCCCTATCCCACCCTTCTAGCTGGTCACAAAGCACCGAGCTGATCTCCCTGTGTTATGCGACTGCTTCCCACTAGCTATCTATTTTACATTTGGTAGTGTATATATGTCCATATACACACTACCACTCTCTCACTTTGTCCCAGCTTACCCTTCGCCCTTCCCATGTCCTCAAGTCCATTCTCTAGCAGGTCTGCGTCTTTACTGCTGTCTTGCTCCTAGGTTCTTCACGACCATTTCTTTCTTTTTTTTTAGATTCCATATATATGTGTTAGCATATGGTATTTGTTTTTCTCCTTCTGACTTACTTCACTCTGTATGACAGACTCTAGGTCCACCCACCTCACTACAAATAACTCAATTCCGTTTCTTTTGATGGCTGAGTAATATTCCATTGTATATATGTGCCACATCTTCTTTATCCATTCATCTGTTGATGGACACTTAGGTTGCTTCCGTGTCCTGGCTATTATAAATAGAGCTGCAATGAACATTGTGGTACATGACTCTTTTTGAATTATGGTTTTCTCAGGGTATAGGCCCAGTAGTGGGACTGCTGGGTCCTATGGTAGTTCTATTTTTAGTTTCTAAAGGAACCTCCATACTGTTCTCCATAGTGACTGTATCAATTTACATTCCCACCCACAGTACAAGAGGGTTCCCTTTTCTCCACACCCTCTCCAGCATTTATTGTTTGTAGATTTTTTGATGATGGCCATTCTGACTGGTGTGAGATGATATCTCACTGTAGTTTTGATTTGCATTTCTCTAATGATTAATGATGTTGAGCATTCGTTCATGTGTTTGTTGCCAATCTGTATATCTTCTTTGGAGAAATGTCTATTTAGGTCTTCTGCCCATTTTTGGATTGGGTTGTTTGCTTTTTGATATTGAGGTGCATGAGCTGCTTGTAAATTTTGGAGATTAATCCTCTGTCAGTTGCTTCATTTGCAAATACTTTCTCCCATTCTGAGGGTTGTCTTTTCGTCTTGTTTATGGTTTCCTTTGCTGTGCAAAAGCTTTGAAGTTTCATTAGGTCCCATTTGTTTATTTTTGTTTTTATTTCCATTTCTCTAGGAGCTGGGTCAAAAAGGATCTTACTGTGATTTAAGTCATAGAGTGTTCTGCCTAAGTTTTCCTCTAAGAGTTTGATAGTGTATGGCTTAACATTTAGGTCTTTAATCCATTTTGAGTTTATTTTTCAGTATGGTGTTAGGGAGTGTTCTAATTTCATTCTTTTACATGTAGCTGTCAGGTTTTCCCAGCACCACTTATTGATGAGGCTGTCTTTTCTCCATTGTAAGGTGATCATATGTGCATGGGTTTATCTCTGGGCTTTCTATCCTGCTCCATTGATCTATATTTCTGTTTTGGTGCCAGTACCATACTGTCTGGAATACTGTAGCTTTGTAGTACAGTCTGAAGTCAGGGAGCCTGATTCCTCCAGCTCCGTTTTTCTTTCTCAGGATTGCTTTGGCTATTCATGGTCTTTTGTGTTTCCATACAAATTGTGAAATTTTTTGTTCTGGTTCTGTGAAAAATGCCCGTGGTAGTTTGATAGGGATTGCATCGAATCTGTAGATTACTTTGGGTGGTATAGTCATTTTCACAATGTTGATTCTTCCAATCCAAGAACATGGTATCTCTCCATCTGTTTGTAACATCTTTAATTTCTATCAGTGTCTTATAATTTTCTGCATACAGGTCATTTGTCTCCTTAGGTAGGTGTATTCCTAGGTATTTATTCTTTTTGTTGCAATGGTAAATGGGAGTGTTTTCTTAATTTCACTTTCAGGTTTTTCATCATTAGTGTATAGGAATGCAAGAGATTTCTGTGCATTAATTTTATATCCTGCTACTTTACCAAATTCATTGATTAGCTGTAGCAGTTTTCTGGTAACATCTTTGGGACTCTCTATGTGTACTATCATGTCATCTGCAAACAGGGACAGCTTTACTTCTTCTTTTCCGATTTGGATTCCTTTTATTTCTTTTACTTCTCTGACTGCTGTGGCTAAAACTTCCAAAACTATGTTGAATAAGAGTGGTGAGAGTGGGCAACCTTGTCTTGTTCCTGATCTTAGTGGAAATGTTTTCAGTTTTTCACCATTGAGGATGATATTGGCTGTGGGACTGTCATATATGGCCTTTATTATGTTGAGGTAAGTTCCCTCTATGCCTACTTTCTGGAGGGTTTTTATCATAAATGGGTGTTGAATTTTGTTGAAAGATTTCTCTGCATCTATTGAGATGATCACATGTTTTTTCTCCTTCAATTTGTTAATATGGTGTATCACGTTGATTGATTTGCGTATATTGAAGAATCCTTACATTCCTGGAATAAACCTCACTTGATCATGGTGTATGATCCTTTTAATGTGCTGTTGGCTTCTGTTTGCTAGTATTTTGTTGAGGATTTTTGCATCTATGTTCATCAGTGATATTGGCCTGTAGTTTTTTTTCTTTGTGACATCTTTGTCTGGTTTTGGTATCAGGGTGATGGTGGCCTCGTAGAATGAGTTTGGGAGTGTTCCTCCCTCTGCTATATTTTGGAAGAGTTTGAGAAGGATAGGTGTTAGCTCTTCTCTAAATGTTTGATAGAATTCACCTGTGAAGTCATCTGGTCCTGGGCTTTTGTTTGATGGAAGATTTTTAATCACAGTTTCAATTTCATGACTTGTGATTGGTCTGTTCATATTTTCTATTTCTTCCTGGTTCAGTCTCAGAAGGTTGTGCATTTCTAAGAATTTGTCTATATCTTCCAGGTTGTCCGTTACTGGCATATAGTTGCTTGTAGTAATCTCTCATGATCCTTTGTATTTCTACAGTGTCAGTTGTTACCTCTTCTTTTTCATTTCTAATTACTGATTTGAGTCTTCTCCCTTTTTTTCCTTGATGAGTCGGGCTAATGGTTTATCAATTTTGTTTATCTTCTTAAAGAACCAGCTTTTATTTTATTGATCTTTGCTACTGTTTCCTTCCTTTCTTTTTCATTTATTTCTGATCTGGTCTTTATGATTTCTTTCCTTCTGCTAACACTGGGGGTTTTTTGTTCTTGTTTCTCTAACTGCTTTAGGTGTAAGGTCAGGTTGTTTATTTGAGATATTTCTTGTTTCTTAAAGTAGGATTGTATTGCTATAAACTTCCCTCTTAGAATTGCTTTCGCTGCATCCGATAGGTTTTGCGTCATCGTGTTTTCACTGTCATTTGTTTCTAGGTATTTTTTGATTTCTCTTTGATTTCTTCAGCGATCTCTTGGTTATTAAGTAGTGTACTGTTTAGCCTCCATGTGTTTGTATTTTTTACAGATTTCTTCCTGTAATTGATATCTTGTCTCATAGTGTTGTGATCAGAAAAGATATTTGATAAGATTTCAATTTTCTTACATTTGCCAAGGCTTGATTTGTGACCCAAGATATGATCTACCCTGGAGAATGTTCCATGAGCACTTGAGAAGAAAGTGTATTCTGTTGGTTTTGGATGGAATGTCCTATAAATATCAATTAAGTCCATCTTGTTTAACGTATCATTTAAAGCTTGTGTTTCCTTATTTATTTTCATTTTGGATGATCTGTCCATTGGTGAAAGCAGGGTGTTAAAGTCCCCTACTATGATTGTGGTACTGCTGATTTCCCCTTTTATGGCTGTTATCATTTGCCTTATGTATTGAGGTGCTCCTGTGTTGGGTGCATAAATATTTACAATTGTTATATCTTCTTCTTGCTTTGATCCCTTGATCATTATGTAGTGTCCTTCTTTGTCTCTTGCAATAGTCTTTGTTTTAAAGTCTATTTTGTCTGATATGAGAATAGCTAATCCAGCTTTCTTTTGATTTCCATTTGAATGGAATATCCTTTTCCATCCCCTCACTTTCAGTCTGTATGTGTCCCTAGGTCTGAAGTGGGTCTCTTGTAGACAGCATAAATACGGGTCTTGCTTTTGTATCCATTCAGCCAGTCTATGTCTTTTGGTGGGAGCATTTAATCCATTTACATTTAAGGTAATTATCGATATGTATGTTCCCATTACCATTTTCTTAATTGTTTTGGGTTTGTTATTGTAGGTCTTTTCCTTCTCTTGTGTTTCCTGCTGAGAGAAGTTCCTTTAGCATTTGTTGTAAAGCTGGTTTCATGGTGCTGAATTGTCTTAGCTTTTGCTTGTCTGTAAAGGTTTTAATTTCTCCATCGAATCTGAATGAGATCCTTGCTGGGTAGAGTAATCTTGGTTGTAGGTTTTTCCCTTTCATCACTTTAAATATGTCCTGCCACTCCCTTCTGGTTTGCAGAGTCTCTGCTGAAAGATCAGGTGTTAACCTTATGGGGTTCCCTTGTATGTTATTTGTTGTTTTTCCCTTGCTGCTTTTAATATTTTTTCTTTGTATTTAATTTTTGATAGTTTGATTAATATGTCTCTTGGTGTGTTTCGCCTTGGATTTATCCTATATGGGACTCTCTGTGCTTCCTGGACTTGATTAACTATTTCCTTTCCCATATTAGGAAAGTTTTCAACTATAACTTCTTCAAATATTTTCTCAGACCCTTTATTTTTCTCCTCTTCTTCTGGGACCCCTATAATTCGAATGTTGGTGCATTTAATATTGTCCCAGAGGTCTCTGAAACTGTCCTCAATTCTTTTCATTCTTTTTTCTTTATTCTGCTCTGAAGCAGTTATTTCCACTGTTTTATCTTCCAGGTCAGTTATCCGTTCTCCTGCCTCAGGTATTCTGCTATTGATCCCTAGTAGAGAATTTTTATTTTCATTTATTGTGTTGTTCATGATTGCTTGTTTGCTCTTTAGTTCTTCTAGGTCCTTGTTAAATGTTTCTTGTATTTTGTCCATTCTATTTCCAAGATTTTGGATCATCTTTACTATCATTATTCTGAATTCTTTTTCAGGTAGACTGCCTACTTCCTCTTCATTTGTTAGGTCTGGTGTGTTTTTATCTTGCTCCTTCATCTGATATGTGTTTTTCTGTCTTCTCATTTTGCTTATCTTACTGTGTTTGGGGTCTCCTTTTTGCAGGCTGCAGGTTCGTAGTTCCCGTTGTTTTTGGTGTCTGTCCCCAGTGGCTAAAGTTGTTTCAGAGGGTTGTGTAGGCTTCCTGGTGGAGGGGACTAGTGCCTGTGTTCTGGTGGATGAGGCTGGATCTTGTCTTTCTGGTGAGCAGGTCCACGTCTGGTGGTATGTTTTGGGGTGTCTGTGGACTTATTATGATATTAGGCAGCCTCTCTGCTAATGGGTGGGATTGTGTTCCTGTCTTGCTAGTTGTTTGGCATGGGGTGTCCAGCACTGTAGCTTGTTGGTCATTGAGTGGAGCTGAGTCTTGGCGTTGAGATGTAGATCTCTGGGAGATTTTTGCCATTTGATATTACGTGGAGCTGGGAGGTCTCTGGTGGACCAATGTCCTGAACTTGGCTCTCCCACCTCAGAGGCAGAGCCCTTATACCTGGCTGGAGCACTGTCATCCACACGGCTCAGAATAAAAGGGAGAAAAAAAAGAAAGAAAGAAGGAAGGAAGGAAGGAAGGAAGGAAGGAAAGAAAGAAAGAAAAAAAGAAAGAAAGAAAGAAAGAAAGAAAGAAAGGAAGGAAGGAAGGAAAAGATAAAATAAAATAAAAAAGTTATTAAAATAAAAAACAAAGAATAATTATTAAAAAAATTGTTTTAAGTAATTGAAAAAAAAAAAAAGGAAGAAAGAAAGAGGGAACAACCAAACCAAAAACCAAATCCACCAATGATAACAAGGGCTGAAAACTATGCTAAAAAACCCCAAAAAACAAAAAAAATGGACAGAACCCTAGGATAAATGGTAAAAGCAAAGCTATACAGACAAAATCACACAAAAAAGCATACGCATACACACTCAAAAAAAGAGAAAAAGGGAAAGATATATATATATATATAGTTGCTCCCAAAGTCCACCTCCTCAATTTCGGATGATACGTTGTTTATTCAGGTATTCCACAGATGCAGGGTACATCAAGTTGATTGTGGAGATTTAATCCGCTGCTCCTGAGGCTGCTGGGAGCGATTTCCCTTTCTCTTCTTAGTTCGCACAGCTCCTGGGATTCAGCTTTGGATTTGGCCTCTGCGTGTAGGTCGCTGGAGGGCATCTGTTCTTCGCTCAGACCGGACGGGGTTAAAGGAGCCGCTAATTCGGGGGCTCTGGCTCACTCAGGCCGGGGGGAGGAAGGGGCACGGAGTGTGGGGCGGACCTGCGGCAGCAGAGGCCAGCAGGACGTTGCACCAGCCTGAGGCGCGCCGTGCGTTCTCCCGGGGAAGTTGTCCCTGGATCACGGGACCCTGGCAGTGTTTAGCATTTCTTAAGGGGAGGAGAGCTACTGACCTTTTGGGAAGGACATTTCCTCATGGTGTGATGGTTCCACTGGATAAAAGATGTTTCCCCTCCCTGCCCCTCCCTGATGACAGTGGTGCTCCTCCATCACTAGAATGAGTCAAAAGCTCCCCTCTTCATCTACAAATGCTTCTTGGGGTTATATCACTCCTGACTGTAAGCCACAAGACTTGGTTAAGAGAACCCAGTGGTGCCAGGAACATAGTTTTCTGGATTCAAATCCCAGCTTAGCCAACACACACCTTTGAGACCTTAGACCAGTCACTCGAACTTGCTGTGCTCCAGCTTCCTCATCCTTAAAATGGAGGCACTAATAGTACCTACCTCATTGGTTTGTTGTGAGAATTAAATGAAATAACTTATATGAGCTTTAGGACCCAAACCATGGGAGTTAAAAATACATATGTATGCTTTTATTAATTTTTTCTGCCTTTGACTACAAACTTCAGGAAGGCAAGCAGAGATGTTTTATTTATCACCCACTATAGGAAGAGTGATTAGGGCTAGGAGCTTTTCCGTGGGCTGCCTGAGAGCCAAAACAACAAACGTATGTTCTGAAATTTGAAAAGAAAACTGAAGAATCAAAAATTAATAGATGGTAATGAATTGTCTACCATATATTGTCTACAAGGTCAACTTAACTTTTAATGGTTTACATTAAGATGTAGCACGTTTAAATCACAAGAACATATAGGAAAATTTATTAATAAAACTCAAAAGTATAATTATTTCAAATATTTTTAAAGTAAAAGAAAGCTGCAAGCAGAACTCCACTGTCTTCTTTTCATGTCCTCAGGTCAAAATCTTGGATCATCCTTGACACTATTCTCTCCTACCCAGCCTTTCTTACACCCAGAGACCAGTCACTTTTCACCACCTCTGCTGCTCCTTCCCTGGTCTAAGCCTCTGCGCCTCTTGTCAGGATTATTGCAACAGTGTCCTCACTGGCCTCCTTGCTCCCACTCTTGCCCACAAACGATCCAGTTAAAACCTGAGTTAGGGGCTTCCCTGGTGGCGCAGTGGTTGAGAGTCCGCCTGCCGATGCAGGGGACACGGGTTCGTGCCCCGGTCCGGGAGGATCCCACATGCCGCAGAGCGGCTGGGCCCGTGAGCCATGGCCGCTGAGCCTGCGCGTCCGGAGCCTGTGCTCCGCAACGGGAGAGGCCACGGCAGTGAGAGGCCCGCGTACCGCAAAAACAAACAAACAAAAAAACCCCACCTGAGTTAGATCATATTATCCTCTGCTCAAAGCACTCCAGGAACTTCTCTTCCCCTCAGGGAAAACCCAAATCCCCAGTAACCTAAAAAGCCCTTGTTTTCTGTTTCACTGACCTCATTTCCTACCACCTTTTCTGTTGATCAGTCTGCTTTAGCCATACTGGTCTCCTTGCCACTCTTCAAATATGCCAAGCACACGTTCCCCTCAGGGCTTTCGTGCTGGCTGGTCCCCTTTCCTGGAATGTTCTTTCCCCAGTTCAGCTTGGCCAAGTCCCTTATCTTCTTCAGATGTTTTCTCAAACATGACCTTCCAACTGAGATCTTCATGAAGATTCTATTAATGTTGTAACCTCTCTCTTCATACTTCTTGCTCCCTTCCCTGATACATCTTCCTGCATAGTATGCAACATCTCCTGAGATAACATATAATTCACTTATTTTCTTTATTGTCTGCTCACGCTAGAAGGTCATTCCAAGCAGGACAGTGTTCTTTTTTGTGATTTGTTTTAGTACTGGGATACTAGATGACTAGGAGAGTACCTGGTACATAGCAGGTGCTCAATAAATACCTTTTGAATTAATGTGTCAATGTGTGATGTAAGTACACTGTATTAAGTTTGACATGATGTGGGATTCTGCCTCCACAGATAGGAGTGTTTAATGAAATGTCGACCAAAGCTCTTAAACTATTCCACCAAGGTCTTAAAACATTCCACGTAAGTGTTCTTATCTTTATATTTACAGTAGCACCTAGAGTTTAGCTTATAAAGGACCCTTATCTGTTTAGATTTATTTCTCCCCTCTCTAGACCTCATACATTATTTTCCAGTACTGCCAGATTAGTAGCAATTTGCCCAAAGAGTTCAGGCTGTTTCATGCCTCTTTGCCTTTGTTCATGTTACTTCTCTCTGGAATCCCCTTCCCCCCCTTTTCTTTTCTGTCCAATCTTACTTATACTTTAGGATTCTGGGGTTTCTCCTCAAGAGGCTTTCATGAACCCCCATGTTAAGTTAGGGGTCCCCAATCCTCTGCCCTTCGTAGTTGCTAATGCATTCCTCTAGTTTTGCATTAACCATGTTACATTAAAGTTATTTCCTCATGTGTCCATCTCTCCTCCTAGATTGAAAACTCCTCTAGAAGGGCCCAACAGTAAGTGCTGACTGCACAGAGGGAGAAGGTGGAGTGATGATAGAAATCCTCCTAAGGGGATATGTTCCAAAAGCCAGCCTCTTTTCACGTGGGACCCATGCTTTTAAACCTAAATTATTTGGAGAAACATCTGATGTAGCTACAGAAAGAATGGGGACATGGGTACCCGGCTGACATGACTTTAAACCCTGGCTCCCTGATAACTAGATGTGTGCCTTAAACAAGTAGCTGGGCCTCAGTGTCCTCATCTGTCTGGTGGGGATAATAACACTGCATGACATGTAATGCAGCCAGCATGTAGTAGATGTTCAATTCATGTTGATTCCTTCACCTCCTTCTTGTCTCTGGGAAGGAAGTGAAATAATTTCCTCTTGGTGCACTTTCTTCATCCCCCAGTTGGAAGGCAGGAGACCTAGGTGAAGAGCTGCCCAACTTTGGGTAAGGGCTGCCAGCAGTAGGTGGTGTTAGATGTGGTGCAGCTTGTTGACTTCCTCCTGGGGGCCTAGTTAACAACTGGTGTGTTCCTTGATAGTCAATTTCAACTTTCACTTCTTAGCTCCTAAGAAAAAGTTGAAAGTTAACTGAAGTCTTTTTCAGACAGGAGACATCTTTGCCAGATCCCCAACCGTCCCACCTTCATTCCGTCTCTTCCCAGTGGGCATCTGGGGAACTGCAGGCTAGCCTTGCCCCTCCTTCAGCACACTGACGGGCAGGGGCACTCATATCTACCATGCCTGAGTCCTGTTGTATGCTAGGAGCCGAACCCAACAGTGAGCTCTCACTGATGCTTCAGAGCAACCCCATGATAAAGAAGAGAAGCTATGATCATTGCTATTTCGCTTGTGATTAGGCTCAGCGAACTTAAGTCACCTCCCTTCCTGGTGCCTAGCAGTAGGGGTCATGTGTCAATACCATCAGTCATTCTATTACTGGGATTCACAGTTCATAATCATGGGGCTTCGTTTGCAGACACAAGTTTATCTCATGTTTTCTAAGTGTTCATTCTAGCAACAATGGGGGAAAAAAATCAAAGGGAGAAATATAAAATTTTCTTTTACATTCTTTGCTCTCCTAACCTTTCACTTCAGTTTCCCTAGCAAGGCTAGAAGGATGAAAACAGTGACCATAGTGGGACAGAGTGGATTTGATGAATCTGATTCTGGTGGCATGAGATGGATTTTTTTTTTTTTTAATACAGAGGTAATATGATATAGTGGTTAAATTCATGGTCTCTGAAGCCAAATTTCCTGGGATGATTCTCCTTCCTTTCACACGTGTTGGTTTTCAATAAACATCTTGCACCCAAACTACATCTCAGTGTCTACTTGCAGAGAACCCAACTAGTGAAAACTAGCTATCTGCAGTTGTTCTTCTTCCTTTTTGTTCCGTGAGCCACTGCAGTCATTGCCACCTACGCCCTTTCCACTGAAACCATATTTAACATGGGTTCAATGGTCTCATTGTGACACTAATGTTTAATTATCAGATTTGACTTTCTTGGTTTCCTCCCTGCAATGAATGTAGTTGACCACTTACTCTTAATACTCTCGATTCCTCCAGCTGCTCCTTTAGTCACTGTCTCTTCAACAGTCTTCTCTCCCTTCTATACCCCTTTAAATTTTTATGTATGTATGTATTTATTTATTTATGGCTGCGTTGGTCTTTGTTGCTGTGCGCAGGCTTTCTCTAGTTGCAGCGAGCGGGGGCTACCCTTCATTGAGGTGTGCAGGCTTCTCATTGCAGTGGCTTCTCTTGTTGCGGAGCACGGGCTCTAGGTGTGTGGGCTTCAGTAGTTGTGGCACGCGGGCTCAGTAGTTGTGGCTCACGGGCTCTAGAGTGCAGGCTCAGTAGTTGTGGCGCATGGGCTTAGTTGCTCTGCGGCACGTGGGATCTTCCAGGAGCAGGACTCGAACCCATGTCCCCTGCATTGGCAGGCGGATTCTTAACCACTGCGCCACCAGGGAAGCCCCGCCCTTTAAATATTAATGTTTCCCAGGATGTTTTCTCAGCTCACTTCTCTTCTGACTCCACATACTTTCCCCAATCCAGTTCTTCTAATTTCACCTGTTTTGATAACACCCCAAATTGTGTCTTCTGTCTTGATCTATTCTCAGTCCCCAGACCTGATTATCCAAGTGCCTGATGGATAGTGCTTTCTGGTTTCCTCCCTGTCCTTCAAAGGCAACATGTTCTAAGGAAATTTATCATCAGCTAAACTATACATAAGGTCCCTTCTTGCATTCAAGCTAGAAATTGAAGAGTCATTCTTGGTTCCTTCGCCTTCCGTGTGTCTCCACAATCCCTTACCAAGTCCTGTGGGTTTGGTTCGTAAATATGTTCTCTTCTTTCCTCTCTTACCTTGTCTCTATTGTGTCTATGTTCCTCAGACCATCGGTATCTTTCACATTGGCTTGGCAATGATCTTCTCATCAGTCAATCTGACCCACAGGCCATCTGCGCTCCTTGTAAATGTGAATCTGGAAAATGAAGGGCAACAGAAACTCTCTCATTGATCATATATATATATACCTTAGTATAACACCTGTGGAAATTGAAGATTTGCATAGCCTTTGACCCAGCAATATACTCCAGAATACATTAGAGAAACTCCAGCACATGTGCACAATGAGATATGCACAAGAATGCTGTTAAAAATAATGCTGCTCTGGGCTTCCCTGGTGGCGTAGCGGTTGAGAGTCCGCCTGCCGATGCAGGGGACACAGGTTCATGCCCCGATCCGGGAAGATCCCACATGCCACGGAGCGGCTGGGCCCGTGAGCCATGGCCGCTGAGCCTGCACGTCCGGAGCCTGTGCTCCGCAACGGGAGAGGCCACAATGGTGAGAGGCCCGCGTACCGCAAAAAAATAAATAAATAAATAAAATAATAATAATGCTCTGAACATCTCTTTGGGGGGGTGGTGGAGATCTATCTCTCTTCTCCTTCTTACAAATCCACCAATCCTCTCAGATTAGGACCCCACGCTTATGACTTCATTTAACCTTAATTACCTCTTAAAAGCTCTATCTCCAGGTATAATTACATTTGGAGTTAAAACTTCAATATCTGAATTTCACTGGCAGTGGGGCGGATACAATTCAGTCCATATCAAGGGTCTAGCATTTTAGAGGAACATCTTAGAAACTGTTTTGTAGAGATACTACTCAAACGTAGTTCTCAAATCTGCAAATTGGATCGGCTAGGAGCTTGTAAAAAAAAATGCAAGTTCTCAGACTGTACCCAAGTCCTCTTGAATCAGAATTTCTGGGAAGGAGCCAAGGAATGTATTTTAATGACTTTTCCAAGTGATTTTTATGCATTCGCAAGTTTGAGGATCACTCTTTGCAAGGACATTCAGTCCTCAACAAGATTTTGTGAGTAAACTTGTTTCATGATGAAATGTTTAGAGATGCTGGCTCCACAGAGCTAAAGAGGTTTTCATTATTTTTGCGGGACTTTAGAACTTGGGATGGGTAGTTTGTGCACTGTCTGTCTCTAAGAGAAGGATGCCTGTATCGCCATAGAATATCTTCCCACCATGAAGCACACCGTTCCCAACACCCTGTTCCCGAGTTTTTAAAGGCAGAACAATTATTAACACCTGGAAGAACCAGGAAGAAAGAAAACTTACAGCTTAGGAAAAGTTGATCTAAAGTAATGGCCAATTTTCATACACTATTATTTTATGTGTTAACAGGCTTGTATTTCTCTTCGTAATTAAATTGTATGTTTCATCTCTGTGAGCGGACACTGGGTCTCATATTTCATATTTACCCCTGGACTAATGTTTGTTTCTAGGATGTGCTCAGTAAGTATTGCTAAATGTCTGGCATTCAGTTTATTTTATAAATAGATGACCCTAACTTTTAAAACTTGAACTTCATATGATATTTATTTATTATTATTGAGATGTTATCGATCTTAATCATTCTTTAGGTACTCCTCACAGTGTGAAAAATGGGAGATACGGAGAAGGAAGACGGTATCATTCCTGGTTCTTAGTCTTACTGACTTGTTGACCTTGGTTAGATAACCTCTCCATGACTCAGTTCTCCCTTCTGTAAAATGGGAACATAATACTGCTCCCTTTGCAGGATTAGTGTAAAGCCTGGATGAGGAAATGCTGGTGAAAAGAATTTTCAGGGTGATATACAAAGGCTAATTGTAAACTTCAGGCAAATCTTCAATTGTTTAAAATAGGTGACCCTACCAATACACTATTAAGTGCAGAAATTGTCAAATTTAAGTGATTCTTTCCAAAGGGTTTTTTTTTTGTTTATCTTTAAGAGTGCTGCTAGAGTGGGGTCATTCCACTTGCCCATTCCACTTTGCCCTTGGTATCTCCATTCACTGGGATACAATGCTGCAAAGCTTCATGGTATTTAATATCGTGGGAGAAATGAATCTGAAAAAAGAATCACAGTTGACTCATTGCTAACTTTGATGAATTAGCACCGAGGAGCTCTTCAAGATGTCATTTTTTAAGCTTTTTGAATGATTGGTTTTCAATGGGTCCCTCTAAAGAATTTTAATTTTGAGAGCTGCATAGACAAATGCACACACACAAATCATTTAGTGTCCACCTCCGAGAGAAAAGAAAAGTGCTTATGGAGTGAAATTTCACCTTTCTACTTCACCAGCTTCCTGTAGAGCAGGAAGCTCCGTAGTAGAGCAGAGTTTTTCTTTGCTTAAAGTCTAACATTGAAGAATTTCTTCTAAGTAGGTAGTTTTAAGAGTAAGGAGTATACGTTTAAGAATAATAAAACCCAGCTGAGGAATTATCTATATTTCTTTCCAATAATGTGAAAAAGAAAATCAACTCCAGCAATAATGGAGATGATCTTACCAATGATAACAAATATTTATCACAGACTTGCTATATGCTATGAACTGTGTAAACTGTTTTACACATATAACCTCATTTGATACACCAGCAAACCCACTGGGCAGAAACTATTATTATTCCCACTTTATAAATTAGGATATTGGTTTAAAGAGGTTTTGAGGGGTAAAGCAACTCCCTCAATAACACAAGCTGTTAAGTGGTGAGGCTTGCACCGTTAAGTATGGAGTCCTTGGTTCTGACACACACTCACTGACTGATATTGGTCAAGACTCTTAAGCTTCCGGTCTCAATCTCTCCAGCTGTGAAATGGAAATGATTAGGGCCCATCTCATAATGAGACAGTATGCATGTAAAAACATTGTCTAAAGAGTGTGAAATGTTTAGGGAGTTTTAACTTCTTTTTGGTAATTCATTATTATTGATATTCTTTTGGATAACACTGACGAGGCTGGCCCTAGAATCAGAGTGTCTGGGTTAGAATCCTGCAGGTACCACCTACTTGCTATATGACTTTGGTCAAGTGACTAACTTCCCTGTGCCTCAGTATCTTCATTCGTAAAATGTAGATAATGGATTAACATGTTATGTTTATATCTTTATTAATTTATTAACTAATTAACGCTTGTGTATGTGTGTCTGTCTGAGAACAGTACTGACACGTATGTGCTAAATACTTTTTACCTATTACTATTACCGTTGTTGAGGCTTTCCCTTGGAAGCATACTGCTGACACGAGCTTGGGAGAAGACACTGGCAAAGCAAGCAATGAAGACAGAACACTTCGGCTTCCTTGTAAACATTAAAGGTACTTCCTCCAGATGAATTTTCCTCCAGGAAAGAAAGAGGAGATACACTGCCTTTTTTTGCTTTTCATTTTCCCCACTTGTCTACTCCATTTACACCCTTCAAGTAAGGACAAATCAGCAAAACCCCAAGAGAGTCACTGTTACGAGGATAATTATGAACTCGCCGAGTCCTTGCAATGTTTATTATTTAAGTTCTTAAGTGCAGATAATTAAAGGCCCAACAGCATCGAATCTCACAATTATAAAAACCTGGCCCACAGAAGCCCACACAGTGCTTGGAGCTGTGCATCTGCTTCGACACATCCTCTTGGTGAACTGATGCCCTAGTGTACTCCCTAAGCATTTCATGACAAGGTGAAATCCCTTATTGTTTAAAATTTACATTCTTCCTGAGTTTGCATATTTTCGTTGCATTTCCTTTGCTACCAATGTACCAAGTCCTTATACCTTCTCACTGCATTTACTGCAGTTTGAAATGGTTTCTCAGAAATGGGACATTGAAAATCCTGGGTGTGACCCTGAGAGCTGGAGAGCATTAGTCTAGACCATCATTTTCTCTCAAGGTCCTCAGGTGGAGACCCTATATAGGGGCTGATTATTAAGTATAAGAACCCACTAAAGAAACCGTCTTGATTACTAGAAACCCAAGTTTGTAGTAAGAGGCGAACTGCAGTGATTTATTCCGGGAGAAGGAAGATGTAATTGTCTTCTAAATACTTCCTAAGTGCTGGGCACTGAGTCAAACACTTTCATATCCCTTCTAATGTGTGATTTAGTCTAAGGTAATAATTTAATGTAATTCTCACAATCATTTGGTGAAATGGATATTATCTCTATTTTATAAATGAAGAATCAGAGGCTGCAAGAAACTTAGGCACAGAGAGGTTAAACAAATTAGACATGACCATTCACTACCTTATCTACTGCTGTGTGACAAATTACCCCAAACTTCAGTGGCTTAAAGCAACAAAGGTTTATTACCTCACGGTTCCTGGCACATAGGAAGCTCTGTACAAGTGACTGCTATCTTTGTCGTTGCTGGCGCTGGTCTTGATGCCATGTTTAGCTGAGCTGGCATGTGTTTTAACAGAATTATGGAAAGTAAGGCTACAGAATAGTAACAGTTCAGGCAAGTGTTTGCTATCCTAGGTGCTGTACATATATAAGGTCAATTAACTTCACAATAACTCAATGAGGTAGATATTCATATTATCCCCATTTTAGACATAAGAAGCTGCGTTTTTCCCATTGGGTGTTTCTGGCTCAGCGTCGCTCATAAGGTTCCAGTCAAAATGTCGAGTGGCCTTGTAGTCGTCTGAAGGCTTATCTAGGGCTGCATGATCCACTTCTAAGATAGTTCATCCACATGACTGTTGGCTGGAGTTCTCAGTTCCTTGCTGGCTGTTGGCAGGAAGCCTCAGCTCCTCTTCACCTGGTCCACTCCATAGGGTTGCTTGAACATTCTTACGACATGGCTGTTGACTTTTCTCAGGGTAAGTGTTCCAAGAGAGAAAGCAAAGATTAAGCCACAATGTTTTGTAAAACTTAAACTCAGAAGTCAAATATGTCACTTCCACTTTATTCTATTCATTAGACATGACCCAGTATGTTTAGCCCATGCTCAAGGGGGACGGTAATTAAGCTCCACTTCTTGATGGAAAAAATATCCCAGGATGGTAACAGCTCCACTATTCCTAGCCTGAATATCTGTATTATTTCTTGTCATTCCCTTATGCCCCCCACACATATTTGGGTTTGTTTGTTTTGTTTTTTAAAGATTTTTTTTGATGTGGACCATTTTTAAAGTCTTTATTGAATTTGTTACAATATTGCTTCTGTTTTATGTTTTGGTTTTTTTGGGCTGCGAGGCACGTGGGATCTTATCTCCCCGATCAGGGATCGAAACAGCACCCCCTGCATTGGAAGGCGAAGTCTTAACCACTGGACTGCCAGGGAAGTCCCCCCACCACACACATATTTGTAATTAGATTCTAAATATAAAACCTCTTGAAATTATCCCAATTTGAGTCTGTTGTGTTTCCTGATGGGAACCTGACTGATACAATAAGTAAGATTAATGCAAAAGGGAGAAAGTTGGGAATTTTTGCATAAGCAAGTATTGGGACTGAGGGAAATAAGCACTCATCTTGGCACTGAAGTTCCAAGATAAATGGTTAAAAAAAAAAAAAAGAAAAGAAAAACCTAGGCTAGTGGGAGAGACATATATAAATTGATATCCCAGAGTAAATTCTGAACCAATATACGCCAGCAGAGTAAAGCCAAGATTGATTAACTGAATTTGAGGGAATAAGGGAAGGCTTCAAATGAGAGGTGACATTGAACCAGGTCTTGATGGATAAATCTGGATTAGCCATGAAGACTAGAAGGCATACAGGAAACAAAACGTACAAAAGAGCAAAGTCACAGCATAATAACTAAAAGCCAGACTATCTGGATTGAAACTCTGCCCTGCCACCAGCAAGCTCTTTGACCTTGGAAAAGTTACTTAACCTTTCTGTGCCTCGATTTCCTCATTTGTTATAGGATAGTTTGGAGAAGAAAATCAATGCCAAATGTTTAGAACAGTTCCTGGCACGTAGGAAGCACTGTGGGTGGGATTATTATCCTTTGCTGCTGATGTCCCTCTTCCTGATGCTCTGTATAGCTGAATCGTGGTGTACGTCGGATAGAATTATGGAAGGTATTAATTAACAATAATTCAGACAAGTGTTTGTTACTTTGAGTGCTTTACATATATGAATCAATTAAAATTCACAATAACTCAGTGAGGTAGACATTAATATCATCCCGTTTTAGAGATAAGGCAAGAACTCTGAGAGACATTTAGTCTTGCTCAAGGTTAACACAACCAGTAAGTAGCACAGAAAAGTCAAATCCAGGCAGTCTGGCTGCAGAATTTGTGTTCCCAAGCTTTACATCATACAGCCTAAGGACTGGGTTAGGAAGGAGCCTGCATGCCATGACCGTATCATTTTATCTAGGGAGTAACTGAGAGCGAGTAAAGAATAAGGGTAGAGGAGATTGCATTTATGTATTAGAAAAGTTACTCTGACCACTGTGCACAGTATACATTGGAGGGATGGAAAAGCTGGACACAGGAAGACTGAAAAGAATTCCCTATTGTGGAGGAGAGTCAGGCTGAAATCTGGTCTAGGGGTGAGATAAGGGTCACTTTGAGAAGTAATGGGAAACAATGTTGAAGAACAGTGTCCTCATATTCAAAGCTTTCATTTTTTCTCGGGTCAACACCTTGTGTCAGATACTGTTTTCCAAAGTGCATCTTCCTCTTGTTTCTTCATATACAGACATGGCATCACCCAGCTTCTCTTACAGGTAGTTGTGGCTGTGAGATGGAGCTTTGCCAGCAAAACGTGAATGGATGTGATGTGGGCCACTCCCATGCATTCTTCTTTATTCCTTTTTCTCTTCTGGCTGGTTGTGATGGCAACCTCGAGAGTGACTTTGGAAGCTACATATTCAAGATGGCAGAAGTACTACCAGCTTGGATTCCTGAATGACTGTGGAGCAGAACACCTCACCACAACACACACTTTATTTGTCACCTCCCTGGACTGTTACATAATGATACAATAAAGATTTTTGTTGAGCCATTCCAAATTTGTAGCTACTTGTTATCACAGTGTAGCCTAAACTAATGCATATCAGACCCAAATAATGCTGAAATTAAGGTAGCCTATTGCCCAGAGATAGTTTAAACCTTTAGTGTGAAAGATTTCTCTTTGGTAGAACTCTCTCATGCTTTTTGAAACCTCTTTCTTTCACAGTACTTTTGAGAAAGTCCTTTTGTACACATCTTGGCTTAGGGGAAATTAAAAAGAGAGCATGTGAGAGAGGAATAAACTACTCAGGTTTCAGGATTTACAAGAGACGTCATCTGCCCTGGTGGAAACAGCATGCTGGTCAGTCATTTGTAACCCACGGAGCATTGAATTTCTGAAATTAGAGTATTTTTGATTTATGAAGGTCAATTTCACTGAAGAGGTTACTGGGGTGATAACCCCAAATATGTAAAATCCAAAAAACTTGATGGCAGGAAACCAGAAATGGGTAGGCATACTTCTGATTCTCAGAGAGTACAAAGTAAAGAGGGGCCCCTGAAGGCTGACAGCACTGGAAAAACAGAAGAAACAGGTTTTTTTTTTTAAAGAGCAGGTAACCTCAAACTTAACTGCTAATGACTGTGTTTCATTTCAGTCTACCCCCGTGGTTTTGTTTCTTATACTCTGTAAAATGTGAGACTTTTTGGTCATTTTGACAGATTTTCCAGAACTAAAAATATCAGGGGCTTAACTGAGAAACCATGGGTATTTTTGACAAAGCTGTAGATTAGCCTGGGAAATTCTCTCTACCTGCTTAAAGAAAAAAAAAAAAAAGAGACACCCGAGAGTTACAAAGACTCTTTCAGTGGTTGATGTAAGGTTTCTGTCTTTCTTTACCATCTACATCTGCCCTTATTTACATATACAATAATGGCACACGATGAGTTACAGCAGTATTTTAAAATGTGCTGATATTAATTAATCAATAGAGGAGTTAATAATTCCATTTCTCTGTGAGTTTTTATGCACTAAAAATATATATGAGGATGAAATGCATACTTGTTTTTCACTAAAAATTAAGTCATTAGTCTCCTATTGCTTTCAAAGGCATTTATTGGCACCAACTATGCGTATGCACAGCTTCCTGATGTGAAAACTGAGTGTAACATCGTTATGTAACTTGATGACATTCTCACCGCTAGGAAGTGGTACTCTTCCTTCTAAACCACTTTACTCTCAACTTACTTTCACATGCTCGTGTTAAGTCAACAAGCACTTATCGAATGGTAACCTTGGGCCTGGCTTTGTGGTAAACACTGAGGACCCAGATGCTGTCCCTGCCCTCATGGAGGTCACAGTTGCAGAGAGAATCTAGATATCATCAAATAACCACACAAATAAATATTTGCTTATAAAATGAGATAAATGCTACAAGAAAAAAAAAATCCAGAACGATTTGAAAGCATGTAACGGAGAATCTGATCATATCCAGTGATTCAGAGTAATGTTTTCCTGTAGAAGGAAAATGAGAACTGACATCTGAAGGAAATACGAGCCTTCATCAGTCAGCGGTGGTAGATAAAACATGGTTGGCTTCTCCAATCAAGAGGTAGAATCGGCTTCCCTACCGAATGAATCTCAGCTGGACTTTGACTTCCTGTATCCAACAGACCATGGAAGAAGCAAAGGCTCTGCTTTTGCTTTCTTGGAATGCGTCCCTGAGATTGCCAGTTGAAGAAGCCCAGTCTTGCCTACTGGAGGATGAGAGGCCAGTGAAGAAAAGCTGTCCCTGCTGTGTCCCCTGAGCCCCACCAGCTGACATCCTGTGCCAAAACTGTGAACAAGGCCATCTTAGATCATCCATCCCCGGTCCAGATGCCAGAGACGTACAGTAGCAAAAGTAACTCCGACTGATACTAGCAGAAGATTCCAGCCCAAACTGTTGACCACAGAATCATGAGCTAGTAAAATGGCTGTGATTTTCAGACACTAATGTTTTTTTTTTTTTGCGGTACGCGGGCCCCTCACTGTTGTGGCCTCTCCCGTTGCGGAGCACAGGCTCCGGACGCGCAGGCTCAGCGGCCATGGCTCACAGGCCCAGCCGCTCCGCGGCATGTGGGATCCTCCGGGACCGGGGCACGAACCCGTGTCCCCTGCATCGGCAGGCGGACTCTCAACCACTGCGCCACCAGGGAAGCCCCAGACACTAATTTTGAGGGTGGTTTGTTCCATGGCAATAAGTTACTAACACACCAGCTGTAGTTTGGAGGCTGGGACTGAATTCTAGGCAGAGGGAGAGGGTGTGCACAAGTCTAGCAGAGGGAAGAAAGCACTTTTAGGGAAAGAAAGACAAGAAGACAGAAGATTTTGGAGGGATAGACAAGGTTCAAATCAAGCAGAGTCTTTTAGAACCTGTCAAAAATCTCTATTTTTATCTTGAAAGCAAAGGAAAGTTACTGGAGGGATTTTAAGCAAGGAATTGAAATGGTTAGATTTATGCCCATGCGTGGCTTTTTTCGTTTACTAGACTGCAAACTCATCGTGGCAGGGATCTATATGGAATACCCACAGCAGAAGCTCAGTAGGTCTTACTTTTTTCTTGACTGATTGGATCATCAAGCTACGCAGTAGGAGAAAGTGAAATAGCCCATGTGTCTGGGCAAGTTCAGAGGGTTGTACAGAGTCTGAAAATAGAGGGCTTGGTAGATCAGACACTGCACCCACCTCAGTTTGGTTGGGGGGAGGGTCTATCTATAGCTGAAAAAGTCATTATTTCTACCAAAGTTTCCCACTGAAAATCTGTCTTTGATTCATCTCCTGATCAGCTGGCAGCCACTGCCTTCTTTGCATTTGAACTAGAGTTCCCTCAACTCAGTTGGCTGGTAAACAGGTAGAAGAGACACAGGAAAACCCAGATGAATTACTGAGCTGAGTCTCTAAATCCATTAAAGCTTTGTCTCTAGTGGTTTGTGAGGCTCAAGAAGAAGTTGTTAATGAATCAAAGGAGACTCTTGGAAGTCTGCTGGGTATTCTGTTTCTTAATTCGAACTCAACAAGGTGTCATGGAATTACCCATGGGATTTGGAATCAGACAGTCTTAAGTTTAAATCCATGCTACGCTATTTACAACTTGCATGATCTTGTGTTAATAAATCTACTTCTGCTTCAGTTTTTGAAACTGTAAGGAGCATAGGGATAATAAAGTCTACCTCATTTGGGTGAAGATTAAATGAAATGTATATAGAAAGCACCTGCACAGAAGTGGTCAATTAACCATATTTTACTTTCCGTTACTCTTCAGAGTTTCGGGAGAATTTTGGAGGACAATTACCAATGGCATTTTGGTTTTATGCTGCATTTTTTTCATATGTATTTTAATTTTATATTTAGTTTTGCTGAAGATCTGCTTGACTTTAAACAGTAACATCATTTTTCCGTGGCCCATGTTTCAATCTTCTCTTTACTACAGTTCAATGATTCTCAGCATTGGCTGCACATTGGAACCGCTGGGAAGCTTTATCAAAAATATCGATGCCTGTTTTTATCTCCAGAGATAACGATATAATTGGTCTGAATTGTGGCATGGATAATGGGATTAGTTAAATAAAATAATCTTTTGTAAATAAGTATGTGCACGAATCCATTGAACTACAGAGATTCTCGAAGGGTCAAAGTAGTTATTCCTAGAACACTGCTGGTTTAGCAGTTATTTCATCTACACCAGGCCCATAAAAATGACATATTAAAACCTTTTAGTCAAGATGGCAGCTGAATAGGCCTGGGGCCACCTTATAGGTAAAATGGCTTTGTGGCTCATTAAGTGAACACTCTCGATATAGCTTAAGGGAAACCAGCCTTGTACCCAAGACCAGGGAGTTGTGTTTCCTCCTCACTTGAGACAGAAAATGAAAAATAAGTATTATATTTAAATTACATGGGCTTGTGATCCTCTAATATTTCACTTGTGTTATCTCATGCGATGTGATTTCTGTCTCTATACGTTTAGGTTTCTTGATTTCACTTTTTAAAAAACTAATTCTTCAATTAGGGTATGCTGCCACCAGGTGGCAATGGGGCCTCACTTGCAATCACCATCTATGAATAGTAATTGTTCATTCATACATTCACTCATTCATGGTTATTTGGAAAAGTTGATATACCTTTTCCCTTACTAGCATTTAAAATTCAAAATGTAAACTTTAACAGTACAACTGAACTTGTATAGTTAATTTTAGTTTTAATAATTATAAAGATGCTATGTATGGGTGTCCATAAATAATTGTACATGAATGTGAAACTTTACAGTTTGAAAGTAAATGAATAAATAAATTAATTAATTAAATAAATAAAAAAATAAAAATGAATGCTTTTAGAAAAATTAAAATTGAAGGCAAAAGTCAGTACTTTCTTCAATATTCCCTATTAATTGGTCATAGCATGACCATGCACGCTCATTTCTGTGCTCTGTAGTCAAATTTTGCTGTAGCTTTATGAGATGGAGTACTGCTATGAAACTTCAGATGAACTTGGTATTAAAATTCATTCACATGGATTCTCAAACATTCTAGCAATGAGTATTTCCAATTAAAGAATTATTAATGTAGCTGTCTCCCCACAGCCTGCTAATGAAATTATTTCTATCAATGTTACCTCCTGATAAGTTATCTTTCCACATAGAAGAAATAGAACAATAACATCACTTTGTGTTATTTCTGGATATACTGAGTCCTCATGACTGATTCTTCTTAATCATAAAAAAGACACTTTCTTTCTTCTACCCATGGAAAAGGGGAACATCATGATGATGTAGCCATTAGCTCTGTGTGACTTGAAAGCTATGTACAGTGATTCTCCTCTGTCACATGAGCTTGACTTTAACATCACCTTGAGCTTTTGACAGATTATCTTTGACTTAATGGCTTTACTAAGAAGCAACTTAGAAATTACTTTTAAAACATCTTGTTGTCCATAAAGAGGAAATGATAGTTTCTTTATATCTCCCTCTATGCAGATACCTTCTGAAGAAAGGAATCTCAATGATTCTCCCTCCCTCCATTTGATATCACCAATGCCAGGACACTTGTAAGGGGTCACAGCAAACTGAAACAGTGCATTTATATGAGCTAGAATGCCCCCATATCTGAGCTGAACATGCAACATTTTTACTGCTTCCAAGGTGACTGAGTATTCTGACCAACAGAGCCACTTCATGCTAACTGCTGCCTGTGAAAGCTAATCGTATCTTCTTTTATACATTTAGAAAAACATGGGAGGGCCACTTAGCCCAAGCTATCCACAAGGAGCCAAGCTGAGCAACTTTATGTGTAACTTCTGAAGCCTACACAACCAAAAGCAAGGAGAACTGGACTCAGGGAGATGGCGCTGCTAGCAATACTATTTCTCTTTCTATCTTGAGCTCCCCTGATCCTTGAAATCATTTCCCATCCCTTTAAAGAATCTGTGAACCTCAGGAATCTGTTCAGCCTAAACTGGATCAGTCATAGCACTTTTAAGATAGCCTTTTAAATGGCATTTTTACGCAAGCTTTAAACTGAGATTGATAGCATTATCAGATAATAGATATCTGTGGATTTGATCTTTGTGGGAAAAGATCCCAAAGACCCATAGAAATTTTTAGAAAGCTATATCAAACCCCATCTCTAAAAATTCTGCAGCGGCCACTCCACACAACTCTTTTCTTTCATTTTCTGCATTCATTATCCAATTAAATAACCTGATTTAAGATGCTAAAATGTTCATCATTTTCTAAAACTGTTACTCTGTTACTTGATCCTTGTATCTTTATGTAACCCTTCCTATGTTTCTGCCATCTTTCTTTGGTTGGTTTGTAATCTCTTCTGAGGCCAGGACCACATCATGGCACTCTACTTTGGTCAATTCCTGATGCAGAGTTAGGTACTGCAATCCTCCATTGAAGCCTTTGTCTATCCAATTCACTCATGCATTCATTTGTTACCTGGTACTGTATTCATTTTCTCAACCATTATGTATTCATGCAATAAATATTTATTGAGTGCCTATTCTGTTACAGGCACCCCTCTTGATGCTCGGTATCTAAGAGTAAATGAAACAGACAAGAGTCCTTTTCCTCTTGGAGCTCATGTCCTAGTGGCTGGAGGAAATGAAATGTATAGGAAGCTATAGGTAGTGATAAGGAAAAAACCAACAGTTCCTGAGGCCATCTTGACAAGGTCAGGCTGTTGACATGGAACCTTAGCCTGACTTCAGCTGAGGTCAGGAATGGTTTTCCTGCCTATGGCCGGCTCCTGGTGAACCCGGTGTGGACCCTAAACAGTGGAATGCTGACTGCACTGAAAGCTTCCTTAAACCCCCTCTATATTCCCAGCCAGAATAATTGGGCTCCCCTCATACTTCCTGTGCTGAATTTTAGTTCACCAAGCCTAGGATTCTGCCCTAAATGTCCAAGTTGAAAACCTTTCCCTGGTCAGTTCTTCCAGACCCTGCTTCTCGGGGTTTTAGCTTGCCTTTCCTTCCCCCCAGTCCTGGCTAACATATTGCTCCACAGTGGAACCATCACCTGGTACCATGGTGTCTCCATTGCTTTGTTCTTTTAAAATAATTTATTCATATGTTAAAATGTAAAATGAATTACCTACTATATACGAGATGTTTTACTGGGACATTGGGATACAGAAGTAAATAGATAGAAGTGGAAGAAGAGATACTTTTTATCAGACACAGTTTATCACCTTCCACATACTTTTACACAACAGGTATGCCATCTTTTTTTTGTTGATATGAGATTATTTTTAAAAATTTACATTTCTTATCTATTGTCCAAGGACTCTCTTTGGCTTTAGAAATTACAATGTGTATGTATATATTATCTCCTTCTAGGATGCCAAGTATAGCATTTTGTGAAAATAATCTATTTTGAATAAGAAGATATACACGTAATAGAAACTACTGCATTTTTTTTTTTTTTTTTTTTTTTGTGGCATGCGGGTCTCTCACTGTTGCAGCCTCTCCTGTTGCGAAGCACAGGCTCCGGACGTGCAGGCTCAGCGGCCATGGCTCATGGGTCCAGCTGCTCCGCGGCATGTGGGATCTTCCCGGACTGGGGCACAAACCCGTGTCCCCTGCATCGGCAGGTGGACTCTCAACCACTGTGCCACCAGGGGAGCCCAGAAACTACTGCATTTTAATAGCATATATCTTTGTACCTACAGTTACCGTCATTTTTGAAGACGGCAGTTAACTTTTTTACTCTATTTTTGTGCATAAATTGCATGGATTCTGCAGAGGTAACGGGTGTGCAAAAGTGCCTGAATGGTTCAACTGGCCATTTAGTCTTACTATGAGACAATTAGAGTCTTCTTAAGGACAGAATGGTTGGACGTGGAAGGAAGCAGTTTGGAAGGGGAACAGTCTGAAACAAACACACATTTACGGGTTTAATCAGACCTTGTCTCAAGCACCTGAATCTTACGTTCTTACCTTATTTCTGCAAATATCCACTGGCCTACATTTTTTTCTTACTCCTTCAGGCTTTTGAGTTCCTGCTTCCACCCCCTGCAGTTGTTCTGTTCTTCTTGCTTTGTGCTGACTACGTTGTAGAACTGAGATAACTAGTATGGGTTAGCACTTGGGCTTGAGACCCATCACTTCTAGGCCTTGCCGTTCAGAGAGTAGTAAGCGGACTGACACAAATAAACATTCCCTGGGAGGCTGTTAGAAATTCAGAATCTTAGGCCCTACTCTATCCCAGATCTGCGTAATCAGAGTATGATTTCACAAGATCCCCAGGTAACCCATATGCAATATCAAAATTTGAGAAGGACTGAAAGTCTAGAGGAATAGTAAATGGAAGACAACAAAAAGACACACCTTAGCACTGTAGGGAGATACAGATTCCCACCTCTCTTCTCACTTAGATTCTCCACAAGAAGAGAGCTAATAAGTTAACTTACTGATGTAATTGGTTTGATTTCCGGGGCCAGAGTGGCAGAGCCAGGACTAGGGAGAGGCAAGTGAGGCTTGCAGACTGCAAGATTTCTGGGGGCATTCACTCTCAGGTGTAGACCCTGCAGCTGCAGGAATCTGAGGGTTTGTGGCTCCTTAAATTTTGCCCCGTGGGGACACTGCTCACCTCGCCATGGTCCTGGCCTTACTGAGTGTCAGGCTCATCACTGAATGGCATCAGTGTCTGATGAAAGGTTAGCTACCCGAGTGTGAGTATCTATCCTGCATTCTTTCTTTAGGATGAAGCCCCACTAGATGTATTTTTTTTGTGTGCTCCTCCCCTACTCTTTTGCATCTATCCTCTGTGGTTTGATGGTAAAAAAACACATTTGGGAACAAAATGTAACGTAATGAAAAGGGCTGCAGAGGTCCTGCAACTCCATTCACTTTACTAAGAGTTCAGAGCATCAAAGCAGCTTGGGACAACCCAGACCCTTGTCAGTCTTTTGTCATGGGTCCTTGTGCATACATCTCTCTTGATTTGAGAAATGGAGTAGGACTCAGGCTTTCCTGCAATTTCTTACTAGAGAGTTCCACACTGAGAGAGATTAGACATGTGTCTGGTTATGTATAGAGTGTTGATGTATTTTCTGCTTAGCTCATGATCCCTGAGGCACAGCTTCCACAGTAGAGAACTCTGAAGGGAGGAAGTTTGAATGACTGGATCACCAGAATACCACAGACATCTCCAGTGGCCATGCAGGACCTGAGGCAGGCTCCTACACTTTCAAGCCTTCACTTTTCTCATCTGTAGAATAAAGATGATAATAATAATTCCCACTTTATGGGATTATTGAGAGGATTAAATCAACAAGTACGTGTGATAAGTACTTCATAAAGTACCATGTAAGTGTTTTGTTTTTAACCTTGTAATTAAGTTTAAGAGGTACACAGGAAACAATGTGTTTTTTGGGTGAAAGAGGCTCAGAGACCTTAAGTACCATCTCAAAATCCCACAGTCTTTAGGTACCAGAGCTGAGGCTTGAACCAGAGTCCTTAACTCTGTCTCTTTCCTCCCCCATCGCACTGCCTCTCAGACATGTAGTATAGGCGTCTTATTGTTTATGTTCTCTGAAATTTAAATGACATGCCCTCCACCCTCCGTTTACTTTCCCTTTTTATATCAAGGTATCTTTTCAGATTCAGCCCCTCGGAATCGAGTGTCTTAACTGAAATCATTATTGATGGACTTCTTGCAGACTTGGAGGTAAGGCAATAGCTGAAGCGAAGCAGGCTCTTTCTATCTGCATTTCAGGTGGGTCAGCAGAATGTGGCCCTAGAGTTGTGCCTGTATGGTAATAAAACATCTTGGAAAGCACAGTGCCTCTGCAGCAGGCTTGGGCTCACATTCAGGCCAGCCATGGGGCTCCACATGGGCTAACAGTCCTCCAAACTACCCATGTGAGAAAACCAAAGCCAACTTGGAAATGCCTCCCATACACCCAGAAGCCTTGCCTATCCCAGACTCTGCACTGCTCAGCCTCCTCAGCTGCTTGGGGCCACCCGACACTCCACTGGACACCCCCCCTCCCTGTTTCTAAAGTCAGTCCTCATTAGAGACTGGAGAAAGTTCACAGGCTCCAACAGCTTCACATAAGGCACCAAGCGCTCCACGTGTGCCCTACTTTTGAACTCCAGATTGTTCCCTCAGCTCTGTCCCACTCTTCTACCCAGAATCTAATCTGGGGTCTATGAAACTGGGATATTTATTTGTTCTTCCCCCATGATCTTCTTTGGTGAAAATTAACCAGGCAGAATGCCCTGTTTCTGAACCCTTTCACCACACATCTTATGATCCTCATCCCACAATCAGTGAACTGCCCTAATCATTCATTCATTTATTCCCTATTCCATTTATTCATCAACCAACAATGTTTATTGAGCATCTTCTATGAGTCAGACTCTGCTATGCATTGCGGGGCACACTGGTCCACAACACTAGTCTTGTGAAGCCATACCTTCTTGGAGTAGGTGGATATTCATTTACTTATTTATTACACAATGCAGAGAGATGATCATATTAAAGCTTTGGAAAGCTCATGTTGACTGCAGGTTAGAGAATAGATTGGAGGAAGACTAGTGTAAACAGAGGAAGACCCGTTAGGAAACGATTGCAGAGATCAGGAGTGAGAAGGTGGCAGCTTGGACTAGAGCAGTATCACGGTAGATAAAGCCTGGTATTGCAGGACCACACTGGAGGCACTAAGTTCTAGGGTTTTCCTAAGTAACCTAGCTGTCGTGTTGGCATGGCTATCATTGGTAGCACAGAAATGACTTAATTAAGGTGTGGTAAGAGAAAGGTAGGAGGCAACCTGCAGGTGTAGATGAAATACAGGAGGAGGTTAAATGTGGTCTTTGGGTGGGGCCCTCAGGAAGCTATGAGATATTTCCAGGAAGAGATGACACATCTCTTTGATGCCCCAGTGGTTTTAAAATTTTTCTGCATGAAGTTCACAACTTTCTACCCATGTACTCCTCTCCCTTTTCCATATCCCTCCCCCTTCCCAGACTGCATGAAACTTCTTATTCTGCCCAGGTGCTGTGGTCCTTGTCTATGCTATGGTTACCTCCTAACAGTTTGAAAATGAGGCAGGATTGCATAATGGTTAAGAGCACTCGCTTTTGAGTTGGACTGACTTGGATTTGAACCTCAGCTGTGCTACTTGCTAACTACATGGCTTTGGGTAAATTACTTAAATTTCCTGATATCACAGGGCCATACTGGAGGCTAGGGCTAATGATTTCAGTTAAGACACTAAATTCTAGGGGTTTTTCACGAGAAAAGTGAATGTTCATATCTGCAAAATAGCAAAACTTATAGCACCTACCACATGGGATGGTTATGAGGATTAAAAAAGATAATGCCGAGATTGGTTCAAGATGGGGGAGTAGAAGGACGTGCGCTCACTCCCTCTTGCGAGAGCACCGGAATCACAACTAACTGCTGAACAATCATCGACAGGAAGACACTGGAACTCACAAAAAAAAAGATACCCCACATCCAAACACAAAGGAGAAGCCACAAGGAGATGGTAGGAGGGGCTCAATCACAAGGCTCCAGTGTTGGGCCACCTCAGGCCAAATAACCAACAGGGAGGGGACCCAGCCCCACCCATCAGACAAGCAGACAAGCAGATTAAAGTTTTACTGAGCTATGCCCACCAGATCAACAGCCAGCTCTACCCACCACCAGTCCCTCCCATCAGGAAACCTGCACAAGCCTCTTAGCTAGTCTCATCCACCAGGGGGCAGACAGCAGAAACAAGAAAAAGTACAATCCTGCAGCCTGTGGAACAAAAGCCACATTCACAGAAAGATAGACAAGATGAAAAGGCAGAGGGCTATGTACCAGATGAAGGAACAAGATAAAACCCCAGAAAAACAACTAAATGAGGAGAGATAGGCAAACTTCCAGAAAAAGAATTCGGAATAATGATAGTGAAAATGATCCAGGACCTCGGAAAAAGAATGGAGGCAAAGATCGAGAAGGTGCAACAAATGTTTAACAGAGACCTATAATAATTAAACAACAAACAAACAGAGATGAACAATACAATAACTGAAATGAAATCTACACTAGAAGGAATCAATAGCAGAATAACTGAGGCAGAAGAACGGATAAATGCCCTGGAAGACAGAAAGGTGGAATTCACTGCTGAGGAACAGAATAAAGAAAAAAGAATGAAAAGAAATGAAGACAGCCTAAGAGACCTCTGGGACAACAATAAACACAACAACATTCGCATGAAAGGGGTCCCAGAAGGAGAAGACAGGGAGAAAGGATCTGAGAAAATATTTGAAGAGATTATAGTTGAAAACTTCCCTAACGTGGGAAAGGAAATAGCAATCCAAGACCAGAAAGCTCAGAGAGTCCCATACAGGATACACCCAAGGAGAAACACGCCGAGACACATAGTAATCAAATTGGCAAAAATTAAAGCCAAAGAAAAATTACTGAAAGCAGCAAGGGAAAAACGACAAATAACATACAAGGGAACTCCCATAAGGTTAACAGCTGATTTCTCAGCAGAAACTCTACAAGCCAGAAGGGAGTGGCACGATATACTTAAAGTGATGAAAGGGAAGAACCTACAACCAGGATTACTCTACCTGGCAAGGATCTCATTCAGATTAGATGGAGAAATCAAAAGCTTTACAGACAAGCAAAAGCTAAGAGAATTCAGCACCACCAAACCAGCTCTACAACAAATGCTAAAGGAACTTCTCTAAGTGGGAAACACAAGAGAAGAAAAGGACCTACAAAAACAAACCCAAAACAATTAAGAAAATGGTCATAAAAACATACATATCGATAATTACCTTAAACATAAATGGATTAAATGTGCCAACCAAAAGACACAGGCTTGTTGAATGGATACAAAAAAAAGACCCATCTGTATACTGTCTAGAAGAGACCCACTTCAGACCTAGGGACACATACAGACTGAAAGTGAGGGGATGGAAAAAGATATTCCATACAAATGGAAATCAAAAGAAAGCTGGAGTAGCAATACTCATATCAGATAAAAGAGTCTTTAAAATAAAGAATGTTACAAGAGACAAGGAAGGACACTACATAACGATCAAGGGATCAATCCAAGAAGAAAATATATAACAATTATAAATATATATGCACCCAACACAGGAGCACCTCAATACAAAAGGCAACTGCTAACAGCTCTAAAAGAGGAAATCAACAGTAACACAATAATAGTGGAGAACTTTAACACCTCACTTACACCAATGGACAGATCATCCAAAATGAAAATAAATAAGGAAACAGAAGCTTTAAATTACACAACAGACCAGATAGATTTAATTGATATTTATACGACATTCCATCCAAAAACAGCAGATTACACTTTCTCCTCAAGTGCGCACGAAACATTCTCCAGGATAGATCACTTCTTGGGTCACAAATCAAGCCTCAGTAAATTTAAGAACACTGAAATCATATCAAGCATCTTTTCTGACCACAACGCTATGAGATTAGAAATGAATTACAGGGGAAAACAATGTAAAAAACACAAATACATGGAGGCTAAACAATACGTTACTAAATAACCAAGAGATCACTGAAGAAGTCAAAGAGGAAATCAAAAAATACCTAGAGAAAAATGACAATGAAAACACGACAATCCAAAACCTATGGGATGCAGCAAAAGCAGTTCTAAGAGGGAGTTTATAGCTATAGAAACCTGCCTCAAGAAACAAGAAAAATCTCAAATAAACAATCTAACCTTACACCTAAAGGAACTAGAGAAAGAAGAACAAACAAAACCCAACGTTAGCAGAAGGAAAGAAATCATAAAGATCATTGCAGAAATAAATGAAATAGAAACAAAGAAAACAATAGCAAAGGTCAATAAAACTAAAAGCTGGTTCTTTGAGAAGATAAACAAAATTGATAAACCATTAGCCAGACTCATCAAGAAAGAGAGAGCACTCAAATCAATAAAATTAGAATTGAAAAAGGAGAAGTTACAACAGACACCGCAGAAATACGAAGCAGCCTAGGAGACTACTAAAAGCAACTCTATGCCAGTAAAATGGACAACCTGGAAGAAACTGACAAATTGCTAGAAAGGTATAACCTTCCAAGACTGAACCAGGAAGAAATAGAAAATAGGAACAGACCAATCACAAGTAATGAAATTGAAACTGTGATTAAAAATCTTCCAACAAACAGAAGTCCAGGACCAGATGGCTTCACAGGTGAATTCTATCAAACATTTAGGGAAGCGCTAACACCCATCCTTCTCAAACTCTTCCAAAAAATTGCAGAGGAAGGAACACTCCCAAACTCATGAGTCCACCATCACCCTGATACCAAAACCAGACAAATTTACTACAAAAAAAGAAAATTACAGACCAACATCACTGATGAACATAGATGCAAAACCCCTCAACAAAATACTAGCAAACAGAATCCAACAACACATTAAAAGGATCATACACCATGATCAAGTGGGATTTATCCCAGGGATGCAAGGATTCTTCAATATATGCAAATCAATCAATGTGATACACCACAGTAACAAACTGAACGATAAAAACCATATGATCATCTCAATAGATGCAGAAAAAGCTTTTGACAAAATTCAACATCCATTTTTGATAAAAACTCTCCAGAAGTGGGCATAGAGGGAACCTACCTCGACATAATAAAGGCCATATATGACAAACTCACAGCAAACATCATTCTCAACGGTGAAAAACTGAAACCATTTCCTCTAAGATCAGGAACAAGACAAGGATGTCCACTCTCACCACTATTATTCAACATAGCTTTGGAGGTCCTAGCCATGGCAATCAGAGAAGAAAAAGAAATAAAAGGAATACAAACTGGAAAAGAAGAAGTAAAACTGTCACTGTTTACAGATGACATGATACTATACATAGAGAATCCTAAAAATGCCACCAGAAAACTACTAGAGCTAATCAATGAACTTGGTAAAGTTGCAGGATACAAAATTAATGCACAGAAATCTCATGCATCCCTATACACTAATGACGCAAAATCTGAAAGAGAAATTAAGGAAACACTCCCATTTACCACTGCAACCAAAAGAATAAAATACCTAGGAGTAAGACAAAAGACCTGCATGCAGAATACTATAAGACACTGATGAAAGAAATTAAAGATGATACCAACAGATGGAGAAATATACCATGTTCTTGGATTGGAAGAATCAATATTTTGAAAATGACTATACTACCCAAAGCAATCTACAGATTCAATGCAATCCCTATCAAGCTACCAATGGCATTTTTAACAGAACTAGAATAAAAAATTTTAAAATGTGTATGGAGACACAAAAGACCTCAAATAGCCAAAGCAATCTTGAGGGGAAAAAAACGGAGCTGGAGGAATCAGACTCCCTGACTTCAGACTATACTACAAAGATACAGTAATCAAGACAATATGGTACTGGCATAAAAACAGAAATACAGATCAATGGAACAGGATAGAAAGCCCAGAGATAAACCCACGCACCTATGGTCAACTAATCCATGACAAAGGAGGCAAGGATATACAATGGAGAAAAGACAGTCTCTTCAATAAGTGGTGCTGGGAAAACTGGACGGCTACATGTAAAAGAATGAAATTAGAACACTCCCTAACACCATACACAAAAATAAACTCAAAGTGGATTCAAGACCTAAATGTAAGACTGGACACTATAAAACTCTTAGAGGAAAACATAGGCAGAACACCCTTTGAGATAAATCATAGCAAGATCTTTTTTGATCCACCTCCTAGAATCATGGAAATAAAAACAAAAATAAACAAATGGAACCTAATGAAACTTAAAAGCTTTTGTAAAGCAAAGGAAACCATAAACAAGACGAAAAGACAACTCTCACAATGGGAGAAAATATTTGCAAATGAATCAATGGACATAGGATTAATCTCCAAAGTATATAAACAGCTCATGCAGCTCAATATTAAGGAAACAAACAACCCAATCCAAAAATGGGCAGAAGACCTAAATAGACATTTCTCCAAAGAAGACATACAGGTGGCCAACAAGCACATGAAAAGCTGCTCAATGTCACTAATTATTAGAGAAATGCAAATCAAAACTACAATGAGGTATCACCTCACACCAGTTAGAATGGGCATCATCAGAAAATCTACAAACAACAAATGCTGGAGACGGTGTGGAGAAAAGGGAACCTTCTTGCACTGTTTGTGGGAATGTAAATTGATACAGCCACTATGGAGAACAGTATGGAGGCTCCTTAAAAAACCAAAAATAGAATTACCATATGACCCAGCAATCCCACTACTGGGCATATACCCAGAGAAAACCATAATTCAAAAAGACACATGCACCCCAATGTTCACTGCAGCACTATTTACAATAGCCAGGACATGGAAGCAACCTAAATGCCCATCGACAGACTAATGGTTAAAGAAGAAGTGGTACATATATACAATGGAATATTACCCAGCCATAAAAAGGAATGAAACTGAGTCATTTGTAGTGGCTGGATCTAGAGACTGTCATACAGAGTGAAGTAAGTCAGAAAGAGGAAAACAAGTATCGTATATTAATGCATATATGTGGAACGTAGGAAAATGGTACAGATGAACCAGTTTGCAGAGCAGAAATTGAGACACAGATGTAGAGAATAAAGGTATGGACACCAAGGGGGCAAAGTGGTAGGGGGTGATGGTAGTGGTGGGATGAACTGGGAGATTCGGATTGACATGTATACACTGATGTGTATAAAATGGATAACTAACAAGAACCTGCCATATAAAAAAATAAACAAAATAAAATTTAAAAATTAAAAAAAAAAAAGCCTGGCCAATTACAATAGTTGATATTGCAAAGTCCTTCATTTGTGACAATCAGTGTTCTAAGTGCTTTATGTGTATTAATTCATCTTATCTTTCAAAGTATCCTCTTCTCCCCATTTAATAGATGAGGAAATCTAGAGGCAGAGAAGTTTAGTAGCTCCACAAGGGCAGAAAGCTATGTAGTGGCAGAGCCAGTGCCAGGATCCGAACCCAGGCAGCCCCTCTCAATCAACAGACTATACAGCCTCTCCTAAGTAGTAAATACTCAACAAAGGCAGCTGTTAGTATCCTCACTGGACATTTTCAGGAATTGAAATTGAGTTCTAGGGCCTCAGTAGGGGGTAGGTTCTAGTTACCCAAACCTCTACTTGCTTTGCCTTCTTTCTTTGTTGTTGAGAATCTTTCTCCAGTAACTGAATTACTTTCTTAGAAAACTAAGGGGAAAGAATAAGTGCTCAAATGTTAAATGAATGATTAAATTGTCTGCAGTAGGCCCTTTGGAAAGGTCTGATGAACCAATGAGTGTTAGGGTTAGGAAGGGTTAAGAGGTGACGGAGCCCCCAGTGAGAGCTGGTCTAAAGGGGGATGGGATAACTGTGGTTCTGGATGTGTTGAGTATGGTAGCAGAGCTAAGTGGGCTTTGGGACCATGCCCTGTTTCATCATATTTGTATCAGAATAGTACCTCTACCAAGTTTTCCAGCTTTTTTGTAAGTGACAGTTTGTGGTTAAACCATAGTTTATACGGATCCTAACATTTCTACTTGCAGTGTCATGGGTTATAAGCCCCTTGGATGGTGAGAAGCAGTGTGTAGAGGGGGCAGCATGCAGAAGCTCACAGCAAACTGTCTGATGCTTGAATTCAAACTCCACTACTTTCTAGCTCTGTGGTCTTGGGCAAGTCGCTGAAACTTTCGGTGCCTGCATTCCCCTGTCTGTAAAATGGAGATCAAACACGACTGGTGAGAGAATTAAATGAAATAATACATACAAGGGTTTAGCAGAGTGCCAGTAATGTTGGTTGTTGTTACTACAGAGTGCCAGTTGTATGCCATAATAACAAAGCAGGTGACCCCTTGAGGAATCATTTAATGAAGGTGTCAGGCTTTTAGGTCCCTAAGTATCTAATCATCTGGACTAGAATTATGATGGCAATTTCCTGAGCCTGATAATTACTTTCATGCCAATTAAACACAGCACTTCACTACATGTCTCAAAGCATTTAATGAAAAACTCCATCCCATTCTATTGCATTCTGTATCCCATTTCAAAATTTTGACACAATGTGTTTCATATCTTAGCCTATTCTAGCTCATTTCATTTTTTGCATTCTCTAAATAGTATATTCCACACCTAGTCATTCTACATCATTTAATGTTCCATTCCATTCCATTCCATTCCATATTCCATCTTAGATCATTTCATTTATTTTAAAGAATTAAATCATAGACTTTATTTGTAATTCAACATATTGTGGGTTCTCCAAAAATACCCATTAGCTTGTTGGCCATCATGCTCCCAGAAAAACTGGTTATGAATTACATGCTGCTTTCTAATATATTTTAATATTTAACTATCATAGCATTTTTTCTTTTTTTAAGCTCATCTCATTTTTTACTGCATTCTCTCTCAAATTCCATGTTTTTCTACTACCTGCCATCTCATATTCCATTCCATTCCATTCTATTCCATTCCATTCCATTCCATTCCCTAGTCCATTTTATTTCATTTCATTCCTTCCTATCCAATTCCACATGTCTCCCAGACAATGTCAGCCTAAGGGTAAGAAAATGGTAACAATTTCCATGCTTCTCTTGTTCCATCCCCATGTTTTCTATGAGTATATTCCCCTCTCAAATTCTTCCTGAATCACTCCGTGGGTTTCTCAGAGATCTATGGCCTAAACTAGTTATCTGGTGTTTCTGATAATTTGCAACATTTGTCCTTATTCCAGGTTGAAGTACTGGCACCTCTGGCTTGAGCCAATTACACTAGTGGCAACTGGTTAGGGATAGTGAAGGCACTTAAAACTCAGACTTCCTCACTCTATCAACTGAGATGCCTCCCATGACACAATGCTATCTCCTACAAATGGAAATGATTATAGTTTCTTCCTCCTATTTGCCCCCTTTTATGGGTACAATCAGGTCTATGGTTATGTTCAGTAACTAGGTCTTTAAGAAAAAATATACTGGTGTTCTTGGAGGTTTGCAATGGCTACTGGCACAGGGACAACAGAGATAACTTACTTGGATTGAGCAGAGGGTGGGCTTTGTAACCAACTAGGACATTCAGCACCAAAAAGATGGCGTGTGGGGGGCATATTTATACTGCTCAACAGTGACACCTGTTGACCCAGATGGAAACGTTTGTATTCCAAGTGGAGTTAGAGCAGGCTTTGAGATTAAACATAAACAAACAGCATGAACACAAATGGACAACAAAGCAAAAAACATACAGGAAAACAATCTGCTCCCATTTGAGTTGGTTTCCCTGCTGCCAGAACTGAGTTAATGTTAGCCAGGATAAAACAAAATGTTAAAAAATTTGATGAGTGAAAAACTCTGCAGAATATTTAATCAACATTCAGAGACAAACAAAGTACGCTGGTCAGTTTATGGGAAACTGACATTTAAATGCCGTATGAGTTACCATACAGTGAGAGAGGCTGGATCAGGAATCAATTTGCTGAATCAAAAACCAGAAGACTTTTTACTTCAGAGCAATGATTCTTATTTAAGCTTCTTCTACTTACAAGAACAGTCTATCTGTGAGCTTCCCTCTCTCCCTCCCTCCCTTCCTTCCTCCCTTCCTTCCTTCTTTCTACAAATATACAAAATAGCTTTATTGACACCATGAGTCAGACCTAGGCTCGGCACTGGCGATGAGGACGATGTGGTCTAGATGTGATGAAGTTCATCAACTAACAGACAGCCATTCTTGCTCATTATATAGTATGATCACTGGCTCAACTGAGCTGTCTAGAACATGCATGGCATCACAGAAGTGGGAAGGATGGTATCCAGCTAGAGAATTTGGGTGGACAATGGTAGGTCAGTGAAATCTTAACTGAGGACAGAGTTTTTGCATTAGGTCTTGGAAAGTCAGTAGAAGTTGTCCAGCAGAAGTGAACAAGCTCGATGGCATGAAGATGAATGGTGTTTTGAGGAATGGTCAGTAGTCTCCTGTGTTCTTGATAACTGGCTGAGTTTTAGGGAGAAGATGAGCTTAGAGAAGCAGGCTGGCAACAGGCTGAGAAGGATCTTGCTAAGACATTTTCCATTTATCTTGTGGGAAATGGGGAACTATTGAAAGGTCTTTTAGGCAGTCAAAGCTTTAATAGCAAATATATTTTAGAAGGAGAACCTTCTGGCTGCAGTGTGGAGGATGGATTGGAGGAAAGAGACACTGTAGGTAAGAAACTAGTTGGGAAGTAGATGCCCTTATTTGGAGTTGTTGACCTGAAATAGATTTCCAGGTATTTCTCCAGCAAAGATGGGTTTATTTGGGATCAGCAGAGAATTGTAATTTGGATTTGGCAACCATGGCAAGTCACACGCAAGTCCCTTCACACGGTAAGGAAAGAAGAGCACTTTTATAGAGAAGAGAAGGAAGCCAGGAGTGCTTTTCATTGGCTGAGTCCTTGCCAAAAAAGAAGAGGAGACTTTCTTCTTCCTGTTGGGCTCTATAGTCACATGGTATGAGAGATCCCCCTTCTGGTATCCTAACTGTAATTGAGGTTTCTGTTAATTTTTTTTTACAGAGTCTATAGCACAACCCTTTTTGATGATTTACTTTTTTTGTTTGTTTGTTTTGGAGGGAAAAGGGGCAATGAAAAGAACACAGGTTTTTAAACAATAGACCTAACGTAAATCCCACTCAGTAGCTATGTGGCCATGTGAAATTAGTAAACTAATCTGGATCAGCCTCTGAATCTATAATGTGGAATTCATGACACCTACTTCAGGTGATTGGCTTGAAGGTAGATAGGTAAAGTATTAAATGCATTAATACTGCACCTGGCACATGGAAAGTACTAGAGAATTGGGATGGCCTCCCAACTCTATGGACCTGGTCCTTCCTTGATTTGTCAAGATGTAAAAGTTTTCAGGAGACCATAGTATGCATTTAATAGGCTGCCTTAGGCTTGTGTAATTTCATATATTTATCACACACACACACACACACACACACACACACACACACGTGACACAAAATGGCCTGAAAGCAGAAAATCTCCCTATGGAATATCACAGAGAGAAATAGGTCTACAAACAAGGGACCCTTCCATGAAAACTTCCAGATACACCACTTGGTACATTCTGAAACACGAGGATCAGACCAACATTTCCATCACTCTTTTGGCTTCCAGTTTCCAACCATGGAGGCAGACATTTTGCCACCTCCATTTGAAATTTAGATTTTGACGTCATCTCCTGGACTGAACTTGGATCATGGTAGACAGCCAAGTTCACATGGCTGTTTTCTCCAACTTCAGCTTTCCTCTGATCTGTGCTCTCCTGACAGTTTTCACTCATTCCTTCACAGAGAGCCTACCACCCACCCCACTTTTTTTTTTTCTTCAATTCATGGAAATGAATCAGGTTTGTGATGGCGTCATTCAAAAGAGAAAGCTAATTAAAAAGGTCCTCTTTCCTTCCTCTTAGAGACCTTGCAATAGTTTCCCCTTTTTGGAGACACAAGCCAGGAAGGAAGCTTTTCAGTGCAGCTGTGAATAGAGACGCCCGGCTTGGGTTTTGGGGAAACTGGGTGATCTTTCCCAGTTAAACCCTAAGCTCCCTAAGGATGTGTTTTATGCCGCTTTGTCTTTCCCAGGGTCAGGATAAACAGAAGAGCCTCAGGCTACTCTAAGCAGAAGGAGTGTATGATAATGTGGCACTAACACTGACTACAGAGTGAGTATGACCATGCTGCTATGTGGGGAAAGATAATTTTCTAGGAGATGTTCATAGTGAGATGGGAGCTCTAATAAGCACTGATGTGTACATAGCTCTTATTACGTGTCAGGAATTGTTTTAAGTGTTTTATATATATCAAGCCATTTGATATTGACAGCCATCAAAAGAGGTAAGTACAGTTAAAACCGCCATTTTTCAGATGGGAGAACAGAAGTATAAGGGAGGTAAAGTGATTTGCCCAAGGCCATTCACCTAGTTAATGTCAGAGCTAGGACTTGAACCCAGAACATTTGGTTCTGGAGTACATGCTTATAATCACTGCACTACAGTGTTTTCTCAAGGTATACTAAAGTGGCCATAACTTGGTTTGAAACAGTATGTGAGAGCAGGAAGCATACTGTCTCCAGAGCACGTGGACCAGAGATGTATTTTATCTGGAATGTACAGTGCTGAGTCAAAAATGTTTTGCATTTGAGTTAATTGCCCATATTTTCAAATTGAGACTATTCTGCATAAAACTATAGACCAATGGCTTCTATTGAAGAAAACTGGACGTTCTGAAAACTCTGGACCTAATGTTTCATGGCAACAACTGGCTGGAGCTGAGTTGCTGTTACTCTCTTTTAACTGAGCCATACTTTCTCCAGTTTTCTACAGGCCCCACCCACTCCCTATTGCCTTCCTAATACTAAGCCATTTGCCATCTTATTGCAGCCCACTTCATTCATTTATGCTCCCCATCTGGCAACATAAACCCTAAGGGTATCCAAGTTTGTGGTTCTACTCTAGAGATAGAAGACTTTGCTCTAACTTAAAGGTTAATCTACATCATATTGACTTTGGATGAAACCCCTTAACATACCCAAGCTCATTTTTTTACTTTAAGAAATGAGGAGGAAAAAAGAATATTATAATATCCCATACCCCGCCACCCCCGCCACGCCCCCCCCCCAGAAATGAGGAGTAAAAATAACACTTTGTAGTTCCCTCATCTGTGGACTGGAAGGAAGTGATGCCTGTCCTGTCTAGGTTTCTTGTGAGGGTCAGTTGGGATACATGCCCGTGAACACTCCCAATAAGCCACCAAGTACTCTCAACATTTAAGATGGTGCTGGGGTTCATGAAGACACTTTTACCTAAAAAGTCTCATTGACTCTCTGGAAAACTGTCATGTAATGTAGGCAGTGTAGACTTTATACTCTCTGCAACTGTACCTTTCATTCTACAGATTTGGAAACTGAGACCAAAAAAGGTTAAATTACTTGTTGCTAAGCCATGTAAGTGCAGAGATGGAATGTACTATGGACTGAACGTTGATGTCCTTCCAAAACTCGTATGTTGAAGCTTTATTCCCAACATAATGGTATTTGGAGGTGGAACCTTTGGGGAGATTAGGTCATGAGGGGGGAGTCTTCATGAATGAGATTAGTGCCCTTATAAGAAGAATCAAGAGAGAGATGATCTCTTTCTGCTATGTGAGGACACAGCAAGAAGGTGGACATCTGAAAATCAGGAGAATTCTTACCAGGAACTGAATTGATCTTGGATCTGGCTCCTTGATCTTGGACTTCCCAACCTCTAGAACTGTGATAAACACACTTCTGTTGTTTAAGCCACCTAGTTTATGGTATTTTGTTATAGCAGCCCAACCTGACTAATATAGGATGAGACCCCAGATCTGACTCATACATGGAGGCTCTTTCCAAGATCCTGTGATACCTCTTCCCAAGTAGATCCGTCTTCTGACTCCAAAGCCCCAACTTGAGTTGTATTTTGACATAGGACTTTTGTAATCTTAAAGCAACCTTGACAATCATTACAGTACACTGGTTGAAACACTAGACTAGAAGCCAAGTACACTGGGTTTTATACTAGGTTCTGCCATTCACCATCTTTGTGACCTTGGACTAGTGACTCAACCCTTGAAGCCCTATTTAACTCATTTGTAAAATGAGGATAATGTCATCTCCTCAATCTGCATCATAAATTTGCTGTGAAACTCAACTGAGGTAATATCAGTGACAATATGATGCCAATGTAAATTAACATCAGGATGTGTATACCTCTTAGCCTTCTGACGAAAGACTAAACTTACTGAGAGTATGTTGTAGACTTTCCTCTCTATTCTATATGCTTTTGTAGTTATCAGGTGGCTCCAGCCAGAACAACAGGAGTAGCCAAAAGGAGTGATTCTTTTGGGGGATTGTTCCAAGATGAAGGAGGATGTTCAAGGTGAGGGTTGTTTTGCTTCTCATCTGTGTGAACATCAGTCTATGAGATTTCAAGACCTTCCTGACCATCTTTGGTCCGCAGTCCACTCTGTCAAAAGCCAAGACTTAGTGTTGGGGTGAAGGAACACTAGAGTTGAAGTCAGAAGACACGACTTTAAATCTTGGCTCAGTTCTTTAGAAGCTCTGTGTCCTTAGGCAAATTACCTCTCAGCCTCAGCTGGGCTGTTACGATTAAAGGATATTTTTGTTAAGTATTGAGCATTTATATTAGTTCCATTCCTTCTCAAGAACTTTATTACAGCACAGGAATTTCACTGAGGGCTTTTTCTAGCTTTGCATTTTACTTCTTTTCTTTTTCTCTCTCCTTTTCCTCTTTTTTTTTCTCCTCTCATGGCAAGCCAAGTTGATTCCCCTTCATTTCACCCCAAGTCATCTGGGTTGAGGGCATTTCTTTCCCTCAGGGTGAAAATACCCAGTGAGTAAACCCAGGCCCTTAATAGCAGGAAAGTCAGATTCATTTAATTTAAGCTGGTTTCTGCCTCAGAGTTAATGCCTCAGGAAGAATGTGAATAAGCTCTGCTGTCTCCTTTTTTCTGACAGACTCTCAGACTGGATCTTAGAAAAATTCTGGTGAGCTTAAACAAATGATTCACTGAAGAACGGAAAAAAAACAGTCAGTGTTTGTTTTCTCTTTCTAGTTAATGAATTGAATTGATACAGGAACTTCATCGTGTTCTCAGGGAAATCCTGTTGGCTGGGGCTCCCTCCTCAGCACCACTAAATTTAGGTCACAGCTCGGTGAAGGACAATTACAGATCCTTAATAAAGGATAATTTACCCAGTGACATCAAGCGGGACAGCTGGGCAGGCATTCTTATTTTCTTGTTAATGCTGTGGGGGGCAGGGGACGCAGAATGGGGATGAATGTTGACAGAAAGTCACTTTCTGACCTTGCATATCCGCTGGCTGACCTGCTTTGTGGCATATGCCAGTCCATGCTTTTACAGCAAGTGAAAGCTGAACCTAATGGAATCCCCACAAAACATTTTCCGAAACTGGGCCAGGACGAAAAAGAAGCTGGGAGGGAGACACGGTGGGAAGAGGCAATTCTGAAGTCCTGCATTTGAATCCTGATTGGTCATGTTTTCTGCCCTCTACCCACCTCATTCTCTACTCTTCATCTATGCTGAATTACTTTACAGCTTTTCATAAACTATGCTTTCTCTGTGCTTTGTGTCTTTGCCCACCCTGTTCTTCCAGTATGAAATGCTTTTTCCTCTACTTTGAATGGCTTGTTCTTGCTTATCTTTTCAAACTTAGTTATCACCTCTTCCTGGAAGCTTCCTGTGACCCTCCAAGGGTTGCCTTCCTTTGAATCTTTGTCTGACTTTTTGAGCTCCATCGAGGAGGCACTGTGCCATACAGTTCTTGGTGCCCCATTGGTAACACACACCATTGAAACTGATTATCCTAAACACCTAATGACCTCCTTGTTGCTGAATCCAACAGACATATCTTTGCCCTTTCAATGGAATCTTACACTGTTTACAAATTCTTTCTTCTTGATACCTTCTATTTTGGGTTGACTTGTGCCCCTCAAAAAGATATGTTGAAGTCCTAACCCCTGGTACCTGTGAAGTTTGTCCACTTGAGTTCCTAAATGATTTCACCAAGAGGAAACCTGATCACATTGTTTGTTTCCTGAAAGTCTTCAATGAAAACTCAGTCTTTAGTTTAAGATCTAAACTCTCCACTACTGCCATCTTGCCTAAGATCTACCTTGTGTCAAATTCTCCATCCTCTTTCTCACCATTCTCTACCATTTTACCCGTTCTTCAGCCGGATTAAGGTTCTTATGAGTTTTCAAGTAAACTGTATTTTTCATGCTTACAAATGCTTTTTCATGATATTTCCAGTACCTGAATCCTCTTTCCTATCTTATCTGCCTAACTCATATTTATCTTTTAAGATTTGACTCAGTCACGATCTTTCCCAAGAAGTCATCTCTGATCACCTCTCCAGATTCAATAAGGGTTTTTTTGTTTTGTTTTGTTTTTTGCGGTACGCGGGCCTCTCACTGCTGTGGCCTCTCCCGTTGCGGAGCACAGGCTCCGGACGCGCAGGCTCAGCGGCCACGGCTCACGGGCCCAGCCGCTCCGCGGCACGTGGGATCCTCCCGGACCGGGGCACGAACCCGCGTCCCCTGCATCGGCAGGTGGACTCTCAACCACTGCGCCACCAGGGAAGCCCAAGGGGTCTTTTCTTTGTGCACTGCTAGCCCTCCATGCCTGCTTCTACCATCATTCATACCACACTATGTGCAAGTGTTTTCACACTAGATTCTGTTGAGAGTTAGGAATCCAGTCTCACTTACTACTATAGAACCAGGATCTCAACCATAACACTTGCCAGGTAAATGTTTTTCAGTAAAAGATTATATAAATGAATTAACCAAGTGCTATGGAAGCAGAAGGAAGATAATGATCACAATAAAAATGGCTTCACAAGTCTGAATATAAGACTTGTTCAGGGACTAAGCTAATCTCCCTATTTTGGTATGTATGCTGTGCGGTGCTGTACTCAGACACATGGTTTGAAGAGGACAGAGCCACATTTGTGTGTGTGTGAGTGAATGAACCAGCTAGAAAATTATAAAACCGTGGCGGAGATTAGTGGTGGGGGAGGTGAAATTCTACCTAATTCCTCTGTCATAGTCTCTCAGTAAACTGAAAAGTCATCTGGAGTCCAAAGCTCAGTCCTGGATCCATTGCTTATTGGTTTTGGGGAAGGTCTTTTTGCCTCTTAAGACTTAGTTTCCACCTATCAAATGGGAATTAAAAATACTTTGCAGAGTTGTTTTGAGGATCAGATAGGACAACGTTTATGAAAGAGACTACAGTGTCTGATCAGTAGTAGTAAATTTCAACTCCTTTCTTCTCAGGATAGAACAGGCCAGAGTGAAAGGGAAAAAAATAAAACAGCCAATTTTAAACAAATGATTGATATAATTAACAACTTTTTTTTTGGTTTAGAGGGACAAATGTGTCAAAAGCAACCTTTAGCAGAAGCTCTTTGTAAGAAGGAGGCATTGCTGAAATTTTAGGAAGCTATTGCGAACAATTAAGGAACACTTTGTGTCAAATGTTTTCAGTCTGAGAAAAAGAAAAAAAATTGAGTTAAATTAAAGAGCAGTAACTGATTCTTGGATGCATAAATTGTGCCATTAAGTTTTCTAGTAGAATATCCTTGATTCTGATTGGTTTAATGCAACTCTGGTAATGAGCATAGATGGCATACTTTAGATATAGTTTTGCTTTTGAGTACTGTATATTTTACCATTTAATTTTTCCCTAAAGTTTTCCTTTTTATGTCACTTAAGTAATGTATGTTTCCAATCAAAGACCAAAAGAAGAAAAAATAAAACAGCTACAATCTTACCCACCTAGAAACCGCTATTAACATTTCATGTTATACCTTTTGGGATCTTTTCCTAACATATATTTATATTTTCCCATAATAGGACTAGACTGTACATGTTTCACTAAAATGTACTTTTTTCATTCAAAACATCATGAATATTGTTACATGATGGGAAAACATGTGCTGTCAGCCATGAAGAAGTAACCTTTTTCAGACTTCCCTATCACAAACCACTAGAAAATGGTATGAAATATTTAAAACAACAATTTCAAATACTGGACCACAGGAAGTATGGGACTGTGATTCCCCAAATAAGGGAAACAAATTAGGTTAGCCCTACAGTCATCCTGGCTTTTTGCCTAGGGACAATTTATAAACTGTGGGGTAAGAGGCAAGCTCTAAAAGAGACTGGCCGTCTCCTGAGTTGAGGAGGAAGAGACCATTTAGGGGAGAAGAGGCATCTGGGATTTGTTAAAGTACGGGAGAAGATGAAGTGCTCCAGAAATCTGCACGAGGTCCCCTTGTGACACCATGAATAGCAATTTCTACTTGCATATGATGAAACTCCATGAGACTAGGCAAAGAGCAACTTTATGGAAAGAAGAATTATCAGGGAGCTCTAAGCTAAAATATTGCCAAAGCTCACATAGAGCTGGGGAATTGGTTGAGTTCATGCCAGCCAGAGTGTAGAGACCTTGTTGAATACACAGGGATTTTGTTACAGATGTCAGCAAGGGCACACCGTAAGGGGGTGCGAAACAATCCCCAGGTCAGCCCTAATAAAGCTTAAAACAAGCTTAGGAGAAGTCAGATGGATCCACAAATCTCGTGTGATTCTGGGCAAGTTAATTAACTTTCTTAGTCTCAGCTTCCTCACCTGCAAAATTGGGGTGATAACTATATCTACCACCTAGTGTTGCTTGGGGATTAATTAAAGCTCTATAAGAATAGTTAAAGAGGGGTGGGGTAGGAAGGGTGGGAGGGAGACGCAAGAGGGAGGGGATATGGGGATGTATGTACACATATAGCTGATTCACTTTGTTATACAGCAGAAACTAACACAACATTGTAGAGCAATTATACTCCAATAAAGATGTTAAAAAAAAAAGAATAGTTAACATTCATTGAGCACTTACTGTTAGACATAATTGACTTATAACAAGTACTCTATAAATTCCGGCATCATTTTCAATGGTTGTATGACATTCTGTCCTCAGGAAAAGAGCTGTGGCTAGTATCAAAGCTCGTGTGTGCAAGGTATTTCTTTATAGCCACCAAACAAAAAAATCACACTCAACAGCCATACCTAAAAAAGACTCGTTACTCTAGCGGTCAGCCAATTCAGTATTTATGGATGGTTTTCAATGACTTGTTAAGTGAACCCAAAGATCTTTATTTTAACCCCCACTGCACAGAACGCTGTTCACTTACTTACTGACTTTACTCAACTGAACTGTCAAGTCTAGAATGCAGAGACTGTGCTTACTCATTTTTTGTATTCCCTCATACAGCAGAGTCTGTTGCAGAGTGGACTCACAATAAATGTTTGTTTAGTTGAATTAAATTCAGAAAGTGTTCATTCATTTACAGAAGAAATTAGGTGGTAATAAAATACTAAGTCCTGTTCCATTCTACAGAGGAACAGGTAAGCTGCCATATGAATGCAATGAACTTTCCTGTTTAATAGCTGGTAAGCAAATTCTTCCTTTATCACCGGAAATTAGTGCTAACCTTTCCTCTACCACAGTGTGCATTCAAGCCCTCAAGACACCCTGCTGAGGCAGATGGGTGACATGCGAGCAGGAATGTTGTAATATGCTCAGCATGAAAAGAACCCAGAAATTAAAATAAGATTGAAGCCGAGTGGAGAAAAAGGTTATTAGAATATGTTCTAGAGAAAAAGCTGGAGAATGCTCCATGATCCCTTCCTGAGGGGAAAGAAAAATGTAACTTTCGATTAACTCCCTGATACCTTAATTCTCCCTTCTCCCACATGCTCCTTTTAGCAAAAGGAAACCAGCCAATGGCATTTATTTTCACTCCAAGTCTTTGTCAGACTCTCAGGATGTCCAGTGGCTCATTCTGACCACTTGGTGGACATGGCTTGGGCTTTGGACTCAGATCATCTTGGGTGTGATCCTGGCTCTTCCCCAGACAAACTGGGAGACCATGAACAAATCCTTCACACTTTCAAAGCCCCAATTTCCTTACCAATAAGATGGAAATGTTGGTGCTCACTTTGAGAATGCTTGTGAGGACTAAACCATCAAGTGTTGAGTATTCAAAAAGATGTGGTACCCTTGCTTCCTGTTTCTTGAAAGAAGAGTAAATAAAATCCGATTTTGAAAGCCACGTGAAGGGCATGTATTGTTTTCTTGGTCTTTCTCTTTATGTTTATTATGAAGCACTGCCCAAGAGTCTTTTCTTTCTTCTATGAATGGAGAAGACCCTCTTGTCCACCTTTTCATACCAAGGGAGGCGTGGCTTTCCCTCTGGCTCTTTGTGGCTGCTCCCGCATGGGTTTGTCTTAGGGGCTCACCACAAGACCACCCTCTGACCTTTCTGAGGTCAAATCGGCCTACGGTCAGTGTTCCCAGATGCTCTGCTCTGTCTTTTCCTTCAGGTCATTGACAGCCACACTGCAAGGGAGTATCATGGATCAGAGAGTGACTCTGAAGCTCCAATAAGCCAATGTAAAGGTCATCAGATTCTTTTGGGGTGAATAATTTAGCTTTTGGCCTCCAGATTATTCCCAAGGGGTAAGGAGTACACTCTTTCATAATTCCATGCCATATGCTGCTCCTCTGCCTGAATTGTGCTTTCTCCCCCCCCCCCCGTTTCCCAGAACAACTTGGCAAAATCTTACGCTTTTTTAAAGTTTTAACATGTCATTGCCTCCATGAAAACTTCTCTTTCTACATTACATTAACATTTAATGAGATCACATTACTATAACTAGAGTTTTTCCCTGTAAAGTTTGTGGTACAATGAATGTACCCCTTTCTATACTAAGAATGCATAAATTTAGAGTTTCTATTCTCCCTCACCTATCTAATAGCTAGAGAACCAGCAGTTCAGACCTCTCCAAGTTTCTTTTGTTCTATCTTCTACAAAGTTTGGGGTCTCAGGTGACTCTAAGTGCCTTTGGATGGGAGGTGGTCCACTTGGCTTGGTCTCACTTCAGTGTATTTTCTGTGGCATAAGGATGCTCGTGGATTGACAGAAGCTGGCCTGGGCAGGTTGCGTCCAAACCCCAGCTGCAGGGAATTCCAAGGTTCCAATGATGGCCACAGATGTTATAATAACTTGGTGTCCTGCAGAAGAACTCCAGCTGAATTGTACAAGCCCTTTGGAATCAAAGACTTTTCATCTTCCTCTTTCTTTAGTTGCATAAGGCAGTGGGGATTGGGACTGTTGTAGGACAATACTCAGGGAAACTGTGTTGCTGCTTGATTGTTTCAAGTCAGATCAGAAACACACAGGTATTCAAGTCTCATTAGCAGAAAATACAAAGGGCTTGGGACCATGTAACAAAGGATTGGAGAAATGCTTGGGGTAAACATGGGAGTATGGCAGGAACAAATGCTACGTGTTCCCCACACTGTTTTCTCTCCTTGAGAAAGTAGCAAGGCATTTCCCAATCTCTACTGCAAGTAGGTTGGGGTCATATGACTGACTTTTGGACAAAGCAATGTGCATGGAAATGATGTAAGGCACTCTAGGCATGGTCTTTAAAAACCTGACCCTCGGGACTTCCCTGGCAGTCCAGTGGTTAAGACTTTGCCTCCCAGTGCAGGGGGTGTGGGTTCGATCCCTGGTCGGGGAGCTAAGATCCCACATGCCTTGCAGCCAAAAAACTAAAACATAAAACAGAAGCAATATTGTAACAAATTCAATAAAGACTTTAAAAAAAATAAATAAATAAAAATCTGACCCTCCAGCTCTCTTTTCCTTTCCAAGGCAATGTAAAATGAGTTCCAGGGGCAGGGTTTCAGGATGAAGGTGAACAGCTCAACTCTCCCTGGACTGTGATATGGGTGAGAAACTTGCGTTAAGTCACTGCTATATTAGTGTTTACTGTTACCCTAGCATAGATTAACTGACCTAAGAAGAGGGAAGGAGCTTTCCTTGCCTTTCAGTCTATTCTATAGTTAGGTCCAGGAATTAAAAAAAAAAAAGTAGCTCCAGAAAATCCCAAGGAGCTACAGTTTAGTAGGAAAGCATCTACTAGGCTACAGCCAAAAGGAATGCAGCCCTAGCAATTAGGTCTTTTGGTTTTCACACGCAGCTAGCGGCACAGGCTAGTCTCAGGGCACCTAAGTGAGGACAATCTCTAGAAACCTCCACACTATCAACTCAGAGACAATCCACTCCGTGCCTTTCTGGTGATGCTCCTCTCCCAGGTCTTGGCTCTCTTTTCTTCCAATACAGTCAAGCCTTCTTCCCTTGTATCCTCCTATAAGGGGAAGTCATCATTGGTGAGACTAATTGAATTATGCTCTTCTAAGGGAAGCTCTGCTTAGCGATTCTGGATAATTTATCATTTCCATCTATAATCTGAAGTAGATGACAACTTCTCTTGCTAAAATCATAATTTTAATCTGTAGGCAAATGCCCATGATATTACGTATTACAGTAATACGGTTGCCCTACTTACTGGTACACCTGCCCTAGTAAACTGTGATCTCCTTAAAAAAGGGGACCATAGTTTTGCATGTTTGCCATCTCCGTATGTCCAGCACCCAGCAACCAGGCTTGGTATAAAGAGATTTATGGTCCAAAAAGAAATGACCAAGGTGCTTACCTTCCAAAAAACACCCAGAAGCTTTTTTCTGCTTTTTCTATTTTTTTTAAAAAATCTTTATTGGAGTATAATTGCTTTACAATCGTGTGTTAGTTTCTGCTTTATAACAAAGTGAATCAGTTATACATATGCATATGTTCCCATATCTCTTCCCTCTTGCGTTTCCCTCCCTCCTACCCTCCCTGCTTTTTCACTTTGCTTGTGGTGGCTCTTTGCCTGGAAGTTGGAAGCTACAGTTCTGCCACACATTTCTACCAATATTTCTCCTTAGAGAGCCTTTACCTAGGATAACCTCTTTGGGGTGGGCACAAGGATATGCCCTAGGGACATGCCCCTCCCCCACCATGTCCAAGAATTATAATGAAACAGTTGCCTCAAGGCTGGAATTATCCTCCATTCCTGCTGGCAGTAGCCAATGGCTTTGTGGGGCTAGCAGGCTGAAGTCATACTTGGAGCAGACTTTGCTCATGGAGATTCGTCTCAAATGCCATGTGCAAGGGTGACTGGCCATTACACCCAAAATAAAACTGGTTAGTGGCCCTCCTCCTAATTTTTTCTCAACTGAGGAAAATAGCTCAGGAAACAAAATTCTGAGGACTCATATGCTGAGAGAACATAGAATCGTAAGAGTTTAGAGATGAAAGGAGACTTTAAGATCTTTTTCCAATCTCCCCACTCAGAAAACTGAGAACCAGAGAGCAAAGTGATTCACCCCAAATCAAAACTTTTGAGAGCAGAAAAGCCAGAATTAGAACTGGGCTGCTGGAGAACGTGGAGGTACTCTTTTCATCTTACTCTTAAGCTGCTAAAACACTTTTTTTCCTGACAACGTGTGGGAGCCGAAGTTGGGCAATACCTACAATACATACTGTATACTGTGTTCAAAGCTTCACAGGGGTCACCTAATCTCACCTCAAAAACACTATTCCCTGTTCTGCAAAGGAAGCAGCTGAGACTTCATTAAGCAGCACAGCAGCCGGCCCAAGTCCACCCAGCCACTCAGGGCTGAGGAGACTGAAGATCTACCTGCCTGTTTCTAGGGCCCCAGGGTCGTAACTGCATTTTACGGCAATTTGGTGCCCCTGAGAAATGAGTATGTTGTAACCCCCAAATTCAAGACCTTCCTAAATGCCAGAGCATGCCCTCGGCCGAACTGTGAGACACACCACTTGTCTTTAGGGCACAGGACCACATCACTTGCCCAACCTACATCAAGCCTTCCAGAGGGGTTCCTTTTGCTTTGGAACCACTGACTGATTCCCTCAATTTTGGTTTTAGCTCTGCTGCCAACTTCTGTGTGATTTTTATAAAGTTACTACATCTCTCTTTACTTCACGAGTCACCTCAATGCCAACTCCAATAAGTTGTGAATCAAAAGTCTGAGTCTCTGTGTCGAAAATCATTTTGAAGCCACAGACAGGCTTGGTGGAAAAGTATGTATGATTAGTGATGCTTGCCATAGATACTAAGGGGTTGGTATCATATATGATATGATTTGCCATCCACAGACCAGAGGATTTTGGGGGTCCCTCTGAGGTACCTCCAAGTTAAAATGAAGTCCTCCTTGAATTGGCAGTGAAAGAATTAATCAGTTAGTTATTCCTTCCCTCCACCTCAGAAACCTGCAGTCTGTGGAAAAGATCTTTGATGGTGAATCTCAGGAAATAGCAAATCCAATACTTTGCCCAGTGGGCAAGCACCCTCCTACCACCAGCTGGAAGGGCACATGAGGCGCCCTCCTTAGCTATAACCTGAGGTGATCCACAAGTGCTTAGAGCAGAGAGACAGAGGGAAACTGAGATGCCCCAGGACTTGAGAGGTGATGTGTCTAGGTTTAAAAAGTTTCATTATAAAATTTGAGACCTAGACAATCTCCCTGTCTCTGTGTGATTAGGAATAGGGCAAGCAGAGCCAGAGGGGTAAAGCACCATTTTATTTCACATATTTACTGAGAATCTCCTCTGTGCTACGCACTATGTTAGACAGAGAAAACAAACAATAAGCGAGGCACAGTCCCCGGCTTCATGGAATTTATCAACTGTAGTAGAGATGACCAGCTGTCCATCAGAGATATACGCTTCCCCTTCCAGAGACGAGAGGTGTTACTGGAAAGAGGCTGTCGGACAGAGATTACTTTTCTCAGCCTCCTTCAAAGTCACATGAGGCCTTAAAGTGAGTTCTTGCCAACAGAATGAACAGAGGGGATGTACTGCACTTCCAGGGCAAGCGGCCTAAGGAGGAGATGTGCCTTCTACACTTTCTTTCTGCTCCTGTCCTGGATGAACACAGTCTCCTAGAGGACTTGGGTACCACGATGACCTGAATCACCTGTGGAAAACTAACTGCTGGTGATTAATACCTGCATCCAACTGCTAACATGGGCAAAAAATACACTTTGACTGCATGTGAAAATATAAGCCACTGAAGTTTTGGAGTTTATTTGTTACACCAGCTAGAGTTTCTTCAACAAATACACCCTATAGTGTTTGGAGCAGATACATAAACCAGAAATTACAATGTCACTTAATTTTGTCTCACGATAGTTCTATGTGCTATGCGAATATAGATCTGGGGATCAGGAAAAACTTCCTGCTAAAAACTAAACGGCCCATAGGAATTAGCTATGGGAAAGGGTGTGGGTAGCATGGAGGTGGAGGGGTCAGAGGAAACGGCAGGTGCAAGGGCCCAGAGGGAAGAAGGCACATGGCACCTTCTGTAAAAAGCAGAGTTAAAAGCTTGCACTTAAGGTTGAAACAGGGAGTGGGGAGTAAACAGGATGGAGTGGTGAACAGGGCCAGATCATGGCATGCTGCAAGTTTTAACTCTGACGTGAAGACAGTGGCAATCCATTATTGCTTCCCACTCTCTAGCACAATGTCAGCTCCAAAGGAGTGAACATATATTTGTTGCCTGGTAGATTAACAAATGAGTGGACCATTTAAGAGCCTGTTGTACTAGTTCAGATGAAAGATGATGGGGTATAAACAAAGGTAATGAAAGGTAATTGATGTGGATATAGCTGAGAAATTTATTACTTAGCAAGTGATTGTTTGTGTGTGGGAGTACAAGGATGGTTTCCAGGTTAGCTTGCTTGGTGAGTTGCTACTGGTATATATAATAATTGCCATGTACCAGGGACTGTTATAAGTATTTTATGCATGGTCATTTATGTAATCCTTATAAAACCCTATGAGTTAAAGTTAAGTAATATAAATATCAGATGAGAAAAATGTGGCACAGAGGGATTAATAGTTTACCCCAGGTCACACAGCAAGTTACCATTGGAGCCAGGAGTTAAACTCAAACGGTCTGGCTTTGGAGTCTGTGCTGTCAATGGTAAGAAGTTTTTATCTGCTATTATAAGACACAGGAGGGGAATCTGCATTGGGAAGAAGAAATTGAGTTCAAATTTAAACTTGTGAAATTTAAGCTGCCTGTGGAACACACAAGTGGAAGTATCAAGTAGGGAGGTGAGTACTTGTAATACAATAGATGAAGACTGTGCCTAAAGTTCAAACTCTAAGAAAATGATCACAGAAAGACTGAGCGTTTATTGCAGTTAGTATAAAACTGCTAAGAAAGAAAGCAACCATATGAGTGTAGACAATATGAGATGAAAATGTTGGGTGGCATAAAAGACATCAGTGGGCTTTACAGGATGTGCACAAAGAAAGAATAGGAAGATTGAAATGGAGTAAAGACAGAAACATTTCCCTTAGTTAAACCTGACTAAGGGTCCCATTGATTTCCTAATGAGAGAAGGCCCGGAAATCACCAGCAGAGCTAGAGTATATCACTGCTTTTACTATAAACAATGGTTAACATTTATTTAGCACGTGCCCCTGTTCTGGACACTTTGAAAGCACTCCATGCACATTTTCTTTTTTGATCTTCTCAACAAATCCATGCAGTAGGTATACTTTTTATTCCCATTTTACATATGGGGAAACTGAGACTTAGGTGAAGGAAGCTGCCCAAGGACGCAGGAGTGACAAGTTTTGGAGTGACACTTCACTCGAGCCTTCTGACTCCTTATCCTGGTAATGCCCTTTCTCCTACTCTTCACATACAGCCTCGTCTAAGCCAGACTGTGTTTCTGAACTAGGAAGTTTCCCAATGTTCACAGTATGTTCTTCATGTGTGTTGTTCAAGACAGTCCATTGCTTTCTAGCTGCCCTTTTCCCCATTGACTTATCTCTGGACTGACTGGGAGGTGGATGCTGTACTTGCATGTGCAATTCCCAATTCGTTACTTCTTGGTGGACTTGATTTCTTATTCTGGGGCCCAGGAGGGTGAAAATTGCCCAAGAACATCCTAGGGTTTATTTGGGGCAAACTATGAAGAAGGTAAATTGTGCCCTTTCTTCCTTTCATTTGACTTCAGTAACTGCCTTTTCGCTAGTACTACCCCAACTCTCCAACTTTCTTACTATTTAAAGTAATTTTAGTGAACCTCTTCTGTGAACCTGGATCTGTGCTCCATGTTGTACATATAAAGATAAATAAAATATGTTTTATTGTAAATTCAGGAATGTAAACAAGTAAGTAGAGTGTGATATGATAAATGCTACAAAAAAAAGCTTCTTCAAGGTAGAGAGAAGCACAAAGCAGGGAGTACTAAACCATTCCTAAGAGTGAGGGTTTGATAGTTCTAGGTATACTCCCCAGGGCTAGAGCAAGTTGAGCTGGTTTTCAGAAGATAAAAGATTCCCTGGGCTGGATGTGGAGGTCATGTTGAATAACCGGTGAAGAATCAGGCAGTCTGGAGGTACAGAGGTCTGATTTACCAGGGGACAAGCTGGAAACAGTGAGGAGTCCATTATGACTGGGGCAGAGTCTGTAAGATGGAGAGAAGTAGGATGCAAAGCTGAGGAGGCAGGCCAGAGACAGATTTAGAGAGGGCTTGGATATCATGCTAAAGAGTTTAGACTTTCTCCTGTTCTGACCAAGAAAAGCCAACAAAGGATTTTAATCAGGGCAGCAGTATTATGAGACTTTTGTTCTCTAGGTTCATTCTGGTGGCTTCTTGGAAACTGTGATCCAATAGATTTTAGAGACACAGTTTGAGGGGAGGGTAAGATTGAGAGATAATGAGGGACTAAATGAATGTAGATGCAGTGGAAAAGGAAGACAAGGGTTCTGAGAGCTATTTATGAGACATTTATGAGAACCCAAAGGGAATGTTGACCAGGGTTGTTAAGGTTTCTGACATGAAAAAATATGGATGGTGATACCATGCAGCAAGAAAGGAATTCCAGGTCCAACAGGTTTCCCGAAGGGATGAAAATAAATAAGTTTGTCTTTGAATGTGTTTTCGTTGGAAATTCCATTTGTACATCCAGGCAGAGATAGTGAATGAGGGATTTAAAATATAGGTTTGGAGCTTACGAGAGCAGTTTGGGCTAGAGAGAGAGATTTGAAAGTTATTAGCACACAAATGGTAAATAGATGTGTTTTTTGTAAGAAAAAAAAAGGGGTAGACTTTATTCTATAGAGTGAGAAGAGAGCTAGGTAGAGGATGGAAACTCCTGGCATGCCAACATTTAAGGGTGAAGAAAGGAAAAAGAGAGAGAAATTGTTTACTGGATGATTAAGGGAAACCAGACAGAAGGAGTTCACTGAGGCAAGGGACAAAAGAATTTTAAAGAGTTAAATGTCAACAGAGCAACAGGGAATAAGACACGGAGTGAAAAAGAGTCAGCTGGCTGTGGCAGTTACTAGGTCACCAGAGACCATGGAAGAGAAGTTTTGTGAAGTGATGAGGCCCAAAGCCAAATGGCAGTAGTAGGTTAGGGAGTAAACAAAGCTTGAGCAAGTGAAAGCAGTAAATGCAGGCTACTGGCTTAAGAAGCTGAGGTTAGACAGGGTAAGTGGCTTTGCTCAAGGCGGTGAGGCTCATGCGGGGTGTAGCCAGGGCGTCATACCAAGTGGCCTGAGGCATTAAAATATCCTTTGAGGGTTTTCACTTAGTCATTTATTTATTTATTCAGGTGTGTATTGGTCACCTACTCTATTCTAGATGACCAGGAGTTAGACCCCTTAGATATTGTATCGTGCAAAGCAAGGTATGGGTAAATGTCAAGAACAGTCTAAGATTTTACTCTACTTGCAAGCTAACAAGTTAGCCTGCCATGGTTTCATGGCAGCTGGCTGAAGGGAGGAGACTCCTGGGTCAGAGAAAGAGAACAGTTGATTGCTTATAGCAATAACAGTAACCAGAGTAACATCGTTTTCTTAAGCCAAGTTCTTGAGCCTCAATTCCCATAGGGTGGGTGACACAATTAGGGCCATGTGATGTCTACATACACAGCAAGAAGCATTACAGGGGAAGAATTCTGAGTTTAGGGAACTTGGATCTTTTATAATGGGCAGCAAGCATTGCCTAACCTTTGCCCCAATATTTAACTCTATTATATTGGACAGCAAATAAACCTGCCTTCTGCCTTCTACTTCTAGCTTCCACAGCTGTTTGCTATACAAACATTCAGGAAAAAACAGTCCAGAACAAAGGGAAGCAGAGTTTCTACTTGTAAGATGTGCAGAAATACAAAAAAAACCCATGGAAAATTGTCTCTGAACAATGATGTGGTATAAACTACAAAGTTCCTACTTAATATTCATTTTCTTCCACTTAGTAATAAAACCCAAATAGATACCAGACAGAAATGTACCTAACTGAAGACTGCGTGAGAGCTGGAGCTCCAGCAGCCTTCTTGTGACTGAAGGTTGTAGCTACGCATCAAAAGGGGTAGAATAGAGTGACAGGAGGAGTCTGGGTCCCTGATAGCAGCTATGGACTGACTGCCTATCTCTAGATTTTATGTGAGTGGATAAATCTTTATGTGTTTATGACATTATATTGGGTTTTGCACGATAATGGCATATTAGCAGCCATACACGAATAGTTACTATTAGTAACTGAATGCAGTTACTAACTAACACAGATGAGGGAAAGAATCCTAGACAGAAGTCAAGATAACGAGGGGATTAGAATTACAGCTTTCAGTTTGCTACTAACTTACTGTGTTCCCATGAGTATGCAACTTGACCTCTGTCAACTTCATATTTCTCAGCTAACTCTTAGGTACTTCCTAACTCTAACATTCTTTTGGTTTTCAGTTCTTAAAATATCGATCCTTTTTTGTTTTTCACTACTCCTTTGTTCTGTATCTTATTTTCTTTTGGACAGGTGCCCATCTGAAGAGTAACTGGATGAAAAGAAATCAGATAATATCTTAATTTGTTGTCTCCCTTCTCCTAAAACGGAAATATTGCACTTTGGAGATGTCTTAACCTAGGGGTACGACTTTCTAACGGATTCCCAGGCAGTTTATTTATTTATTTATTTGGCCGTGCAGCATGTGGAATCTTAGTTCCCCAACCAGGGATCGAACCTGTGCCCTCTGCAGTGTAAGTGTGGAGTCTTAACCACTGGACCACCAGGGAAGTCCTCAGGCACTTTTAAGCTTAGTAGGTGAAGGGCTTAAATGAAAATAGCTCATAATAATGAAAATTATCTGTTATAACTTCTCTATTCTTAGTGCTTAGCACAGAACCTGGCATGCAATAGGTCCTCAATAAATGCTTATTGATAAACGAACCAACACCCTCATTTTAGAGAATAGAAAAATTAAGGGCTAGAAATGGGTGGGGGATGATCTCCTTTGATTATATTTGATAAACTGCTACCTTCACTACCATGCAGAATGCGGCCCAGAAGTTTTCATATAAAATAAATCCTTGATAATCTAAAATAGAAGAGGTCAAAAAGAAAAAAAGTGATATTTGAGTTAAATGGTTTCTGGTTATCAGTTTTTCTTTTTTAAAGAACAGTAGGTCATTTGTTCGTTGGAAACATAGCTGTCAGTTTAAATTATGCCCTCGTTTGAGTAAATTGATATTGGATAATGAGATTTCACTGAATGGCTATATATATTTTTTTCTCTGGGCTAAATAATTCCAGTTCCTCTAACCTTTTCTCATGAATTGTATTTTCTAGGTTCTTAATCACTCTCTTTGTTCTCCCATGAGATTGAATGAAAATGTTAACCAGTAACACATATCATAGGATGAGTTTTACATGAACATTAGCTCTACATCACCTTTAAGTACATCACGTCATTGGTGACTATAGTGTCAGATCTAGTCTTTTATTATATACTAGAATACTGTTCTTCATAACTAATGTGTGGAATTGCCTCTGAGTTTGTATTAGTCTGTAGGTCCATGATGCTAACTCTCTGTATATTACCAAGAATCTAAATAATTAATATTAAGCAAACCAAATGGCAAGTTAGCAGGCGGGATTTTCTCATTTTCAATCTGAATATTTCATCTGTTCACTCATGAATCCATCCATCGATTCTTTCAACTAGCATGTATTGTTCTCTTACTCTGTGACAGGCTCTGTGCTAAATGCTGCTGTAGACACAAAAGAGAGCCCAGAGGCTCAAGGGTCAACACCAACTATAAACCAGCAATTACAATAGAGTGTGGTCAACACAAAGATATAAAGACAGGATGCTATAAGAACATGACTGCCCCCGAATGCACTTGCGTTCAGATATCTTGAAGGACACGTAGTTAACCAGGCAAAAAGAGTGGTTGCTGCACTATGTAATACTAACATATACTATAAAATAGTTATTACTCCCAAAGGATTGTAGATTGGGGGAGATGACTTTATGCGCTTGCCATGATACAGGACCATGATTGAAGTAGAATGCCTTTCCTGTGTCAGGTACTATGTGAGATGCTGGAGCTACAGCAGAGAATAAGCTAAATATGTTGGGGAGCTTAATGTCTAGAGGAGGATACAGGCAAGGGAACTGATGGTTAAAATTAGTGACCTATTTTTTCTCAGGACAGTATCAGTTTATTCCCATTGCCCTGTCTTAATTATTAACCATATTCCCTTTCACTTTCAAAACTGTCCCGCTTTGAATGATAAAATTTTATATGGTCATCCTTGTCATGGTACAATGTGACAATTGCTACCCCAGAGGTAATAGAGGGTGTGATGGGAGCCTTGATGAAAGAAGGACAAGAAGAGGCTTCTAACGCAGTCAGTGAACCAGTACACTGATGTTACTGATGACTTATTTCTAGAAATTTACAAATGATAGCGATGAGGTAAATTCCTTATCCGAGAAGAAACACTCAAAAAAACTACCCAAGAAACTGTTTTAATAGCCTGACCCAGGGAATTGTTGATAACTCTGTTACACTGGTGCGGAAATGAAGGTGTCTAATGGAGCATCAAGCTGTGTCCATGAGAAGTCAGTTTTTCTCATGTGCAATTAGCAGAGCTGTACAATCAATAGTGTGTCCCTTTGGAGGGGTAACATAATCAATCGGTTTACAAGATTAAGCTTGTCTGGACGGCTGTCCATTCTGTTGGAAGAATGTTTGAGCTGCTATCAAAATGAATCCTGAAGTCACCCAAATGAAAATGTGTCTCAGAATTTCTTGAAGGTCCAAGTAAAGCGCTTGTGCATGTTTGGAAAGAAATGGATACACACATAATCATTCAAGGTATTTTTACTTTTTCCCATTAAACACATATATATACCTTGGAGGAAGAATCAGGAATATTTAAACTCAAAAGGCAAAACATACTCTGAGAATGGATTGAATTGATAAACAACAGATTATGTAAAAATGACCCCTTTTCTTGTATGTGTGAGGTTGGGGTTCCTTAGTGGCTTAGTGGCGTGTCATCCAGTCAGGAGGACTCAGAAAGCTAAAGAGAGAGGAGGAGGGCTGAAGAGATACCTATTGTCATGCATCCATTTATCATTCTCAACTGTCTGTAACTACAGGTCCAGGTGAAGAGAAAAAGGAAAGTCTCTGAGAAGGTAGCATGACTTTTGAAGAGCCAGGATTGGAAGAAAGAAGTAAGGGAGAAAACCAAAAATATTTAGCATCTCTACATGCCAGGCACTGGCTGAGTGCTTTACTTATGATGCCTCCTTGGTTCCAACAATGATCCAGGTGTAAATATGACGAAACCCGTGAATATGGGAAACCCGTGACTTAGGCAGTTTCAGTGATTGGTCTAAATGTAGGCCACATACACTGATGGTGCCTCAGCTAAAGCCCAGTTTAGTTAAACACCAATGACTGTGTTATTTCTTCTATTTATTCTTCCAGTAATATCTTGGGTGTTAAAAAATGGATATTTGTGATATGGGAAGTTGGTGAAAGGAGAGGAGATTCCTAAGGGAAAGACTGGCATGAATGGAGGTTCTATTTTAGCCGGGAATAGAGCATGTTTACAAAACACATACCATAGACTCTTCTTCCATCATGGCTAGAGGTAGCCAAAATACAGCATAATCTTTTTAGCAGCAGAACAAAGAAATAATAATAATAAAAGATGAAATTAAACAGAGGAGATTATCATGTTCTCTGTAAAGAATAACCAGAAAATTCATCACGGGCCCTGTATCAGTTGGAGTTCTTGGTTGCAAGCAACCATTACCACTTTTGGTTAACTAAAGCAAATGAAGAGGGGAAATCCAAAGAACTGACTTTCAGGAAGCGTAAGAACCAGGACGGCTCCTGGAATCAAGGAAGCAAAAACTGACAGTTTCTTCTAGGAGCTGCCACCAGCATAACGATCCAAACTCCAGTTTGGCTACGGGCCCACTCTTTGATGAGTGCAGCAAGGCTGTTTGATTGAGAACAAAGGAGGTAGTTCCACAAAGCAAAAGCCATGTTAAAAACTACATGATGTTATAAAAAAGAACGAAATAACGCCATCTGAAGCAACATGGATGGACCTAGAGATTGTCATACTGAGTGAAGCAAGTCAGACAGAGAAAGACAAAAATCATATGATATCACTTATATGTGGAATCTAAAACAAAAGAAAAGGAACAAATGAACTTATTTACAAAACAGAAATAGAGTCACAGATGTAGAAAACAAACTTATGGTTACCAGAGGGGAATGGGGGGAGATAAATTGGGAGATTGGGATTGAGATATACACACTATAGATAACAAATAAGAACCTACTGTATAGCACGAGAAACTCTACTCCATACTCTGTAATGACCTATATGGGAAAAGAATCTAAAAAGTCATGGATATATGTATAACTGGTTCACTTTGCTGTGAATCTGAACACCTGAAACTAACACAACATTGTAAATCAACTATGCTCCAATAAAAATTTAAAAAAACCTACATAATGTCAGCAAAAAACAGCCTATTGCCTTTAATTCTCACCACTATGGCTTTAATGCCCTTCCCCTATATATTCGTTTCTTAGAACTGCATAACAAATTACTATAAACTGGGTGGTTTAAAGCAATGGGTTTATTCTCTCAAAGTTTGGAGGTTAGACATCTGAAATTAAGGTGTCCTTAGAGCCATGCTCCCTCTGAAGGCTCTAGGGAAAATTCCTTCCTTGCTTCCTCCTAGTTTCTGGTGGCTCTAGTGGTTACTAGCATGCCTTGGCTTGCAGCTGCATCATTCCAGTCTCCCACTCCATAGTCACATGGCTTTCTTCTCTGTGTGTGTCTTCTCTGCGTGTGCGCTCCTCTCCTTATAAAAAAATGTGGCCATTGAGCTTAGTGTCCACCCTAACTCAGTATGACCTCATTGAAACTCAACTAATTACATCAGAAAAGACCCTCTTTTCAAATAAGGTCACATACTGGGGTCCCAGGTGGCCATGAATTTGAGGTGGATACTCTTCGATCCACTGCACCCTGTCATTCTTTGAAACCATTTGCTACTTTCTGTCAGAAACTAACTACACTGACCTTTAATTGATGACTTAAGTGTGTCTTTATATGGGGCTGTGGGCCTTTAAGTATATAAACATGTCGTGTTTATGTTTTACTCAGCATCTAGTACAGCGTCTGCTACACTGCAGGCACAAAATCAGTTTACTGAATGAATACGTAAGTGAATACACAAATGAATTACTAACTAGTAGAAGACATTAAAAAAAAGCTATAAAACTCATGAATGACACTTGGCATGTAGCCCTACACAAGATTAGAGTCCCATGGCTCTGTCATATACCAGAATAACACTATTGCAGAAACAGCAAATAAAATTATGTTTCCTATCCCCCAGGAGGGTTTATAACGAATCGACTATTGAGAAAATTGACTTTGCTTCCACTTTGATTCTTACAAATTCTCAGAAAAAACAGACAATTTCCAACTTCCATGTATTTTCCTTATATTTCTCATCTAACTGGCCTTTTCACAGTGTGATTACATCATGCAATGCTGTTTATCTCCTCCCTTCCTTGGCCGGCTTTCTTTACTTTCACACCCATTGCAGAGGAGTTTGCTTTTCCTTCAAGGATTTTATTTTTGTACCCTGCTGGTCTGCACTTAATTTACATCTTCTCCTCCAACTTCAAAGGTTTGCGGAGGCTGTGGCTTCACCTCCTGAACAGTGGTCACTTTACTCTTTGAAGTTGAGTTTTCATTGGAAGAGAGACGCTGTGTCTTTTGGCTCTTTCTCTTCACCCACACTGTCCGGAGATGAGGGCAAACCACAGCTGCCCTAAGGATTTTATGGGATAAACCTGATACTTTCTGAATATAAGGAGATAGTCCGCTTCCCTGCTATGACATGGAACAGGAGAGAACAATGATTCTAAGTTTAGGCAAAATCTTTAGAGGCGCTGATCCTTAAGTGTTGCTCTGTCATGGGAATGTTTTGGGCATAAGAGGACATATGCACATTCCCACAAATCACCAGCGAGAGGCTGGCAGCGCTGTCTTTTATTGTTGACCCCCGTTTCCACAATATAACCTTCCTCCTTTGCTGTGCCTGCCCTGATCACACTTCAAGTTTACAATACAAGATTTGTTTTCCATCCTGTTCCTCGTGCTTTGAGAGAGCTCACTTTGATGACAGTGCCAGGAACTAATTGTGAGGGGAACCAATTGTATGGGAGGATAAAGTCCATGGAGGCCAGAGGTCCACTGCATCCTGAAGAGAAGGGAGGTGCCATAAGAGGATGTGATTCCAGGGAAGATTCCCGACTTCCTTTCCTTGAGAACTCTCAGTATAGGATGTCCAACTCTCCCACTGGAATTAATGAATCTTATGTTTGGAATGGACTATAGAAAAATTCAAGCTATTTTAGAATATGAATTCCTTGGGCAATTGTTATAGAAAAGAAACAGCTGAGAGTCAGATCAACAGGAGGCAGAATCTTAGCTGTGCCTCTGGTTGGGGTAACTTAGGCTAATATTAACAATACTGGCAAGCATTTATTTAGCACATACTATGGGCAAGGCAATGGGATGAGTGCTTTGCCCTCAACAGCTTATTGTATCTCAATTAACAGTTCCGTGAGTAGGTATTATTATTCTTACTATGTCTTACACAATAGAACACAAATATACCAGGTCAGACGTGTCTCCTACGGTTACAGAATTACTAAAGCGGATAATCGAGTCTTAGGGCAAGGCGTTGTGTGCTCAGGTGCTGAACAGCTACATAACACTGTAAATAACTATACCTTGCCAAGCCTTGTTTCCTCATGTGGAAAATGAGGCTAATAATCCTACTTATAGTTTAATAAGATTAAAAAAAGTTGTGGCTGGATTGTGAAAGTGACTAGCTAATTACCTAGAACATACGTTTTCAACATGATTGTTAATGCTCTTCTTTCTGCCTTTCTCTCTTCTGGAAACTACAAACCTTACATCTCACCTTGGGAGACGCTGGACAAAAGGCTTTGCTATTGTCCAGCATGGCTTGGTGACTTGGCCCAGTGGTTCCACAGGGCTGACTTGCTCATTCCCAGCCAGCCCCATGAGAGCAAAGTCACGGGAGCGGACTCTGCAAGGCTGCCAGGCATCGCTCTCTCCTCTCGGCACATCCTACTTAGCACAAGGCCTCATACATGTTGGCCAGAGGAGCCTCCCTTTTGCTCCCTGTTTCACAATATCTTGATGAAATGTGGTTCAAAAGGGCACCAACCAAGAGTTACACAACCTCCCACTCCTGCAGCATTAAGAAACTAAAGCATCCTTCTGACTCTTCTGCAGCTCAATTGGGGAATCCGGTCAACCTCTTAGCCCCTTAGAATTCCCAGTGCAGATAACCTAAACCTTAGCCTCATTTCTCTAGGGGGCTGTTATTAGGCCTGCTTCATTTATATAATTTTCACAGCCATCCTCCAGCGTCAGTGCCCAACTTTACACAACCGAAGCTCAGCAAGAATCAGAACCTCATTCAAAGTCATGCATGAAGAATTCAAACAAGATCTGTTTGATTTCAAGGCTCTTTATATTATTCCACTTTTCATTATTACACTGGACTGGCAGTCCAGGGAACAGTATCCAGAAAAAGCATTCATTCATTCATTTACATATATTTATTGAGAGTCTATGATGAGCCAAATAGAGATGCTGGGGATACAGCAGTGAACAAAGAAAACTCTTCTGTTCTGGCACAGAGCTTGCAATCGAATTGAGTAGGAAACAAACAATGAATAAACATATAAATGTGTAAATGTCAGGTAACAGTAAGTGTCAAGAGGACGATAAAACAATAAATGCTGGAGAGGGTGTGGAGAAAAGGGAACCCTCTTGCACTGTTGGTCGGAATGTAAATTGATACAGCTACTATGGAGAACAGTATGGAGGTTCCTTAAAAAACTAAAAATAGAGCTACCATAGGACCCAGCAATCCCACTACTGGGCATATACCCTGAGAAAACCATAATTCAAAAAGAGGCATGTACCACAATGTTCATTGGAGCTCTATTTACAATTGCCAGGACATGGAAGTAACCTAAGTGTCCATCGACAGGTGAATGGATAAAGAAGATGTGGCACATATATACAATGGAATATTACTCAGCCATAAAGAGGAATGAAATTGAGTTATTTGTAGTGAGGTGGATGGACCTAGTGTCTGTCATACAGAGTGAAGTAAGTCAGAAAGAGAAAGAGAAATACCGTATGCTAACACATATATATGGAATCTAAAAAAAAAAAAAATGGTCATGAAGAACCTAGGGGCAGGATGGGAATAAAGACACAGACCTACTAAAGAATGGACTTGAGGACACAGGGAGGTAGAAGGGTAAGCTGGGACGAAGTGAGAGAGTGGCATGGACATATATACACTACCAAACGTAAAACAGATAGCTAGTGGGAAGCAGCTGCATAGCACAGGGAGATCAGCTCGGTGCTTTGTGACCACCTAGAGGGGTGGGATAGGGAGGGTGGGAGGGAGGGAGATGCAAGAGGGAAGAGATCTGGGGATATATGTATATGTATAGCTGATTCACTTTGTTATACAGCAGAAACTAACACACCATTGTAAAGTAATTATACTCCAATAAAGATGTTAACAAAAAAAAAAAAGAGTCAAAGCAGGCTTCTCTGTTAAGGTGACTTCCGAACGGAGCCTTGGATGAAGTGAGGAAGCGACTGACGTGGGTCCTGGGAAGGAGCATTCCAGGAAGTGGAGACAAAGGGTGCCAGGTCCCCGAGGCAGAAGTGTGCGCCACATGTTTGAAAAAGAGCATAGCGGCCCACATGTCTGGCCAGAGTAGGTCACATCACAAATGATCCCTGCCGGGCCATTGAGGGGTCTTGGTGTTTTGCTGTGAGAGAGATGAGCTGGGGGAAGGGGTGGAGTGGAGGGGGCTCTGGCCTTCAGAAAGTCACTTCAGTCTCACCACTGGAAAATGAAGGGCTCGGACTGCATAGATAGTTCCCAAGCCTGGCTGCACGTCAAATCCCATAAGCATCCAGTTAAAGATCTAATTGACTGGGCTCCTGCCTAAACCCACAGACCAGGATTCAGTAGGTCTGGGGTCCCAGCTTCATTGGAGGTTCCGATACCCAGATGTATTTGGCACCGTTTTCCTAGACCCATTCTAGGATTTTCCTGATCAACCCCTCCATCCATCATCTTATGTCTGTACAGGGAAAGAGCAGTAAATACAATATTAGCAGGTGTGAAAAGGCTTCTGTTATTGTTATCTGTGTAAGCAATTACAGTATGATCTCATTACCTTCCTCTCTCATGACTGCTTTCTTTCTTCCTCTGAACATGAAGAAGAGATTAAATAGCTAAAGAGAGCAAATTATTACATTCTAATGCAGAAGGCTCTTGGATCAAACCCACTATTTCTCTGTGTACTTTTCTGATGGCCTGCGAATTGACCTGATCAAGCTGGAGACTTGTGTGCTATCTAAATAATCTGCTTTATATTCTGTAACGTTACTCCAATTACTCATCCTTTCAATAAACTTAATCTATTGATTTGGATGCCTTATTCTATTTCACACTCTTTCTCTTGCTCAAGAAAAGCCTCAGTAGTCTCATAATGAAAGTAAAATAGACTTAAAACGCTCAGGGAATTTTCCTTCCCCGACACCCTTTATACCAAACCCAGCCATGATAATAAGCATGAAAAACTGCTACAGCTTCAGGTGAATGAGTTTTGAATTTGAGAACTGACATAGATCGCTTTGCCTACTGATTCGTGCTGTGTTCTAGATTAGGAAGAATGCATTTCACAATGTGTAATCACAAGTGGAAACTTTGATGCCCAATCTTTTAGAGGATCAGTTTAGACCATAGATTTCTCTGGCACTAGCTCAGCAAACTTTTTCTGTGAAGGACCAGAAGCAAATATTTTAGATCTAATATTAGACCATGCTGCCACTACTCAGCTCTGCTACTGTAGGACAGAAGTAGCCATAGATAATATGTAAATGAATGGGTGTGGCTGTGTTTCAATAAAACTTTATTTACAAAAACAAGTGACAGACTGGATTTGGCTAGCAGCCAATTTCATTGAATTCCAGTCTAGTCTAATTCCCCTGCTTTTGTTTTTCCTCCTCATTTTAGATTATGACATTGAAGCCCAGAGACGGTATTGACTTAAACTTGCAGCACAGCCGAGAAGGGAACCTGGGTATAATGCTCCTTAGATTACACCAGACAGATCTTTCCCAGGGGTTCATGTTGATATTCAGCCACATGTACTCCCATCTTCAAATGCAGAGCTGGGAATGAGTTGAGTACAGGCTGGTGAGGTATTGGTATGTGCATGAGGCCACTGTCAGTGGCTCTTGTGCCTGCTGCCTATCTTTCCTCTTCCCTTTCTGGTTGTGGGGCTGTGGAAGGTACTGTTAATCTGTATTAAAGGTACATTTATACTTTCTGCAACCATAGCAGGTAAGAACCAAGATATTAAAGGAACTGAGAGTAAATATTTGAGACCAGCTATGAGGATGGCATCAGTGTTGGACCCGAATGCGTTTACAAACATACTCCATTATCCAGCTTTTCTGTAAATAGACTGTCTCCCCCAAAAGCTTCCTACTTACTTTCCTCTGAGAATAATTTGTACTCAGTACCATGGATTCCAACTAAAATTTTCCTCTTTTGGGCCTAAAACACCATTCATCTGACTTTTTTTTGAGAAGTGAGATAAAAGCAAGTGGGTTGCTTATAATGAAACAGAAAGTTCCAAACTCCAATTTCCTGTAGCTCCCCAAATCTTGCTCCAAAAAGTTGAATACAGTTTTGTCTTCTTGCAAAATTTTGCTTATAATAACAAAACCCTCACATTTCTCTTATATTAACAAAGACCCTACATTTTGTTCCTTATTTTACTCTTTTCTACAGGAATCTCCCATACTGAATTGACTTTTGGTCAGAACCTGAAGAGCTATGGAATTTGCTGTGAAATTGCCACTTCCTATTTATTAATGAAGGTTGAAGGACAATAGTCCTTGCTAACTGGAACTTTCTCTACCCTATGCTACTAACTCCTCAACCATGATTCCAGGGTTACTTAATGTTCCTTTCCCCTAATTATAGTGACCACACCCATATCTTAAGCTACATTTTGTTTGTTTGTTTGTTTGTTTGTGGTACGCGGGCCTCTCACTGTTGTGGCCTCTCCAGTTGCGGAGCACAGGCTCCAGACGCGCAGGCTCAGCGGCCATGGCTCACGGGCCCAGCCGCTCCACGGCATGTGGGATCTTCCCGGACCGGGGCACGAACCCGTGTCCCCTGCATTGGCAGGTGGACTCTCAACCATTGTGCCACCAGGGAAGCCCTTAAGCTACATTTTAAATCCCACATTGGTTGACTTCAGACTCATCTCAGGAATAAAATGGACAGAGATGACATGTGTGGACACTTGTGCAATACTGTTGACAACATATTACATTTAGTTGTCACTTTTGTTTTTATTTTCAGCATTTCTTCCAGGGTACTTTATTTTTATGGCAAATATCTGGATACTAGAATAAAAAAAAAAATCAGTAGTTTTCCAGCATCTGGTTATCAGGCCCCACTTTTCTTAAGTTCTAGGAGGAAAATGTTCTTCTCTCACTATTACTAAAAATCGATTCTCTTTAGTGATTTAAAAATATTTTAAGGGAAATATATCCCTGCCCTTTTAAGGATCAAAAGCCATTTGTATCAGCAGAAAATAAGGTTGTAAAAGTCCCATAAGACAAAAATTATAATTAAAAAGTGACCTTAAATAATTCTATGCAAAATAAATTCTACCCAATTAAGTAGTTCAAAGGAAGAAATGATGTAGACCTGTGATTTACTGCAGACCTTTTGAAAATTGGAAGAATTGGAACAACTACTGCCATTAAAAAAAAAAAAAAAGAAAAATCAGAGATGAATTGTGTTACTAGAAACTGTCCTTCCCTAATTACACCAGCCTTTGAAAGAACAAGCTGAGGCCATGAAGAATATAACGAAGGTAAAGTCAAAATACACTTTGGTTGTATATTTCTACTAGAAGTCTTCAAAAAGAAAAACTCACCTTACAGGGAAAAGGTGAATGGCTAGCAGGGTCTCCTTAGAGACTTTAAGGCACCTTGATTTCAATGTTTGTACCAGTTTCTGACTGACTGATTGAGCCACTGACTGGTTGATTGCCTGTTACATGCTAGGTATTCTGCTAAGCGCTATAATGGTAGTCTCTGTTTTATGGGTCAACATCACTGCCACTAGAGTTTGATTTTGCTGCAGGTACTCAGATGACGTTATCTTCTCACCATCCCAAGGGCCTCATCACTTCTCCCTAAGTTATTCATTTCTATGGTCGAAGCCCATTCTGCTGACAATACAGTGTAGGAATATACCATATTTCCACGAGTCACTCAGTGTCACACTTGGTGAGCTTTCTTATTCTTCAAACCTCACCTACATCTATTGGGCCTGATGACATGTAGACACTAGGAATACAAGATGAATGAAACACGAAAACCTCTGCTCTAGCTGGAGAAACACGTATGATCAAAATGTCTTATACTGGGACAAAGACTTCAGTCAAATATAAGAGTCAGTGGGGACTCAGGGGAAGAATTTGGCAGCTTTGTCATGGAAAGCAATCTTCCCAGAAGTGACACTTGATGTGAATCTTGTAGGTAAACAGGGTTATTATTACCTTTGTTGCGAGGCCAGCTGCACTATCTATGATAGATCCTTCTTTCAAACATGTCATTTCTGGCATCCAACCCCTGCCTGAGACTCAGAAGACATTCAAATGTGTCTTCTACCCCAAAGTCCCCACTCAAAGGAAATTTAGTGCTATACCAACACTAGACTAAGTACGAAACTCCTTTACTGCCAGCAAATATTTTTATCTACTTGTGATACTATCCCTGAGATTGAAGGGTACTTTTGATCATAATTTACTTGAAAGCCCCCAATATACATCTTTATTATTTCTCCATTGGATCTCTCTGGAAATAGATCTCCTTGTCGTTTGCCTGATTTGACAGATACCATCCTTGTACAGTAAATTCTATACACTGGGTTCCTTAACATCTTTCTGTGAGCTCCATGATTTTTCTCTCTTTCTGGTCACTTGACAGAATTAAGGAGTTGGTTGCAGCTAAACAGCAAAAAAAAGTATGAAGGAAGAAACATGTAAAAGGGACCAGAGAAGGAATTTCTCTGATATAAATGGAAGTAAAAAGTGGCACACATGAGAGGACACCCGCTTAGGAGACACATCTACTGGACTATAAATGTGCATGGGGAAGAGGCAGGAGATAAAGCTGGGGAGACAGGCAAGAGCCAGACCGGGAAGCCATGCCACGGATTTTAAAGCCAAGCCATTACATGCCATGCCGAGGATTTTGAGCTTCATCCTTCACGTAATAAGAGACTCATGAAAGATTGTAACCACTTCAGTGAAGCAAGGAGATAATGCAATTTTTTCTTAAAGTTACTTTGGTGGCAATAGGTGAGAATAAATAGAAGGGGCTCAAAAAGAACACCAGGTTGGAAGCTATTAGAAAAGCTCTAATGAGGAGGAACTAAATTGAAGCTGGAAAATAAGGAATTAAGAACAAGAAGGAAATGAGGAATTTTTTTAAAGACGTGAAAATTGAGGTCATAAAGACATTACTGACTGGTTTCATTTATTCATGTGTTCATTCATTCATTCATTTGACGAATATTTTTGATTGCTATGTGCCCAGCATGTATGTGCAAAGCCGTGAACAAAACAAACACTCAGCTCACGTTTGGTTTACAGCCTAATGGGGGAAGAAGCAAATATCAATGGCGTTATTAGAAATAAAGTAATTTAGGGTTAAAGGGGGCTTTTTTAAAAAAAATGGGGCTGTCAGAAAGACCTTTCTGATAAGGTGATATTTGAAAAAGCGCCTGAAAGAAGTGAAGGAATGAAACTGTAATATAGTTTGGGTCGGAGTTTTCTGGGCAGAGCCAATAGTATAACCACAGTCCCTAAAGCAGTGCATGTCTGAAGAGTGTTGTAAGAGGAGAAGCATATTGAAAGGAACTGCATTTTCAGAAAGTGTCCTTTGCCTCCAGTGTCCCTTTTCCTTTGGGCCCCAAACATGACACCTTCCTTACTCTCTTTTCTGAGGCCCTGGAATGTTCTATTGGCTTATTTTCACCTATTAGAGTCCTAAAGGCACAGGGTAGGCTGGTTGTGCTTAGCCCTTAGAAACAGCAGGCATTTGAAGGGTCTCGATGCTTCATGTTTGTTTTTAGTGCTGTTTTTTGCTTTATTTCTTAGAAATAAATCCCTACAGAGGCTATTTATTACACAGCAGCAGTCAGCATGCACCAAGCAGGATTGCTGTTCATAACAAACCTATTCATCTTCTGCCATGTCAGAAATTTCTCAAATTGATAATTATAATAAATATGATTAATACCATATTATATTTCAGTTGTTGCTGTAACATAATTGGGAACAAATATCGTATTGTGATGTTGACAGAGTCGGGTTGGTTGGTGCCAAATGGTGGGAACAGCCAACTGCATTTCATTAACAGCCACGTTCCTACAATGCTATTAAGTTTTTCATAATCCCTTTACTCAGGGTTGATCATCCATTCTGTTAGACAAATTATTGCAACAATCACCCTGGAAGTAAATCTGCTGGTGATAATCTCAGCAAGATGGGCTCCCACAGGGATATTAGGTGCCCTGCCTGTGAAATATGCTGGGCAGGTATTGTGATGTTGCGTTTGAGGATTAAGGACTCATCAAAGGGTATGGAAAAGGGGTTGGGACTAACAGAAATGTAAAAGGTGAGTCTGCATTTCAGGTGGCGGGAGGGAGAGGAAGGTAAGATGCCTCATGATCCCTCAGCCTTCTCCAACCTTACCTGCTTCTCCCTTGGTCATATTTACTGCTTCTGCCATACAATTACTGGTAGTTCTCCAAACACATTAGATTGTTCCCAGGCTCGACTTCTGCATTTGCAAAATGCAATTATCACCTCTTTATATGTCCTCCCAGCTTCTTTGAAAGTCTAACTCTTATTCATCCTTCCAAATCTGATTCAAGTGTCATTTCCTCCTTCAAGCCATATTCAACACTTGCCCATTTTCCCTCCACTGGACTTCGATGATACCACATGTACTTGTCCATGACTATGCATCTTACAGTGTATTGTATTTACTTGGTTTCATGCGTGTCTCTCAAGTTCTCCTTGAAGGCAGTACTTAGACCAGGCAGAAGATGGCTTGGCTTAGAGAAAGTGCTCAGCAAGTAATTGTTGAACTGAACTAGAATGAGGGGTACTTAGAAACAGTCTGGGTACAATGGGGCCAAAGCTGCTGACCACTCTGGTGGCATACACAGAATGCCTCTAATGCACCGAGTGCGAAAGGCACTGCCAAGGGCCCTAGAAAGCTTTAGGACACTTTCCATAGATATACCCATAAAGGCACACACATGAAATGTTGAGGAATAACACATTTCCTTAGAATCATGGGTTCTCAGCTTGAGACAAATTTTAGATAATTTTCCCCAAGCCTGTACCAAATCACTTAGATTTATAATAGCAGAGATTCCTGGGCCCAGCCTTGACCTTACTACATTATTCATGTATCCATTCAACATTTAAGTACCGACTGAACACCCATTATTTGTCAGGATGCTGGGCTAGGCATTGAGGATAGAATACTGAGTAAAGCTAACATATGCCCCCCATTCATGTGGCTTATTATCTTGTGTATATGGGGGAAGGGGTTGCAGACAGCCACCAACCAAGTCATTACACAAATAAATATGTAATTTATATATATATATATATATATACACACACACACACACACACACACATATAAACTGTGACAAAAAGTTTCAAGGTGATAGGAGTATGTCAATGGTCAATGGCAGGATCTGAACTGAATTCACCCAAATGAGTAGAAGTCAACTTGGTGAATAGAGGCTGGAAGGCAGAAAACATTCAGGCAGAGGGAACAGCTTGGGCAGAGGCTAGTCGGCCAGAAGAAGCAGGTGACATCTGAAGAACTGGAGACAGGCCTGGGAAGCTGGAACACAGAGAGAGGAAGCTGGAGAGGTCAGCAGGGATAGGACCAATGAGGGACTTTGAGACTAGATTATAGTTTGGGTCTTGGTTCTCAAGAGTGATGGGAGGCCTCCCAATAGATTTCATTTGGATAGTAAATGTTTGGTCATATTTTATCTAAAGAGATCACTCAGTCTGCAATCTGCTGCAATAGGAAGGGGAACAAGTGTAGCAGCAGATCAACAAGTCAGGAGGCCCTGGCAGTGGTCCACGTGCTCGTATAAGGATAGTAACAGTGGGGATAGCGAAGAGTTGGTGGATGCAAGAGATATTTAGGAGGATACAGTGGCAGGAATTGGTGATGGATTGAATAAGGATGAAGCGGAGGAGAAACTACTGAGGATGACCAACCTTTCTGGAGCAGATGGACAGATGTGATGAGATTAGATGAAGGTTTGTGGAGAATCAGACTAGATTTGAGGAAGCCTCCAGGATCTGCATTTTCAACAAGAATTCCAAGTAACTCTTAGTCAATCTTGTACAGGTATAGCCAACTGGAATTAGAGAATTTTTGAACTGATACCTTATAATAACCAGACAAGTTGCCAGTCCATAGTGAGTGCTAAATGTTCCCATTTGTCACCTGCAAAGTTTTGCATCTGAGTCTCAGTTCTTGTTGGCATTTTTTTTCCTAGCCCCACTTGACTCTCTAGCTCAGGGTTGTGGTGAGAATTAAATGAGGCTCTTCATTCACTCGAATATACTTATTAAGCTCCTAATATGTGCTAGGCTCTGCCCTAGACATGGGGGATTCAGAATGGAACACACGTGATACATACCCTTAAGAAGCTCAGGGTCAATGGAGAAAGGCAAATGGGGTATTAGTTTCATTTCAACATAATTAAATGCTACGCCATAAGAAAGCCCAGAGGAGTCAGCAAGCCCAGAGGTGTCCCAAGACATGGAGCAGACACTTGAAGTTAAGTCTTTTGGAATAAGCAGGACTGAGCCAGAAAAAGTTATGGGAGAGCGTGTGAGTCAAGGGGAAGCACAAAATCTTTGGACAGAGCGCAGACAGTTAGCATTCCTCCCTCTCTTCCTTCCTCCTCCTCTCCCTTCCTTTTTTGCATGTTCAAGTCCCCATCTTGTCCTGTCTACATTACCTACTAGCTTAACCTTTTTACTTCCAGAGTATGTACAAGTTATTTAGTTCAAGCTCTTTTCACTTCCTTCCTATCCATGCCAAGACATCTTACTGCACCTTGGCTACTAACGTTATTACTACCACTTCCTACTTTCCTGAATCTTCGTCTTCTCTTTCCTGTAATTGTCCTTTCTCTGTACTAAGGTTCATGTTGCCATCTGTAATCCCAGGATCCTATACTGACACTCACATTCCAGAATTTTGCTTCATTCATTACTAGAAGCATGTTCTATCCACAGTCTCTCTGGCATTGGACAGTGAAAGACATATATTCTTACCATAGTTTTTCCACGATGTTCAGAGATTGGGTGACTTCTGTAAGTTCAACTGAAGGGTAAGGGGCAGAGCTTAAATCCAGATTTTCAAACACCCAAGTCCAGTTCACTTCCAAACACATCATGCTACCTCAAATATATTGTTTCCATGCCACCACAATGATCCCACACAATCTAGGAGTGCAAATGGCTTCAGGTGCAATTGCTAAACACCGAACTTTGTATCATTTAAATTGTTGTTACTTTTATTTTCAGGGTGGAAACAGCTGCTTTACTAGACATTTGGGCCCTTTCACCTTCCTAGGACTGTCTCCACCAAATGTAGCTGTTCTCTCAAGCGTTTCAAGGTCGAGTTAGGGGCCACCTAATGATGTCATCCAGGAGCGGGGATCTGGCTTCTCAGTTCAGTTTCTTCTCTCACCAAGTGGTTATATGAAGTTGCTCCCCCAAATGCAATCCTGTCTCCGCAGTCCCCTGCTGCGGGAAGGGCTGGGCGGCTTTCTTAACCTCTGCGTGTGGGGTGGCACCCCTGGCGATAGGGTGGGATGTCGCCGTGCATTCTGTCTCAGACACTCTGGCCCACATTAGCTCAGGATGTGCCCCCCACGTCAGGGTTTCCTCAAGAGCTAGTCGGATGCACAACACACTCTTGGATGCGGCTCAGCTAGAGAGCCTAAGGAAACTGCAACTTTAGCCTGTGGCCTCTGTCCTGTCATTCGCTCTTCTGGAAAGTCATTCTGCCCCTTCAGCTGCCAGAAATCTCCTCCCCATATGTTCTGGTCTTGTCAAAGGCCTGTGTACTGGTGGGTCTTGTTTCGAGCGGGGCCCCCATCTCTGTATCAGGGGCCACATGGTTCACATGCCATTCGGAATATAATGTATGGGGAAAGAAAATCACATTGGACAGATGTGGCTATTTTCAACTGCTTTGTCATTTCTTGTTTTTATATATAAGTATTATTTTTCCATTTATTAAGTAAGTCAATGAAGATGTTAGAATGCATCCTGCATGTCCATATGTCAAGTTATTTCCATATCACTCTCACTCCGTTGATGTCTACATTGGCCAGTACGCTCTTTATGATGAATGCCAAAACCTACTTGAACTGATTTAGTCAAAAGGGGACATTTATGCGGAGAATACTGGGGGAATCTCACATAACCACAGGCTAGACAAGATGACTTGGCCTCAGGGTCTAAAGGACTTGTGATCTGAGCTGCTCACTCTTGTCTCTATTTCTCTCTGAGGGCCGGATTCATTCCCTTCCAGCAGGGTGGGCAATGGGATGCCAACACATTCTGAGCTTCATATGCCATATCTCCTGCCATCATAGAAAATCTACACCTCTTCTCTGTATTAAAGTTTCAACAATTCCTGGGAAGTTCTTTAATTGGTCAGTCTTGGGTCAGCTACTCACTCATAGCCCAACTGACTGTGACCACAGAAGGAGGCAGGGTACTGGTGCGTTGCTAGAGAAATACATTTCATCATGATGCTTTCTTGAGTAGGAGAGAAAGGGTTGGAGTTACTTAGATCAGGCACACTAGGAATATAACATTTTAGATATAACTAGGGAGTGAATTATCTAACTAAACATTATTTGTACCATTGCCAGGGTCATTACTTTGTTTAAAATAATTCAGGGACCTTATTTGAGCCAGCACTCCTCTAAGCACTGAAAACAAAGTGGTGACTAAGACAAAGTCCTGCTATCGTGGAGCTTATATTAAGTAGGGAAGATAAAAAATATTTAAACAAAGAAAGAAAGAATAAAATCATAGATAGTGATAAATACTAAATAGAGTATTGAAATAACGAAAAGGGTGAGTGAGTGCTTTAACTAGAGTAGGAGGGAAAACCTCCGTAAAGAGGCGATGTTGAGCAGAGACTTGAATAATTTGGTGGAAAAAAGGGTGTACCAGACAGGAGGAGTAGCCAATCAATGCAAAAGCTCTGTGGCTGGTATGAGCCTGGCGTGTTCAAGGGATGGAAAGAAGATCACAGTGGCTAAGAAAGATCATAGTGGCAGTGCTGGGGTTCAACCGCAGATCTGTGGGGCTCTAAGCATGTGTTCTTTCTACTCTAGCTCAGCTGTTCTGCTCAGAACTGAGGCATGAATTAACAAGGGAAAGCTTCTCTGACTCTCTTTGTGCTTCAGAGAAATGTTGAGAATTGTACATCCCAAATACGTATTCCTTCAGCCCCACTCCACCTTGCATACTTTCAGAATAGAAAACTCACAACCATTTAATTTTCAGATAGGTCTGGTTGTTAGAAAATCCTTCCCTCTTTTGAAAATGCAAATCTTACTTTACCTTGTATTTCCTGCACACAGGAGCTTGTGCTGCTTTTCTTAACAAGCAGGATAAAGGTAGTCCCTCTTCCCAACTGTTGAGTATTTGAATTTAATGCCTATATCTCCTTCAGTTCTCTCTCCTTCATGAGAAGCACCCCCAGATTCCTTTATTATTTCTCAGGCCTAAGGTGTAAAGACTCTGACCACCCTGGATAACCCCACACCATCCACTGAACCCCTTAAGAGTCTTGCCTTATGTATCTAATCCTTGTGCGCTGGGTTTTGTCATCAGGAAACTCTCTCTGGCATCTGAGTTGGGGAAATCAGCCCAAATATTCTGCAGCTGTGGTGCATGCTCCACTACACTACCCCACATAATTAGAACCATTGGAGCAGTGAGCTCCTCAGTGATGTGGGCTCCAAGTCTCTCATCCCCAAGATTAGAGGTTCTTGACAAGGAAAAAAGTTGGCAGGAAGGGTAGAAAATATATATTTTCATATATATATAGATGTAATGTATATTCTGATAGAATATATATATTCCGTTAGAAGAGAACATATATATATATAACATATATAATATATATATATACACACATATAGTCTATACGTATATATACACAACACATACATAAGTATACATACTTATATGGCTCAATATAAGTTCAGCCTATTTTATTATATTATGCAAGGGACAGCATAACTAAATAATTAAAATTACAACCCTGACAATTTTCAGGGGTCACAATAATCAAGAGGAAATTATCTACAACAGTGAGTTTAATGAAGTTGGGAAGTAGAATCATTCACATGAAAAAGGACAACAATTGCAGGGGATGGAATAAAAAGAGACTTTGGATTTCTAGTGCAAGCTCAAATATTCGAGTCACTGTTGTTAGTTTCTTTCTGTGTAGAGAAGGAATTATTGCCTGAATTTCTTCTGTGACTGTGAGTCTGGATGAGGCTGAGAAGGAAACAGAAGGAAAGTGATATTAACTGAGCTAGACTTGGTGCATTCATACGCATGCTCTCACTTCATCTCACCATTACCCTGTTTGGAGATTTTACTATTCCTATATTCCAGATGAGGAGAGTGAAAAGCAAAGGGCCCCAGACGTGTCTGTGTCTGGGTGAAAGCTGAGTCCCATGACCCCTGCCTGGCTCGAAGGATCTTTTAAGCATCCCATTTGTCAGTCTATGGAATCCTCTGTCAAGTCCTGCTTCCTCAGCTCCAAGGAGCAGAGGTTATTAGAGTGGGACTGGAATGACTTCATTTCCAATTTCTAATTTTTCTTTTCCTTTGTCTCTTTCCTCCTTCATTTCACCTTTCAAAATAATTTCTCCAATCACATTTCCTTTCCAAATTTCCTCTTGGCCTATGCACTGTTTCCTCCTTTATGATTGTTACAAATAGCTCTCATCCCAACTGGTGAATTGGAAGAAATGTTACTCCCTGAGAATAATTAACTCTTTGTTAATCATATGTTTGGAAAGGGATAGAGAGAAGCCTTTTTTAAGCCTACCTAGGAATTGCAATATGGCACTTAATTTATCAGTACAAATGGCTTTGGTTTAGCGGGTATCTGATGATGTTAAAAGTGGCGAGAAGAGAATGGACTTCAGGACACGGGGAAGGGTAAGGGTAAGGGTAAGCTGGGATGAAGTGAGAGAGTGGCATGGGCATATATACACTACCAAATGTAAAACTGATAGTGGGAAGCAGCCGCATAGCACAGGGAGATCAGCTCTGTGCTTTATGTCCACCTAGAGGGGTGGGATAGGGAGGGTGGGAGGGAGGGAGATGCAAGAGGGAGGAGATATGGGGATATACGTATATTTATAGCTGATTCACTTTGTTATACAGCAGAAACTAACACACTGTCGTAAAGCAATTATACTCCAATAAAGATGTTAAAAAACTAAAAAAGTAGTGAGGAGACCTTGATTTCTTTCTTTTTTAATTTTTTTAAAATTTTATATTGGAGTACAGTGGAGTCACAAGGTTGTGTTAGTTTCAGGTGTACAGCAAAGTGATTCAGTTATACATATACGTGTATCTATTCTTTTTTAAATTCTTAACATTCAAAACTGCATTACTAAAAACCTTTCTAAGGAATCAGTATAGAAGTTCTTTGAAATACAATCCCTGAGATTTCTGACTTCCCACACATTTTATTTCAGCATTTATCTGTTGCCACGACTTTATCTTCCTGTTTGATAATACATTTTCAAAAGTCTTAATAAATAGATATATCTTCAATGACAAAGGACATTTTGCTAAATTCCCATGCCTTTCACATGCCATCTGCACCATCTGGTCGACTCATTCACTGATTTAGTTATTTACACAATTAATATTTGGGGGGCACCTATTATAGGCCAGGCATGTGCTAAATACCAGTGATAGGGTCATGATAAGAGAGATGTAGTCCCAGTTTTCATCGAGTTTCAGCCTCTGGGAAGAGAGGCCATAAGAGTGTAATAATAATGATAATAATAACAGCAACTAATAATAATAATAAACAAACCATTACAAAACCATTATAAATAAGAGCTTATGCAGGAAATGAGGGAGTAATGGGGCTGGGGACATGCCACTTTAGCTAGGTGGTCAGGGTTAGGACGTGGCATTAAGAATGAGACTTTAGGAATGAAGAGGACACTCAGTCATGTAGCAGAAAGAGTAGGTAAAGAGCATTCATTCCTCTTGGAAACAAGGATAAGCCCTTATTCAACAGGCAATGCCAGGAGCACAGAGACCACCACTGAATTTGTACAAACCATACAGCAAAGCAGCTGCACCATGGAGATTAGAGTCTGTAAAGAGCCTGCTTCCTGACTCTGAGCATTTTGACTCTTCTCACTAGGCTGTTTCCTGTTTTCCCCATTTTGCCTTTTTTTTTTGCCTCTCCCTCCCTCCCTTGCTGTCATCTCCACAGTCCAGCTAGATTTCCCTTCTCTCTACCCTGGACAATAGAGTTCGAATAAACAAACTGAACAGGACGGCCTCAGACATGTTTATAGGGTGTGCTGGAAAATCTCAAAAGCAAAGACTGGTGGAGTCCTGGGGACCCTCAGCCCCGCAGGCTTTACATTGTTTCTAGGAGAAAAGGCGGGTCCCCTGCCTCAGTGGGCTTGCGCCTGGTTCTCTAATAATGGAGTGTTATCTAATTGGTGCTTCCTTTACATCAATGGAAGTAGGAGCACAAGACACAGAAACAAAGCAACCTGTCAGCGCTTAAGTATAAGTGAGGGTTCAGACCCATCATTCCATGGGCTTTGCGGTAATATTTAGAACACATCCTAATGACTAAGGCATATATCCTTGGGCGGGTCAGCTTCATATAAGACATCTGGCATGTATTTTCTGGTCTAAAATTATAGCACTCCCCCCCCAAGCAATTTATATTTCTAAGAAGATGGGAGAGAACTTGATAAAACACCATCCAACAATCTCTTTGTCACTTAAATATAAAATAAAAATTAAAAGTCCAGAACTGGTATTACATTGGGGTTTAATAAAATACACATGAGTGAAGGAAGTTTGCCAAAATAGTAACTGCAGATTTGTTTCATTTTCTCACCATTCTTGTGGATATTATGCATTGAGAGGGCATCATTGAAGTCATTTACTTTTTTAATTAAAGTAATTCTGGAGTCCGGGGACATTATCTGCTACATGAAAAGCTTGACACCTTCATCCCCCATTTTTTATCACCTAAAAACAATCAAGTCAGATGGTTCCTCTCCGTTTCTCCCTAAATCCTTATGGGAAACATCACAAAGCAGAAGACAAAGAAAACTGACCAAATTCCGGACTTGCCCAGAGAACTTCCTGAGGCTCTCACAAAAGCTTCTAGTCAATCTTTGTCAGGAGCAGCTGCCAGATGGGAATTTCACTTCATGAATGTCAGAAATGGAAGAAAGGACAGAATCTTGCCTCTGGTTCCCTATGTTGGAGGAGGAGAGAGTGGAGAAAATGATGGCAAAGATTCCTTTGGCTACATGATAGCACATGTCACTTCCTGTGGCAGCCCCCTGCTTCCCATGAGACCCATACTGACCAGCTGTGTAATCAAGGTGATTACTGCTCAGAGGACACTGCCCTTCCTGAAGACATTGGTTACCTGTATTTAGGTTACACCTGAAGTATCTCCCCAGGAATCCTGTCTTGCTCCTTTGTTAGCTCTCAAATGTCTTAGCTTGAATTGGCTAACAAGGGGAGAAATGGATGTGTTCTTCCCTTCCTTAAGTCAATGGCTTTGAAATGATGCTTCCCATTGGAATCCTGCTTCCAAATCTTCCATGATGTCTCCACATGTGACTCAGAGACGAGCAGAGTTGCCTGGATTAGGCTGGGGAGGCATTCGGTGTTAGCGCCCTCACTCCCTGTGGGGACCTCTGAGGCACCCTGGGGTTTTTTGGAATATAATGTAAAACCTTAGAGAAGCACTGGCTCTCTGCTTGTGGTTTTTGTAACTGGTTCAAATCAATGAGTTTTTGAGCATACTGTCCACCTGTGAAACCCTGAATGAAGATCTTGAGGGCATGCAGACATGAAAAATGGCCTAGACCTGCTCTTTATCCCCTCCTTTGCTATGTGGATGAATTATGGACTTAGTTCTACTGTAATGATAATCCTCCTCTTCTCCAAATCAGCTCCACCACGTGCCCCATCACAGGCCCCGTTCTGCCTATGGGTGTGTCCGTGTGTGGGGGATAAGTGTCCTCACCACCTGAATCCTGACCCTGCGCATCTTTCCTCACTCCACTCCCAGGACCAGGTAGCTCCATCTTCCCTGCTCTCTGATTCTGGTCCTGCCCTTTGCATCCCCTTCCCTGGGCTCTCTCTAATTGCTCCCTTAGACTCTGCAGCCTTTGCTTCCTCATCCCGCCCCCCTCAGGACTAGAATACCAGTTCTCTTTGGCACCGTGCCCAAAGATCAACACCGACTATTCTCACGTTCAGTCCTGGACTCTAGGACTCCATCCATTATTGCCATAAGGTTTATACTTGCAACATTTACTTTAAAAGTCTTATAGGGTGAGTCAGATACAAAGATTTGTTTCCCTCCTTTTAGAGGTTTGAATCTCTCAATACTGTGCTTCTGAACCCAGCATGAACTTGGACCAATGGCCTTGCCTTTACAGAGCAACCCATATGCATGACAGGCAACTTGCCAAGCAAAAGTCATGGCCAAATTCTTGTGTTAGACCCCTTGAGGGTATGTGTGTGTCTCTGTGTGTGTAAGTACCACTTAGTTTAACTGTACATGTCCTTAGCACATTTTTCTTTTGCTTCTGAGATGACCAATAACTGTAGGGTTAGTGTCAGAACAGGTGAAAATTTGTCTCTGGGTCCACGTAAAACAACATAGTCACCCTATGACTAGATCATCACACCTCTCTTGCAAAGGGTAGAATTAGCTCCAGTCAACTCCAACACTTTATGTTTTGAGAAGTCTATGTAAACTATTAATATCAGAAATGCACCGACTCTCAGACGCCCCTTCAGCCCAGGCCATCTTCCTGACTCCTGCGTGGTCTGACGCCCACCAGCTTCTGCGTCCTCCTCTCATGCCTCATTCCCACCCTCAGTCCCTAGGGTCCAGTCACCTCATTATCTGTCAGTCCCTAAAGGGCTTGCTGTTCTTCTATCTGGAGTGTTCTATTAATGACTGGGCTGTTTTCCTCCATATAATTTCAATTCAAATGTCACCTCCTCAGAAAAGTCCTTTCAAATCACACCATCTGAAGTAGACAGCCCATCCACACTTTTTTTGTAATCACAAAAATTATATATATGTAATGTATATATACATACATATACACATACATATGTATATAAATAAATGTGTGAGTGTATGTATGTGTATAGTAGAAAACTGTAAAGTATAAATATATAAAAAGGAAACAGCATATCAGGATACACTGTTACTGTTTTGGTATATATCCTTCCTTCTACTTATACTGCTATACTGAGTGGATATTCTAATTCAAATATAGTTATGTCCTTTTTTTCCACTTAACTTTTAATCACGGCTTCAAAAAATCCCTGGAAGAACCTCTTTGTAGTTACAATTTTAACAGTATGTGTAATGTGCTATCTTAGGGAATTATTGTAATTTGCCTAACCCTCTCACTTGACATTTAAGTTATTTTCACGTCTTTTAAAAATAAATATAAATAAATAAATAAATTACACTGCAAGAAACAGCTCTGCATATAACGAAAAGTTAAAGGCAGAGTCTGGTATCCCTATTTGCTGATATTTGAATAGGACTGACTTTTCTAGATGACCTCTTGTAGGTTAAGGTATGCAGTCCTGAGAACACTCTTAGAGCTTAAAGACATGTGCATGTGTGTGTGTGCGTGTGTGTGTGAGCAGTAGTGGGCAGGGAGGGGCAGGGGGAGGGGGAATACACCTATAACTGAGAACCGGAAATGTTAGCTCTGGTTAGGGAATATGATCATCTGAACGATAACTTAACAATTACACATGCAAATATACTGAAAGTAGCTAATTTGTAATGTGATTTAAACAAACAGGTACGTTTATTAAGAAGATACTCCAACTGCTGAGCCCAATCAATATTCATATTTTAATGGAATGGACCAAAACAGAGAAAGACATGTCTTCTATCCTAGCGATAGCACACATGTGCACAGTTACATGTACACACACTCACCTACACAAAGAGCAAAGCCTTCACAAAAGAGGCATATGTATCATATTTCAATTTATGGATATACTTAACTGAAATACAATTATGAAATAATGTTGGGAGAACAGACTCTGGAGTCAGACTGTTTGAATTCAAATCCTAGCTCCACCCTTGCTAAATCTATAAATTTCATCTGATTCTTTGACTTCTTTACACCTCGGCTGCCTCATCTATAAAATGAGATTTAGTGTTACACAGGTCATAGTTAATTCTTTGCTAGAGGTATAATGAGATAATACACGTAAAGGCCGTAGTCCTAGCTCATGAGAACTCCTCTATTGATGGTAGCTATAATTGTTATTTTATTAGACTCACTTCCTCCATTTATTTTTACTTTGGTATGTGCTTTGATTTCAGTAAGTCAAAATCCTCCAGGAATTATACCAAGTAGCTTCTGAGAGGGAGAGGCAACTGATCTGCCTTTATCCTCCTGAGCATCACTTTACTCTTGAGTCATGAGTTCATTCATCAAACTACTATTGGTTGATGAATGAATAAACCTACGATGTTCCAGGCACTGTGCTCTGTGCAAGGGGTTCAGAGAACAATAAAGACCTGGTCCCTGGTGTCATGCAAGTTTCATCCTATCAACATTTAAAACATCTCTCAGTACATATCAGCACGTCTGTTTCTTGGAGTCATGCCATGCTCCTTTTAAAAGCCTGGCTAAGCTTGTGCAAAATTTCTCTGTGTTCCCAGGGCAAACACGAGGTGCAATGAACTTAAGAAAAATATTTACTAAGAAGAACATATAAGAATTTAAGGCAGAAAGTATAAGCAGTGTCTAGTTAGATAACTTTTCCAGGAGCATGTTACTGTATTGAAGGAAACCATCTCAAGCCCTGGTCCTGGAATCAGCACTTTGTCCAGTTCTTGTCCTCTAAGATACCAGCTCATTTCTCAGAGATCACTAATCCCTGTCTCCCTCTCAGGCCTCTGGCGTCCATGAAGCCAACAATTGTCTCTTTTGCCCTGTCTCTAGCTAGATGCAAAAGACTTTTCCTCCCCTGAATGCAAAACCACTTCCTAACTTATTTTCCTCAGCATGGGTCCTCTAAAGTCAGGGAGCAATGTTGCCAGACATCCTCTGAGTCCTACCTAGGTTACAAGTCCCATTCACTCTCACACCAACAACTATGCTAGACTTTTCCATCGCAACAGAGATCGAAAGGCTCAAGGTAGTGCTCCCCAACAGAAATTATAATGTGAGCCACATATAAAATTTAAATGTTCTGGGGGTTTCCCTGGTGGTGCAGTGGTTAAGAATCCGCCTGCCAATGCAGGAGACACGGGTTCGAGCCCTGGTCCGGGAAGATTCCACGTGCTGCAAAGCAACTAAGCCTGTGTGCCACAACTACTGAGCCCGTGTGCTACAACTACTCAGCCTGTACTCTAGAGCCCGTGCTCCGCAACAAGAAAAGCTACCACAATGAGAAGCCCGTGCACCGCAACGAAGAGTAGCCCCCGCTTGCCACAACTAGAGAAAGCCCGCGCACAGCAATGAAAACCCAATGCAGCCAAAAATAAATAAATAAAAAATAAAAATAAATAAAAGAAAGCTGCCTGCTGACTTTAAAAAAAATAAATAAAATTTTCTGGTCATCACATTAAAAAAAGTAAAATGACCCATGTAAAAATTAATTTTAATAATATGTTTTATTTAAATCAATATCAAAATTTTACCATTTCAACATGTAATCAAACATAAATTATTAATGAGAGTTTTACATTACTTTTTTCATACTAAGCCTGAAATCCAGTTTGTATTTTACACTTACAGCATATCTCAATTCAGACTAGCCATATTGCAAGCGCTCAATAGCCATGTGTGACCAGTGGCTACCATGTTGGACAGTGCAGACCCAGGAAATACAAAGACCTTCCCTACACAGCAATGCAAACATACACACTGCAAGAATTCTCCCACCCACCATTACAGGAGGGTCATTCTCTCATAACCTCTTACTTCCTCTCTCCCATGCACCCTTCCAATACTAATAAATCAACTCCTTGTGCAAGTATCATATCCAAATGATGTTTCCCACAATGCTTTCAGGAACGTTCCATCTGTATTACTCTGCCTCAATCCAACTCTCCCTATTGTAAGTCACTGTTTCACATTTCTACAGCAAATGCCTCAATACATCATTTTTAGTGGACATCATTAAGAATCTTATTGTACATAATTCTGGGTTGATTATGGATTAAAATAAGAGAAACTGGAGGGCTTCCCTGGTGGCGCAGTGGTTGAGAGTCTGCCTGCCGATGCAGGGGACATGGGTTCGTGCCCCGGTCCGGGAAGATCCCACATGCTGCGGAGCGGCTGGGCCCGTGAGCCATGGCCGCTGAGCCTGCGCGTCCGGAGCCTGTGCTCCGCAACGGGAGAGGCCACAACAGTGAGAGGCCCGCGTACCGCAAAAAAAAAAAAAAAAAAGAAAGAAAAGAGAAACTGGAATATTCTCCATCTACTTTAGACCTGATTATGTCTGCAAACACAACCAGCTTTGCTTGGGTCTTTGCTGATCGTTTCCTTCTGTTAAATACAATTTGTGTGCAGTTAGAAAACTGACTTGAAGGATGAAAAGAATAAACGCACAGGGCTGTTGTGTTACTTGGTTGACCTGATTGGTCCATAAGCCCAAATAATCAAGCCAGTCCTATGAGCAGATAAAAATTAATACTACCAAGACAATCTCCTGGGACTTGAGCTCTATCACACACTTTTACAGAGCTAGTTCTCATTTACCTTTTCTTTCATCTTATTTTTCTATGAGAAAATACGCAGTGGTCAAGATCACACACAAATATGTGAAAAATAATTTGTGTACTTTCTCTTTCAAGCTTTACCTCTTCTGAGAACCTTCCTGAACTTACTCAGGAGTATGGCAGGTACCCTTAATCTGTGTCCCTGTAGATTTCTGAGCATATCTTCCAAATCTCCCTCTACCAGAGTCTGATGTTTAAAAGTGTGAACTCTGGAGCCAGACTCCTGGGTACAGTTCTTGGTTCTTCCATTTATTAGTTGTGTGGCTTCATATCAGTTGTTTAATCTCTCTGTGCCTCAGTTTCCCCATTAGTAGTGCCTATTCTGAGCTCTTATGAATATTAAATGAGTTAACGTACAAAAAGCACTTATGGGGGCTTCCCTGGTGGCGCAGTGGTTGAGAGTCCGCCTGCCGATGCAGGGGACACGGGTTCGTGCCCCGGTCCGGGAAGATCCTACATGCCGCGGAGCGGCTGCGCCCGTGAGCCACGGCCGCTGAGCCTGCACGTCCGCAGCCTCTGCTCCACAGCGGGAGAGGCCACAACAGTGAGAGGCCCACGTACCGCACACGCACACACACAAAAAAAGCACTTATGATAGTTGTCTGGTAAGTATTGAAAGTTGGCTGTTATTACTTCATAATCGTTTTTTGGATTTTGTTCTCTCAGTGACCACAGTCATCTTCAAGTATAATTAGCCCCAATATTAACAATTTCCAAACAAAACAATTTCTTTCATTGCCTTTCCTATTTATATCAATGTTGTCATCATTCTCCCTTTTACATCTGCTCAGAACTTTGGAGGTGTCTTTGATCCCTCTCAGTGTTATCCTATGTTCAGTCTGTCATATGTCTGTTGATGCTTTGCCTTCCTTATTTACTCCAGGAAAAATCAATAAGAAGATTCCAGGACTTAGAGTCCAATGAGCCACCCTAGCTTTGAAATTCATGAGCTGAGTGGTTTGAAATAATTCTTCAGCCTTTGATCCTCAATCTCCTCTGAAATACAAATTATTTTATTGCCTATTTCATATACTAATTGTACCACATCCTTAAACATACGTTAAAGATATTTCTTAAACACATACTCCATATACAAATTGGAGATTGCTCTTTGTAGCTGTCAATTCAAGGCAGGGAACAAGCTGCACTGAAGAGCATTTTATTTCTTTCTTTCCCACAGACTCCTATAATCTCAGTACTTAAAATGTCCTTAGAAGTTATTTATTAAAATTTACTTATTCAATGTTTTTTTCCCTAAAAGTCACCTGCAAATTGATTTGTCCAGTCTCTAACTAGGAACTCTTTTTACTTTAGCATCATTGTTGTCAAGAAGTTCTTTCCCTACACTTTAACCCATCAATGAATTGATCCATACTTTTTCCAGTGTCTTTGAATAGGACCTGCCTATAAGCACCACTCTACAAGCCTCCCGCTGTCATCTTAATGTACCTTAAAGCCAGCACTATGTGTGAAGAAAACATCTACACTGAGTAATGCCAGGCGTGGTGGGGCACAGCACTCAACGTGTGCATAATCATCAGTATAATCCAGTACACTTTATAATCCAGTTGCACAAATGCTAAGATAAGTGATTAGAGGTGAAAGGGCTTATGTGTTAGACTGCAACCTTTTTAGTGCCCAATAATATTTGTTCTTCAAAATTTATGAAAATATTTTAAGAAATGTAGCCAAGCTGAGTGAGTCTCAAGAACTCTGATGAACTTTTTTCTACTGCTGGAAAAACATTAAAATACAGATTTTCTTTCACCCAAATCTCACTAAACTGTCAGACATTTTTCTGTGTTTTCCAGTAACTTATCAAGGGGTGTGTGTGTCTGTATCATGATAATCAGCTATAACGGAAGAGGAAATGCTGGAAAAGTGCTTGACAATTTAATGAGAGTTTGTGACATCTGTCTCCCAAGGCTCCACCAAGTGTTAAATTCTGGTGGCACTGCAAATTCGAATCTTCTACCTCAGACCCGTCCTGGGTAGAGTCCTGAGGTGGTCGATTTGTCTACGCTGTGCTTTGTTCTGTGATCTGACCTTCTCAAATTCCCAAGTCTTTATGGCATTACCACATCTCTTGACCAAATCTTACCCTCTCGGAAAGGTTGAAGCTCCTGATGTTTCAACCAGGCATAAATGTCATCATTTAATAGGCATCCCAAATTTCAAGCTAAAGGAGGGGAGCTAGCATGGTAGAATTTCAAGCACAGCTGTTTTATCCTTTCTTGGCTTCTGTGACGACCCTATTAAATCATCTGGCACTGGCTGTCTAGGAAGCTTCTTCTGGCCCCATTCAAACCCTCTATTTTCTGGAGAGTTTCTGGAGACCCCAACAGTGCTTGCGTTGGGTTGAGGTTCCAAATTATAACTTCAGGTGAGGAGTGTCTCTGCTCTTTGGTACTGGAGGTGAGACGAGGGAGTGAGGGTGAATGCTGATGGAGGAGGTGATGATGGAAAACCACAAAGAGCAGAAACACGCAGGCAGAGGGCTGACTTAATTGGGGTTCCCGACAGACATCGCAACAGGTGCTTGATAACACATCATGTCCTTCCATTCCTTTGCACCCCTGACAAGTGAACATTATTGCCCCCATTTTACAAATGAATGGAATAAGCTGAGAGAGGTTAAATGACCTGCCTAAGTGATAGGATTGCAATTAGGAAGCAGGTCTGAGGAACTCTGTCCATCCTGGTGAACTCTGGCTGACACTCACCTCCCTTTCCTCTGCAAAGGCTCAAGACTACCTGGAGGGCTGTACCAGCACCTACTTGGAGGGCTGTACTAGAACCCACCTGGAGGGCTGTATCAGCATCCCCTGGGGGGCTGTACCAGCACCCACCTGGAGGGCTATACCAGTGTCTTCAGGTTATGCCCCCTCCTCCTAACCCACAGATAGCTGCAACTTGACAACAAGGAGGAAGACCTGCTGCACTTTCCTTTCTCACCAAACTCCCATTAGCAAGGGAGCATTTCACAGGCCTTGTTCTCAAGAGGAGGAAGCAGGGAAAGAAGCAGCAGCCCGGGATTAAACCGCTGTTTGATTTGCTCTGTCTGACCCCTCACCTAGAGAGAATGTGACTTACTGATCTCTGTCATAAATTATCAAGCAGGTTTGAGATAACGGGAAGATGAACAATAGCAGTAGGTGTACTGAGTACAGTCTCAGTGTTCTTATCTAGTAAATAAAGGTATTAATCCCTACATCTGGGATGTAGTGAGGTCTAAATTAAAAGCTGTGTGTAGTACATGGGAGGAGTCCAATAAATGGTATGTATGTATGTATTATTAATGACATGTTCGTAAAAATGAGATGCTTAACTATGTGTCAGGAAGCATTCTCAGTACTTTATAGATTTTCAGTCATTGAATCCTCTCAACACCATGAGGAAAGTACTATTATTATCATCATTTCTTAGTTGAGCAAACAACATGCACAGTGGCGATTTGGAACGAAGAGTAATAAATAGTAACAATCTGCTATTATCAACTATTAGTTATATACAATTAATTATTATAATGCCATAATATAGGTGATAAAGTACCTCCCTTGGCCCCACATGATCTTATTTAATCACACAAAGTCTATGAGACACAAAGCAGGCAAGTTTCACCTACCACCTGATGTAGGAACTGCCTCTGCAACTTCTTGGCAACTGCTCATTTGAATGTTACAAGATGATCTTTCCCCCTATAGTACATCTCCAAATACCAGAAAGTTCTTTCTTCTGTATGAAACCTGTCTCCCTTTCACTTCCTCCCAGCACTCCTGGATTCACCCTCTAGAGCTACATTATCTCAGTTTAATCCCTTTTCCACTAGAAGAGACTTTAAACATTTTAAGGTTGTGATTCCATCTCCCTGAGTCTCCTTCACTCCAGGCCAGATGCTCTCAGTCTCTTCAGCTGTTCCTCATGCCACGTGGTTATGAGGCTACTCAGCGTGCTGGCCACATTGTTCTGGATACTTTCCAGTTAGTCATACCCCTCTTCATCTGAGATAAACAAGGCTGAGAGTACCAATCTGGATGGGCAGTGTGGGGTGAAGGAAGGGAGGGGCCATCCGTCCACCAGCTGTCTGACACTGGAGAAAGTGCTGGACCTTTCTCAGCCAGTATTTTCTAGGCTTTGCATTGGGACTGCTAGTAGGTCTGTCGTGATATGATGTGAAATAATCAACTATGTGAAGCCCCTGACCATAAAATTCATTCATTTATTTATTCTACAATAAGAATAAAGACTATTCTACAAACAGTTTAAGGAGTCAATACCATATGTCATTGAGAATACAGAATGAGAAGTTAGAATCTGTAACCTCATGGGACATAAATTCCTCTGTTTAGGGTAGAATAATTTGTATCATATCAAGAGTCCTTAATATGTAATGGTCATTCTATTATTATAATTATTGGTTCTACATAATCTATACGTTTGCAATTCCCTTTTTGAAACCAGGAGCCAAACTTTGTTTTTCCCCATTTTATAGCACCTGAGCTTTGTGAACAGACCACCCGGATTGTAACTCGGACAACTAACTGTATGATTTGGGGCAATTTCCTTCACCCACATCTATAAATTAGGGAAACTAATAGTACATTCCTATAAGATTGTAGTGAATATTAGATAAGAAAATACGTACTAAGTGTTTTGATCAGTGCCTGGTGCATAGTAAACATAAACTAGTTCAAGTGTTAGTCATTGTTTTGATAATCATTACTGATACTGTCAGTATTAGTATATTATATTGGCCAATTATTTCAGTCTGCTGGTCTATTGCATGTTTGTCTTTTAAATCCAATTGCCAAATATTTACAGAGCATCTTTGAGGAATTCTGTTCTCATCCTGGTAGAACAACTGCTTTGTTCCTGATTTCAGTAAACTCACAGCCTAATGGAGGAGATGCACATACAAGTAACATACTCTAATATCGTGTTATAAGTGCAATACTAGCATGTGTACAGGGTGCTAAAGGAGAGGAACCAAGGACAGGGTTACCTAACTCACAGGATGATCAGAGGAGACTAACTGTAGGATCATGCCTGATGCGTGTTTTAAAAGATAAACCAGAGTTAGCCCAATTAGGCTTTTTTTTTTGACTCAATAAATAAATAAATCACATAATAATGTAAACCTTTCAAATACATATTTTCCAAATGCTCTCTTCATAGTATGATTTTCTCTTGAGAGCAGTTCTTTCACTGTGAAATGCCACCTTTACCTTGCAGGGACAGATCGAGTGGGTTTATTTTTACAAACGTATCTGCTGGCTACCAACAATCACTTCTCATTACAGAGAAGGTCAGCAAATTTGGAACACTGGCCTTTTTTGTAAAAAAGAAATGCACATCTGTCTTTATTGTTCTGCAGCCCCTTTAAAATTTTGCCATGAGGTAATTTCCACAATAAAATCCGTAGTGTAAAAAAGACTGTGGTCATTTCCTACCTCATGGAAAATATTACTTATTCTTTCTTGTTTTAGAGACACTGATGGCATTAATTGCATTCCATATGTAAAGCATTTTTTAATGTTTTCCACTTAAACTTTGATGCAATAGGTTCTCTATAACTTATGCAGTAAATAACTTTTAAATGTGGTGCCCTCTTTGTGTTACTTATGCAAACTTAACAAAATTTTTTCCCTTTACTTCTAATGTAAGAGCTTCTGCTCTGACAATGGTTACAATTTAGGCACTTCTTCCATAAAGCATTGTGTTTTATTAAGTCAACTACTGTGTGTGAGGGCATTCTTGCTTTCTAGGATTGCATGCAAAAAATTTTTTCATATGCTTTAATATTAAATGAGAATCTAGAAAATTCTATAAACAGAAACATGTTGGAAACATTTGTACTGTTATTCCACTGTAAAACATACATTCTGTTGTGTAACTGTTTGAATGTTTATTTCTTTAAATATTTAGCAACATCATAGTATTTGTTGACAAAGGAATACATCTGGCTTGTTACCATGCTGTTTTCCATCTATTACATCAGCTTTTTTCACTGGACCAGGATATAGCCACAGTGATATATGACTTTTTATCTTTTAAAAGTCAATTTAAGATCCAAAGTATAAGCTTCTAAATTATCATTAAGTTTTATGAAATTTCGTGAAATATTAGATTGAATAATGAATAACTTTAAACATTCCTGAAAAAAACACTGTTAACATTCATCCTCATGTTCTTCATACTTGCTCACTGAACGCTCTGCTCATTGTGATGGCTTTGTGCCGTCACTCACTAATATCTCAGGGCACAGATATACCTGAAGTGAGATTCACAGTCAATGTGAGTGAGTGTAAATCCATATTTCACACAGACTTCTTGATAATGTCAATGTTTGGGGCTAACTTCCTGTCAGATCTGATTGGATCATCCTTACTTTTCCTTCAGAATTTGGATAATAAAACGTCGCAGGATTAGGAGTGATGCCAGCTCTGCTATTTTCTTGTTGTTGCTCAGTCTTGCATGATTAGTGTTTTGCAGTTTCTTTATAGGAAGATTTTTAAGCCACTCATCCACTTTGTGAGGGGCAGCTTAATTAAAACCCGATAATATCATCTCTCAGTCCCCAGAGCAGAGCCCAGGTAGCTGCAGAGAGCTGGCAGTGCATCTGCTGGAAGGCTGATCTGGGAACCCTAGGGAGGAAAGGAAGGGACCTGCCATTTATTGAGCCCAGCTGGGAGTTTCCCTTATGAAGATTTTAATTATACGAGAATTTACATCTGTATATTTTTTGGCAACTGCGGATATTTTGGTTCCAGTAAATGCAAAATTTGTGACTCCTATTATAGTTAGAAGAAAAGGGAGAAATGATAGGAAATGGAGAAAAAGCTAGCATCAGTGCAGTTAAGAAAAATTTTTGGAAGCTTTGAGAAAGGCCATGAGGATGAGGAAAAGTAAAACCTAATTTTAGAATTGCAGTAATTTTAGAATTAGAGTAAGTTTAAGAGGAGCTATTAGAGGCGGGACCCAGGGAGGCAGAAGGACTGGGGACTATTGAGGGCAGTATGCATTCTTGGAGGTACTGAATCCCACACGCAGAGATTGGAGGACCAGCCTTAAGGGAAAAACAAGCAAGTGTCCTAGTACGTGCAATGCCTCAATCAAGCTGAGGATGTGAAACAAAGGAGAAGTTATCTCCCGAAGACTTTCTGGTGACATGGAATTCTAAATGCCCACGAATACTGAAGGACTTACTATTGGGCCGTTAAAATGGTAAAATACCAGCATTGTCTTATTTACTGTAAAATCAAGGAGTTGGCTGCATTCTTCTGCAGGCAGCAGTGAACAACCTGTTTCCCTGCCTTTTCCTGCTTCTAGAGGCTGCCTGCATTCCTTAGCTTGTGGTCCCTTTCCACCTTCAAGGCCAGCAATCACATCACTCCAACCTCCCCTTTTGTTGTCACATCACCTTTTTTAAACTCTTTCCTGCCTTCCCCTCACTTACAAGGACCCTTGTGATTTCATTGGATCTACCTGAATGATTCAGGATAATCTCCCCATTTTAAGACCCTTGACTTAATCACATCTGTAACGTCCCTTTTGTGATGCAAATTAACAGTCACAAGCCCTGGGGATTAGGATGTAAGCATTTTGAGAGCCATGATTCCATCACATAAACCCAGGCTGGTCTAAAGTAGTACCTAAGAAACTTCTATTTTACATTCATTTATACATTCAATATTTTTTCATTCACACCTGCTATTTGCAAGATAATGTTCTAAGCCCTGAGAGTATAACGTTGAACAAGATAGTCACAACTTCTGCAGCTCAATTATCTCCTAGGTTAGCTGATGGTCCCTCACCTCTTCACCTCTCCCAAGATATTAATCCATTAAAGCTCACTGAGTCTGTTAAATGGACACATCAGGCTAAGTGGAAAGGGGTAGAAAAGAAATACAAACTAAGATCTGTAGTCTCAAGGATTGTTCAGTCTAGCTGAAAAGATGAAATGCATACAAAAAAAAAAGATAAAAGCAAACAGATGGAAGAAAAAGGTGTCATGAATTTGCCTTGAGAAAGAACTTTCCTTGTATGAAAAACAAAGTCTTTGAGAGTACTTGGGGTAGAAGAGATATATTCTGCAGTTGTTGAGATCGGCAAGCCAAAAGGTTCCAAGAGGTAGAAAGTTCTGCTTTCATTGCATGAATGAGAAAAGAATGTATTAATTTGATCCTGAAAAGGAGGTGCAAATGGATAGAGGAAAAAAGTGGAATGAATTTGTACCAGAAGAGAATGTCTCAGGGGTTAGTGTCAGGGATGTGCCTATATTTGAGGTCAGGAGACCCTAATAAGGGGGAAGAAAAAAAAAAAAGATGAAAAGATTTGACATCATGAAGGCAAAATGAAGATAACTTTGAATGGAATCAATTCCTTCAGAGGGTAAAATGTATCCACTGGCAAATATCTGAATGAGTAGAAAATCTATTTTTCAGTGTAATTAGTGTTAAAAATAATTTTAATTAACAGCATTTACAAAGCCTGGTCTATCAGCAGTACATGTCACAATCGTGCTACTAAGCTGCCCTTGGCAACTAAGTGGGATATATCAACTTCGAAAGTCCTTGTATGGCTAATGGAGACATTTGATAAAATCTCCTTAGGGAGGGAGTAAAAGTCAGGATGAAACCTGCCAGCTTGGTAGACTCAATCCACAGTGAAGCCCAAGAGCTAAGCCACTTCCAGTTAAATCCCAGCACATTGCCATGTGGGGCTCAGAACCCGTTTCTGACTGCAGGCAGGAGTATTTGCTCATTGACCTCCCTGAGGATTTGGGAACTCCCAGAAGTTAATGATGGGCTTGACGACCAACATCCAGGTGAAGTAAAAAAAGCTTTATCAAACCAGCTATTTAGAATACACGACACAAACATCCAGAGGTTTGGAGGTAGCTGGTATTTGGGGTGAAGCTTTCCCCACTCTACCGAGCTACCTAAGAAAGATCAATCTAGCAGTGGGGTATCCATCTACCCTAGGGGATCCCGCACCTGGCATATGGCCTGCAGGCAGGTGATGCACAATGAAAGGGTGTTCGGTGTTCGGCTTTGTTGGAGCAGAGTCTCGCTCACGGATCTTTTCTATAGCAGACAACTCAGGCTCACTTCTGGACTTACATCCACGATGACTCTGCAGGACAAGCCTTCCAATCTGATGTTACACCCTTTCAAACTATCCTCAGACTTTAGTATTTCCTATGTTCCAGGATGCTTCCTATTCCCTGGAAAGCTACTCTACTCTGGCCTTGCCTTACTAATTTTTCTGCTTTCTGAACTTTCCTAGCATTCACTTTTGTGCTTGATTTTATACTATCACACATCATTTATTGATCACCTCCCTGCACTGCCTTAGCCTTTCTTGCTGTATGTAGTTTCCATTAACTCACACTTTCCATGTAGAAATGTCTTATACTATGGGATTCTGACATTGTATCTGGGAAGAAAATGCTGTGACCCAAGCGCATTGGTTAGCACCACAGTATTTTGGGGGTAAAGCTTGTCAAATGATAACATTAATTATAGCCCTAAAGCCATCCCCAATAATTTCAGTCTCATATGTAGCATGTTTTATTTTGTACCTTGGGTCTATTTGCTTCTATTTAATAAAGCAATAAAAACATTAACACAGAAGATACCTTGCCTTAATTCCATATCCCCAATGTTGACACTCGAGCAATGTTTGTGGTGTTAATCAGTTAACAGAAAGCATATTGCTAATAAAAATTAATTATAAAAAAGATAGCTCATTGGTTTCTCTATTCTCCTTTAAAAGTTAACATATTATTCTTAGTTTTATTTACTAATTTAAATTTTCATACCAGTCTATGTTAAAAAATAAGATGTCTTACTTCTGGTGGGGTGGGGTGGGAGTGTATGAGGGACATCCTCCTAACCCTTTTGTTTACCATGATTTCTTACAGGAAAACCTGCTTTGGTTCACTTAAATTTCTTTATACATGCATTTCCAGTTACTTGTGCAACTTATACATCAGTCCTACCTCTCATCGGTAGTTTTATCTTTAATCTCTACATTAGTCTATCTCTCCAAGTAGCTTTTAAGGTACTGGAGAGGTTTTCTTTCTACTTTTTATCATTGGTCACAGTGGCTGTTAAACTTATCTGAACAATGACTTATTAAAATGCAAACTCCCCCCTCATCCTAGAGAGCCCAGGAATCTGCAGTTCATAACAATCCAAATGGTTGTAATAAGGTGGTCTCAGGGGAAACACCATCCCATGGCCTGGCATCTAGCCTCCTCTGGATTATAGTAGAAACGCATTGTTTGTTCCTTTCTCTTTTTATCATCTATTAAAAGATAATTTTCAAAACAGGTAAAATTAGGACTCTCATGCTGACATAAATATGAACATGTGTTAAAGATTTGATTTAACTCATCAGTGAGGAAACTGACGAACTGTTAGGAGTTCATGGGGGGAATCAAAAAAAAAAGATACATTTATATATCAGGAATATAGAAATAAATGGGCAAATGAAGGTAAAACGGGCCTTTTCCATAGGGGAAGGAAGTCAACTAAATCTCCACTGGACAGAATTCACATAACCATAGAGAAGAATTATAAATTATATGCATTACTATTAGTTTACAGAGCTGTAAAGTGGCTCCAAGGCAATGAAAGACCAGAAGCATATAATTTGGAATTTAAACAATGTGCTGTTTTCCATTGAAGCACAATATTTTCCTACTCATGCTGGAGAGGAGTCCTAGATGACAGCCTGAATCAAAAAGCATGGAGGCCAGAGTCATCAGAATGTGGAAGGAAACCATCTTATGAGGCTGGAGCTCAGGGGCGGAACGTCAGTGGAACAGTAAAGAGGTGGTGCAGAGGAGGGAAGGGAAGCAGAAATGTAGAGGTAAGACAAGACAGTAAACATGCATGAAATGTAATGCACGGTCCTGGACCACCTAGGATTGGGCAGTTTTGTGTCATTGCTAGCTCTTCCTCAGAGAAAAGCCAACTCATTTCTCTGGTTCTTTAGCAATACCATTACATAACTGTCCTGATGACAAGAGGGTCATGACTTTCCCTTTTTTGAAAGTTTGTGGTTTGAGTCACCTCTGTTTAGAAACCTCACCCAGAGGACACAGATGGTAGCAAGAGATGACTTCTGTGGGACATAATTTAGGTCATCAAGTCCCCATTTGACATTTCAATTATATTCTTGCTTTTAAAGCCCTGGGTGTATCTGTATCTTAATATGGCCAAGGAATTATAAAGTCATCTTGTGTCCCTTCTGTGGGCACAGGGCATTGCAGAAATAAAGCTGATGGAAATAGTCACATGGTTTGACCAAATGGCATCGTCAGCCTCTTCAATCTGCCACATCCTTAATGCCATCAGCGTGGAGGGGCAGCTGCCAAGAGGTTGGACATTCCTTGAAACAGGTGCCTCCTTTTCCAGGACCCAAGTAAGAGCCGAAGATGCTTTCTTTAATGTCAGAAAGCACATCCTTAGGAAAACATGTTTGAATCGCTCAACAGGGGCATTCGGGTCTCAGTTCCGTAACCTAATTTTAGTTTGGGTTCTGAATCAGAAATTGTGACAATATTTAGAAAATCTAGACTTGAGAGATCCAAAAAGGAGTAGTCAGGGAATTAAAAGAAAACCCTATCATTGGAGGGAACAAGTAATTTTTGTATAATGCAAACTTGACCATTTTATTCCCCTTCTTCAAACACTTAGTGGATGTTCATTTCAGTTAGGATAAAATCTAAACTCTTTGACTCCGCTGACAGAGCTATGGCATTTCTGTGCCTTCTATGCCTCAGCTTATCACTCTTCTTTCAGTTTTTGAAACACTCTATTATTCTCTCTCACCTCCCATACCCCTGCCCCACACCCTGGCCTTAGCACACGTTGTGGCCTCTGCTTGAAACGCTCTCCCAGCCCCGTTATTGACCCTATTGACTCCTACTTGGCTTCAGCTTAGATGTCCTGCCCCCTGGGAAGCATTCTCTCCCTCCTCCAATCTGGGTTAGGTGTCACCCTGTGTTTTTCTATTGCCTTACATTTCTCTGATCAAAGCATTTATCACCCTGTATTGAAATGTGCCTCCCAGCGAACTGTAAACACCAAGTGGAAGGCTAGGATTTGTAGTTATTTTGTTCAACATCACATCTTCAATTCTGGAAAAGTACCTGGAGTGTCACTGGAACTTACAATATTTGTAGAATGAAGGACTAATTGAGTGAGTAAGCAAAAAAATGGATGAATAAATAAATGATTGAGTGAATTAATGAATTAAGTGAGTGAATGGATATACAATCAAGGGAACTGGATAGTTTCCCTGAGGTGAATAGTAAAAAAGAACACATGGGAAAGATGATCTTATAAAGGAATCAGTAGGTTTATTTTGCTCCAGATGGCAGAGTTAATCCCCAAAGCTAGAAGATGCTTGGAGTGAAGTTTCTGCTCAAAGGATTTTTTTCTAAAAATAGAGCAGCTTAACAATGGAGCAGATCACCTCAAAGGTAGCTATGCATGCAGAAGAAAAGATGAGATGTGTGGGAGATGTATGGGATGCTGTGTGGGGATAACCAGGGACTGAGGATGGGGAATTAGGGGGCTGGGGTATCTGCTATATAGAAGAAACTAGAGGAGATAGCTTATTTAATCATCATTCATTCATTCAATGAACATTTACTGAGCATCCGGGTTCCAGGTACCGAGGTAGATGTCGGAGATTTAAAGTTCTATAAGATCCAGTCACTGGGACCCTGATGCCAAAGTACATATATTCTAGAGGAAAAGAAGAACACACAGCCAAGCGTGTATAAAACTGCTATGATAGAGGTATGTGCAGGATAATAGAGAGGGGACCTTAACCCACCTGGTGGGGGCAAAGGAAGGAGGAAGATACCAGGGAGGGCTTCCTATAGGAGCGGCTAACTGAATTAATCCCTGCAGTGCAAGACATGCTAATAGATACAGTGGGGGTCATGGTGGGAGGGAGGAGGTAAATGTGGGAGAAAAAGAGGAGAGACTTTCAGGCGGAGATGAAAGCTTGTAAAAACAGTTTAGTCTTACTGTAGTGAAAAGGTCAAGGTCAGAAGGAAGTGGCTGCAAAGTTCATTTAAACTCACAATTCTCTGAAAAGTGGATGGGAGTCAAAGACAGAAGCTCCAAGTGTAAAGAGCTGACTTGCATAGGTCTGGATCTTGAGGGTTCAGTGTACGAATGCCTTAGGGAAAAGCCCTTGTACAGAACTGATTCCACTGGGGCCACCATAACCTTTTTAGGGCTCCTGTCCCATGCCCTTACTCTGTGGCCATCTGTCTGAGGACAGGACATCCTAGTGCCACTTGTGAAAATAAATCTTTTTTGGACAAAGGCCACAACAGACCCATGTTGGCATTCACACCCTACAGCAACGCAGCGAAGGGCGAATACCTGCAGATCAGGGTCACCACTTGATGTCAGCTGTTTGGTGAAAGGTTGGGGAGTAGTGAAGAACTGTTTTCATGGTGAGCCTGATAGGAATGAAAACTTGATGATTTATTCAAGTAGCAACTCTTTCACAATGTGGTCTAATAGAAGCTAACACTGTACTAGCATAAGCGACAGGCCCAGTTCCAAGTGCTCTGCACACATCAGCCACCTAAGAGGTAAATACCATTATCCCCAGTTTATAGGTAAGGAAGCTGATGCCCAGGGCACATAGCTGGTGTAGAGCAGAGCTACTCAGCTACTTTTCAGACTCAGGCCGTCTTGGTTCAGAGTTCAGCTTCCTGATTGCTACTACATTCTGTTTTTCAAAGCAGGAAGAAATGAAATCTCATGAAAAAAGATGCCATTTTCAGACAAAATGAGCAAACTGGATTGGGAGTGAAAAGAAGAATCAGTCTCAAGAAACTTGGGGAACCAGCCTTTTCTTATGCCACTTCTACCCTTGCTCCCTCTACTGTCACCCCAGCAGCCTTCTGATAGATTCTGGAACATGCCAGGCTCTTTCTTGCTTCAGGGCCACCATTCTTGCTGTCGCTTCTGCCTGGAATAGTCTTCCCAAGCAATGCGTGGCTCCTTTTCATCTTTTAAATATTGGATAATGACTTCCCTGGTGGCGCAGTGGTTAAGAATCCGCCTGCTGATGCAGGGGACACAGGTTTGAGTCCTGGTCTGGGAAGATCCCACATGCCGTGGAGCAACTAAGCCCATGCGCCACAACTACTGGGCCTGCGCTCTAGAGCCCGTGCTCTGCAACAAGAGAAGCCACCGCGATGAGAAGCCCGCGCACCACAACGAAGAGTAGCCCCCGCTCGCCACAAATAGAGAAAGCCCGCGCACGGCAACAAAGACCTAACACAGCCATAAATAAATAAATATATTTATATATATCGGATAACATGCCACCTTCTCAGAAGGGACTTCCCTGATGACCCCTGAGGGAACTGCCCCCTTCAACTCAAGTCCATCGCATCACCATTTTTATTCCTTTTGCTAGTGTATTTCATACTCTGTATTTACTTTTGAATGTGACAGCTTGTTATGAACTGAATGTCTCTGTCCCTCCCAAACTCATATGGTGAAGCCCTGACCCCCGATGTGACGAAATTTAGATGTGGGGCGTTAGGGAGGTAATTGGGTTTAAATAGATCATGAGAGTGGGGACACTATGATGGGGTTTGTGTCCTTACAAGGAGAGGAAAAGAGACCACTAGAGCACTTTCCACCGTGGAAGAACACGGAGAAACTAGCTGTCTGAAAGTCAGGAAGTTCCTTTCTAAGAACTGAAGCTGCCAACACCTTGATCTCGGACTTACCAGCCTCCTGTGAGAAATAAATGTGTGTTTGTGTAAGTCACCCAGTGTTCAGCATTTTTTTTACGGCAGCCCAAGCTGAATAATACACAATTTAACTGTACATTGTTTATTTGCTCCTCTATATTATAAACTCCCCAAGGCAGAGACCACACAATTCTTTAAAGGAAGGTTTCACAGCTGTAATTTGCCACTATTTCCACAGCACCTAGGAAGGAAGAATGACTAGCCTCTGGGGGGTTTGTCTTAAGAGTGTCTACTAAAATATCCAGTTGTCTAGTTATCTCCTCAACTTCTCAAATAGCACAAATTCTATAATGTTTAAAATTTAAAGTATCTGTTAATCCAAGAGGGATAGATTAGATCATCTCTCTGGAACTTTAGACATCCCTTCCACAACTTTTCAAATAGGCCATCCATTCCCAGACCATCCCAGCTTCAACAAATTTTACTTTCACTGCATGTCAGCCACCCTCAAAATGGCCTAACTCTTGCCCTTGTTACCATTCATTATTTCCTTAGAGTTCTCAAGCACTAGAATCATAGTTATTTACTTCAACTTCCAACTCTTACAGGTCTCTCAAGCTCTCCCTCATTGAACCCTTACCTTCTTCTGTTCTCTGAGAAATTGCAGGTTCTTTCAAGTCAGGTCTCTCCAAATCTCAAATTTGAAACCAAACTTTCAATCCAAATTTGGCCCTGTGATTAATCATCTAAATCAAAGGTCAGCTAACTATGGCCCGTGGCACAAATCTGGCCTGCATCTGTTCTTGCAAATAATGTTTTATTGGCACACAGACATGCTCATCTGTATACATATCTTTTACGGCTGCCTTCATGCAATAATGGCAAAATTGAGTAGCTGCAGCAGAGGCTGTGTGACTCAAGAAGCCTAAAATATTTACTATCTGTCCTTTATGAAGAAAATACCAAACTCTGATCTAAATTATGATTTCATTATGAACAGTGAAAGATGATCCTCTGGTGTCATAAAGAAAAATTTTTTAAATTTTAGTTATTGCTGTCTAAAAGAAAAAGAAAAAAAAGCAAATTGAGTTTTTATTTATATTTAATTACACATAGGCATTGATGCTCTTAGTTCATCTGAGAGACAATCATCTGTCATAGGAAACAGAGAAGATACCCCTGGGGAAGAGGAGAAGGTCCACAATCTGAAGAGGCTTCCAGAGGCAGCCTCATTCAGTCAGTCACCGTCAGCATCTTATAACACTGTCTAGTTTATGTGTCCCTGGTGAGACTGATTTAGATAAAATATTATCTAGCAATACCTTAGGTAAACTTCAAAATGGACAACTATCTTTCAAATATTCCTGCAGGGAATGATGAACAATTACAAAAATGATGTGAAGAGTAAGAACTTGGAAGGGCACAAGTGCTTTATCAGCCATATTATGAGGTATATAAAACAGTAATGATATAATCATACATGACAAGAAGTCAGTGAAAAAAGTCCTGAATTATTAGACTATTTGATATGCAAAACTATATCTACTATCATTAATGTTGAAATTTTCCCCACTTGTTATTGGTGCCTTGAGCAAGGACAATATGAAGCTAGTACTATTAACAAGACATTTACATTTCAGTATCCATGACATGAAAACAACGTTCTATAATTTAGGGGTGATTTTTAAATAATTCAATATTTGATCCAATACTTCATTTTACTACACTTTGTGATATTTAGCAGTATTTTTGATAACATAAAACAGAAGTTTCATACCATTGGTCAAACATTTTTTTTTCTTGCTGCCAAGAAAGGAGTTAAAATAACAGATGGAAAGTAATATGATGATAAACTAAAATACATTTATTTTTCAACAAATGTTTTTAGGAAATTCCATAAATAATTCTGTGGGGCTTTATTCTATATGCATTATATGAAACTACAGATGTTTCTGAACGTCTCAACTAATGGTATTTTTTCTAAGTTCTATTTCAGAAGTGAAACAAAGAAAGTACATTTCAGAGGTCCACTAAAATAATGAATCAGATAAAAAGATCTATTCTCTACAGAAAATTACTTCTATGACAACAACAACAATAATCATAACAATACTAATATTGTTTTCTTGCACAAACTGTGTTAAGTTCAATCACCACTGGAGTAGTTGAGACTGAAACAACAACAGTTACAAGTCAAAAGGATTCTGGAGGATACTTCTGGAATTTCGCTAAAAATTCCTCCCTACATCACTCATATTCAAATGAGTAAGCCTGTTTCTTCCTGCCATAAAGGAACCAGAAGAGTTCAAAGGATTATACGTGTCCTTAATAATGAAGAATGATGCTCATCAGGTAATGACAGTGACGATTCAAGACCTTTAATATACAGGGTATCCTAAATACCGTTTGCAAAAATCATAAGAAACTGATACTAGATTTTGATTATTTAAAGATTTCCAATGGATTCTGAATAAAATGCAATCAAATTTAGAAAGTTTATTTACAAAAGAGCTTTAATACTATTATAGAATACTTGATACGATTCCTAAATTGTTCTTAAAAGGACCCAACATTTCTAAAGTCTGATTTCACACTGCAGAGTCCTGAATATTTTAACTCACCATCTGCTTAAGCACAAAACTTTTAAAATTTGTTAAGTTTTTGCCTCTCTCTGTTTCTGTCTCTTCCTCTCTCTCTCCTTCCTCTTTACTATGGACAATTTCAAACACCCAAAGAAAATATGTAAAACAGTTCAGAAAGTCCCCATGTGCACACTGTTCACCTACAACCACCATCAATTCACAGCCACTGTTGCTTCATTTGTATCCACACATACTCCCTCATTCTAACATTGGTCTATTTGAAGCATATCTCAGACATAATAACATTTTACTAATAAATATTTCAGTGTGTATTTCAAAAGACAGAGGTTGCTTTTAAAAAATATAACCATAATGTCATTATCACAGAGAGAAAATTAATAATAATTCTTCATAGGTCTCTTGATCAAGTATGTATATTGTTAATACACTAAGGCTATGCTCCACCAAAATTTGTCTTCATATTACTACCACAAAACCCAATACGCTTACCTTTAATGTCGAACTCTTTTACTGAATTTGCAACAGCATTCACAATAATGTAGAATATCTCACTTTTGGTAGAATGCACTTCCAAACGCTTTACTTTGATTCCATAAATTGCACAAAAGACTCAAATAATTATTGTAATTATGTTAACGGATATTCTATTGAAAGCCTCTGATGACACTAATATAAAGCTGACATCACTTCCTAGTTTACTAAGTTTTTCCTATGCTCATGAAACCAACACTTATATAGCAATTACTTCAGCTTTCATAAGTGCACAAGAAAATGTGGAATTGAAGGTACGTAAAACTAATACAGAAAATAGAACCATTTGATCTAAATGAAAAGTCATGCTTTTATAATGCATGTAAACACAACTCACTCAAACAGAGGATTTCTGAAAAAACGTCTGTCCTTTGAAGTAGATGCTGACATTTCTTCGGCAGATCTGAATATCCTGGATTTCAGACAGTCTGTGATATCATTGCTGCTCTCCTCAGATGAGACCATGGCAGGGACTGGAAGAACAGAGTGGGTGGCTACCAAACCCATCCTGACTTACTTCAATGCACATTAAAAACAACGTTTCAATTCACAAAAGGAAAACTATGGGACAAATACTAAACCAGACAGGGAACTAGAACGATAGGCATGAATGGGACCGTCTCAGACAAACTAGAATGTATGGTCATTTACTCTTCAAATTTCCATGAATAGAAATGCAGAGATAGCTCAGACCAACTTGTTTGGCTCTTGGATAGAAGAAGCTAAAAGTGAAAACTATTGTTTAAAAGGAATGCTGAAGTTTCTCTAATCAACTTCACTGAAAAAATGGTTGATTTCAACTAAATGTTAGGTATTAAGGGAAAACAATTTGAATACATTACTTCTTACTCCGGTGAGAATGACTAACAGATAACACTCCTCCCAGAGTCAGCTTCTTTCTAGATCTTTAGTTCAATTATTTTTCTCATTGGTGTACTGGTATAGCTTCAGGATTAGTTAGAGGAACAGTTCTTATTGAGTTCCTGAAACCATCTCACTTAAGCCAAGACCTATGCTTTCCAAAATAAAACAACTGCACCAAAACCCAAAACATCTGCATCTTCCACTGTGCAAGCGGCAGTTAAACTGTTTTCACTTGCTCTGCTCTTCTACTTGTCAGCCTCAGGCTTGCTGGTATCTGCATTCTCTCTGAGATTATTCTATCAATTCTTTGTAGTTTATTGAAGCATTTCTCCGAGAGATGTTTCTTCACCTAGTTGACGTGAGGGCATGACATCCTGATTACTTGCTCTTGCCCTTTCTCCTGCCTTTCCTTTCTCATCCTTTTGCCTCTTGGAGATTAACCCATGATGAAATGAAGCATCCAGAGAACTTCAAGCAAAGGTCCTAGCTCATGAAAATCACATCACACACATAACACGTTGCTACTGCAAACAGGGGCAATCCCTCCACCAGAGAGAAGGGATTGGTTCACACACTAGATCATTATCTGGTAGCGGCTTTGGACCATGCTGGGAAATCGCCCAGTCAGTGGAAATAATAGTAAGAGGAGAAAACATGTTGAACACACTCAATAGTACGTGGCGCTGCATCACCTCATTTAGCCTCACGATCTTCAGGCAGAGTGAATAAAATGAGCCAAACTTTACAGACGATGAAACTAAGCCTTAGAGCCTTAGTGTGAAATGGAGCAGGCATTCCATTACAGAAGAGCCTTGGAAAATCTTCCATTTTATGGGCCAAGGACTCTTTTAAGATCCACGTGTAAAACTGTTCCTTCTCATGGCAAACAATTAGATTGTGACAATTTTGAATTCTGCATGAGCCTTGTGTAAAGATTAAGAACCCACCTCTGCTCCCCCTACCTGCCACCTGCCCCCACGATGTTTTTGGGTTCTGGAAAATGGCTTACTACAAAGAACCACGCTTCCTCAGATGAGTTAGATAAGACTCATGGATGCCCTCCTTGTTTGTCTGTGACAAGACCAGACACACCTCCTCCAACTCCCATTCTTTGCTTCACAAATGATTAGCTGAACTGTTTGTCCCAAAAGATCAATTGGGACAAAATGCCCATTAACTTGATGAGATCAAAGTTTGCTTAATTAAGCTTTATATCTTCCCTTCAGATTCCTGAAATTTGATCCATTCTCAATCCCAACGAGCCAACAGTCCCCTTCTTAAAGGCCCCTCCCAGGAACAGGCCGGCCTCAGCGTAAAACAGTCTCTGATCTACGGTCCAATCAGACCATCTCCACCTTCTCATCTCACCTCCCTACTGGGTTCTTTCTAGCCTCGTTCATTCCTCTTTTCTGCTTGAGATTTGAGATGCAGATCTACAGTCAGGCAGTGCCCCTACTGCAATAGTCCCATCCTCCCTCTTGTGATAATCCTTTCAAATAAAGTCTCTACTTACCTAAGTCTGGGTTTGTTTTGGTTTTAAATAGACTTGATTTTTTATAGCAGTTTTAGGTTCACAGAAAAATTGAGCAGAAAGTACGAAGAGTTCCCATGCCCCCCCGTACCTAGAGAGGTAAACCTCTCCTATTATCAACATCCCCCATCAGAGTGGCAAGTTGTTATAACTGATGAACCTCCACTGACAAATCATTATCACCCAAAGTCCATAGCTGAGGTTATGGTTCACTCCTGGTGTTGTACATTCTATAGGCTTTGACAAATGTGTTATGACATATATTCAACACACAGTAACATCATGCAGAGTAGTTTTACTGTCCTAAAGAATCATCATCTCTCCTTCTTCCCTAACCCTGGACAACCACTGATTCTTTCACTTTCTCCACAGTTTGCCTTTTCCAGAGTGTCATATTGTTGGAATCATACGGTACGTAGCCATTTCAGATGGGCTTCTTTCACTCGGTAATCTGCTGAAATTTTTTTTTTTCCAATTTGGCAATTGGTAACTGACAACACTGATCCTGAGTCGCATATCTTAAAGATACTGAATTTATATTTCTAGAAGATGCATTATGCATATTGCAACAAGGGAAGCATTTGCAAAGGTCCTATGGAAACTCTCTTTAGATAGAAATTGTGCTTACCTGCTGTTTAATGTTTCTATTTGAAATTGAAGAAGGAGCTCCCCCTTCGTGTGTCAAATGAAAGACAATAGTTCTGAGGGGAAACTGCTTCATGGCCAGCATTTCTGCCCCAGGGGAGGCTATAAAAGGGGCAACCGGACACAGTCACTGGGTTATGCACACAGTCCGTGGCAGTGGGGAGAAGTGGGTTTGCTGTGAGTCTAATGAAGCATAAGTTCCAGGGCCTCTCATTTTATAGTCGCAATTTTGTATTCTTTTTCTTAAGCGCGTCTCCCAAATGTACATGCTTCATGTCCTCCTAAACCATGGGTCCACCTCTGACTGTAGGTTATGACAAATTCCTCCCTGCCTGTGTCTTCATCCCAATGAGCTTTACCAGCTTGTGGCCCAGGATTTCTCAGACAATCAAAATAAGCCAATGTCAGCATTGAAAATCGAGCAGGTAAGGGAATGCTGTGCAGTACCATCTTTACTAGGGGATACAGAGACAGAAGAAAACTCATCAGGGGTCCTAAATCTTCCATCTCATCCTGTTTAAAAGCATCAAAGTGAGACTCGGCCCCAGGAAGTACTCACTTCTATTTCATTTGGGTCTAAAATTGATTCCAATCTAGGTCTATCTATTAAAGTAACCATGCTAGGCTCTTGGAATAATTATAGTCATAGATAAGCCAATTAAATTAAGAAAAAAACCCTGTTTTTATGCCTCCTGTAGACCTAAAATCTGAAGAAGTGCTGTTGAACTTCAGGATAGAATCAGGGTAGGTGGGACGCCGTCGAATTCTGATGCGTAACCAAATCATCAGCACTACTCTTAGAAAAAAGCAGAGTTAATGCAGTTTGCAAAGTACCTGCTATATGGATGGGCCACACAGCAGCCCATCCTCCAAGCACTCCCACCCCACTGCCATCCTTCCTGCCCTTCCAGGAATTCCTCTGGTGCCTATAACCCAAGAAGCCACATAGCCAAGCCTGAGAGTCATACTTAACATTTACAGATACTGATAATGCTACAGACGCTATGATTGATGCTTTTCATGTAGTAACTCATTTAATCTGTTGAGGCTGTGGGAAAGGTACAATAAATATATATCCTTGTCTCCCAGTTTGGAACCAAATGAGAAATAAAACCCAGGAAACAGACAGAAGGACCTTATTTGTTTTCTCTGTTTTAATGTCAGTGTTGTTACCTATGACTGATCTGAGGACACGGCTTTAGCCATCTAGCCATGAACTTCACCCCTGAACTCACTAGACTTGGTCCTTCAGGCACTGCCTCAGCTGGTCAGTTGAGCTCTTCCTGCTGAGGTTGAGCCTGGGCTGTCCAAGTACCATGTGGCTGAGGAGAAGGGCTGGTCCCCCTGGAAAGAGCGTGGAGGGGGAGGACAGGCGGAAGAGAGGGAAAGAAGGAGATAGAGAGGGAGATGGGGCAGAGAAGAGAGAGAGGACTGGGTATCCGACTTCTTCTCCCACATTCACTCACTCAGAGAAGTCACCCCTTATTGGGATTGATAGTGGAGCTTCTGATGGAAGCCAGCAGTAAAACTTTACCCAAACTCCCCGTGTATGAAGACGAGGAGGCCAAGAGAATGGAAACCTTCCCTATTATAAACCTTTAGCTAAAGCCACGGGATTAAAAAGATATTAATTTCTCCAATTTAGACACGAAAAAAACTGAGGCTAATGTGCCTTTAAACCTTTGTCCAAGGGTGGCATTTGTAAATGGCAAAAGCGCTCAGGTCAGTCTGACCCCAAGGACCATGCTCTATGGTCACTATATGACACAGCAGAAGCATATCACGATGCATAAAGTGCTGTCACCCTGCTTAACTCATTTCACTCTGTTGAGATGAAGACTGCTATGTTGTAGAAGATCCTGAACGTTGGAATCGCCCACCCATGGCTGGGAGTCCTAGCTCCAATCTCTCTACGTGTCAGCAAGACACTCCTGGAAATTGGCAGAGGCAGTGGTTAATTCACTGGGTTGCTGTGAGAATCAAATAAGATGGTGAAGATTAAACCCCTGGCACATAATAGTGGACCAATACAAAGATAACGTTAATGATCTTTCCTTTCCCCACTATTTTATAGGTAGACATATCTCATCATTCCCTTTCACAGATGAGTAAACTGAGGCTGCGGAAGATTGAATAATGTGCTCATAGCACTTACATCTGGGCTTTGAACTTAGAGTTTTTGATGGATTTTGACTAAATCCATTTAGTCAAAAAATGCTAGGACATAACTACGTATTTGAAATTAGACTTAAATTTTGAAAGATGTAAGAAAAATCATGATTCCCTGCTTTTGAGGAAATTTAGTTCTGAAGAGCCAAACCAGAAAGCTTTTTTAGATCTTGGAAGCTCTCTTTGCTAAGCCACAGCAGGCAGGAAAGTTAGAAGTGGCTGAGTCCTGGGAGCCTACCTCATGCAAGCCCTGGGTTTTGCAAATGAGGCTCAGAAGCTCCAGCAGAATGGAGATGGACCTTGCCTAGGATTTTGCAGGGATCAAGTTGGGACTAAAACTCAGTATCACCTAGCATTTTCCCAGACCCCTGGGAGGCTTCATCCTCCTTTAGGTACTCATGTTTGGAATTCCCTTTGCTCATTAATGGGCATATATGGTTCTTCTTGTATGAGATGGCCCCTTTCATTAAAACATGTGTCTTCCTTTGAGCCATCAGTCTGGAACATTTACCTCTGGTTTCTCTGATTCAGTCCAAAGTGCTTCAGCTTCTTTTGCCTCTCACAATCCTTTCCCTAAATGCTCATATGCCTTGGACTAGACGGAGTACATCAAGATTAGATTAGGGGACACAAACGCTTTATTCTCTAAAATTAAACTATGAGGCTGAAGTCTCCTTTCCCTCCATCAGGGTTTCCTCCCCACCTCTGCAGTCAGAGATATCCTTATGGGTTCTAATGATTTCTGAGGTGATCATAGTAATCAGATGATAATCTTATGCTAATTCTGCTGCAAAAACAGACCAGACGTCTCTACTGCATTAAATGTCTCCTGACACTCTGTTTAGTTCTGTGTTCCTATCGTTGTCGAAAACATCCATTGCAAAACTGTCCCCATGGACCATTCTGTCATCATCAAGCAGTATTTAAAGAAAATAGATTAATCAGGAATCTGCAGTTATAGGTTTCTCTGGGTAGTCCCCAATGATGGTTCACTAGGAAAGGGAAAAAGCTGTCAGAAAAATTGTAAGATGCCATCTCTTTGGAGGAAGAAATTACTATTTTCAACTCAATAACTTGTAATTTAATCTCTCGGTGATGTACAGGATCAATTCAAGTGCTTTGGGAGTAATAGTATCCATGATTTCGGATTTAAAGAAGAGATACAAAGAAAGGAACATGTGGCTTGTATTTCAGATTACTTGATTTAGTGGGAAGTAACACAGGCCTTGCGATAGAATAGACGTGGGTATAGCACCTGAGTCAAAGACTGTATAACCCTGGGCAAGTCTCAGTTTAATCATCTCTAAAGTAGGTTTATTAACAGCTTATGCCCTCTGAACCACTGAGGGATGAGATAGCATATACATATGTGTATCGTATATACAAGCCCTGAACAGAGTAGGTCCTAAAATAGTTTCCCTTCTCTTTAGAAAAATCCCAACTTATTTGCAGGTTGAAGTACTGCTACTAGTTTACTATACTACATTAACTATCTCTCAGTTATCCTTTGATCAAGATATGAGGTGGATGTTAGAGATAGGGGAGGGTTCAAATAAGAATTTTGAAGTTCAAGTTTTATTCCTGCCCTGGAATTACCTTCCTTGATTCTGTAGCTTACTTTATGCCAAGCATTTTTTCCTGAGTATTTTACAAATATTAGTATGTTTGATACCATAACAACCTTAGAAAGTGGTACTTTTACCTCACCCACCTTTTAAAATGAGGAATGAGGCACAGAAGTAACATGACCAGAATCACAAAGTTCATAAACGGTGTGGTCAGGATTTGAATCCGGGAAGGAAGACTTTGCTCTTTGTCACTCTACTTTACTGCTTTAATTGGAATTTCCCCACAAGAAAAACAAAAGTTAATAGTTTTCTCTACTCACCTATTTTAACCTACTTCTCTATATACAGTACTACATTTATCTATCTGCCATATGAACATATTCAACTATGTTCCCATTTACCTGGTTGTCTATAGAAATGATTTCTACTTTTATTCCTTAATATCTCTTTTTATCTTTGTAACAATATTCATTCTGAAAATTTAAAGTTGATTCTATTACTAATAACTGTACTGGGGAGGTGGGATTAAGCCTGCAGGCTATGACCTGTGATGGAATGGCTTGCAAATGACCACACCACCTACAAACTTTGTGGTTTTAACAAGTTCCTCAAGGCTGCTGTATCTCAGCTTCCTCATCTTGAAAATGAGGATAACGCTACCATCTCTCTCCATGGGAGATTGTAAAGACTAATGAGTTAATAGAACTCTGCCAGGCACATGCTTGTTCTCAGTAGAGAGAGAGCTCTAATTATGTATCTTTGTAGCTATCTCATTACTGCCTTATTTTCATCCAGAAATATTCAGCTTACTATAAGTGCTTTTACATACATTGACTAATTTTAAAATAACAATGTAAGGTAAAAATACCTGTTTCTCAGAACAAATGATCATAATATATTAAAAGTTGAATGGTGTCCCCAGATTGGTATCTTGGAGTCCTAACTCCCACTACATCAGAAAGTGACTTTAGCTGGAGATAGGGTCCTTACAGAGGCAATCAAGTTAAAATGTGGCCATTAAGGTAGGACTGAACTCATACCACTGGTATCTTTATAAAAAGGGGAAATTTGGACACAGATGTGCATAGAGAGAAGACAGTGTGAGGAGAAACATGCAGAAGATGGCCATCTGTAAGCCAAGGAAAAAGCCTGGAAAAAGTCCCTTCCTCACAGCCCACGAAAGGAACTAACCCTGGTGACAGTAGCAAGATGTTGAACTCAGAGCAGCAGAGAGTAGAATGGTAGTTTCCTAGGAGCTGAAAGATAGGGGAAATATAGAAATGCTGGTCAAAGAATACAAAGTTTAGTTATGCAGTATGAATAAGTCCTGGAGAGCTAATGTCCAGCATGGCGACTATAGTTAATAATACTGAATTGTATACTTAAAATTTGCTAGGAGAGTACATCTTAAGTGTTCTCACCACACACACACACACACACACACACACACACACACACAAAGACAAATGGAAACTATGTGAGGTGGTGGAAATGTTGATTACTTTGTGATAATCATTTTACAATGTATAAATACACCAAAACATTGCATAGTGCACCTTACATATACACAGTTTTTATTTGTCAATTATGCCTCAATAAAACTGGAAAAAATTAAGTTATAATTTAAAAACAAAAAAAGAAGAAATCAACCCTGCTGAAAGTTTGATTTTGAACTTCTGGCCTCCAGAATCATGAGACAATAAATTACTGTTGTTTAAACCACCCAATTTGTGGTACTTTGTTACAACACCCATAGTAAATTAATACAGAGTAATAAAATGAATTACCATGCTGGGTTTGAATAACTTAAAGAACCAGAACCAGAATAAGACTTAGTTTTCTGGTTCTGTCCCATGTGCTTTTTCTGGTAACCTGGATGCCTTCTGTCTAGCAGTTCATTAATTCTCCTCTGTTTTCACCTTCTGATCCATCCATTTTTAAAGTTAGCAGGAGCTGCCTGGTTTGGAATGTTGTGCATAAGGCAAATACCACAGGACAAGGTAAGAGTTCACTTTATGCCTGTAGGTTGCTCACACCTGTGTCAAGGATACTCCCTAATGTATTCTAACGTGAGATGTGACATTATCGAGTACTAGTTAGTTTATAATGAATAACAAAATCACAGTATTAGAGAGCTTAGATGCTCACAAAAATATCACCTTCAAAGCCAGCCTCTTTGACCATTTCCATCCCTTAAGTTGTTCAGGTATCACTCAAGCTGAGATTTCTCGGGATGCACCCCGCCTCCACGGCTCTAGCTCACCCAAGGAAGTATAGATACGGTAAAGGAGCCAGCACCTCTCATCTCCTCCTGGTTGTCTCAGGATTCAGGCCCCAAATGCTTTGTAAACCAAAATTCTATACAAATGTAGTACACTGTTTTCATAAATGCAGATTCAGACCTTGAAAATTATGTAATATAGACAGACTTAGAAATGATTAATGGCAGGCTAATGAGATTGTGTAAGTATGCAACCCATGAATAGAATCTTACAAAAAATGAACTGTTAGAAGATATTGCGTTTTGCCAAAATGCCATTCCTGTAAGGGCATCATGTCCTATTATCAGCTCAGCAGCATCAATCATGTGGACATGATTGTCAAAGGTGTCATCAGAATGACTCTAAATTCTGATAAGCTAACGCAGTCCTTTTACAAGACTTATTTTAAACTGTCTTGGTTCTTTGTCTCATTCTGGATCTTGAGAGCACTTCTTAGAAAAGTTTTCTCACATGGTCCAGGACCTAAAATCATTCTGTTGTCCTGAAAAATTCTCCAATATTCAGCATAGGTTCTCTTGTTCTAGAAGGATGTTTATATTGCCCGTGTGGGACATATCTTTGAGTTCTAGGCTTTATTACTCATATCTCCAAAGAGGGTTAGACCTGGTTACTAGCATGTCATGACACTTGATCAGGGGTCAGAAGCTAGGATTTTTTAGTAGTTTCAGGCCCAAGATCTATGGCTTTATTACCTGACTTCAGAAAACTTGGATTCTCAGCTCAGCACTGTCATATTTTGACCCTATATGCTTAGTAAATCATTTATATATTATGAATTTTTAAAAAATCAATGAGTTTTGGCAAGTATACACATATATATGTAATATATATTGATCCATGTTGGTACATGTCCAGTTATTTTTCATTTTTTCCCCTTTTATGGCTGAGTAAAAGTCTTTTGTATAAAAGTATGTGTGTATATATAAATATATAAAAGTATGTCTATAGACATACTTTTATATATATACATACAACTTTGTTAATTAATAAAATAAATAGAATAATTTGAACTTGGGACCTAGGTCCACTGCAACTAGCTTGTGATTTGAAGTAGGGCATTTGGTCCTTCTAACTTGTTTCTTTATCTCTATAACATGAAGAATAACCTCATTCTTCTCTCCCTGTTTAAAAGTTTGCAATAAGAATTAGACAAATTGAAGGCCTCAACCACACTAGTCCAGCCACCATCCTCTCCTGCTTGGACTACTGGTAAACACCACACAAATCAATGCATAGAATATTGTATATCTACAATGTATAGACATCAATGTATAGTACAGGATGTACTCTTTCATGTCTGGCTTCAACAGGTCTGTGAGATTCATCCACATTAGCCTGCTGACAGATCTTCTAGCTTCTATCATTCTCCAATCAGAAGCCGGGATGAACTTTTAAGTGTGAATTAGAATATGTCATTCCCTTCCCTAAAACACTTCAAGAGTTCCCCATTTCCCTTAGAATAAAATAGAAATGTTTACCAGGGCCTACCTGGACCTACCTCCCCTTCGCCCACTTGTCCTCACTTCTTCCCACTCTCCCTCCACTCAATATACTTTATTACTGTGTTTCCAACATGCTCCATTCAATCCCACTAGAGGATCTGAAGAATACTTCCCTTCTCTACCGCAAGTCTGCGTGTTTCTACATTTGGGTCTTGGCTTATATGTCACTTTCTCAGAGAGGCCTTTTCTCTCTCTGGCTAGGCAGACGATCACGTAGGGCACCCAGAAATTGTGCAATAATGATTTATTAGATTGATGAATAAGGGAGGGGTGAGAGTGTTTTGTACACTATAAAGCATAAAATGCATGTGGATGTTGGTTAGATTTTTAATAACAAATATACTTAATAAAATGTATACTTATAAATGAGACCATATCTTCATGGTCCTACGAATAAAAGACTGGCCTAGACCTTACATTTCAGAAGCTTACACTTCAAATGTAGAATAAAACAGAGAAGACTGGAAATTAATGATCCAGGAATGATAACTGAAAAGCACATTAGCCACGTGTTCGGAGGGTGAGCACCTGCCAAGTGGGAGGCTTCCTACAGGAGGGAAGAGGAGCGAAGTCCTGGGATCTGTAAGAGGATTGGATTTAAGTTTCAGGAGATAATGTGAGGGCAAGGACAACAAAATTACTGTTGCTGATTTCTTTTTCATTTTTATTTTTATAAATCAGAACGTTAGTGTATAAATTGTAAGTGAATACAATTTAGGATATTTCCTAAATAGACTCCATTTTCTTCTCTTGAAATTAGCAACTTTCTACTCTCCTGGTACTAAATGTGCTGGCTGCTACCCATGGCATGCTCGACATTCCGGGCCAGCAAACAGCTAGTCTCTAATTCTCCTTTACTTCCCCCAGCCTCACCAAGAGAGAATTGTGTTTGTTCCCAAACTTACGTATTCATGTTGCACTTATTTATTTTTTTTGCGGTACACGGGCCTCTCACTGTTGTGTCCTCTCCCGCTGCGGAGCACAGGCTCCGGACGCGCAGGCTCAGCGGCCACGGCTCACGGGCCCAGCCTCTCCGCGGCACGTGGGATCCCCCCAGACCAGGGCACGGACCCGCGTCCCCTGCATCGGCAGGCGGACCCTCAACCACTGCGCCACCAGGGAAGCCCGCACTTATTTATAAATTGATAAAATGTAGGTACAAAAAAAAAAAAGAATTGTTTCCATGAAAACTAAGATGAACCTTTTGGAAAGACTCAATAAGCGTGGTTTGCCTTTTTTTTTTTTTTTTCCTATTGACACAGGTATAGGTAACACAGTTGTAGAATATTTGGATGGGGCTGTAAAGAATCTAGACATATTCTGCATTAAAATGACCTTAGGTGTCTTCATGTTCTTCTATAACTTAAGGAAATAGAAACACAAATATTTGCTTTTAGGCACCTTATTTCTAGGCAAAGACAAACTTTAGATCTACATCAAAAGATAAGTGAAGTATAACTCTTCTGATCAATGAACCAACTAAAGGTTCTGACTCACAGGAGAAAAAAGTGCTTCCACTGAGCTGAATGCCGTCTTTTTTCCTGCTTTTTTGGAATTATAGTCAGTCATCAGAATGGAGAAATTGAGACTCTCAATTTAGCAATTGGTCACTGCTACATTCAATGGTCATTTCTCAGTCCTCTTCATATGTGAACTCAAGCTTTTGAAACAGTTAATTTCTTCCTCCTCCTAGAAATAGTTTCTTCGTTTTGCTCCCAGGAACCACTCTTTTCGTCCATGCCCTACCCAGATGCTTCCTCCTCCTCAATCTGTTTTTTTTCTGGTTCCTCCTCGTCTTCTCTACCCCAGGGCTCAATTTTTAGACCTCACCTCTTCACTCTCTAGACTAACCCCCTTGGTGATCTTATCTGGTCTCATGATTTAAAATATTATCTATACACTGACTCTCACACTTATATCTCCAGCCTAAACTTCTCACCTGAGCTCTAGATTTGTACATCCAGTTGCCTACTCTCCATCTCCATTTGAGTGTTTAATAGGCATCTCAAACTTAGCATATTAAAAACCTTGCTTCTCATCTTCCTCCACCCCAAACTGCTTTCCCATAGTCCTCTTCATCTTGATAAACAACAACTCCATCCTTCTAGTTATTCAGTCCAAAAAGCTTGAAGTCATCGTTAATTTCTCTCCTTCACAGCCTACCCTTGACCTGTCAATGATCTGACTGGCTCTACCTTCAAAAACCATCTCAAGTCCAACCTCTTCTTACTACTTCCTCTTCATTCAATTTACCATCATCTTGAACTCACATTTATGCAAAGTCTTCTATCTCCCTTCTTCTACTCTAGGTCCCCTGCATTGTATTTTCAACAAAGCAGCTGGAGTAATAATAAAAAGAGAAATAATAAAATATCTTCTTTCTAGGATTGCTGTGAAGACTAAATACAAGGGATTTAGAAGAGTGTATGTGGAGAGCAAGCAATGTATCTTCTCTAATGTTGTTTTTGTTGTTATAGGACAGAGCTATAGCAGTTTTTCCATTTCTCCCATGATTCTTAAATAGCAATTTTTTCCCCTGCATCCATAAATATGTTCATGTCTCTCAAAATATTTCCTTGAACCACATTATTCTTTAACCTTCTGGTCCAACTCTAATTTCCCTTTAACAAACAAGTTTATTTCAGAACTAGTATCTCCTGGTAATGGTTCCTCATCTTGCATTCATTCTTTGTCTGATCTTCTCCTCTTCTCTTCCATGAACTGTTATTCACTAAGTCACTGATGATGATGCTACAATAAACAAATCCACCCCAATGTTCTCTGCTTTCCAAAGTATAGGCTATACCTTTCTTTAAAGTCTCCTCCAGTGACTTCCCTTCTACGACTCTCTCTTGATTATTCTCTTACTCTTAGACAACTCATTTAATGTTCATACTTTCATATATTAATTGTTAGTGTTTATGAGGACTCTGATTTCAAAGCTCGGCCTTCTTCTATATGCTTATGCTGAATCATATCAATCAAGCTGGTGGTCTTTAAGTACCACTTATCATTCCTCAAAGATTTTCAGCTTCATATATTTATCTCAGATGTTTCCCTTGACCTTTAGAACACCTGAATGTGTTCCTCAGGATCAAAATTATCAAAACCAGGAGATATGTAGAATAATATTTATAGCAATATTATTTGTAATAGAAAAATAACTGGGAATAATTTATGTACATCAGCTGAAGTGGGGATAGTTTGTAGTATATACAACTTATATATAAACAGAAACTGTATTATCATATGTATACATATATTGATTGTACTGTCAATATATACATCGCATATATATCAATGTATAGACACTGACAGTACAGCCAGTCAATATACTGTTACACAGCAGGGAAGATGAATAAAGGATAGCTATTAAATCAACTTGGATAAAGCTCAAATAATAACAACAATACAATTGAGTGAAATAATTAAGTTATGAAATCCTATCTGTTATAGAAAAATTAAACATTTTATTGTGTAAGAATTATGTAAATGGTAAAACCTGAAAAGAAGGGAATGATTCTGGATGGTGGGACGGGATTGGAAAAAAGCATCAATATTATTGGTAACATTCTAGGTGTGTAGTGAGTTCACAAGTATTCTTTTCCTTACTATGATTCATAACTTGCTTATACATTTTACATACTTTTATATTTTACATAATAATTTTATAAAAAACCCCAAACCGAATTTATATTACTCCCAACCTAAGAGGTTTTTTTGTTTTGTTTGTTTGTTTTTTCTTTGTTTCCTGTCTTGGTTTATGTCAACATCATCCATCTTTTTGCTCCAGTTAGGAAATTTAACTGTATTTGTAAACTTCTTTTTGTCTCTCACATTCAGTATAACATGTCAATTTGATATGTTAAACATGATAACATAATCAATTTGATTCTACCCAGATTTAGCTCTTTAGTCTAACTTCTTATCTCTATTCTTTATCTTTATTCCCAGGGTAACTGCCACACTCAAGTTCTCATCATTTCTCCCACAGGAAATTCTGATAACCTATCAAATGTGCTCCCTGTCTCAGTAATTTATCCAAGGTCTTATTCTCAAACACAAGTTTGATTATGTCATTTTTCTAACTGAATCTTAGCCATATTTCCAAGTATCACAGTCTGATCTAATATACCTGCATCCCTCATCTTTTACAATTTGATGGCCATTTCTTTCTTTAAATTCTAGACCCTATGGTCCACCATTCTTCAAAGCACGGCCATTCATATCTTTGCCTCTTTTTGGAGTGCCTTTTTCTTCCTCCTGCACTGGCCTGGCATCTTCTTGTCATTTAAGGCTCAGACTAAGTACAGTCTTCATGAAGTCATCATTGGCTACCTCTGTACATTCATCATTCTTTCTCCTCTGTTCCCATTGCTCTCTGCATACCTGTATTACTGCACCAGCATCATTGTATAAGTTCATTCAATTATGATTTTTTTTTCTGCCTCCCGAACTAGACCATTAGCTTCTTGAAAATAGAGAGATTGCCTTATTTGTCTAATTCATCTCAGTATGTGTCAGTCTGTGTGTATGGCATGATTGCCCTCAATTTTCAATGAATATTCCAATTTCAAGATCCTGTTACTCTGACTGATTGACTGAACTGCTTGATGTCACGGAATACATGTTTACATCTTCTTAAGTGTCCTTTCAAAAATCTTAACTTACTTATTTGTAAGAAGCTCCTATTGGACGTAGGATACTACTAGGAACACGTTCATAAATATTGTAAGGGTTTATTCTTTATGAACAAAAGTATGCCCATATTGGTGAGAAAGACTGCAGGGACAAGGAAAGAAACCAATACACAGTCATTGCCTAGTATGTGTCAGGAACTAGGCTGGCCTCTTCTACACAATTTTGTTTAATTTTCCCAGTAACCTTTAATTACAGACCTTGCATTTTTCATTCAGTTGAGATGATAATGAAGCTCAGGGATCTTAACTACCTTGCCTAAGGTCACATAGTGAGTTAGTGTTTATAAATAAGGTTAGGTTAGGTCCTGCTGCAGTAAAAAGCAACCCCCAAATGTTAATGTCTTAAAACAATGAACACTTCTTCCTCACTCACTGTATATGTCCACTGCAGGTTAGCAAGAGTTCTCTGCTCATCATAGCCGCTCCGGGATCTAGGCTGACCAGCCCCATCTCAAATGTTGTCAGATACCACTGTTCACATTTTGTTGGCCAAAGCTCCCTCCCTGGCTACACCTAACTCCAAGAGGCCAGAGAAATACAATCCGAACATTTTTCCCAGAAGGAGGAAAGCAAGAGTTATTTTTGAAACAACACTAATGAGTGTGAAATTAAAAATTAAAACCACATCTGCTTAAGTTTATCCCCTTTTCTACCACACCAACCTTTTCATTTTTTTTCTTTATTTGGAAATATATTGAATTAAATTTTACAATGAAACCTAATACATGGTCCTTGAGGAAAGTAAGGTATATAGAGTCTCTATATTAGTGATTCTCGAAGTGTCAGTGTCTCGAAGTGTCAGGATCACCTGCAAACTCTAGGACTCCACATACAAAGTCAGAATCTTTAAGAGGGGGGAGAGTGCTCTTGTATTTGGGACAAACTTCCCTGGTGTGTGGCTTACTGGTAGGGGGCCACATGGGAGAGAACAGTGCTCTAGGTCTAAGGTTTCAATCCCCCACCAACTTATTCTAACTTGTCTTACTTATTACATATGTTTTCCCTCTCTTCAGTGCAAAATGTAACACATGCTTCTTATGAACATATGGTCCTCTCAGTCTCTTCTAAAGCAGAGTCACTCCTTCTCCCGAATGTTTTTGGGCACTGGAGAAGACAGAGCTTACTGAATAATGCATTTCATCGCTAGACAACTTGAAAGGGGCTCTGCTTAATGCAGCAGAAATTTTCAGATGATTCACTCTGGAGCCACTGATCAAAAGTACAGCTAATGGGGACAGGGGAGCTCAGGTGATTGATATCTTTCAAGGGACAGTGAGCCAAATCCCTATCACTAGGAAAGAGGCTGAGTAATGAAATCAAGTGTCAGGCAGGCAGAGAAGCCATTTTAGGCTTTAAAATAATTTAGTCATAGTACCCTGTAAGACTCAGACTAGATGTTACCATGTCCAAACGGATTCTACAACATTGGCATCGTGTTTCTGGGTCTGAGCTGATAGAGCCTCGTGGTGTTGGTGAATGAGGCAGGCAAGGAATGAAACTGACAGGGCCAGGAAAACATCAAAAATCCCTCAGAAACACAATGAAGGGGAAGAAAGTCAGCCCTCAACAGACAGAAAGGAGGCGATTCTCACAGAACTCCTGCATGCATGGCCCTCAGAGGGACTGCTTCGTTTCACTTGGCTTCTGTGACGATCAAAATGCCCCCTTAAAAAAAAAAAAAAAAAAAAAATGCCCCCTTGGCAGTGGATAAAATAAAATAAAGAAGGCAGAAATAAATGCCAAAACAAATTCATGCACAGGATGACCTTCCAAACGCTGCAAGGCCCAGCTAAGCTGTCCTCTACTGAAATGAACGGAAAGGGCAAAGAAAAAAATCTATAATTTAACTTCAACTAGAAAAATCTTTAAAATGAGCTGAGGCACTAAAATATTTGCCAGTCTCTTCTTTCTGATGATGACCTAACATTCAATGAATGTCTCATAATGTGTCAGGTGTTTTATATGCAGTTTCTCTTAGTATTTCATAATAGCATTGCAAGATGGATGTCATTGCCTCCAGTTCACGTCTGAGGAAATAAAGGTTAAGTAAATCACTCAAGGTCACATTGGAAAGAAGAACTGAGTCTGAGATATTTATTTTATTTTACTCTAAAATTCATCACATTTTTTCCCACACAAGACAACCCTTCAAAGTTGTATTAGAGTTAGAAAAATCCATTTGATGCTTCTAAAATGTCAATGTCTTCTCTGTCCTTTCTTTGATGTCAAGAAATGCACTTCATCCAAAATGGTTGGCTGGATATAAAAATGGCTGAAGACAAATGTTGTAAAAGCATACAAATGCATTTTTCACATCTTTAGTTTAATCAAGGTACAAGAACTTTGGTCCACAAAACTAGACTCCAGGTCTAGTGATCTAGACCTCTGATGTTCAGAAGTTATTCAGGGGAGTTGATGCTTCATTTCACTCTGCTTGAGTGTTTACCAGCAAGGACAATACAGTTGAGTTCCCAGAACCACCTGCCAAGGCATACGAAGAGCCTTACATAATCCCAGTAGATAAAGCCATAAAGAGTCCAAGGGCAACTACAGAAAGGAAAACCTCCTGTCACCAGACCTATTACATCACGTCAGCCTTGGAGAAAGAAGGCCATGGTTCTTTCATCATTCCAACATGAGACCTTGACAGAAATTCACTCTGAGAGGAGAGACTGCCTGTGTACCCTTACTTTGCCCCATAGGTTCAGATGGGACTAATCAACTTAGTACCTGCCATGGTGACATTGGAACTGGCACAACCCAGCAGGCTTCTCTCCACAAGACACCTTATCACCCATATGGTACTGTTTGATAAGAAAAGGTATGCCCCTCCTCCATCCCACTAAACAAGAATAAGACAGAGCAAGGAGTTTGAAGAGTGAGGTAAATCAGAAGGCTCTAGTAGTGATAGGTCATTAGATCAAAAACTGAAAAGCACACAGGTTCAGGGGTCAGACAGACGTGGGTTGTAACCTGAACTCTGCTACTATCTAGCACAGTGATCTTGGACAAGTTACTTACCCTCTCTGCACTTCACAGGGTTCTGGTGAAAAACAAACAACATAATGTTTTCAAAGAGAAGTGATAAACATGTACACACTGCTATATTTAAAAGAGATAACTAACAAGGACCTACTGTATAGCACAGGGAACTCTGCTCAATATTCTTTAGTAACCTAAGTGGGAAAAGAATTTGAAAAAGAATAGATACATGTATACGTATAACTGAATCACTTTGCTGTACACCTGAAACTAACACAACATTGTTAATCAATGATACTCCAATATAAAATAAAAATTAAAAAAAAGAGTAAATACATAATACCAAAAAAAGGGAAGTGATATAGTGGAGTAGTCAAGAGAACTCTCTCTGGAGAGAGTTCTAGAGACCAGCTCTACAACTTAATATCCATGTGATGCTGTGTTAAGCAATTAAGATTACTTTCTAAGCTTCAGTTCCTTCATCTGTAAAATAGAGCTAACAGATATCACCTTGTGTTGGAGGTACACAGAGCGACATCAGTGGCACTTAAAAACAAAGCTTCAGTGAAAAAGAAACACACGTTACACATTATGTAAGACCACATCCAAACAAAACACACAGATGAATACAATGGAATGGTTATCTGTGGAATGGGGGAATGGGAATGGGGTGTGGAATAAAAAGGGATAAATGAATTAAATTAAAGGGGGGGCCTGTAGAGATAAAGATACAGGCCCTCTACAGGGGGCCTGTAGAGAGGGTTGATTGACTCAACCCTTTGAGTCAGAGGACTTCACAAATGTAATAACTGGGCGTATTTCCTGGGGTTGTTTGAAGGTTAAATGTGGAAAAGCTTGGAGAAAGTTTAGCAGAGAATCTGCTGTATATGCCCAATGGTAGTAACAGCTTTGTTAGATGCTTAAGTATGTAGCAATCCTCCCTCTTTTTGTCCCACCATGAAGCTTGGCCTATTTTTTTTTCTTTTATCTATCTATCTATCTATCCACCTATCTATCTATTATTTATTTTATTGAAGTATAACTGATTTACAATATTATATTAGTTTCAGGTATACTGCATAGTGATTCAATATTTTTATGGATTATACATCATTTAAGTTTATTATAAAATAATGGCTATATTTCCCTGTGTTGTACAAATACATCCTTGTTGATCCCAGGTTCTTTTTTTGAGAAGCAGGTTATTGCCAAGAGTGTCCGCCAAATTCAGTTTTCCATCTTTTTCACAATTCAGGTTTTTGAAAGTGGGAGACTACCTCCCCAAATTCACTATTCCTTTTGCAAAGGACACAAGCAAATAATCCTCTGGTGTAACACAGAAGACTAGACTTTGGCCTGTATAATTATGAGGATGATATCAGCTAAAAGTGAATTACATTAACTTGATCATTTCTCATCTTTGAAATTCAAAATGACTTGGCCTGGTTACATTTATTTATGCCTCAGACTATTAAGAGGGCACAGTGGTCTTGTCCCATCTAATCCTTTATTTAACTAAAATTAAAAATAATTTCTGAATTCCATTATTAATATCTTCCCTCTGTGAAAAGTATCTCCCTTGGCAGACCCTACTGACATTCAGTCTAGACACTGCTGGGGGAACTCACTTCATGAATATCAATAAATGTGTGGCATAGAGATGGGAGAATATTAAATTATTTCTCAGAATTTGACAGTTGATAAAATGCTAGTATAATAATTAAAAGTGCAGGATGTTTAAACGCTAGGTAGGTGTTCCTCAGTGCAGCGATGCACATTGGTCATATGAGAACAGCATCTTTGTTAGAAGGTAGCTTAAGGAAGAAACTTAACCTTACTTTCAGCTCGTTTTGGTCTTATACCTTCAGTGAATCCAGAAAGAGAGAAAAGGGCTTCTTTTCAAAATGCCATTGACAGATAAGGTTATGCTCTTGATTTAGGAAAAAAAATTAAAAATATATTTATATAATTTCTTGCCATCATTTTCTTTTTCCTCCAACAGCAGATGACTTTAAATGCTAATGGATTAATTAGAGGGCAAAAGAAGTCTGCCTGGTTACTGTCCTCGCCTTCACTTCCACCATCCTTCCTAACCCTCATCTGAGGTCTGCCCCTGCCCCAAATATTCTTATTCAGTTGTCCTGGGTAGGAACTTGGGCTTCAATATTTTTAAAGAGTTCTCCAATTCTTTCTAATGTACCATCAAGGCTGAAGCCAAAGGAGCTAGAGCAATGGTTCTCAAACTTGAGTGGGTGTAAGGTTTACCCGGGATGCTTACAAAAAATACAGATTTCTAGGATACACCCCATGGGAATCTGGGCAGGACTTGAGAGTCTGCATTTTTAACAGACACCCAGGGATTCTGATTCAGGTAGTCCAAGAATCACATACTGAGACAACTAGGCTGGTCATATTTTTCATTTTCAGCTTAAACAAACCCATGACTCCAGCTGTTGAAGGAATGCAGATCAAAGGGCAGGACTACATTCTGTGGCCTGCAAGCAAGATACGTTCAATGCAGACAGCCAAGTACATCTGATGATGTTTGCAGGAGCCAGCCCAAAAGAATATGGGGAAAGAGATGTAATATTTATCAGGCACTTAGCATGCTCTAGGCATGTCACAAATGCTCTCTAACTTAAGTCTCAAAGCATACAGGTAGAAAGAAGTTACATAGCCTTCCCTAGATCTCCTGCTGAAAAGAAGAGAGATGGGGTTCATCTTAGGTTCTCTCTAACTGCAAAGTCCCTGAAAATGAAGGGCAATGGGCCAGGGGCTAAGATATCTCAATACCAGTCTCTGATTCTTACTCTTCCTCCTTCCTGTATGTCATGAGGCAATCACCCAAACGCTCTCAGTTACTATCTCAGCATCTGTCAGGTTGGGAACGGGGTGGGGTTAGGGTGGGGGTGGTACTTGCCTCTGCCTGCTTCAGAAGGATCATGGGAAGGGGAAGATACATGAGTTGTTACCCATGAAAGCACACGAGGTTTGCTGGAAGAAAACTATTATGTAGACAGAGTAAGACTTTGTGTATGAGAAGAAAAATGCTAACAGAGTTGGACACCCTTCTTCAATTTGTTACTTTGCCTATTTACTCATTCATCAGACATTATATCTAAACACCCATTGTTTTCAGAGCCATGAAGGCTGAGAAGGGTACAGGCTCTCTATAGACGAAATATTTTCAGTTTGATGGGAAGAGGAGGAGATGAAGTGGCTGGGAGACAGTGAGGAACAGAGGAAGTAGAGTAGGGAAGGGAGAGAGCACGGAGAAGAGGAGGGAGAATGTGGGTGGGGGAAAGTTGGACAGAAATAGAACACATTTGTTTGTATGAATGTTTTAACATTCACAGAATGCTTTTTTATCCATTGCATCATTTAATTTTGTTCTTCTCAGACTTTCACATGCAAAAGAAATCACCTAGAATAGTGTTTAAACATATTCCTAGGCTCCACCCCCAAAAATTCTGATTCAGTGGGCTGGGCTGAGACTAGTGGTCATGGGGCACATGGTGGTCCATGGACAGACCGCACTTCAGGTGGCAGTGATTCAATTATCAGTCCAACTTTACGAGGCAGGTAAGGCTGGCGTTAGGATCCCTATTTATCATTCCCATTTTTTAAAAAAGAGGAAATTGAAGTTCAGAGAAATAAGGGAACTGGTTTAAAGTCCCAAAGCTACCAGGACTTTTTGATGCTAAGCTGTGGACTCTCCTCTATGTGAATGAGTTAAGCTCAATATTCTTTGAGGCTGTGCTTGGGGAAATCTAAATAATGGTCATTGCCTTCCAAGTGGAGTGAGTTGCCATGGATACAAATATTGTCTTAATACATTGTAAGGAATTTCCTTTAACCATAGATTCTATAAGAAATAGTCCCAGCAAGGTATAATCTATTCTGCTTCTTAAAGAATCAACATTCCCACATCAGGAGAACTGGATACCAGTTCTCTTTGCGAAAATTGGCAAGATCTATAACCTCCTTGCAGGTAAGTTTTAACCACCGTTTGGGATTGTAATGAGGATCAACTTGACCTAAAGTACTTTTGGCAGTTCCTGACACATAGTAGGTGTTCTAAAAATACTAGTTTCCATTTTTCCCTTTCCATCATTAATCCATTAATCCATTACTAATAATTGAGCACTAATAAAATAGTGAGAACTTAACACACTTAATTTATAAGTTTAATTTATAAACTTAATTTATAAGTTTAATATAAATTAAACTTAATTTATATTAGTTCTCATCATGACCCCAGGGAGCTGGTCAGCATCCCCATTTCATAAACAAGGTAACTGAGGTTCAGAGTGATGAAGATCTTTTCCCGTTCTCACACTAATCAGAGGTAGAGCTAGGAGTTAAGCCCAGGCAGCCTGCTCTCCTAAGTATGCTGCGAAGTTGCTTTCCCATCTTGTCAATCAAGATGTTTCAATTAGTTAATGGTGGAAGTGAAGGGATAAGACAAGAAGAGTAACTCCAGAGCTTGACTGCCGAGCCTGACTTTTTCACAAGCACCAGTGCATGGCTGGTAAAACAATGTCCACTGAATGTTGTTTATGCTGTGGAAACAGCACTTTGTCTATTTTTCTGGGACAGGACAAAAGAAAATGACTTTCCGCTTACTCCTATTCTCACTTCTTTTGGACCTGAGTCTTTCTGACAGGAAGTACACACTTCTGCTATTTAATCCCTGCAACCACTTGTTACCTTGCCTGTCAGCTCTTGTATTGACAAAGGGACCTCTCTCTGCTACTTATGTATCCATCCTAATAGTTCTTGGATGCAATTAGTTCTTTTGCCCTTTCTGTATGAACTTCTGGAGGTGCAGGAGTGAACACGCACACACACTGTGCCCATCCTTATGGCGCTTTCTATCTGGTGAGGGAGATGAAGAGACCTACTAAAGAAATAATTGCATTTCTGACTATAGAATTCCAAATTTATATAAGGGTCCCAAGTGAAAGAAACATGGTCTCATAAGAGAGTACGAGGAAAGAAGTGGGCTTAGGTTGTCCATATCAGAGACAGGGCCCACAGCAGATGTCTAGAAAGGCATCCAGGGGTAAGTGGTCTTTGATTTACGGGTGAGTAGAAGTCAGCTAGGCTAAGAGAGGTGGGAAGAGGGAAGGTGAGGAGTGCAACATCTCTACGCTGAGAGGGAGCAGGGAAAGTTCAAAGAATTGAAAGGATGCGAAACTATAACGGAACACTGACAGGTCCTAAAGAAAGAGGACTTAAGAGGAAAAAATCAGCCTCAGAATATATATCTATGTGCTGTAGGAAGAACATGAAATCACTCATTAATGTAACAAATGTGTATTGAATTTCTACCATGAGCCAGTGTCTGTGCCAGATGTAGGGGAAGCTACAAAAATGAGTAAGACATGATTTTTGTCTAGTGGTTGAAAGTTATTGTAAATCCCTCCAATGGTTGAAAGTTGCTGTAAATTCCTTTAGGATAAGGCCATGTTTTACTCATCACTACATCTTGAATTTAGTAAGTAGTCAGTGAATGTCCATTAAATAAAAGCAATTTCAGGTCTCACTAATTCTATTTTGACTATTGATCAAATAAACATCAATGCATGAATACTACCATACTAACTTTAAACATATATATACACACACACACACGTGTATATGTATATATACGTATGTTTGTATATGTATGTATACATACACACATGTACATTGTATATCTACACAAACACATGCGTGCACATGCGCACACACACGCATGCACACACTAAAGGCTTACTCCAGAGTTAATAAAGTACAATCCTCAGGGAAGGGACTTCGGCTCCAGAATTTTTAAAGTAACCAGAAATGATTCACATGTGCAGCGATGGTTGAGAACCTGGCGGATATCAAGTTTAAATGAATAGGTCTAGGTTCCCACTGTAATATACAAGAATTAAAATTTAAACATTTTTCAGTATCAGTATTTAGCCAAATTTCTTCTTCCCCCCAAAACTTGAGAAATACCACTATAGGACACCAACAGAAGTAGTGAACCCGCTGTCTCAGGCAGAGGACATGCCATCCTTAGGGAGGTATATGAGAACAGTCTGAACCCTGTGCCCCTGACTCCCTCAACGCATCTGCTAAGGCCCCTCAAAGGGACATGTGCTCTGCCTAGGAACTATTCTTTAGGGAAATTCACTTGGTTGCTCATTTATCCTTGTATCCTGGTAACTTTAATGAAAGCAAACCTTATGCCAAAGAAACAAAACAATAAGCTTTGACAATACACATAATAGCTGAAAGTTACCAAACGAGTCTGCTTCTGTGCTGATGACCTTAGCCTCCACTTGGTCTTTTGCCATGGCAGGTGAATGTTTATATGTAGTTTAGTCAGTTAACAATAGTTAAGTGCCTCAAGAGCTCATCAACTTGGCATTAAAGGACAATTACCCATCATCACTGGATTCCCAGGCTACTTGATGAAGCTGCATCAATCTGTCCCTGAGTGAGGGAAATTAGGCAAGGGCAGAGTGTTTTGCTAAATCCCTGAAGCTCTCACAGACATACAGTGTGGTCTAACCCACCAATGAAGCTTTCAAAGCCAATGGCAAGGAATCTTTAGAATAGGGAAAAATGAGGTGAAAAACAAGCATAAGCTCTTTTTTAGCCCAATCTCACCTCAGCCATGTAAGCTTCTGTAATAACCTGGACTGGCTCCACCAGTGACTGGCTCCATTTGTTTTACAGGAAACCTTCCTTTTTGAAAGAGAGATGCTAAGCTTTTCAGTGCCTCCAGCAGAACATGTTAGTGCCTTGATTCCAAGGGTGTGGATCACATAAATCTGAAGTATCTCTGGTTTCGGTGGGAATAATGAAAACTTTCTCGGCTGACGCATCTAGGAATTAAAAAAAGCATAACAGCTTTGAACCATTGTCAAAAGCTGCATGGAGTCTCATTTCTGGAAGGGGTGTTTCATTTTTTGTGATTTAGCTTGGAAGCATCTACTTAAATCCCTTCCTTGTTTCCTCCACCTACTTTATTTCTACTCCTTTTTGGCTCTGCCAAAAAAGTTTATAGTACAGGAATGTAGAGACAGAAAATAATTTAGGGAATCTGCCTGTCATTACACTGTGTTGGCAAAACATGAAATTTCAATATTTTATCAAGAGCTTGTTTTTGAAAAGATTGATGTCTACACACATATACACACATCTCATGTACACCTCATTTTATGGGGGTTGTTTTTGTTTGCTTTTACAACAGGAATTTGCAAGTTTGAGAAAGAAATCTTGTCAGTACAAGTGACTGGAGATTTTTCTTCTAATTGGTATTCTGAGACTCCTGTTGGGTAAAAGTACATTGCTGAGGGAAAGTACTGATTTTCATAAGCTCAGCTGAGTCAATTTCCAACTTATGGTGGTGTTACTGAAGAAAGCACTGACGTTTTGTGTTCATTTGTTCATTCATGCATTTAGCAAATTTGCATTTGGGGCCTACTCTGTAGCAAGACCAGTGTCTAGGGGATAAAGAGAGTAAAGACTAAATAAATAAACCCTGTTTTTATTTTTATTTCTTTTTATTTAATTAATTTTTATTGGAGTATAGTTTATTTGCAATGTTGTGTTAAGTTTCTGCTGCATAGCAAAGTGACTCAGTTATACAGATACATATATTCACTCTTTTCTAGATTCTATTTCCATATAGGTCATTACAGAGTACTGAGTCGAGTTCCCTGTGCTCTACGGTAGGTTCTCATTAACTACCTGTTTAATCTACTTTAGGGTGTATATGTCAATCCCAATCTCCCAATTTATCCCCCCCTACCTTTTTCCCCCTTGGTAACCATAAATTTGTTTTCTACATCTGTGACTCTATTTCCGTTTTGTAAATAGGTTCATTCGTACCATTTTTTTAGATTCTACATATATAAGCGATATCATATGATATTTGTCTTTGTCTAACTTGCTTCACTCAGTATGACAATCTCTAGGTCCATCCATGTCACTGCAAATGGCATTATTTAGTTCTTTTTTATGGCTGAGTAATATTCCATTGTATATATGTACCACATCTTCTTTATCGATTCTTCTTAAAGGACTACAAAGTTGTGGAGAAGATAAGAACTGTACAATATATTCCGAGGAAGAATGTGCAGATGCCCCATGAACTGGCAGGAGGGAGGAACTGGTCATGGCTGGGTGGTGGTTTCAGGCAATATTTCAATGAGGAGAAGGCAACTGGCTTGGCCTTGATGTATGATGAAGCATGAAAATACTGAAATGGTAAGGGAAAGGAGGCAAGTGGAGAGATATCATCAGGTCAGGAAGCAGTGTTGAGGAACAAATTGCTGTTGGTGACCCTGACTTTATAATAATGCCTGTCTGATCAGTTATGTAATTTATTCTCAGTATTCTCAGAATGCAGGGGGCAAGCACAGAAAAAGTAGTAGGGATTCACCCAGGCATAGGGTGGATGCCACTGAAGTTCAAAGAAAAGGACAGACAAAAGAGTGGTTGAGCTTTGGTAAGGAGATCTGGCAGCTCCAGTATGGATTTTGAATTCCTTTCCTCTGATCCTTGGGTGAAATATGTCCAGTGGAAAGTAAAAAGGAAGAGAATTTAGAAACAATGGTGTAGGTTACTGCTCAAGAAACCTTGGGTATGATAGGCAGAATAACATGCCCCCCCCCGCAAAAAAAAGGCCACGTTCTAATACCCCAGAACTTGTGAATATTTTACCACGGCTAAAGAGACTGCACATGTTGACTAAATTAAGGATCGTGAGCTGGATATGTTATCCTGCATTATCCAGGCGGGCTCAACGTAATCGTAAATGTCCTTACAGGGGAGAAGTAAGGTATAAGAGCAGAGAGAAAAGGTTACGTTGCTGGCTTTGAAGATCGAAGAAGGGAATATGAGCCAAGGAACGCAGGCACCGTATGGAAGTGAGAAAAGACAAGGGGATGAACTCTTCCCTTGAGCCTCCAGAAGGAATGTAGTCTTACTGTCATTTTGACTTCAGCCCAGTTAGATATATTGAACTTCTAACCTCCAGAATTATAGTGTAACACGGGCATACCTTGAAGATACTGTGGGTTCCACTCCAGACCACTGCAATATGGCAGACATCACAATAAAGCGAATATTGCAATTGAGCAAATATCACCATAAAGACAGTCACACAAGGTTTTTGGTTTCCCAGTGCCAGTCATGTTTAATCGATACTACAGTCTATTAAGTGTACAGTAGTACTATGTCTTTAACATGCACATATCTTAATTAAAAATACTTTATTGCTAAAGAATGCTAACCGTCATCTGAGCTCTCAGCAAGTCATAATTTTTTTTGCTGGTGGAGGGCCCCTCCTTGAGGTTGATGCTGCTGACTGATGAGAGTGGTGATTGCTGAAGGTTGGGGTGACTGTGGCCATTTCTTAAAATAAGACAATAGTGAAGTTTGACAAATTGATTGACTCTTCCTTTCACAAAAAGTTTTTCCATAGTGTGCAATGCTGTTTGGTAGCATTTTAGCCACAGTTGACTTCTTTCAAAATTGGAGTCAACCCTCTCAAACCCTGCTGCTTTATCAACTAAGTTTATGTAATTTTCTAAAACCTTTGTTGTCATTTCACCAATCTCCACAGCATCTTCACCAAAAGTAGATTCCATCTCAGTAAATCACTTTCTTTGCTCATCCATAAGAAGCAACTCCTGATTGATTAAAGTTTTACCAAGAGATTAGAGCAATTGCAATCAGATCTTCAGGTTCTACTTCTAATTCTAGTTCTCTTGCTATTTCCAGCATATCTGTAGTTACTTCCTCCAGTGAAGTCTTGAACCTCTCAAAGTCATCCATAAGAGTTGGAATCAACTTCTTCCAAACTCCTGCTGTTAATGTTGATATTTTGACCTCTTCCCATGAATCACAAATGTTTTTAATGGCATGTAGAATGGTGAATCCTTCTCAGAAGTTTCCTCTTTACTTTGTCCAGAACCATCAGAGGAATCACTGTTTATGACAGCTATAGCCTTATAAAATGTTATTTCTTAAATAATAAGACTTGAAAGTTAAAATTACTCCTTGATTCATGGGCTGCAGAACGGATGTTGTGTTAGCAGACATGAAAACAACATGAATCTCGCTGACCATCTCCATCAAAGCTTTTGGGTGACCAGGTCCATTGTCAATGAGCAGTAATATTTTAAAAGGAATATTTTTTTCTGAGCAGAAGCCCTCAACGGTGAGCTTAAAATATTCAGTAAACCATATTATAAACAGATGTACTGTCATCCAGGCTTTGCTGCTCTATTTACAGAGCACAGAGGAGATTTTGCATAACTCTTGAGGGCCCTAGGATTGTCAGAATGGAAAACAAGCACTGGCTTCAACTTAAGGTGATCAGCTGCACTGACTCCTAACAAGAGAGTCAGCCTGTCCTTTGAAACTTTGAAGCCAGACATTGACTTCTTCTCTCTAGCTGTGAAAGTCATACATGGCATCTTTTTTCAATATAAGGCTGTTTCATCTACACTGTAAGTCTGTTATTTAGTGTAGCCACCTTTATTAATTATCTTAGCTAGATCTTCTAGATAACTGTCAGTGCTTCTACATCAACACTTCCTGCTTCACCTTGTGCTTTTATGTTATGGAGACGGCTTCTTTCCTTAAACCTCATGAACCGACCTCTACTGGCTTCAAACTTTTCTTCTGCAGTGTCTTCACCTCTCTCAGCCTTCACAGACTGAGGAGAGTTAGGGCTTTACTCTGGGTTAGGCTTTGGCTTAAGGGAATGTTCTGACTGGATCATCTTCTATCCAGACCACTAAAATCTTCTTCATATTAGTAATAAGGCTGTTTTCCTTTTCTTATCATCCATGTGTTCACTGGAGTAGCACTTTTAAATTCATTTAAGAACTCTTCCTTTGTATCCAAAACTTGGCTAACTGGCACAAGCCACCTAGCTTTCAGCCTATCTCAACTTTTGGCATGCTTTCCTAACTAAGCTTAATCACTTCTAGCTTTTGATTTAAAGTGAGTAACGTGTGACTTCCTTTCACTTGAACACTTAGAGGCCACTGTAGGTTTATTAACTGGTCTATTTTCAATATTGTTGTGTCTCGGGAAACAGAGAGGCCCGAGGAGAGAGAGAAATGGGGGAACAGCCAGTAGGTGAAGCAGTCAGAAGACACACATTTATTAAGCTTGCTGTCTTGTATGGGCATGGTTCATGGCACCCTGAAACAATTACAATAGCAATATCAAAGATCACTGACCACAAATCACCATCACAAATATAATAATTAATGAAAAATTTCAAAATATTGCTAGAATTACCAAAATACTACACAGAGACAAGAAGTGAACAAATGCTCTTGGAAAAATGGCACTGATAGACTTGCTTGATGAAAGCTTGCCACAAACCTTCAATTTAAAAAAATGCAATAAAGTGAAACACAATAAAAACAGATATGCTTGGCAATTTATGTTGCTTTGAGCCACTGAGCTTGTGTATTTTTTTTTTTTTTTTTACAGAAGCAATAGGAAAATAATACATTGGGTTTAAGTGTAATGTTGGAAAACTTGTTCTCAGGTAGCAGATGTCTGCATTAGCTGGTGCCAGGCTAGACGTAGATGATGGTGGCTGTATGGTTGGAGAAACCGAGTCGGGTAGGCACGGTGGCAGGTGTAACAGTAAGGGAGAAGAGGGAGTTAAACTATTAATGCTTGTGTCAAATAGATGCTCTTAGCAGAGAATGGGGGAAACTGCTTAGCACGGTAACCTGGATTGTAAGTACTTAATACATGGTTTGTTAGGGCGTTGACTCTTCTGTGGGCAAGACAATCCTTTGGTGGGTACAGACCTGAGAGAACACAATGTTTGGTCCTCTCTAAAGACAGTTTTCTATAGGTAAAACTGGATTATGTTGAACATCGAGGAAAGCCTTGAAGTGGGGAAAGGATTTGTGCGTGAACAGGAATGGTTAGAAGTACGGAGAGCAAATGATAGGCAGCCTTCTCATCCTGGTCCTGCCTGTTTGCCTGGCTGGCTGTGCTCAAAAAGCTTCTACTACTTCAATCCACCTCCAGCTGCCTGCCTCCCTGACACATTGCCCCATCTTCTACCCTGGAGGAATTGCCTGAGATCTCTTTGAGATAGATCCTGTGCTTACTCATCTCCGTACTGCCATCACCTAGTGCAATGCCCAGCAAATAGCAAGTGCCCAATAAATCTTCATTAAGTGAATGCACAAAGGGACAGGGTTCTACTCTTAACATATTTAAAGATTCATTGCAGGGAGAGGGTATTACAAGGCAGTGAGTAGTTCTGTACTCAGATCTGCTGTCCAGAAGAATGGTTTCCAAAACCTGATCCACACAGGTCCACCAACTGATGCCAGGCCAGTAAAAATGGGTGGTCCCCACCCTACCCATTATGATTCAGTGGGTCTGGGGTAGGGCCTGGGCATTTGTTTCTTTAATAAACTCCACAAAGATTCTGCTTTTCAGGCAAGTCTGTGAACTCTTGGTCTTAACCTCAAAGAGGACAGAGATCATTATGAACTAAGGTAATCAGAGAAGGATTCATTGAGAAGTTGGGATTTGAACTGAAACTTCAAGCATGGGCACGTTTGGGTAGATGAAGATGAGGAAGAAAAGACAGAACAAAATTATAGAGAGGCAGACACTGTAAGAAACAGTACCCTGTATCACTTCGACTTTCTACTCAAAACACCACTAACAATCTGTATAACTTATTTCTGCATAATAAATTTTCCTGTAACTTACTTTCTTAAAGAACAATCATCACCTATTGTCTCTCAGTTTCTGAGGGTCAAGGATTCAGGAGCAGCTTGGATGAGCTTTCCTGACTTGAGGTCTCTGAAGAGGGTGCTGTCAGATAGTCATTGGGCTGAGGTCATTTCAAAGAATTCTTTGGTCTGATGCTTGGAACAGAAAGACTCTAAAAGCTGGAGACTGGCAAAGCTAGGCCCCCTGTGCCTATTTCTCTACTTTATACTGTTTTTGTATATGATCTCCATAGCATGGTGGCTTCAGATAGTTGCACTTCTTACATGATGACTTGGTGCTCCAAAAGCATGCGGTCTGAGAGAGCACACTGGCAGGAGGAGAGACAGGCGGGGTGAAGGAGGAGCTGAGTAGTGGTGTGCACCTGCAAACGTGCATGCAGGCGAAGAGAGAAATAGTCGATGGCAAAGGAGGCATGACTTTCAGGAGTGCTTAATTTAACTTTACCCAAACACCAAGAGGTTATTCAGTGCTTCTTATTGGTCAAGAGTATGGATTGCATACCATACAGAAGAATTATCATAAAAGATACTAACTTCAGAAATATGATTGAACCTAGCTTTATCACAAGAAATTGCAATACATCCTTCAATTCTTTCAGCAGTTTTCAATATTCTCTGAAGGACAGGGAGCACATTTATCAAAGAGTTAGTTTGTATAGTTGACATTTTCCCATAATCGAAGGCAGAAGACTGGTGTCCCAGATCTAACACTTGGCCAACTGCGATCCTGGGCAAATCTGTCACCTCCTTCCTAATCCAGCTATTTATTTCTCCAACTTCACTTCCTTTTATAGATTCCTCAAGCTTCACTGTCCCAAATTTTGGATTACTTGCTTTTTCCCAAAGAATAAAACTCTTTCAAGCCTCTTTACTTTGCACCTGGTGGTCCTTCTGTTTGAGGCACCGTCCTTTCCTGCCTCTTCCTGTCTCCAGCAGGTGCCTCCCCCTGCCTTTCAGCTTCTTACTAGAACTGTCAGATTCTACTCCTGGTGGAGACCACTCTCTGGGTTCTCCCAGTGCCCTGCATGTATCTGTATCATTGTCCAGGTCTTGTTGTTTTCACTACTAGACTAAGAGTCTCTAAAGGAGAGGCTTATGCCTTACTGATCTCTGCCATGTCTGCCAAGAGCATAATGCCTGACATATAATAATCTATCAATAAATATTTGTGTTTCAGTGAACAAATAAGTACATGAAGGAGAAAAAGATATTTTAAAATGTGAACCATCCATTCTTTGGCTTAATTGGACTTCAAAGGACAAATTATCTTCTCATGATCATCACACCGTCAAGAATTAAAAATAAACAATAAGAATAAAACTTATTGTATCTGGATAACACAGCAAAAGTCTTAGACTTTTGAGTCTATTGTGTTCTTTCTCACTGAGAATCCTGTGCAAAGATGAAGGTGAGCTTACGAAGCTCCAGTGTTTATCTCTTTGTACCAAGTGTATAGCCCCTTCTACTTTTCAGCTACTAGGGGTGGTGTACACTTTTTCTTGCTCCAAAAAGATAGAACTGAAGGCAAACTCATTCCTGGTGGGCTGTGGATGCCTATCAAGTGAAGGTCAATAGCAATCTGACTCTCCTCTCACACTATCTCACTGGGACAAGGCCAAACAGGACTTGAGGCCTGGCCCTGTTTCTTTCCAACTCCAGCAAGATGTTGAGCTAAAATGTGGACCTGCGGCCACATAGATATCACTCTGAGCTTGCCCCTGCCATTCACCAGCAATTTGATTTCACTTTTCTGAGCTTCAGTTTCTCCTCCCTAATTTGAGGATAGTTTGAACTCATAATACTCAGCCCAGAAAATGGGAACTCTTGTGAAGATTGAGAAAACCTTAGCAAAATCATCCAGCCTGTTCTCTAATATACAGTAGATGCTCATAGATGTTAATCTCTTCCCTTCTCCCAGCAGACCCCCCTAAGAAGAGAACATTCCAGCCATCCATGATAAAGAGGTCATTTCTGGCTTCCTTTTTCTGCTTAGTAAGGATAGGGTAGGGCTCTGGTATCTTGTGTGTATCTCTCTGGCTTGCATACCCAGGCACACCCATCCACAGGGCTTTGTTTCCTTAACCTCAAGTTATGTAATGAGTAGGTATAGGGCCCTGGATCCATTTCTACAAGGACCTGTTTCAAAATCCCTGCTGATTGCTCTAGGCTCTGAGTGTGTGTATGAAAGAGAGAGGCCCACACATGTTTCCCACTTGAAGTACCAGGCCTGAATTAGATCATGCAATCATTGCATTTCTCACCATTTCACAAGCTGCTGCTATGGCACTGAGAATAAGGAAAGAACAGGGAGTTGCTTAACCTTGCCCTGTATTTACACATAGATGCTGGCAGGGAAATGGTGACTCATTCCCCTTGCTGGAATACAACAGGTAGGCCAGCTCCTAATGACTTTAGTTTAAAGACTACTTTCCCTCACCTTCAGATAAATCCTCTCCAGCTGAATTTAATCTCTGGAAGTACAAGACATGTTAGGAAAAGTATTAACCTGTTCTGACCCCTCGGGTACCATTGGGTAACACTTAGGGAAGTACACCGGCAGTATCCAAAGAGCCCTCCCAAAAACTGTGGGAAGTGAAATAAACAATAGTTGATGATTCAAAGATTGGTGATAGTACCAAATGGAAGTTACTACCTACTATGTGCCAGGTACTTTGTCTACATTTTCTCTAATCCTCATGTCAACCTAGCTCATCTTGTAACTGATGCTCAGACATGTTAAGTAATTTCTCCAAAGTACCAATGTTAATAAGCAGCAGAGTTGGGACTCAAATCCAGACATGTCCAATGCCAAAGCCCATGTACTTTGTACTGTGTCACAGCACCTCCCTGCAGTTGAAATTGGGTATTTTACTTCCCTGCCACCCATCTCCCTGGACCTGCTACTAGGTATGGACATACCTCTCCTTTCTCTGCCATTTGTATTCTCTATTCTAACATTCTGGACTTTAGTGAAGTCATATTTGTACAGAAGGCAGTTGAAAGATCATCATCTTTAAAACACCCCTTGGGGGCTTCCCTGGTGGCGCAGCGGTTGAGAATCTGCCTGCCAATGCAGGGGACATGGGTTCGAGCCCTGGTCTGGGAAGATCCCACATGCCGCAGAGCAACTAGGCCCGTGAGCCACAACTACTGAGCCTGCGAGTCTGCAGCTTGTGCTCCGCAACAAGAGAGGCCGTGACAGTGAGAGACCCGTGCACCGCGATGAAGAGTGGCCCCCGCTCGCCGCAACTAGAGAAAGCCCACGCACAGAAACGAAGACCCAACACAGCCAAAAATAAATAAATAAATAAAACACCCCTTGTAAGATTCTGTGTCCTTGGTTACTTTTCCAGAGATCTGGTTGTTTCTCTCTTTCTTTGATCTGGAAATTACAAATAGGTATACTTCCAGTATAATATTTTACTTTTATTTTTATCTTTTTACCGAAGTCAGCCTAAGACAGTTTCTGTTGCATGCAACCATAGTCCCTAATGGATGGATACACTTGGCTGAATGCAGCAGCTCCACATCTTAAGACAGTAGTTCTTAAACTTTGGCAAGTACATTAGTATCACCTGGAGGGATTTAAAACACTGATAGCTGGGCCCAATCCCCAAAGTTTCTGATTTAAAAGATCTGAAATAAGGCCTGAGAACTTGCATTTCTAAGAAGTTCCTGGGTGATGCTCACATGGCTGGTTCAGGACCACACTTTGAGAACCACTGACAAGACATCCAAACAAGTATACTCTGAAAGTCTAGTGACTAGAAGTAATTGACAGGTATGGCTATGCATTCCATAATATTAGTTTCTCTAAAAGTCACCAATAAATATGTAAATTCAGAACCTAACTGCCAGGACTCACAGTCCCTCTGTTCTCAAACTTACACATCTTTGGTATCTCTGAATACTTTGTCTTTGTAGAAAGCAAGACCCAAAGCTTTTTTTTTCCTTCTGAAACAAAGGATTTTTAAAACTAATACTTTACTTTTAAGAGCAGTATTAGGTTCACGGCAAAATTTAGTTCTCATGTACCCACTGTCCCCACATGTGCACAGCCCCCCTGCTGTCAGCATGTCTCACCACAGCAGTGTACTTGTTAAAAGCCATAACCCTACAATGACCCATCATTACCACCCAAAGTCCATAGTTTAGATGAGAGTTCACTCTTGGTATTGTATATTTCATGAGTTTTGACAAATATATAATGAAATGTACCCATTATTGTAATTTCATATAGAATAGTTTCACTGCTCTATAAACCCACTACACTCTATTCATCCTTCCCTCCCTGTTAACCCATGGCAACTACTGATCTTTGTATTGTCTCCATAGTTTTGCCTTTTCCAGAATGTAATTTAATTGTAATCATTCAGTATGTAGACTTTTCAGATTGGCTTTTTGCTTAGTAATATACATTTAAGGTTCCTCCATGTCTTCTCATGGCTTGACAACTCATTTACTTTTAGCTCTGAATAATATTCCATTGCCTGGATATATCACAGTTTATTTACCCATTTACCGACTGAAGTACATCTTGGTTGCTTCCAAGTTTTGGCAATGATAAATAAAGCTGCTATAAACAGCTGAGTGTTTTTGTGTGGATATAAGTGTTCAATTCTTTTAGGAAAATATCAAGGAGAACCATTGCTGGATTGTATGGTAAGAGTACAGGTAGTTATGTAAGAAACTGCCCAACTATCTTTCAGAGTAGCTGCATGATATTGCATTCCCACCGGAAATGAATGAGAGCTCTTGTGGTCCCACATCTTTGCCAGCATTTGAGGCTGCCAGTGTTTTGTGTTTCAGCCATTCTAAGAGATATGTAGTATTATCTCATTGTTGTTTTAATTTGCAATTCCCTAATGACATATGATGTCAAGCATCTTTTCATATGCTTCCTTGTCATCTGTATATCTTCTTTGGTGAGTTGTCTATTAAGATCTTTAGCCCATTTTTTAATTTGGTTTTTATCTTCCTATTGTTGAATTTTAGAAGCTTTTTATATATTTTGGATAACAGTCACTTATCGATGTGTCTTTTGCAAGTATTTTCTCCCAGTCTGTGTCTTCTCATTATCTTGACATTGTCTTTCATTAGAGCAGAAGTTTTGAATTTCAGTGAATTCCAGCTTATCATTTATTTCTTTCATAGATCATTCCTTTGGTGTTGTACCTAGAAAGTCATCTAAATACCCAAGGTCAATTAGGTTTTCTCCTATGTTGCATGGACTGAATGCTTCTTTCCCCTGAAAAATTTGTATATTGAAGCCCTAACCCCTAATATATTTGGAGGTCGGGCCTTTGGAAATTAATCAGGTTTAGATCAGGTCATGAGAGTTGGGGCTCCCATGACAGGATTAGTGTCCTCATAAGAAAAGAGACCATATCTCCCTTTCTCTCTCTACCATGTGAGCAAACAACAAGAAGGCAGCTGTCTGCAAGCCAGGAAGAGGACCATCTCCAGGAAGTAAATATGCTGGTCGCTTGTCATGGACAATCCAGCCTCCAGAACTATGATAAATAACTGTCTTTTAAATCTACAGTATTTTGTTCTAGTAGTCTGAGCTAATCTATCTATCTTCTAGTACTTTTATAATTCTGAATTTTAGATTTAGGTCTGTAATCCATTTTGAGTTAATTTCTTGAAGTATATATAAGGTCTGTGTCTAGATTACATTTATTTATTTGTTTATTTGATGCAGATGTTAATTTGTTCCAGAACCATTAGTTGAAAAGAGTATCTTTACTCCATTGTATTGCCTATTATCCCTTGTCAAAGGTCAGTTGACTATATATATGTGGGTCTATTTTGGGGTTCTCATTTTGATACCTTGATCTATTTCACCAATACCACACTTTCACTTTTTTCAATACTGTAGCTTTATAGTAAGTCCCGAAGTCAGATAGTATCAGTCCTCTGTCTCTGTTCTTCTCCTTCAATATTTAGTTGGCTACCCTGGGTTTTTGCCTCTCCATATAAACTTTGGAATCAATTTGCTGATATCCACAAAATAATTTGCTGGCATTTTAATTGGAATTTCTTTAAATATATAGCTCAGTTTGGAAAGAACTACACCTTGACATATTGAGTCTTCCTATACATGAACGTGGAATATCCCTTCACTTATTTATTTTTTTCTTTGGTAGCTCTCATCAGTTTTGTCATTTTCCTCATGTAGATCTTGTACATATATTGTTAGATTTGTACCTAAGTATTTCATTTTTTGGGGGTGCTAATGTAAATTATAATGTGTTTTTAATTTCAAATTCCACTTTTTCACAATGGTATATAGGAGGATTGACTTTTGCATATTAACCTTGTATCCTGCACCCTTTATATAATCATTTATTAGCTATAAGAGTGGAGGTTTTTTTGGTCAGTTCTTTTAGATTTTCCACACAATCATGACAGAGTTTTCAAGAAATAGAACAACATAATGGTTAAAAACATTTGTTCATGCTAAAAGTAAATTAATGCATTACAGAAAACTTGTAACCTTAGGGGAAAACATAGAATTTACTGAGTACTTACTGTGTTCTGTGAACTATACAAAACACTTTACTGGAATCTTCCAATTGAATCCTATTGACAACTTTCTGATATATAGGTGCTACCATCCTCACTGTATACATAATAAATCGATGAGACGGTAATTAATGTGCCTCAAGACACACAGTTAATAAGTGGTAGTACCAAGCATCTTGCTGAGGTAGTCTGATTTCAGGGCTATGCTTCTAACTACTGTATAATACTGACTTTCATCATATCTGTACATCTTTCTATCACCCCACTCCACCGCAGAAAATAATCAGTAGCAATATGTTACACTTCCTCCAAATCTGTGTTTTCTTGAAAACCTATAAAAGAGATAAAGAAGAAGAAAAAAGTACCTAAGGGGCCATTAATAGCATTAACAGGGGCATGATAAATTCCTTTATTTATTTTTGGAAGGAAAGCTACAGTATTTAGTGGGGTAGTTTGCCACTTAGAGCCTGTCTGGTCCATGCATGACTGGGTCATGAATGGTCTTATAGACATAAAAGCTTTGAACCTCTCTCTTCAAGGTAAAACAAGAAAAATCGATTCCAGCTATATGCCATTCTGAAAAAGGCAAAACTATGGAGACAATAAAAAAAATCAATGGCTGCCAGGAGCTTGAGGGGAGAGGGGAGATGAATACACAGAGTACAGAAATTTTTATGAGAGGTGAAAATATTCTGAATGACATTATAATGATTTTATGTCATCATACATCATACCCATAGAACACGCCACATTATTCACTTCGTTAAAGTGAACCCTAAGATGAACTGGGACTTTGGTGATGATGATGTGTCAATGCACTTCATCCCTGGTTAAAAAAAAAAAAGTTTAAAAAAAAAGAATTAACAGGGTAGATGTTTTTGGCAAAACTTTTGTTTCACTTTTATGTATGTGTACATATTATATATGTGTGTGTTGGATTGTGATGTAAAATGTACTTTCTAGATCAAAAAAGTTTGAAGACCACTGTAGTTATACTGGCAAATAAAAGCACAAATTAATCTAACACATATATACATATATATATATATATATATATATATAGAGAGAGAGAGAGAGAGAGAGAGAGAGAGAGAGAGAGAGAGGGAGAGAGAGAGAGAGAGAGAGAGAGAGCACATCAACCTTGTGCCAGGCACTATTGCAGGAATAAAGCAATAGACAAAAATCTCTTCCTTAGTAGATCTTGCTTTCTAATGATACTGTACTCCTCTTTTGCATATTACTTGCTAGAGTCATTTCACACCTCTTTGTATAAATTTTTAGTGGCTGGTCTATGAATTACAAATATATATATTCTTAGTTTTTATAATATATTTAGAATCCATATTGTTACATTTCATACAAAATGTAGAAAATGAACAACCATGCAAATCCATTTCTTTCCACCACAGTTGTCATATATTTATAATGTCTCTATATATTATAAATCCCACAAGACAATGTTATAAGTTTTGTTGTAAACCAATCATATGCACTTTAAAGAAATAGAGACATTACTTTTTATATTTACACAGATATTTACAACTTCTGTTACTTTTGATTTGTTCCTGGAGATCTGAATCTCCCTCTCTTATTTCCTTTAGTATAAAGGAATTATTCTAGCCTTTGTTATAGTTTGAGTGGTGACAACAAATTTTCTTAGCTTTTCTTTTTCTGAAAATGTCTTTATATAACTTTTTCTTGAAGGATATATTTACTGGATATAGAATTTTGTGTTGACAGGTTTTTTTTCCAACACTTTAAAGATCATGTTTTTGGGGTTTTTTTTGTCTTTTGACCTCCATAGTTTCTGATGAGAAGTCAGCTGTCATTTAAATTGTTGTCCCTCTATAAGCAATGTGTCATTTTTTCTCTGGCTGCTTTATATATTTATCTTTATATTTGGTGTTCAGTGGTTTACTTATAATGTGCCTATGTGTTTTCTTTGTATTTATTCTGTTTGGGGTTTACTGAGCTTCATAAATCAGGAAATGTAAGTCTCATGAAAATGAGGAATTTTTAGCAATTTTTAAAAAATAAAATTTCTGTGTCATTTTTCATTTCCTTTTGTCTGACTCCAATTACATACAGGTTAGACCTTCTGATATGGACCCACAGGTTTCCTTCAGACTGGATAATTTCTATTAATCTATCTTCAAAAACGAGAAAGACTTTTTTCTTTTATCTTCATTTTGCTGTTAAGCTCCTCCACTAAAAAATTTTATTTCAATTATTTTTAAAATTTCTAGCATATTTTTGTTTCTTTTTTCTGGTTTCTATTTCTTTACTGAGATTTCCAATATTTTCATTCATATGACCATATTTTCCTTTACTTCACTGAACATAGTTATAATATCTGCTTTAAAGTCCGTTTACTTGGAATTCTGGCAGTGGGGTTATCTGGGGTTGGGTCTCCATAATTGTCTTTTTTCTTGAAAATGAGAATATTTTCCTATTTCTAAAAAATACATCAAATAATAATATTGGATTGTATCTTGAACTCTGTTATATTCCTCCAAAAGTTTTGATGTTTTAAGTAGAAATTAACTTAGTTGAACTCAAACTGTAAAGGTTGTCTCTTGAGTAGCAGTTCTGTTCAGTTCAGTTCTTTAGCTATGTTGTTTTAGTCTGCCTAACACTGGAATTGTTCAGCCCTCAGCTAAAATTGTGGACTCCTTTTCTCTGGCTCTCTTGTTTCCAGAAATCCTTCAACCAGTCACTTTTAAATGGCCTTGGTTTCCCTGAATTCTGCCATCATCAGAAGTACTACATATTTCCCACTGGAGTGTTAACTACCCTATATGGCACTGATTCAGTCTTCCATCAAGCTAAAAGCCATAAAAAGTAGAAACTCACCCCACACCATTCCTTCCTCCAAGTTTTATTTACCCTACAGAATTAGCCTATGTTCATTTACTCTCCAGTGTCTTCACATCATTGTTGTTTTATTTTGTTCTATTTTGTTTTCAGTTTACAGTTGTTATCAATAGGTGTTTGGGTCCAGTAGGAATTTGCTGGAAACATTTGCTCTATTTTTGGTTTTTAACTTGGAAAGATTAAAAAGTTGTAGCGTGGGTGGTTATCAAACTCATTTTGAAAATACAGAGTGCATGGTGTAATCCATAAAGGTAGATACTGCCACTGATATAGGCCAACTTCTCATTCATACATTCAAGAATTATTTCTAGGGTTTGCTATGTGCTAAGGCACATATATGGCCCAAATTAAAAAAAAATACAAACTCTGTACCCTCAGATAGCTTACAGTGAATAAAAGGGACAAGTTAAATCAAGAGTAATTTAAGTAGTGCTATGTTTCCTGGGAACAGATACAAGGATGAGACTGTCTGGGAAATCTGTTGCTGAGAGGACTACAGAGGATGTGTTCAATCATTATGAATTTGATGTCAACTTTTTAAATTCTATAGAAAAAGGATAAACAACTGGCCCTTTCCAATGATCTTGTACTTCATTATGTTTGCACAGAAGGCCTCATTCCAGTCTCTCAGGAACTATTCCTCCATATCTAGTCTTACTGCTTGATCTCTCTAAGCTTAGTCAGAGCCATCAAAGGATGGTAACTGATTACTTATCCACGTTGATGTAACTCTGGACAATAAGTATATCTCAGACAACTGACAGAGCTGAAAAGATGACTTCAGCTTTAACGTATCTTTGCAGTCACCAAACATCCTATTTCCTGGGGTAGAGCTTAAAAAGGTCTCCATTAGTGACAGCTGTTTTTCTGTAGCATTTTGGTATGTGAGTTTCACAATAGTAGATGCAAATGCATAGTAATTTTGGAAATGATATGAATTCTATAGGAACATCACTACTAACCACAACAAACAATCAAATCAGCAAAGATAAATACCAACCATTCCAAACTGCACCTTAAAAGTAAAGGTCAGAAAAGAAAGATGCTGGATAAGTAGTGTTCCATATGTTGAAGGGATCATATCCTCTGAATTGAGTATAACATATTAAAAAGTTACCATTGTTATTGGCATTAAGCAATAAGACTGGCAAACCCAATATCATTTAAAGGTGCGTATGCCAGGAGGCAAGAGGAGAGTGTGTTTTTTTGTTTGTTTGCTTTAATATCTGAGTCTTGAAATCAAGAACAGTAGTTGATATGAGTTTAAAAGATACATTAAAGTAATGAACCAACTATTGTATCCCAATCAATTCATGCTAAGGTGATTATTAAGAGCATTAAATAGTCTGTTGTAGCATTATATATAATAGCACAAACTGAAGATCCTAAGTAGCTTACAAATTATGGTAAACTATGTAGTTTAAGAATAATAATCATGCAGGCTATGGAAGCATGAGGAGATGTTTGCAACGCAACATTAAGAGAAAATAGCAAATCATATAATATGTTGAAAATATGTAAAATGGGATTAAATTCAAACATTGGGATACAAATAAACAAGGATAGTAGCATTAAGATGGTGAGACAATGTCTTCTTGCTGCAAACATCTCCTTAATGCTACTGCTTTATATTTTAGAGAGAGATAAAGAGGGAGAAAGAGACATACTGACTGAAACAAAATTTTGGAGGAATTTAAATTTCATTCCTCTCTAAAATGCACCACATGAAGCAAAATAAACTTTTCAGTGCTAAGGAAAATAATGGATGACCAATGTAAAAGTCACAATTGATGATGATGTTCAATTTTGGCACAATTAGCTCTGTATTGGGATTGGAAAGCACTTTTCTGGCCGTACCAGGAATTAGAACACTTAGTATGGGCAACTAGTTCTCTATCCACACAGTTTTGAATGAGGCATCTCAGCCGAAGCCTTCAGTAACCTTGGAGTAGAGTGAAGTCATTGCAGCAAATGTCAAGACCAGAGCCACTGAACAATTTACTTGTTTATGTCATGTTGCACTATCTCTGGATTGCATTAGTTTCCTTCTTCCCACTTGGAGAGGGTCCTGAGATTAAGCTCCTACATGGAAAAGTAATGAGAAATGGGAGTGGAGCATCCCAAATGGCACCACTGTTATTTTATTTTTCTTGATGGTGCAGCAAATAAGATAAAATGTTCATTTCTGATGTGATTTTCTTAGTGGATCCTGATTTTCTTAGTGGATCCAGATGTCAGGTGCCAATATTTCAGGTTACTGAGGTCTCTGTGTCCTTTACTGCCTTAAATAAAATCAAGACTTGATATCTCACAGAGATGGAAACCCAAAGTTCTCTCCATCCTAACCCTTCCCCAATTATTTCTTGGACCATCAGGGGGTGACTATCCCATTTTCTATAATTTTCTTTTTCTTCTGCTCTGTGTCTTACCTCTTTCTAGTGACGTCTCTTTTTGGTCCTGTAGAATTTAAATGCTCCTCCTTTTCAACAGATTTAACTGAAGTTTTGAAGCAACAGAAATAGGAGCAGGAAACATCTCACAGGTCACCACAACAAGCAACTTAATGTTGGCTCTTAGACACCTCCATTTATCTGTCTCTGGGTCATTCCAGCTCTTGGGAACTTGACGCTGGCTACTATTTCTCCCCAGTCCACAGCTTCCCACTGTTTTGCTTAATCTATTTTGTCTATCTTAATTTCCACATTTCTCATCTTTCTGGGCCCCTTCAACCCATCTACTTGGACTCTCTTGAAGTTAAATATTCTTATGTCAGTTTTACACAATAATTTAATTTTTTCTGTATTACTCTTCCACCTACTATATCATTCCATAAGGTCTCTTACGTAAGTAGATAGGCTGAGAATGTCCTAAATCATCAAGTCCTGGAACCTGCTTGCTTAACAGTCTTCCTGCAATCTATCTCTCTTTTTTTTTCACATTTTATTATGAGCAGCAAGATGAAACCAAGCTGAACTTTCAACATCTTGCTTGGAAGCCTGATCAGCTAAATTTCCAAGTTAATTATTTACAAGTTTTGTTTTCCACATAACTTTAAGGCACAATTCTGCTAAGCATTCTGCTACTACGTATGTTCTTATTTTACAGTTCTGAAGGTTGAAAATCTGAAATGGTCTTACTGGGCTAAAACTAAGATGTTGATAGTGATGCATATTTTTTTTTTTGAAGTCTTAGGAGACAACTGAGTTCTTTGCGTTTTCCAGTTTCTAAAGGCTGCCTATATTCCTTGGTTTATGGCCCCTTTCCATCTTCAAAGCCAGCAATGGCTGGTTGAGTCTTTCTCAAGCTGTAGCCCTCGGACACTGCCTCTTCTGTCTCCCTCTTTCACTTATAAGAACCCTATGATTATATTGGATCCACCCAGATAATCCAAGATGATCTTCCTATTCAAGTCAACTGATTAACAGCTTTAATTCCATCTTCAACCTTAATGCTCCCTTGCCATGTGACACAATATAGTCATAGGTTCTAAACATGGATATTATGGGAGGCCAATATCCTGCTGACCACACTAATCTCTACATAATTTCTAGAAAAATAGTAATTATCTAATAATTGATGGTTATCATCACTATTATTTGATAAATAATTATTGAATACCTACATATAGCGGGTAATGAATGCAAAGTACAGTAGAGAATTAGATATGCATGGTTTTTGATCCTGAAGTTTACAGTCTAATAAAATATATAGCCCATTGGATAAACAATTTAAATACAGGGAGGTTAGGGCTTAGGGGTGGGGAGAATGATGGAAACACATAGGGAAAGTACCTAATCTATGCAGGGCTGCTAAGAGTAATTTCAAAAGGTGGAAATATAAAGATTATACTTAAAGGTTAAGTTAGGTAAAAGAGGGCATGACCATACCCAAGACCATACCCACGTGGAGAAAATTAAAGAAAACTAGGGCTAAATAATAACAAGAAAGTGCAGGAGCAGTGGGAGAGAAGTAAGCATAAGCCATATCAGGAAGAGCCTTTAAGTTACATTAAATACTTTAGACTTTATTTTGTAAGCAGTGGGGAGCCCTTTAAGGGATTTTAATCCTTGAATTGATGTGAATAGGTTTCCATTTCAAAATTGTCAATTTAGCTACAAGCTAGAAGACCTACTGAAAATTCTATTAAATAGGAAATAATAAAAATATAACTACAAATCACTTGTGTGTGGAAATTTAGAAACCCACTTAATTAACTCATAAATAGAATCAATAAAGATACTACACACCAAAACTAGTTGGATGCAGCTAAAGCAGCATTTAGAGGAAAGTTCAGCCCAAAATGCTTATATTAGAAAAGAGGAAGAGTAGACAATTAATAAGGTAGATATCTAATTCAAGAGGCTAGAAAGAAAATGGAAAAAGTAAAGGAAGAAAATAATAAAGACGTGTTGATGAAGTGATGCTTCAAGGAAAGATACATTTCCTGGGAATGTTGCTAGCTGACTGAATACACATATCATCTTCTATGATTGCCTAAGCTGAAGAGACGTGCCTCATCCAAGGTCATACTCCTTGGGGCAGCCCACATCCAATGACTGATTAAAGCAGAGTACATAGACCCAGCCATTTTGGCCCAATGTAGGACAACTCTGCAGGGCCATTTTAGCTCCAGAGATCCCCATGGGGTTGGTGGAGTCTCTGACGAAGCTGGAATTGCTTCTCAGTGTCTCCCTCTGCCCAATCCTGTTTCTTTCCTCACTCCTTGCACAGATGTAGATCCCTAGGTTACTCCCTAGGAAATATTTGGCACACTAAATTAGGAAATATGTATATAATAGCAAGACTTAACAAAGTCAAGGGTGGTTCATTAAAATAAATAATAATAAAATGAATAAATGCCTAGCAAAATTGGTCAAAAAGTGAAAAGGGGATGCTAAGGTCTGAATGTATGTGTCCCCTCAAATTTATATGTTGAAATCCTAATTCCCAAGCTGATGGCATTAAAAAGTGGGGCCTCTGAAGTGATCAGGTCATGAGGGTAGAACGCTTATAATTGAGATTAGTGCCCTTGTAAAAGAGGCCGCAGAGAGCTCCCTTGTCCCTTCCACCACATGAAGATACAATGAGAAATCTATGATCCAGAAGAGGGCCCTCACCTGACCTTGGTGGCACCCTGATCTCAAACTTCCAGCCTCAAAAACTGTGAGACATAAATGTCACTTTTTTAAAAGCTACTCAGCCTGTGGTATTTTGTTATAGGAACCCTAACGGACTACGACAAGGGGATACAAATGCAGTTATTGAAGAGATTTAAAAGATAATGGGAATACTAAGAACAGCTGTATATTAATGAACATTGCAGTCTAGATAAAATAGACACATCCTTAAAACATGCATAGATAAAAACCCTATAATACATCCCTATAAATGCATAGATAAAAAGACAGATTCCTACAAAACTTATAAAACCTTACCCAATAAGTAGAAAACTTAATTATTTCTATAAACATTAAAGAAATCAAACCAGTAGTTTAAAATCTCATTACAAAGAAAACATCAGGTCCAACGGTTATCTGGATAAGTTTTACCAAATATTCAAGGGACAAATACTTCTAATCTTAAATAAATTCTTCAGAACATAAAAAGAAAGAATACTTCTAAAACCATTTTATGAGGCCAGAATAATCTTGATAACGACACCTGAGAAAACTAAAAGAATAAAGGAAACTTACAAGCTGTGTCTCTCATGAACATAGCGCAAAAACTAAACAAATTATCAGCCAACCGAATCCAGTAATATATAAAAATAGGAATATATCATGATGAACTTGGTTTTTTTTTTCCCTCGGGGAAATCAAGGTTGGTTTAACATTAGAAAAATAATTTAAATAGTTTATCATATTAATAGATTAAAGGAAAAAATCCTATGATTATCTTAATAGATGGAGAATAATTATTTGATGTTTCAATATCCACTCATGACAAAGTTAAAAAACACAAGAGAGAAGTTCCATATCTTGGTAAAGGGTATTTACCAAAACTGTAAGACAAACTTCAGGTCAGGAGCTGTTTCAATTTACATACATAACATAGTTAGCGTCTTACATTAGGGTGATGGCTTGTATTTGGGGTGGTGGTAGAAGATGGCAAGAAATGGATATAAGGTAATTTATCATCTCCTTGTTGGAAAAGACTCATCATACATAATTTTTGAGTAGCACCTCGCCTAGTGCTCTGCACGTAACAGATGTCCAAAACATGCTTATTGACTGATAGATAAAAGAGTGTCGTAAGACACTGCCATCATTTCAGAATGGTGTAGCTTGGAGATTACTACAGTTTCCAGAAGATTCTTGTTTGGAGTTGTGCTCTGGTCACAATCCAGCCAAAGTGCTCATTGTATCAGTCACCTTTCACATTCAGCTGCCAAAAAACCTCATTTGTCCAAAAACTCAAACTAGCTTTTTCTAAATTTGTTCTGGATAATTACATTCTTTGAATAGTACCCATAATAACAGATTGCTCTAAATGATATAATTTTTCTTCCAGTGATTAGAAAATATTAGAAAAAACACTGGGCCTTAATGGGCATTATGAGATGGAATAGGCAAAGTACTAGATAAAGCCTGAAGGGGCTGGGCCATTAGTCCTGCCTGCGTTATTAATAACCAGTGATGTGACCTTTGATGGGATTCAAAATTTTAGGCCCTTATATCCTATTCTAAAATGTACTACATGATTTACTCATTATTCAACAAATTAAGAACTTATGCCATTATCAGGCATTATGTTCTTGCCTTTGCTATTTAGGTGTTGGGAAAATCTATACTAATAGGATTTATGAAAAGTGTACTGTGAAAGTAACTTACTATACAAAAACTTGTGGGTTGGGGGAGTGTAAGAATCCAATAACTACTGATTTACCAAATAAGTTTCAATCATCTCTTATGTATTCAATATTTGCACAATGCTAGGCTCCAGGGGGATGCTGGCAAAAACAGAGTTAAGTACTAAACTCAACATTAAGATCACGCTCTTTCTTTGAAATATAGAAGAAAAAGAATGGATCCTAGTCTGTCTTAACTATATGTACAACCTTGATCAAATCACCCAACTGTCTTCTTATGAGTTCCTGAAACAGATCTTATAACAAAAACTTGGAGCAATGAGTTTGTTTGGAGCTTGATCCCAAATAACAGTGGGAATGCGGAAAGTGAGATAGGAGAAGGAAGACAAAGCAATAAGGAGTGTCAAAATGAGCCATTACCACTGTGTGCCTCTGGCGCTCAGTCCTTCTGGAGACCATCTCAGTAATCCTGTAAAATGCAGCTCAGAATTGTCCTGCCAAGAGACAGGGCAGCTGGGATACTTATCCACTGATGCTTTTCTCTCACTGTTTGAGAATTGCCCCTGGCACTTTAAGGCTGCCTTGTCTGTGAATGGAAAAGTACCTGGAGTGAGAAGTTGTCAGCTTCAGGTGAACTCAGTGGTGAGTTTGGGGATGTGGAATAGGAAATCAACAGCATCTTTTATAGTAATCAATGTTAATTTTGATTTTCTGATTTATAAATAAAAATTTCTGATACATTACAGGACAGTTGTGGGCATTAAAATGGCCTATATCCATTTGTTCTGAAGAAGAAATGTTTGCTGTAAATGCTTTGGGAAAAGGGTGATAGCTATGAAAATATGCAGCTGTGTGGTTCTCATAGCACATGAATCCTGCGACCTGGGAAACAGGAGTTATAAGCCTGTCTTGTCTTCATAATCTCCTGTGAGTGCTGTCCAAGAGAAGATTTTGATAGGGACTTGATGACAGAGGCCAAGTGAAAAAGTCTGGGTTCACTGCAAATGTTTATTTAACTCAGATACTTCAAAAGCATTTATTGGAGAAACATTTGCAGATGCATGTCAGATGAATCAACATCCTTCACCCATATCAGAGTGATAGCCTGGGGCAGTGAATTTAGTTAGCTACCCTGTAGCTTACATGGTATGAGACCTATTTGAAAAGCTTTGACAATCCAGTGTCGAGTTCCTGCGCTGCCTTTCCCACCCTGGTGCAGGAGGGACAACCTGAGCTGTGCTGGTGAAGGGCAGTAGTTCTCAAATTTGAGTGCTCACCAGCATCACTTGGAGGGCACTTTACAACATAGATAGCTGCGTCCCACTCCCAGAATTTCTGACCTAGCAGGTCTGGAGTGGGGCCCCCAAACCAGCACCTCTAATAAGTTCCCAGGTGATGTTGATACTGCTCTTCCAGGGATCACATTTTGAGAACTAATGCTTTAGAAGAAGCGAGAGTCACATGAACGAGTGGGGGAAGGCAGGGATGGAGGTCACTGAGTACTCTGGTGAGAACTGGATTATAAATCTGCAACCCAAACTCACAACTGCTTGGTCCTCAAAAATGTCACTGCATGTTCATAATCTCAAAGGACATTTCTATTTACTTTCCATTCTGCATTTTGCCTATCCCTAACCCATAACAACAACTTTACCACATCACAGGATTCATATTAGCTTTCCAAAGCAAGGCTCTGCTTGGTAGAAAATGGTGGATTTCACTAATAACTAGACTTTGCATGGAAGAAATATGCAAGGGTTGAAAATGAAGAAAAGAGAGAAAGAAGAAGCGAGGGGAGGGGATAAAGAAAAGACAGGCAGGCAGGACATATTATGAATATACTTTATGTTCTAAGTCCTATGCTTTGAATATTCACATACTTTAGAACGTTGAAGCCTCACAAATATTCTGCCGGTCATGTATTATTATCTCCAAGAGGAAACCAAGGTTTAAACAGATTACAGGATTTTCCCAAGTAGATAAGACTTATAAGAGGCACAAGCAAGACTCAAACCTAGAGGCATTCAGTTCCAAGTCTAGCGAAATTTCTGCTGTTCTCCACCATCAGAAAAATTGTGTGTATGTGGAAGGATCATAAATGATTTGGAATTGCAAAGCAAAGTCACATGGGTGAAGCGGTGATTGCCTCAAATGTTCCACCGATTCTTGTATTTAAAATCATAGTGTGATCTATGGCCCTTGTTCCTGGCTCCCGGAACTTGAGATAAATGCAGGGTATCTTGTACAGTGTTGTTACAAAAAGGAAGTAACACTGTGTAATCTCACTGCCTTTGTATATGATAATCTCACTGCCTGAGGCTCTCTCCATTCTAGGTAGATGTTATTATGTTGCAGATACACTGGGAATAGTACTCCTGATCCAGGAAGAGATCCCTCAGTGCAGGGCTTCTCAGAATGCCCAGCATTGGTCCAGGAAGATAGACTCGGGGACACAGACCTACCAGTGCTGAAGCCTAGGGAGACCTCACTCTAGTCTGGATTGGGCCATGTTGTAAACCAACAGCTTGACCATTTATGGCACTCAACCTAGAGAAACACTTCACCATTCCATTAGAAAGTGCCTGTCAAATGATGAAATGGTGATTTTAAGGTGGTTATTTTTCTGTTCCAATTTTACAACTTCTACACAAACACCTCTAGATTTCTCTGTTTAAGACAGGCCATTGACAATATTTGATAATAGTCAACTTATCTTGGCAGTATGTAGAGTTCAAAAGAAACACACAAGAGTGAGAACTATAGAGGGGACAGCTTTCACTGAAAGATAGGGGTGATTCCTAGCCCTTGACTTATACAGACACGGGATGGTGTCACTCAGGCACCTTGATCCCCCTTGGATGGTATTAAATCAGAGACTGGTCAAATGTTTAAAGGGCATATTGTGGAGAAATAGCCAGAGGAGCTGGGTAAGTGCAGAGCTCTTTGCACCTTGTAGTCTAGGCTGAGTGGGTGAAAACACGGGATCCAAGGAGGAGAGGAGAGTCAGATGAGGGACCATCACTGACCTTTGGGGATACCCAAGTCATTTACCTTCAGCTACCCCCCATTTCAGATGTAGAACAGGCACCAGTTCAATATGACCCAGACTCTGAAAAGAGACTAGACTGAAACAAGAAACAGCCTCTTTGAACTTGGAGGTAAACACAAACTGCAAAAGTGTACCTTTCCAGTATCAGGCAGTTTTTCTAAGTACAAACCACAAGCACATTTAAAACCTAAGTCATAAATGATATTCAAATATGCGGTTCCTTACCTGGTCCAAAAGGAAATTAAGAAGAACATGAAAGGAGATACGAAAGGTAGGGATTTGCAATACCATTTGTTTGAAGCTTATTTGCATAGAGAAAAAACAGATTTGACTATGAAGTCCCTGAAACATGTAAAATAGAATGCCAACCTTATTAAAGTTGTGTAATATGATCTGTAAATTAAAACAACGATACCATTTTTTTACATAATTCAACACAGATTTTTTTTCTTTTAACAATAAGCTCTAGTGATGGTAAACTTAAAATCCGGGTCCACCTTATTTATGTAAATAAGAAGAAAGAATACTGCACACCAACAGGAAGGTGGTATTTAATGAAGAAGTTAAAAAAAATCTAGAACTCCTTCAGTGAAAGAACTCAGACATTAAAAACTGAGTTCCACATAAAACGGCCTTGCTGCTTGAAGCCCAGGCTCTCCTATCCTGGAAAGCAGTCTGGAACAAAATGTTTGTCCCCTGATATTGTGAACGTGTGTGTCTGTGTGTGATATGCATATTTGTGGCAAAACTAGATGGCAGAGCAAAAAGGAGTCATTTTAGAAGCTGGAGCCCAACAAGCCCCAAGAGGCATTCACTAGGATCCCCAAAGAAAAGTATAAGAAACAGATTAAGAAGAACACGGTGCCGAAAAACCAAAACCTGGGGAGCTGGGGGAGAAGACAGAGGGCTCCCAGCAGCAGTGTTTAATGACGGGCTTTGCCAGCTGGCACACCTGGATTCCCACCTATACAACTTACAGGTCATATTGACTAAGAAAAACTATTTCATTTCCCAGAGGCTTGGCTCCTTTATTGGTAAAACAGGAAGAACAATAACCACGTTATGGAGTTATTGCGACATTTAACTGAGATATTAATACAGGTAAAATATCTTGCACAACTCCCTGATGTAAGTGCTTAATAAATGCAGGCTAGTGTTATTGGGGGGTAAACAGAAATGCGTGCAGGGCAAATGCAAACGAAATCCATTCTTTGAACTTTGTTTAATGCGCCACTCAGTGCGTATGGGATAATGTAGGCTGATATTCCTATGTTAAAAGGGAGATGCAAGAGGGAGGAGATATGGGAACATATGTATATGTATAACTGATTCACTTTGTTGTAAAGCAGAAACTAACATAATTGTAAAGCAATTATACTCCAATAAAGACGTAAAAAAAAAAGGCTCAGATAGCAGGCGTATAGTGTTACTGTGAAGATGAAATAAAATCACACAAACACGATTATGTATAACTGGCACATGGTAAGCATGCAACAATTCTTAGGCCTTATTTTTATTATGAAACTATCTCTTACCTTATGTTTGTACCTGACATTAATCACCATGCTAGAAAACAATGCTATTGTGAATATACAAGTCACAAGAAGGAAAGTAAAAAATGAACAGTAAACATGGGAAAATGCCTAACAAAAATATAAATTAAAGCAAAGATACGGTTTTTTTTTACATGATGCAACACAATTTTTTTTTTAACTCAATGATAAGCCCTAGTGATGCTAAGTATTCATTAAAATAAGCTTGGTTATATGTTACTGTTGGGAAAGCAGATAAAAATGACCTCTTAGGGCTTCCCTGGTGGCGCAGCGGTTGAGAGTCTGCCTGCCGATGCAGGGCACGCGGGTTTGTGTCCCGGTCCGGGAGGATCCCACGTGCCACGGAGCGGCTGGGCCCGTGAGCCATGGCCGCTGGGCCTGCGCGTCCGGAGCCTGTGCTCCGCTACAGGAGAGGCCACAGCAGTGAGAGGCCCGCGTACCGCAAAAAAAAAAAAGGCCTCTTAGAAAGTCATTTAGCAATATGTAATAAGAGCCTTCAAGTGTTCAAAACCTCTACCCAGTAATTCCATTTCCTAAGGTCTAACCTATGGAAATACTTAAAATACAGGGGAAATATATATAAATGTGTCTCTGTGGTATTTCTTCCAAAAGTAAACAATGGGAAACAACCTAAATAGTTAACAAAAGAGAAACAGTTGCTTATGTAGTTTCTACTCTGGCATATTTATTCAATGATTTCATTGAATCAGCTATTGAAAATAATGCCAATAAAGTTTAAAATAACATATTAAAAGCTTACACTGTCATGTTAAGGATAAAAGCAGAATATAAAATTGTTTAAATAGCAGGTTCGCAGAATATAAAACAACTTACTAATAACTGAAAGAAAATATACTGCCTTGATAGTGATTACTGAGTATGCTAGCAATTTTTCTGCTTTTCTATATTGCAACGTCTTTCCATAACAAACATAAATTTTTTTATAGCAGTGATAAAAGTCCAATGACATTTCCTTTAAACATTCCAGCAGCAAGATTCTCTAGTGCAGGGGTCAGAGAACTATAGCCCATGGGTCAAATCCAATATGCCACCTGCTTTTGTAAATAAAAGTTTTATTAGAGCACAGCTCCACTATTTAATTTATGTATTGCTTACAGCTGCTTTAGCACTAATATGGCTTTTGAGTAGGTGCAATAGGAACTGTACAGCCCACAAAACCCCAAATACTTACTATCTGACTCTTGACAGGGAAAATTTGCCAACCTCTGATTTAAAACACTGCACCCCGAAGGTCTGACATAGCCTAACAGCTTGAAAGTTGATGTTTTAACATTCCAGTAGAAAGTGCTTGTCCAAGGATAAAATGGCTGATGATTTTCAGGTTGCTGATTTTCCTTTCCGATTTTACAACTGCTACACAGACATGTTTAGATTTCTCCACTTAAGGCAGGCCATTGACAGTATTTGCTATTAGTTAGTTTAGCCTGTAGTATATAGAGTTCAAAAGAAGCGCGCAAAGTGAGAATTCCAAGGAGGACAGCTTTCACTAAAGGATAAAGATGCTTTCTAATGCTTGAATTATCCAGGTATGTGACTCTTGCTCGGGCATCCTAGCGCCCCCTGGGATGGGATTACATTTGAGACAGGACAAACACTTAGAGGATATGTTTCAGAGAAATAGGCAGTGAGGCTGAGTAAGTACTGTACTCTTTCCACCTTGCTATCCAAGCAGAGTGATTAAAAATATGGGATCTGGGGAGAGATGGGAGTCAAAAGCAGGATCCGTCACTGACCATTTGGGATACCCAAGTCATTCAACTTTGGCAACATATTCACAATCTGATTCTGTATCTTTTGTTTACATATACCATAGAAAGGAAGCTCACTTTTTTTTCAGGCAGCCCATTCTATAGCTGCCCTTTATATATAAATATAAAAAGAGCTTACCTTGCATTTTTGCACCCCTTAACCCTTGGCACGATATTGGGAAGTTGCAATAGATTTATGTTCTCACTTGTAATGATCAAAGGCCATTTAAGCATTACCTCCTCCTCCCTGTAGCTCCACCCACAGGGCCTGCACTGGGACTTGGAGGTATGTGAGAAGAAGAACATAAATGTTTCTTAGCTGCCGGTGTCTCTCCCTCTTTGGGAACATCTACTGTTCTTCCTGGCCTGTGCTAAGCAGAATCCAAATGTTCGGCAGAGCCTATGTGATCTCTTCTTTAGGCCTGTCAGGTCTTCCACAGTTGCCTAAGGTAAGACATACTAGTCCATCTCTTAAGTCTCTCAGGTCCCCCACTGACTATATACCTTGTAGCCTTTGATGCTGTGGCCTTCTAGCTCTAGCCCACCATCCTCGGTGGCTATTTGTACTCAAGGGACTCCCTTCTTTGTTCTTATTTGACCTTTGACATCCTCACTAAATGGTGGGGGTGGAGGATGCTTTCTCTGTCGTCCTGTCACTCTCTCATTTCTTCTCACCTGCATAGGTAGACACCACTGCAGGGTAAGCAGCCTAAGCAGACATTCAAGATTTATGAGTGGTTCCCTTGGATCCACTCCCTTCTCTTGGCTTCAGAAAAGTATAAGAAGACTTCAGTGTACATTCTACTAGTCCAACAACTCATGACTCTGACAAATTTCCTCCTTCTTTTACCACTCGCTCAAAGTGTCTTTTTCACACTGATTGATATGGGAGGTAGGTGGGGGTCTGGGGTGATAGTGGGAACAAGCAGAACTACATGAATACCTCTTAATAACCCCTCAACGGAGATTTCTGCCTGTGATTATTTGTGGCTCTACACAGATGTTTTGGTTACCTAATGATTCCTTAGGGCTCTGAGTCCCAGTCATAACTTTGGAGCAACAGCCAAATCCCACGCAACAGTTTGTTACAGTCATTGACTGGCCTTAGCATGGTTAGCTAACATGTGTTCTAAGAAGTGCAGTCCCAGGAAATGCTTCACCTGGAATTCCCTTCATGAAGAATCACTGTGAATACAAAGGGCTTTGACAAGTCTCATAGTTTAGCTTTTTTAAACTGAGCACTACTTTACAGTGTATAAAATGTTTTCCTTTATATATTTCTCTCATCCATTCACCCATTTATCCATTCAACCATCCTACGTTTATTGAGTACCTGATCTACACAAGGTTTGCATTAAATGCATGTTTTGGAAAAGTTATCTGTAATCTCATTCATTCTTCACAACAATCTTTGGAGACAGATGCAGCAGATAATTTACTAGTTTTGTATTGCAGATGAGGGATGTGAAGGTCAGAAATGTTGATTACTTCTTCCAAGGTTACACAGCTATTAAGAAAGGGGGTGGATTGGAAGAGGAGAAGAAGCTGGGACTTAATTAGCATTGTGACATCTTAGACTACTCAAGAATATTTAGGAACAAAGCACATCTACAAGGAAGGAAAGTATGGGAACAAATTCTGAATTCTAACACAAATCTATCATTAGGATTGAATGCCAGGACTACATCAGATTTTCAAATATAATTGTGAGGCACTGGTCTGCATATTGCAGTGACACAACTGAGTAAACATGGATGGAGTCTCAGTTCAAAACTCTTCAATTCTTCTCTCTTTTAAATTTGATAATGTGATTTTAAATGCCAAAAGTCTCATTTTGGACACTGGTTAGACTGTCTGGAACTGGAAAATAAAGTTTCACACAATACTAAATATAACTTCCTGCCAGGCAGGTAGGAGCTACTCACCAAACTGTGATGGTTGTCAAGATCCAAAAACCATGAATAAGGTCGATGTTTTGACAACTGAAATTGCTTTCAAGATGGGTAGATCTGCCCTATTTCAGGGGAGACAAGAATTGCAGGAATTTGTTAATTTCCTCTCACCTCCAAACTTTCCAAACTTCAAATATGGCAAGTTCATCATTTACTTTAGTATAAATTGAATTTAAACCAAGATAATGAAATTACATCTTTGGCTCACAGCAGACTTTTCCATGAAAAGAAAACTTGGAAAATCTATTTGCCAAGACAACTTAGAAAGAGGTAAACAGGAATGGTCAGAGGAAACTCGGTGTCATCAAACAACACAGACCAGACAATGCCTCTTAGAACTTCTACTTTTCCTGTTTTCTGTCAGGTAGTAAAAGGCCTGTCCTCTTCCTTGCTGTATTACCAGCTCCCAGGACAGTGCTGTGTCCTGCACATGAATAAAGGGACTCTCAAATCATACCTGCTGGAGCCCATGAACAGGTAGTTCCTATTTCTGAAAGTAGCAAAATTGTTGGTGTGACTGAGATGTTCACATTCACAGGGTAAATATGTAGCCCTGAGGATGAAATCAAGTGTTCTTTATTTCTTCAGAAATGAAGTTCAGATCTCCCCAGAATGAAAGCAAGCAAGTTTCTCAGAGTTTGGCAAAGCTGAACCTTGGCAAAATTGTGAGGTATTCATTTTGGCTACATTTTTTAGGAGGCCTTGTGTCCCCAAGTACCTAACTTTGGTATGATATCCTTCTACAGCTCAAGGACTGGGAAATGCATTACCTCACTGTTTCTTGGAAAAATCCTGCTTCTCATTCTTTTAGAGCCTTGCTGACTCATGGTTTCAAGTTCAAGAGTGACACAGAGCTGGAGGAGATAGTCCACATGATAGGCAACAGTGTCAGGGTGACAAAATTAGGTAGAAAAATCAGGCTGAAATATAGTACATGACATGGATGATGATGCCCCACAATTTGACTTAAAAATTTCATGATTTGATGTCAATGTAGAAGACCAGGGTGGTTTGCAGATTATGTTAAAAAAAATCTAGAAGGAGGAGAGGTAAGGTAAGTACTGTACTGCAAGTTGACGCTGGGCCAAGAGTGTAATGTAACTTAGTAGACACAGGTTGGGGTGGGGAGGTGGGTGGCTCTAGAAAGAAATACTCGGGGACATTCAAAGAAATTGAATGGTCATAACATCACATCACATCACAGGAACATCACAAGCAAGTCTGCTATGCCACTTCCTGTGTCATTTAATATCTCTAAGCCTCAGGGTTTCCATCTATATAATAGAAATAAGAAAACCAACAGTGCCTTATTCCCAGTGTTATAATGAGGATTAAATGACATAATGCAATTACAAGTTGTTCTGATCATTAGTGTCATTTTTTAACTGTAACAATAATAAACTCAAAGTCTGAAGAATACTGGGACATTTTGAAGAGTACTGAAAGAATGAAGATGGATACAAAAGTTTCAGTTTCATAGAAGAACTTGGTAGAATATGTAAATTATAAATACAAATGTACGTAACACAAGTTAAAAATGTACGTCAAGCTAGACTTTCTTTTTTGAACCAGGGATCTCATTCTTTAATAATAATCCATCAGAAAATTTCAATATTAAAGTTATGGTTGGCAACAGAAATTCATAGATATTTGGTCATTCAATTTAATTTTTCTGTGTTGTGTTTTGCAATAAAACATATACCTCTCTGAAATACTATAACAGGATAAAGAAAACCATCAGATTGGGCTATATCAAAATACTCTAAGTTGCATTAATAAAATCATATACTTACCTCAACAGTATATTAATTAAGTACCTAATAGCCTCTCATAAAATCAAGGAGGGAGAAAGAATATGTTTACATTCTCCTATGGTAGGAGTTGTTTTGTAATTCCTTCTAGGAAATGCTTCCCCCAAGTCAAGCTAGACTTTTTGATTGGATGGGATTTTCCCTGGACACTTCAGATGGATCTCTTTCTCACCAATTTTGTTCTCATGTGTTTGCTGTCTACAGCTGATGTTCCAACAACCATGATGCCTTTTTTTTTTTTTTTGCGGTACGCGGGCCTCTCACTGTTGTGGCCTCTCCCGCTGCGGAGCACAGGCTCTGGATGCGCAGGCTCAGTGGCCATGGCTCACGGGCCCAGCCGCTCCGCAGCATGTGGGATCTTCCCGGACCGAGGCACGAATCCATGTCCCCTGCATCGGCAGGCGGACTCTCAACCACTGCACCACCAGGGAAGCCCCATGATGCCTTTAGTCTTTGGGCCTTTCTATCACCAGACCCCTCTGACCTGGAATGTTCTTCTCCATCCCTTTTCCTTTATCTCTTACCCCCAAAGAGAAACTGTATGTATGTATTTTGTAGTTGACAATTGTTTATATATTTTATTTTATTTTGGGGGGGATTTTTTTTTTTTTTTTTCTGCACTGCGAGGCATATGGGATCTTAGTTCCCCGACCAGGGATCAAACCCATGCCCCCTGCAGTGGAAGCACTGAGTCTTAACCACTGGACCACTAGGGAAATCCCATTGTCTATGTATTTTAGACATAGAGGATCTGAACTAATTTTTGACCATTGGCTTTGCTGCAGAAATACTATAAAACAGAGTTTCAGGGTCTTAAACAATGAAGATACAACTTCTCACCGGTGTGTGGGAGCCTGGGGAAACTGACCATTTCCTGCATGTAAAATGGCATATTATTTCAGGGAGAGCCCCAGGAGAAAATCTTAAAAGCACCTTTCAGCCAGAAGTTTCGAAGCACTTTCAGAGCATGAATACCCGTATTCTTATTCATAAATCGCACACACATCTATTGATGCTGATCATTATAATCTTTTCTTAAGCATTCCTCTGTACCCACACTTGCTGATGCATTTTCTCAATGGAGTCTAGCCTTCCTTGTGGTCTCAATTTCTGGGCTGTAACTCAGTAACTCTACACTTCAGACTGTGCTTTGGCTGCCTTCAGGAACAGCAACGTCTCTGTTCAAATCAAGAGAGCATAATGAAACACTGTCTGTTAAAATATCAAACATGAGAGGTTTCCACTAAACTAATTGGTAGGGTAAACATTTTGCCTTCGTCAAGTGGCAGGGCTCAAAGTCAGAAAAATGGAAACGGGCTGGGGTGAGCAGGCAGGTCATCTGAATGGGGCTGGACGAAAAGTTTGCTACAAACTGAAAACCTTCAGTTGGGGGCTTAAAGGAAGATACTGTTTTGGTTAGTTCCACAGTCTAGGAAGGAGAAGCAGATTAGGGCTCAAGAGACTTGAAGTCTAGACAAGATTCTTCCACTAACCAATCTTGACTCAGTTTACCATTTACTGTCAAATTATAATACTGTTGTGTATATAGACTCAAAAAAATTCTATATAAAGCTCAGTTGAGGCACTAAAATAGATATGAAAATGCAACTAACTTTTAAAGCAGTGGTTTTCAACCAGGATAGAAGTAGAACACAATTGAGTTTACATGAGAATATTTTTACTAAAACATATGCCTCCTTTACCCTGGCATTAATTATAATTATCTGAAACATTATATGCCAGTGTAACCAGAAAACAACAATAGCAACAACAACAATGCAGCCACAAACTATTTATCGAGTGTACCCCTGGCACTGTACCTAGCACATTTACGTACTTTACATCACTTAATTCTCACCACAACCTCATGCGCTGTGCGCTATCATCATTCCCCTTTCACAAATGAAAAAGCTGAGCAAATGAGGAAGTGTGTGTAACTAACTAACTATCCCAGTTATATGGCATCACTCTGTATACTTTAAAAATTGGGGGAAAAAATAATCACATTTTTCATTTGGGAATCCCATACCAGAACAATTATTCCAAGGCTCAATGTCCATCCCCTCCCCCTCCCCGAATCTCCTCATCTTCTTCTGTCAGTTAAAAACCACTGAGAAGTTTCCTTTACCACAACCTCTTCTTAAGATTAGGTCTGATTTTGGCTAATTTCAATGTATAGATAATTTAAATGAGTGTTTTTAAAGATACAGTAGCAGTTCACTGGAGTAGGAGTTCATAGACCCAACCTTGGCAACCCTCTTCTACAGACTATGTGAGCTTCAATGGGTCACTTAATCTTCCCGAGCCTTAGGGTTTCCTCTTCTGTAACATGAGAGGGCTCAGCTGGATGGTCTATAAGCTTTTTCCCCTACAATTAACATCATCTGTTGGCAGGTTTGTCTTCTTGATCCAGATGTTAGGAACTATCCAGATGTTAGGAACTATTCTGTCCCTGTTAAAGGACAATATTGGTAGTAGGATGGGGCTGGTGGTAGCAAAGAGATTTCCAAGCACCCTCACGATCTTACAATGTCATGGCTTTCATGCCTTCTTATGTATCAGTAGATCATAATAAAGCAATCAAATAGGAATGACAGAAAGATTCAATCAAAGAGTAAACTATAAAAGAATAATGTGAATTCTAGTACATAGTTATCTAACCTCTATTATTTTCAAATTCATCTGTAAATCTAAGATAATAGTAGTGCCCACTTCTTTGGGATTTTTCAGAATAAGATAATACACCTAAGCTATGATAACATGATAGGTAAAATAAGAATAATATGTCTGTGAAATCAGTCACACCCTCTTCCCTCCACGTGCTCTGAACCAGCTGTGTGAAAGAGACAGTGGGCCATTGCTGGTGAATCCGGAATGAAAACTGATTAAGCCCCAAGCCAAAACAGGTCCCCATCCACTTCTCCCAGATTCCAATGAATCAAGACAGGCAAAAGCCACTAATCATCATCTGGCCTGTCTACCACAGGAAGAAGCTCACAACATACAACTGAGACATGAACAACATGTCTTGTTCATGACAAGAGTTGGCTGGATATAGAGAAGATCGGAGAATAGAGGTGCTCTCCGTGTTCACAGCTCCTTTGACAATCTCTTCAATGCCAATCTGATTACACGTTCTGCATTCCTTGGAGAACAGTGAGTAGGCGGGGAAGAGAAAAAACAAAAACAAGGATTTTCAAATGTTCCTTATACTTCCAAGAAAACAGAAGTCCTTATTTTATGGATCTACTCAGAAACACTGTAAAGGAGTGAATGGAATCCTTCACAAACAATAGTACTTACCTCACCAGATGTGTCCTGACATTTGTATGTGAAGTACAGGGGAAGTTCTTTTAACTGACTTCTTAACTGACCTCCAGTCTCACTCCTTACTCTCTAAGCTACTCTGATTAATCTGTAATAATCTCATGCTGGTTTCTGGTAAGCCAGTTTCAGGTAATCCCTTATACTCCTCTTTTTAGCAGTTAAATTTTATATGTGCCCAGAATCAGCTGTATTGACTTTCAGAATAAACGTTCTAATGGAATGGATTGATCAATAAAGAGCTATGTAAACACATCAGATGTGATTTTGTAAAGGAAGAGGGTTTTCTTCAACAAAAATAAGTGAATATTTTGGAAGAGGTGATTAAAGCCAACTTCCCCAAAGTGGTGTGTGCAACGTTATTGTAAAAGATTAGGGAAGGACTTCCCCGGTGGCGCAGTGGTTAAGAATCTGCCTGCCAATGCAGGGGACACAGGTTCGATCCCTGGTCCGGGAAGATCACACATGCCGTGGAGCAACTAAGCCCGTGCACTACAACTACTGAACCTGCACTCTAGAGCCAGCGAGCCACAACTACTGAAGCTCACGCGCCTGACCCATGCTCTGCAACAGGAGAAGCCACTGCCATGAGAAGCCCGCACACCACAACAAAGAGTAGCCCCCGCTCACCGCAACTAGAGAAAACCCGTGTGCAGCAACAAAGATCCAACGCAGCCAAAAAAATTAATTAATTAATTTTTTTAAAACGATTAGGGAAAACTTAAAAATCTAGAGGAGTTTGCCTTCAGATTGCTGTCCATGTTCCTTACGTTTTTCTCTCCATTCAACTGCAGCACAAATAGAAATCTAATAAATGTATTAACAGATTATGGATGTAGCTTATGAAAGAAAGATGACAGAGAAGTCTTATTTTATGGACTCATATCTGAAGGCAAGGACTTAGCCCTTCGTTGAAAGACTGGTGAAAGATATGTTGACTTATATGTTTGAAGTTAATTATTAAGATCTATTTGTATTTTTATGAATCATTTAAGAAGGCTTTCACTAAGTGATGCAAATCAACTGTAAAGTGAAATTATAAATATCGTAGTTCCAGGGAAGTGACGTGCTTGAATCATATTCAAAGACTTTACAAAAATCTGGCTTAGATATGTTAATGACTGAAAAAGAAACAATTAACCAAGGTCATGATATCACAGAAGATTTAAAAGTGGTTGATTTTAATCTCCAGGAATTCAGAGAAACCCTCTGGAAAATTCATGACCCCAGGAATGTTTCTGTAAAAATGAATCTCATTTGACTATGCTGGAAAAGTTCTGATTTTTTTCAGATAAAATGGCTTCTACTTTAGTTTTAGCTCAATGCTTGGTGTATATTAAGCCCTTAACAGTGATATGTATTTATATATGAACATATTACTATTAGGAGTAGTACTTGTTGCATTTACCTTTGCCCTCTACCTAAATGTAGTTATTAAGGAGCCAGTTTACCATTGTAACTTCTTTCTTTACATGATTGCTCCTATAAAACAACCAATGGTTATTACTGACTGCCCAGAATAAAAATGTTCCCTTATAAATCTATTTTTTCAGGTGAATGATCATCCAACTGCTTACCTAATCTTTCCCCAAGTGCTCATGTGTCCAGCGATGAACAATATTAAGAGTTGACCTGATGGCCCATCACTTAAGTTAAGCTGCCCCATATATCCAACTAAATTCCATAAATATTTGATGGGACTCATTCATTCAGTTATTTGCTAGGCTCTCACAATTCAAAAAGAAAGTGGGAGGAAAGGAAGAAAGGAAGGAAGGAAGGAAGGAAGGAAGGAAGGGAGGAAGGGAGGGAGGGAAAAGGAAAGGAAAAGAAAGGGAAAGCAAAGAAAATTCCTATCTTTCCGGAGCTTATAATTGAGCTAAGTACACCAGCATAGAAATGAACATCTCTAATTTAGGGTTTTACGGAAGAGGCAGTATGAAGTGTCAACCGAGAAAGTTGCCCACGATTCTGATCCTGTCTAGAAGTTTGGGAAGAAGGGTAGTTCGGAGATGGGCCAAGATTCTTTCAAGAAGAGATTTTGGTTGTTTGTACTGGGCCTTTAAGTAGAATTTTGACAGATTAAAGTCAATGAGGAAGAACATTACATATCAAACAGATCTGGGAAAGAATAGGGAATACAAGAAGAATGGTTGTTGGTTTGATGTAACTGAGAAGAAAGCTGTGTGTGCCTGAACTGAGAGGACAGAGGGTAGAAGATGGATCTAAAAATGTATAGTATAAAATTTAGTATAGTATAAATATAGGTTACCCTAAATGGCTCAGTAAATTTCTCACTGAAGAATTTGGTTTATTACCACAAGCTAGTGGTTCTCAAAATGTATCTCTAAACAAGCAGGATCATCAGCACTTGGGAACTTATAAATGCCAGTTACTAGACCCTATGCCAAACCTACTGAATCAAAAATTATGAGCGTGAGTTCCAGCAATCCATGTTTTCAAGTGTTATCCGGGTGATTCTGATGCAAATTTGAGAACTACAGTTATAGCAAAAGGATTATTTATAAAATATTAAATAAGGAAACAGCAGGATCAGATTTGCATTTTCAAATGATCGCCCTTTCTCCTGGTAAAGAGTGAATTGAAAAGAGCAACTCTGGAGATCCCTTAAGGCGGAGATCCCCAACCCCCAGGCCACGGACCGACAGTGGTCCGTATTCTGCTAGGAGTGGGGCCGCACAGCAGGAGGTGAGATGCGGGCAAGCGAGCGAAGCTTCATCTGCCGCTCGCCACCGCTCGCCACCGCTTGCCACCGCTCCCCACTGCTCGCATTACCGCCTGGACCACCCACCCCCCCACACACCCTCCGCGGAAAAATTGTCTTCCACGAAACCGGTCCCTGGTGCCAAAAAGGATGGGGACCACTGCCTTAAGGGGCTTTTGCTGTAGTAAAAGGGAGAAACACTAGAGTGGAGGAGGGGGATAGGAGGGAAAGAAAGGATTGATGGTGTGTAGTATTCAAATCTATCAAACTACATCATTAAATGGGAGTGGAAAACTGAGGTGCTACAGAAGATGGAAGAGTTCAAGTTGAATTCTTTCCCCTAGTCTGAGGGATTCAGTAGGTGGTGGCACCCTTTCGGGAGCTGCAGGTGGAGGAAGGGAAGCTCCTTCACTTAGGCAATTATGCAGCTTTTCATCAGGCTCACGAGGAGATGTACCATGAATAGAAATCTACTTCACTATACTCATTCATTCATTCACTCATTCATACAGGCAGCATTAATTATCCATCATGTGTCAGGCGCTTTGATGGTCACAGAGATAGAGAGTTGAATCAGATGTCCCTCTCCTCAAGGAGCTTTTGAGCAACCTCAAAAGACATATATGAGAGAGAAACAGATACATAGTACAGAGGGGACCAATCCACTTTGGGACAACTCCCATTTGGACTGAGTGTGATTCTGCTCGCATTCTTGCCCCTTGCTGTTTATCCAGCCCCTCCTCTAAGTTAACATCTCCTCTCAGGTTCTTAGAAGAGAGACCATGCCTACTGGGAGTTAGATGAGTGGGCATCAGACACTCAGAGAACTCTCAGCTTCATAAGGCCAACAGTGACATCTTACATAAGTGAGCTTTGCATGAGTCCACACATCAGAAGTTTGCTTTGTCCTTTCACCATGATAAGTTCTTCTTCACCCCTTAAGGATGTGAAGTGGTAGAAAAGAGGACCGCAACTTGCTCAAGCTCATAGATTAAATCTTGGGCAAAATGGCAAACTCTCATACATGCTTGGAATTTATTTATAAGCAAACAAATGGAAAGATCCAGCATAGGACCACAAAATCAGCCCAGGCTTCTTCTGATTTACAAATCTTAGAGAGAACTTTAGTAAAATATTCTAAGCACTTTAGAATATTATTCATTCATAAATCATAGCAATATTTTCTTAGATCAGTCTTCCAAGGCAAAAGAAATAAAAGCAAAAATAAACAAACGGGACCTAATCAGACTTAAAAGATTTTGCATAGCAAAGGGACAATCAACAAAACAAAAAGACAACCTCCTGAATAGGAGAAAATTTGTAAATGATGTGACTGACAAGAGATTAATTTCTAAAATACACAAATAGCTTATACAGCTCAATATCAAGCAAACAAACAACCCAATGAAAAAATGGGCAGAAGACCTAAATAGACATTCCTCCGAAGAAGACATACAGATGGTCAACAGGCATATGAAAAGATGCTCGACAACACTAATTATTAGACAAATATAAACCCAAACTACAGTCAGAATGGCCATCATCAAAAAGTAAACAAATAGGTGCTTCCCTGGTGGCGCAGTGGTTGAGAGTCCGCCTGCCGATGCAGGGGGACACGGGTTCGTGCCCCGGTCCGGGAGGATCCCACGTGCCGCGGAGCGGCTGGGCCCTTGAGCCATGGCCGCTGAGCCTGCGCGTCCGGAGCCTGTGCTCCGCAACGGGAGAGGCCACAACAGTGAGAGGCCCACGTACCGCAAAAAAAAAAAAAAAAAAAAAGTCTACAAATAATAAATGCTGGAGAGGGTGTGGAGGAAAGGGAACACTCCTACATTTACATTTATTTAGAATGTAAATTGGTGCAGCCACTATAGAAAATAGTATGGAGGTTCCTTATAAAACTAAAAATAGAGCTACAATATGAATGTATATATACCATTCCTGAGTATATATCTGGAAAAACTGAAAACTCTAATTCAAAAGGTACATGCATCCCAATGTTAATAGTAGCACTATTTATGATAGTAAAGACATGGAAACAACCCAAGTGCCCATCAACAGACGACTGGCTTAAGAAGATGTGGTATATATACACAATGAAAAATTATTCAGCCATAAAAAGAATGAAATATTGCCATTTGCAGCAATTATTATACTTAGTGAAGTAAGTCAGACAGAGAAATACAAATATTATATGATATCACCTGTATCTGGAATCTAACAAACAATACAAGTGAATATTTATACAAAAGAAAAACAGTCTCACAGACATATAAAACAAACTTATGTTTACCAAAGAGGAGAGGGAGGAGGTGAGGGACAAATTAGGAGTATGGGATTAACAGATACAAACTACTACACATAAATTAGATAAGCAACAAGGACTTGCTATATAGCACAGGAAATTAAATTCAATATCTTATAATAACCTATAATGGAAAATAATCTGAAAAGAATATATATATATACACACACATATATATGTATATAACTGAATCATTTTGCCGTACACCTGAAACTAACATAATATTATAAATCAACTATACTTCAGTAAAAATGATGTTCGTACTTATTAGCATGAAAAGATCATGGTAAGTTGTAAAGTATGAAAAGATCATGGTAAGTTGTAAAGTGTGAAAAAATCAGATTACAAAGCAGACTGTGTAGATATATACACATATATACGAGGGGATTAACAATGGTTACTCTTAAATGATAAATTACTGATGATTTTGTTTCCTTCTTTATTCCTTTCTGTATTGACAGATTTTTTCGCACTGAGTAAGCAATATCTCTATAACCAAAAGAAGCAGTCGTTACTGTTTTGAAAATAAAATGCCTTAATAACTTCTAGACATATGTTTAAAAAAAGAATAATGGAATAAAAATAGTAAAAGGTCCATTATCAAAAGTAGAACAAAATGAGAATCATTTCTCTTTATATAACATTATCATATAATTTCATACAACTCCCACTTTAATAGTATTAACTATGTAATAGTGATGATATAGAGAAAAATGCCTACCTCATTGAAAAATTAGGCAGTATCTATAGCATCCTATTTCAAATTACCTAATTCTGCTTCTGTGGAAGCTATTTTACAATTCTGTACATTATAAATAACTGATAGCAATTTAAAGTGATTCTTGTCCACAGACATGTGAATTTGTCAATTGTGTCCAACAAAAGTCAATCTCCCTGGCCCACTGTAGAAGAGACTGATTTTTTCAGCCATTTGCACATTCTTTTTAACATTCCTGATCTATAAATGTGTCTGTTCTTTGGAATCTCTTTTGAACTGGTTTTTAATGCCTCATTAATGAGTTAAATGAAATTAATGAGTTAAATGAAATCTTTAACACATTTATTTTTATATCTGTATGAGGGTCACGATTTTACCATTTTTTGAAAATTATCTTTTAACAATTACTGTAATGTTAGTTAATATTTACTAAGAATTTTCCATGTGTCTAGTCCTATTTTAATTTAGTTATGTGCCTTATTTCATTTTCTCATCACCATCCTTGTGAGCAGCTAATGTCAACTCCACTTTCCACATGAGCACCCAGCATCCCCTAGAAGTTAAGGGATCTGTCCAGAGGAAATAGGAGTATGTGGTGGAGCAGAATTCAAATTATAGCTGAGTCCAGATATGTGCTGAAGCATACAGTATCATTCCAATTTTTCCAGATGAGGAAACTGAACCTCAGCAAGATTAAAATGCCTCTTATTCTTCCACTTATTCAACAAATATTTTGAACACCTACTATGAGTCAGACACTGAGCTAGTTTTGGGAACATAGAAATCAAAAAAGGTAAGCAGACAAAACTTTTGATTTTTATGCAGTCTAGAACCTTGTGATAATTGACTCAAGTCCAGTGCTGGTGTAGCTAGACAACCTATTTCCTTTAAAAGGTTATTTTCTTCCAGCTTCTTTTGTACCCACTTCCAGGCAGCTGGGAACATTCAATGGACTGGAACTTCTAGTAAAAGCACGCTGATGTCATCTTGTATCCTCTTGTCACTTGGAGAAAAATGTATTCATATAAATCCAGAAAAGGAGATGACTAATGAATTCTTTGTAAGTCTCCAAGATAAGCTTCCAATCTGACTTCCCATTGAAAATGCCATGCCCTTTGTCTGAAATGCACTTTTCTTCCCTACCTAGTGGATCCCTACCTAGTGAATCCCTGCTCAACCTTGATCTTCAAAACCTTGTTCAGTCTTCAGAGCCTTTCCGAAGTCTTCTCAGACTTTATCTCCTCCCCACAAGTTTATGAATTCGCATCTCTTTTCACTCCAGCATCCCCTGCCTCTTGGTTGTTTCTAAATGTTGCAGGTATCATGTGTCATCACTTTTCTTCATGTCTGTTTCCTTCATAAAAGCATAAACTCCCCACAGAGAAACACCATGGCTTATTCATCTTTGTTTCCCCAGCACCTGGTATGTTAAAGGCTAGCAGTGGGGTGAATCAGTGATGTGCTGGTAAACAATTTTTTCCTTACAATTTATGTAGAACAACTTTCATTTCTTCCAATGTACAGAGTTCTCTCTTGTCTCCAAATCTTTGCATTTACTGATCCCTCTGTCCAAACTCCATCTCCATTTTATCTCCCACACTTCTGTTCTTCCCAAAGCACTTTCTAACCCCTAATTGAATGCCTCTTCTGTGCGCTCTATCACCTCAAATTTCCCCCATTGAATCACTTTTCACCCTGGGTATATTTGCCTATTTATACAGCTGAATATTAAAATCCTTGAGGGCAGGAACTATCTCTGTTTACTTTATTGCTATATCTTCAGATCCTAAGCTAATATAAGTACATATAATTATGTGCTTATTTACTTATATGTAAATATGTGTCAAATGAGGGAAAAGGCTGATTTGTTCATGTTTGCTGCTGTCCACAAGGAATTATTCTTAGGGTACAGCGTGATGAAATAGAAAGACCAACTTTGGAGCTATAAACATAGATTCTATTCCTGGTTCAGTCATTTATTAGCTGTGTGACTTTGAAGAAATCACATCCATGTGTTTTACCTTAATTCTCTTATAAGTAAAATGAGAATAAAATCTCTACTTTGTGTTGTGAGGACTAAATGAGATAATTTGTGTTGAGGGTCTGATGCTAAGTAACCTCTCAATACATATCCATTTCCTGCCCCTTCTATTTGTGGCCAGTGCTAAATTATAAAGGCAGCATTTGGGCACAAAACAGGATATCCTACATGAGTAGGAATGGCTTCCCAGAGTAATAGATGATGTTGCCAACAATAGTGAAGAGAATGAGAGGAAGCCAGCACATAAACGAACCTTCTCAAGGTTTCACCCTCAAGGGTTCAATGTAAGGTTCAAAGGATAACTCTGAACATTAAACAGCATTGTGAAAAACCCAACAATGTTCCCAGCTGTGGCAATTAACCAAAACACATTCCTAAAGTCAAGGGGGCCCAGTAGAAAGGCAAGAGACCTGGAGTCAGCACTCAGTGAAAGGTTAATACTGATGTATGGTATGCAAAGCATGTGCCAGTGACAACATCAGAGGCACCTTCTTCCTGCCCTGGAATAGGGACTGTGAAGGGGTAGGGTAAGCTTCCTGCCTTGTACTGTGACTGAGTGTTCTCTCTCCCCCAGGGATGTTTTAAGGCTTCCAAGTTTCTATCAGGTCTTTCCTGCTATAGCACCCATGAAAACCGTCCACATGTTGTTACTACAAGTTAAGTGGCAAGTGAAACTTCTCCAGGCAAATATTATAATCAGGACCAAAATGAAGGAGGCAATAAAGGCAATGCTTTCTGGGCTGCTAAAAGCCCACCTTATATTTCCAGGCAGTAATCTGATCTTCCAGTTCTCTTATTTTAAGAGAAGACCCACTTTTATGCCATCAGCAGCTGTTCAACTAAGGGAAACACTGAATTCATGCTGAACAAGTCCTACCCGCATTTTCTGGTGACAAAAGTCTGGAAACTTAAACATTTTGCTTACAGGAAATAAGTTCGTTCCTGGAGGTGTGTGATCCCACTCCCCAAATTTTATCCTTGCTGTGGCTATTATCACAACTTTCGAATGTTGTGCTACAACGCTGCAAAAAACACTGCAAAGTAGGAAATTCAGCTAACAAGGAAGTGGTAAAAGAGAAGTAGCATGGTACTGTTTTAGAAAGAGTGCTCGTCTGCGAATGTAGAGACTTGGATGCTTTTTGTACCTGACTGTTCTATTAACTTGGTGGTGAGCTTGGCAAAGAAAATGACACATATTCAGGGTCTACTTCACTCTTGGTCCTATGCTACATCCCTAAATATATACCTTTTATTTTAATCTCTTGCCAGCTCTCATTATAATACGAACTGCAGACATGAGGAAACTGAGGCTCAAATTGGTTGATTAATGTGTCCAAGGTCGAAACTGGCGGCTTAAATTTTGAACCCAATTCCATGTTCTTTCTACTATATCATGCTGCCTTACAAATATCCTGCAATGTTTACCTTATTTTACATCATCTTTTAAACACTAATGGCCACCATACAATCAACCTCAAATAAAACCATTCCAATCGGATGGGCATGGATGGGGTAATGGTAAGGCAGACATAGCACACTTTTACCTGCTGGATGACTTCACATGCATTTTCTCATTTGACTTTGGAAAAATCACTTGCCTGGTCTGGACTTTGTTTTATACTTTTGTGAAATATGAAATTTAAACTAACTCCTTATATTCCTTTCAACTCTCACATTCTAAAATGAAAAGTAACCAGCCCAGGGACATATTTCATATATGCATACACGCCTAGGTTTAGTGTTTACATCCTTTCCTTTTAAGAGGGATTAGAGTCCTTCTCCTGACTGTGGCCTTTGCTGCTGTTCATCCTGTTTTCACCATCCTTTCTTCATTCCCCCTCTCCTAACTGGGAGAAAGGGTTCTTATATTGGACTTCTCCTATTACTTTATCCATATCTCAATTTTGGCACTTACCACCCTCTGCTTTCTATGGTGGTTATGGTGGATATATCTTGTCTCCCCTAGGACCTTGTAAGTTCCATGAGTTTCCTCCACTTCCTTGCCAAGGCTGATATTCCCCAGGACACCCAGCCCAGTGTCAGCCCAGGGGGAACAGTACTGATATTCTCTGCCTATTTTTGTTGAAATTGAAATCTGAAGTATCATAAGATTTTTATCTAATTTAAACTCAAGTTCCACAGACACTCTTTTAAGAGACAATAACCTGAGAAGTTAGACAGCAAAAAGTTTGGTTAACAAATAACCCATCTATGTTGTTTTACAGCAGGGCTTTTCTTGTTGTCTGGGTTGAAGGATCCAGTTTTTTTAATTAATTATCAATCTATCACAGTCTAGTGCTTTTGTAAAGTGTAATAAAATGAGTTACTAGAAAAATTAAATTTAAAAGATATGAAAATATGAATTCAAAATGTGTATTACTAGGTTCAACAGAAACAACCCCCCCCCATCAAACTGCTGTAAATTTTATAAACATTTACCCTCAATTTCAGTGCTTATCTCATGGACCAGCAACAAATGGCTACTATGACACCAAACCTGGACCATGCTTGGGAGACACTGACTGTTACACCGTTTATACAGCAGTTTCAGAACCCTAATAGGGGCTGGGTTGTTTCTCCTAGATGAAAATTTTAGGGATCAGATGGGAAGAAACTACTAGAGGCCAGATATATATCTTCAGCCTTTCTCTCTGGTCTTTGTAAAGGAAGACCAAGATAAAGTTTGAAAAGTCAAAGGATTCTGGAAAATAGGATCAGAAATCATCTCCAATAAAGCCACAGTTTTGGTGGGGCAAGTGTAACTGTCAATGTCTGTTCCATATTCTTAATAAAGAAAAGAACATTTATTGTCTACTTTGGTGGCTATAAATGGATCCTGCACTACCAGCTCATTTGTAAACTTCCTCTGTTACTAAAATGTTTGTATTTCTATTTTTTTTTAACCCTTCAAGGCACATTAACAAACATTTTATTTCATTCTCCCAAAGCCCAATGAGGTAGATATGAATGCTGTCCTTATCTTGCAGGTGAGAAAACTGGCTCAGAGATGTTAAATTATGTTCCCTGGTCACTCAGTTACTAGGTGGTTGAACTGAAATTCATACTCAAGCCTGTCTGACCCTGAAGCCCCTTCTCTGTTCACAAAATTCATTGCTTTTCTAGTAAATTTTGCCTTATAATACTTAGAAGATCTAAAAATACAGGGAGGAATGTATATGAGGAATGTGCTTTTTTTTCAATAAGCAGAAAAAAAATCCCTGGGATAAAAATCATAAACATGCCTTTGTGAGTGTTACATGGTAATATGACCTCTGTATTTATCTTACAATTTTAACCTCCACAGAATGTAATCAGATCTATAAGTATCATAAATAGATTCTTAATAATTAAGCTGTAACTGCTATACTTGCAATCTCTCATTCACAGAATCTAATCATCTTTAATGAATAGTTGAGTATTCGATGTGATTGTCTAAAACAATTGAAAAATGGACCCATTCATTATAATGATTCACCTGATGTATATTAAAGAAACATCTACTATCTGAACTTCCCTAAAACTGACCGCATTGTCCTAATATACTGCAGAAAACATCCATCAAGAAAGGAGGGATGGTTTTGTGAGCTACTCATGTGTTGTGATTGATTTGCTCTCCTTCCCACCCACATAAGTTTTCAAAGAATGGGGCAAAAGTGTTCTACATAAGTCTTAGGGTGAGGGAATTCCCTGCCGGTCCAGTGGTTAGGGCTTGGTGCTTTCAATGCTGTGCGCCCGTGGTTCAATCGCTGGTCAGGGAACTAGGATCCCGCAAGCTGAGCCGCGCAGCCAAAAAAAAAAAAAAAAAGTCTTAGGGTGAGCATCTCTTTGTAAAGCCTTTCATGAAACGGTGATACCATAAAGGATGCTGCTTCCCATGATACGGAAAGACACAACCTCCTGCATAAATGCTACTTCAAGAGCATGGATTAGCTGCTATTACTTCAGACTCTTTCAACCCAGACTTTGGGTCCCAGTTCCATCCTTAGAAGATATTTTTCCAACAGAATAAACTTTAAATTCTAAGACACATGAAGACTGACAGAAGTATAAAATATTTGGGCTCAAAGAGGTTCCATTTATAGGTGAGGAAATTGAAGCTTAAAGGGGTGAACTGACTTGCCCAAAGTCACACAAGCAGTTAGCACTGAAGGTGAACTGGAACTCTGTCTGAGTCCACCTGCTAGGAAGAATCCAAATTTAACTTAAAACCTAAACTGACTGCACATGCCTCTACTTCTTACTTCTATTGGCAAAGACCATGTCTACTTTCTTATTTTTCTATCCCCTGTATAAGGCATGGTGCCAGGTACTTAAAAGATGCCCAGTAAATGTGTTTAACTGTTTAACTCTGAATTAAATTAGCAAGTACCGAGGCGAAACTGCTGGAACTCAGTTTGCTACTATGCACACTTGTAGGCTTTGTCTGTCTGCTGATGAGATGGGGTAGAAGCATGTATAATTCCTCTCGCCTTTTATAATCTTTGCTGTGAAGGAAATATACTAGCTCCCAGGTTTCCTATTACTACTGTCAGAGGATGAATGACTCAAAGACCTATAAAACTGAATATACAATTAATATCAAGCCTCACTTTTGTCATGGACTCATTGTTCTACATTTTGACTGTCTAGACAGGTATCTCAACTTTGACCTTCTGAGCTAATGAGACTACAAAAGAGAAGATGCACAGAAGAAAGAAAATCAAAATCATGGTAAATTTAAAAGCCAAAATGCAATAGTCTATTACTGTTCTGTCACTCAAAGAACCCAGAGCATTCTTCCTTCCTTGCCTCAGAAGTGAAATGTAGGCAAGGCTGAGCCACTGCATACATCACATGGAATTGCTGATAGTGGGGATTTAAATCAAGGGGGTAGTTAACCAAAGCAGCCACAAAGCTTGTCCAGACCCTGTTGGCTCCCCACAAAACAGGATATGTTCACATGAAGGCACTTTACCTTTTTAGCTGTCTAAGGGAAAGTTTGTGTCTCCTGTACCATTCTCCTTCTATCCTCTTGTTCCAAGGGGATAAGCCAGTGAGTATAGACACACACACACACACACACACACACACACACACAAACAAAAACTGAAAACATGTTGAGAGGAAATACTTCCAGTGAGTCGAAAGCTTTCAACCAAAGCTCATAGTGAGAAGGCATTTGATTTCTAACTGCTACTACATCAGATCAAGTCTTTTTTTCCTGTTCTTAGAAACATCAGAGGACCATACGCTGGGCCAACAACAAAGAATATTATGAGGCAAAGTTGTAGGAAACATGAACAAATTCATGTTGTCTGAGACTTGTAGAAGGTGTCAGGTTGTACATATTCAAGGGAGAAACTACATATTCATCCACTCATCCATCCAACCATTTATCCATCCATCTAACATTTTTGACCCTCCATCTATATATCAGTCATTGTGCCAGATACAGGGAATAGAATGATGAACAAAGCAGACATGGTCTTTGGCCTCCAGGAAAGACAGGCATACACACAGAAATAATGAAATCGGAGTGTGTGGTTGATAAACAGGGGCTTACTGTGGGAGCATATAAGAGGTAAGTTTCCCTGGAGTAGGTGACATTTGATTACAGATGAGGAGGTATTAGGCAAAATAAAACAAAACAATACAAAACAAACAAAACATGAAAAGCAGGAATATATTTGGGATTCCAGGATTAGTATGTGTTTCATGTCAAAGCAAAAAGCTTTGAAAAAATACATCTGGGGAGCCACAAAGAGTTCCGTCTGGTGAGAGGCCTCGGCTTCCTCATCTGTCAACTGTGGAGGCTTGTTTAGATGACACCTCACATCCTTTCCGGTTCCTGCCTTATGAAATCTCTTACAAACAATGAACTTCTTAAAATGTAGCTAGCCTCTAAATGAACCAGAAAGCCTGCAAGTAAAGGGCTGAAGTGAGCCTCTGAACAGAATCATTCAATAATCACACGTACTAGTTCCACTTGCCTCATTTACAGACAGGACTTTTCTTATGGAATAACTAGCTCTCTTAAAATGTTTCCTGTTCCAGAACTATCTTGAGCCACTGCTGTGATACAGGGATGGCTGAGAGTGAGGGGAGGGGTGGGAAATAGGAGTTCAGAGGAAAGAGCCTCCTAAATTGTCTTTAGATAGGAGAAAACCCAGAATCACTGGTTCAGTGGGGGTGGTATTGGAGAAATGAATATGATTCAAGTGTTCCTTCTTCCCTTTTGAGTCTCCCCATCTCCACTCTAAAATGACAGAGATATTTCTCACTCTACAACATCCTTTTGAGGGCTTTGGACAACACACCTTATTAGCCTTAGCTTCCATAGAATGGTGATAGCAAAACCTGCCTCAGAGAATTGCTGTGAGGATTGAAGTAGGTGCTTCAGGCAAAGAATGTAGCAGAGTGACTCACCCTTCTAAGCACCTTCCATGATTAATTCATTAAATATTCACAGTAGCCTTGTGAGATATTGCAGATTTTATCCTCATGTTTTAGGTGGGACATGGAGGCTCAGAGGTTAAATTACTTGATCAAGATCACATGGCTTCTATAGAGTAGTGTGAGGATTCTCTCCAGATTGCCCACCCCAGAGTCTGTGCCTACAACCATTATGCTAAAATATCTCTTACTAAATGTTGGGCTCATCTTCCCTCTACTTATCATCTGAAGACAATGTGTCCTTTGTCCTAGTGACAGGGATGTCATGTGTTACCTGTTGCTGTATGTCCCAACCATTGTATAATGACCCCTCTAGACCATCACCACCAAAAATAATAATTTTAGCCAGGATTGGAGGACAATTCCCTTCCATGGAGCATAACTATTGGCTCCCCTTCTGGTCAGAACTATTGGCTACAACATAACTAAACTTGATGCCTAAATATGGAATCCGTGTAGCACACACTAAGATCATTTCAACACTTCATCTTTCTCCCTCCAGAATCGCTTCTGTGAAAATTGTGTTTGCTTCCCTCTTTGCATCACAATGGTAGTTTCTATTTTGGATTTTTATTGTTTGTTGCAGCTTGGAGAAATTCTTATTCCTGCTCTGATCTGGCCTTGGCTATGTTTCAAAGGTTCTAAAACCTCTAGTCAAGCTGGCTTAATTCATCTTCTGACAGTGGCATATGTATTTCCAAGAGCGGAAAACAGGCTCTCTAACCACTCCTTAAAAACAAGTAGGTGAGAAGGGAAAAAAGAAGTCTCCCTAGATTACACCAGAAGCAAACTTGGCTAGGAATAAAACAAATGTAAAATCTAACTCTTGTCTGGTAAAATTAGCTCAAATGATTATCTTGAGATTTCTTTTTACCTCCAAAATTAGAAGTGTTAATCATCAATGTTATTCTGTAAAAACATTTCAGAGTTTACAATTAAAACCATAATACTGTTTGCTTCCATAGCGCAGTTCATCGGTGATTCTCAGTGGTCTCTCTACATTGTATAAACAGCACATCAGGTACCTTCACACAGCTGCCTGCAAGGGGCCCAGGGAAAGTCCCCCTATTCCGATACCTGTCCTAATAATGGTACTTAATAAGACTGCATAATTTTTTAAGACCTCATTTAATCCCCATCATAACTTTGTAGAGTATGTATTCTCATTATGCAGATACATCAAACTGAGGCTCAGAAAATCAAACTATGTTACTCAAAGCCCCAGAGCTAAAAATGGTCAAACTCTCGGTTTTTTTCCGGTATCCCATGCTGCTGCTTCCATGGTGCCCCCAAGTGAAAGTTCTAATTAAAATAAAACGCTAGATAATATTTATTGAGCACTATCTGCCAAGCACTCTACTAAGAATTTTAATATATTTTAATCACTAATTCATCACAATAATTGTATGAAATGTTTACTATAATAACTGCTAAATTACAGATGAGAAAAATCAGGCTTTTCACAGTTAAATAATTTCTCAAGATCTCATGAGCAAAATGTGGCCAATTTTTCAGCATTTTCAAAAAAAATTTATATCCTAGACAGTCTTGTAGGCAGTGGGGATACAGCTATGAACAAAGCAGACTAAACACTTTCTGTCTTCATGGAGCTTGTGATCTAGTAAAGGGAAACAAATGAAGTATAATACATATAATGTCATGGTTTGAAGGACCAGAGAGAAAAACCAAAGGAGGGAAGAGGGATCAAGTGTTAGTGAGCTATGTCTAAACTGTCCAATTACTGCATATGCTACCTTCTTCTTTCTGGAAGGTCAGGACACTTACAAGATGCTGAGAATTTTATCCCTCTAATATTAAGGGGAATCATGTTCAACAGGGGATAAATGGCATATATGTTAGTAAGTCTTGTTTAGGTGAGGTCCAAGTCTTTAGACTATGGTGAAATCACAGGAGATCACACTGAACAGACGAATTGGGACCAGATCATGCATAGCCTGCAAAATCAGGTAAAAGACATTGGACTTTATTTGGCAAACAAGAGGATCTTTAAAAATGGAAATGATTAATCTGGAATTATTTTTCTGAATGACAAGACGGGGGCAAAGACTTCAGGTGGTAAGCTTAGAAGAAGTTTGCAATAGCTCCTGTGTAAGGTAATAAGGTCTTTAAAAGGCTGGTGGAATGGAGACAGAGACCTATTATGAAGAAAATATGGAAAGTACAATGACAACTGATTATTTTTGGAAAAGTGAGTGAAGGTGAACACAGGTAAACAAGAGTAGACTTACCACAAAATTAATGAAATCTAAATTCAGGGCCCCTCACTTGCATAGACTCCTTTCTAAGGTCTTGGCAGGGACTCTGCTTGTGTTAACAAGCGTTGCTAGTTTTTCAAAGAGCATTTCTTCACTTCAAAAGAAAATATAAAATGCCATAAAAGCACTTTCATAAAAGTTTTCAAAATCAACAAAAAATTCTGAAAATTTACATAACATGATCAGCTGAGAAGCTGAAAAGACTCCAACAAACTATCAATAATAAAAACAAATTGCTATCAACAATGATAGAAATAAGATTAAGTTATCTTTAATTTTTAGGCAGCTAAAAAATGTAAGAAAAAATACTGCAGAATTGTGTCACTTGTGTTATTTTTCTGAACTGTGTGACTGTGACATTTGTCAAGATTTTGAATTTGTAATTTGTTTTAATTCCTCTCCTCATTCTAAATATTTACTTTTGAATCGAATTTGTATTCATAATGCTGAATTAAAAATGACTGTTAAAGCTTCAGGCCCCATAAAACCTGTATCTACTGATGCAAATGAATCCCAAGTCAATGACCTACTGACTAGAATGATGACAGTAGAAACATGTTTCCAGAGGAAAAAAAATAAATTTCAAAGTTTTACATGTTGACCATAGGAGCATGTGGGGCACTGACATGGTGCAGTTAGTTTAAAAGAGAGGATAGAAATGATGAAAATATGTGTTGGGGGGGTCAACCATATGGGGTTTATAGTTAAAACAATGAAGTAGATAAAATTTCAAAGATGAGGCCATAGAGATGGGAAAATAGGCAGGGATGAAAATCTTCCTAGGATTCTATCTTGCATCATAAATACAGTCCAGTCAAATACCTCCAAAAAACTCCTAGGTAATGTCTGAGCTAGACATGCACGAGATCTGGAAAATTCAGTCAAATATTCAAATGCGTGTCCATAAAAGCAAAATAAGGCATTAAAAAAAATCTGTATGACTTTTCAGTCTCTCTTTTTGGCCTCAAGCAGTGGTGTGTACCTCTGCCTGCCCTTGTAATTTGGATCAAAAATCATTCAAGGAGATGAATCCCACAGCTTAGTGCAGTGGAAAGAACATAGGATTTGGAGCTGTAGAGAAGGGATTCCTGTTCTTCTCCTGGCAAGTGGCAAAGATAATGCACCAGGGTCACCAAACCCATTTCTTTGTCCTCCTAGGCACACAGAGAGACTACACTTCCCAGATCCCACTGCAGTGGGATGAGGCCATGTGACTGAGTTCTGGCCAATGGAATATGGGCAGAAATGATGTGGGAAAGCCACTTCCAGGCTGCCTGACCTAGAATTTTTGAGGAGATTCTCAAGGCTCTCTCTTTCTTCTCTGCAGACCAAATGCAGATGATTCTCTGCAGTCCTCTGAGTTCCTAAGATGCTGGAGCCATTAAATAGAAGGAAACCTGGGTCCCTGAATCTCCACTTGGAAGGCTGTCTACCAAATATCCAATCAGACAATAACGTAAGAAACAGATACTTTATTGTGTTGAAATACTGAGTTTCTGAGGTAGTTTGTCACAGAAGTCAGCCCACCCTGCCTAGTAAAGCAAGTTGCTTAACTTCCTTGAGCCTCAGTTTCCTCATCTGTATTATATTTCACAGGGTTCTTATTATGATTAAAATATATAACATGTCTACATACATATATATTCTGTGTTGATTCTCATTCCGTTTTATTCTATGTTCACAATCAGATACTGTCAGGACTGGCCCACTGAACACCTGCAGAGGGCCCTATCTCATTCTATTTGATGAATATATGTGTAGAGTACAGTATGAACCATGCCCGCTAGAGTTGTGTAGCTCAGCAAAACTCCATAAAGTAGAAGAAAAAGCAAATTTCCATCTGAAGTATCCACAACAAAAGAACTGGGTAACATCTTTAATAAAAAGATTAAAGCAACAATAATTTTAAAGGTAGAATAATTTATAGCTTTTCTATCAGTGGCTTTATAACCTTCTCATGCCATAAAAAGGGGACTTAATCTTTTCTTTAATTGTTTGCATATTTTTTCCTCTCCTCTGATAAAAGAAGACAGGCTTTAAGTATCTCAGCTGATATAAAGTAGGCAAAAGAAAACCTCCTTATCAATATTCAGCTTTGGTACTTACATACATTTTATGTTGATTGGGACTTAAACTCCTACTAGCAGCTCTTGCTGCCAAAATCACATTTTCTCTTCAGATGCCTAAGGTTGGAATTGAGTGTATACCAACTGGAACTGATTGCTTGAAACCTGAACAGTTCAGAATTTAATTTCTCTAATTTGGGTAAATACTACCTACCACCAGGCTGTCTGCGTTTTCAAGTGTTCAGAGTCACACAGGAGCCAATATTTTAGACAATGCACAAGGGAGGCAGTGCTGCAGTCCTGTAAGATTGTGAAAGACAGTTATACTTTGGTGAACTCTCAGAGAGTATGTAAACCCCCAGTAACAAACTGGTAGATGCAAGTCTAAAGAAATGTGTGTTGGTAGATGGTTCCTGCAGACATTTGCTGTCCATTTGTATGAACATCTGAACAGAAAAAAGAAAAATGACAACACTACAAGATTCTGACATCTGGAAACTGTGAGACAGTTTTTATACTAATTTAACGCATATTCTCATATTAGTCATGTTTACCAGTTATCCATGTGTCACTGAAAAAGATGCACTGTATGAAAAGAATTTTGGCAACACAGAAACTCCTCGCTGGAGCACGAGGTAATAATAAATGAAACACTTGTGCATAGACTGTCTACCTAGTACTTATTCATAGCTACCCTCATAGAATGGTAGAATGAAAAGAGAACCCAGCTATTTCTGATCCTTTTAATTAAAAGATTTAGAAACTGAGATTCTGTGAGGGAAAGTGACTAGGCAAGGGACAAAGAGAAGTGAGTAGAAGCAGTAAAATTCCTGCCCAGTCCAAGATGTGTCCTATAACACCACCCTGTGTCTTTCTACAATTGCAAATTCTCATTCCATTGCCCCATTTCCCTTTGTGCCTGGACCAGACAAAGAAGAAAGGCAGAGGGTAATCTCAGGTCATCAGGCTAGTTCGTAATTCTTATTTGATCAGGCAAATGCTGGGCAGAAGGTCACATTTGCCTTCCGGCAATAAGCACTGGCCAATCTGCTGCGGAGGATGGTGGTTTTACATTTTTAAGACAGTTTTTAGAATCCATATGCTGTGATTCTTGTTTTTTTCTAAATGTCTGCTTAACTGATGGGTGACTGGGGGTACTGTGCTAGAAGCCAGGGGACTTGGGTCTGAGAAAGAACTTCTAACTAACCAGGTGTCTATGGGCAAGTTCCAACCTCCCTGGGCCATTTTTCTCACCTATAAAATGAGAAGAAAGAAATGCCAGTATAGCAAAGACCCTGAGAGATTTAGCAGTTTGTAGTTAAAAAGATTTCATCTTATGCCAATTCCACAACATACTTCTCTAAAGTAGATGCAATAATGACGGTGTCCCAGCACTATGCTAGGAGCAGCAGAGAAGGAAGAAAGAAGCAAGACCCTCGTTCAAGTAGGTCATGAAGAGAGACGGTACCTGATCATGTGCCTAGGAGAATGCCTTTGGGGCAATCTTCCTTGTGTCAGGACTTTCTAAGAACTAGGCTAGACAGATGCTAATAATAATTAAAAAGTAGACATTAACTTCACTTGAGTTATTACCTGTTAGGTACTATTTTAAGCACAACACATATAAACTCATTTAATCCTCATAATTGTATGAACTACATATTATTATCCTCATTATTGTGAGGAACAATAGCAGAAAAAGGATAACTAACTACCCAAGGTCACCCAGCTGGTTGAGTCAAGATTCAAATCCAGAGAATTCAGCTTTACAGCCTAAGCTCTTAATCACTCTGCAAAGTTCTTATGACAAGGAAGCAAAAGCAAGAGGCCTGGACAGCTATCTGGACTGAAGCAGTACTTCAGCTACCAGTAATAAATAGCCTTGTGCATTGAGCACCTACTTTGTACCATTCACTGTGCTAAGTATTTTGCTGGCATTATCATTCATTCCCCACCTGATCATTCATTCAACATCTATTAAGCACCTACAGTTCAGTAGCTACTTGTGCAAGGAACTATGAGGAAAGTTCTGTAATTATTCACATTTTCTTGATGAGGGAACTTCAGCTCAGAGACATTTTGTAACTCATTCAAGGCCAAGGTCTATCGCAAAGCCTGGGCCTCTGCCATAGGTAAAAGGCTTTGGGATGTCTTTCCAACTCTAGGAAATCACTTATAGCCTGGGACTTCTTTGATTAATTTGATACAAATGCCTCCTCTAGCCAAGCACTGAGGACACGTTCTAGTTTTGGTTTGTGCATGTGCGTGTGAAGAGATAAGGCCACACAGGAAGGCAAAGTTGCTGGAGACATTGACAGAAGAGAAATCATTCCAATCCTCCATCACCTGGCAAGTCAACTGCCATTTGCTGTCACTGCCTTGCTGCCACTGCCGAGGTGAGAGTCAGAAAGGATGAGGAGAAAGTGGTGAGTGGGAGCATAAGCAGGTGGCAAGGCACTGGGTCAAGTAGAGAATGCCTTCGAGGCCACGGTGTGACTCACCAAAAGGGAGTGACTGGCAAGGTGTCCAGCCTCCGAGAAAAAGAAAGACCCTTGGGTCGAGATGAGCAGCAGCTCACCAGGAGTCAATCACGCTCACTGACTTGTTCACAGTCTGGAAAGTTCTATGCATTTAAGGCCCAGCACAGGACAAACTTCTAGTAGAAAAGGGCTTTTTGTACCACAGCAAGTCAATGAAGAAGCCTGAAAACTGGAATTGAGATTAATGAATAGGGCCTTTGGAGGAAGTGGCCATTCCTTGTAAGCTCTGTATAGTTTCATAGTATTTACGTATCTATGATCTTAGACAACCCTACCAGGAAGATAGGGGCATATTTTTTCTCTCGATCATACTGATGAGGGAATGGAAACTCAGAAAGTTTACGTGATTTGCACAGGCTCACAGCATCGGGTCTTGAGTCAGAACATGATTTATCTTAGTGCTTTCACTTTTTTAAATTGAAATATAGTTGATTTACAATATTGTGTTAGCTTCAGGTATACAGCAAAGTAATTAGTAATACATATATATATATGTATATATATATAGCGATTTCACTTCTTTATTATCTAAGATGAAGCCTCCTATTGGAGGAGTGGGACAATTTATATTTAGTGGTATTTAGATATAAAACTCCAATTAATCTAAAATCTAAAATGTGTATCACCCCCATGTTCATGTGCTAAGCCTGGCTGCGTGGGAGTGAGTGTCTCTCATTGTTCAACTAGCCTTGATGACTGTTGTGGGTTCAAGTGCATTTCCCACACAGATATGCCCAAGTTGTAACCCCCAGTGCTGATGAATATGACCTTTTGGAAACAGGGTCTTTGTAGATGTAAGAGCATTTCACTTATCAATAAGCTTTAATTAAGTACCTAAGAATGCATCTACCCTGTATGAATGCAGTGGTGGATACATATATGCATAGCATATCACGGGCATACAGAGTATTTGACATAATATCGGTAAAGCTCACAGCATACTGTCTGGCACAGAGTAAGAACTTGAATTTGGCAATTATTATATAATGTTAGTAATGGGGACATACCTGACCCACTCACAATGGCCTTCTGCCCATGTCCCTTGTTAACTCCTCCTTTAAAAGGAAATGTTTTCAATATGGTTGGGCAGAGCCTGGGACATTCATTGAGCCATGTTTTACTAATGAGCAGAGATGCTGTCTTAAAGTGCAAGACCCATGCATGATCTTAAACATCTTCTTTCTTCTTAGAGGGCTCACTTAAGGGAGAAAATGAGACATGAGTATGTGTCTTGCTCTTCTTATAACTGAGGAATCAACAGAATATTTTAGGAAGCAATATCCTTTTCAAAGTAAGGAGTATGTGTCTTGCTCTTCTTATAACTGAGGAATCAACAGAATATTTTAGGAAGCAATATCCTTTTCAAAGTAAGGAGACAGGGCCAGATAGAAATAAATGATCGTCATTATTGGTACTCGCTGGATAGAATACATATACAAATACTCAGGTTCATTGTATGGTTTCTCGGTTTGGTTATCATGTTATTGTCTTTGCAAATAGGGAGGATAATTACCCATTTGGCCCCCCAAAGATGTTCATCTCTGAATCCCTGGGACCTGCGAATATGGTAAAATTAACTTTGCCAATGTGATTAAGTATAACAAACTTATCCTAGATTAGCCAGGTGGGACTGATAAAATTACAAGGAGCCTTAAAAGAATCAGGCAGGAGGTCAGAGAGGAGAGAAGAGGTTACATTGCTGGCTTTGAAGATGGAGTAAAAGGCAATGTGCCAGAGAATGTAGGCATCCTGTAGTAGCCAGGAAAGGCAAGGAAACAGATTCACCCTGGGGCCTTCAGAAAGAACACAGCCCTGCAAACACCTCAATTTTAGACGCCTGACATCCAGACTGTAGCACAACAAATTTTGTTTTGTTTTTTTTTTAACATCTTTATTGGAGTATAATTGCTTTACAATGGTGTGTTAGTTTCTGCTTTATAACAAAGTGAATCAGCTATACATATACATATATCCCCACATCTCCTTCCTCTTGCCTCTCTCTCCCACGCTCCCTATCCCACCCCGCTAGGTGGACACAAAGTACCGAGCTGATCTCCCTGTGCTACGCGGCTGCTTCCCACTAGCTATCTATTTTACATTTGGTAGTGTATATATGTCCATGCCACTCTCTCACTTTGCCCCAGCTTACCCTTCCCCCTCCCCGTATCCTCAACTCCACTCTCTACATCTGCGTATTTATACCTGTCCCGCCCTTACGTTCTTCAGAACCTTTTTCTTTTCTTTTTTTTTTTTAAGATTCCATATATATGTGTTAGCATACGGTATTTGTTTTTCTCTTTCTGACTTACTTCACTCTCTATGACAGTCTCTAGGTCCATCCACCTCACTACAAATAACTCAATTTTGTTTCTTTTTATAGCTGAGTAATATTCCACTGTATATATGTGCCGCATCTTCTTTATCCATTCATCTGCTGATGGACACTTAGGTTGCTTCCATGTCCTGACTACTGTAAATAGAGCTGCAATGAACATTGTGGTACTTGACTCTTTTTGAATTATGATTTTCTCAGGGTATATGCCAGGGATTGCTGGGTCTCATGGTAGTTCTATTTTTAGCTTTTTAAGGAACCTCCATACTGTTCTCCATAGTGGCTGTATCAATTTACATTCCCACCAACAGTGTAAGAGGGTTCCCTTTTCTCCACACCCTATCCAGGATTCATTGTTTATAGATTTTTTGATGATGGCCATTCGACTGGTATGAGGTGATACCTCACTGTAGTTTTGATTTGCATTTCTCTAATGATTAATGATGTTGAGCATCCTTTCATGTGTTTGTTGGCAGTGTGTATATCTTCTTTAGAGAAATGTCTATTTATGTCTTCTGCCCATTTTGGGATTGGGTTGTTTGTTTTCCTGATACTGAGCTGGATGAGCTGCTTGTATATTTTGGAGATTAATCCTTTGTCAGTTGCTTCATTTACAAATATTTTCTCCCATTCTGAGGGTGGTCTTCTCATCTTGTTTATGGTTTCCTTTGCTGTGCAAAAGCTTTGAAGTTTCATTAGGTCTCATTTGTTTATTTTTGGTTTTATTTCCATCTCTCTAGGGGGTGGGTCTGAAAGGGTCTTGCTGTGATTTATGTCATGGAGTGTTCTGCCTATATTTTCCTCTAAGAGTTTTATAGTGTTTGGCCTTACATTTAGGTCTCTAATCCATTTTGAGTTTATTTTTGTGTCTGGTGTTAGGGAATGTTCTAATTTCATTATTTATATGTAGTTGTCCAGTTTTCCCAGCACCACTTATTGAAGAGGCTGTCTTTTCCCCATTGTATATTCTTGCCTCTTTATCAAAGATAAGGTGACCATATGTGCATGGGTCTATCTCTGGGTTTTCTATCCTGTTCCATTGATCTATCTTTCTGTTTTTGTGCCAGTACCATACTGTCTTGATTACTGTAGCTTTGTAGTATAGTCTGAAGTCACAGAGCGTGATTCCTCCAGCTCTGTTTTTCCTTCTCAAGATTGCTTTGGGGCTTCCCTGGTGGCGCAGTGGTTGGGGGTCTGCCTGCCAATGCAGGGGACGCGGGTTCGTGCCCGGGTTGGGAGGATCCCACGTGCCGCGGAGCAGCTGGGCCTGTGAGCCATGGCCGCCGGGCCTGCGCGTCCAGAGCTTGTGCTCTGCAGCGGGAGGGGCCGCAACAGTGAGAGGCCCGCGTACCGCAAAAAAAAAAAAAAAAAAAGATTGCTTTGGCTATTCAGGGTCTTTTGTGTTTCCATACAAATTGTGAAATTTTTTGTTCTAGTTCTGTGAAAAATGCCCTTGGTAGTTTGACAGGAATTGCATTGAATATGTAGATTGCTTTGGGTAGTATAGTCATTTTCACAATGTTGATTCTTCCAATCCAAGAACATGGTATATCTCTCCATCTGTTTGTATCATCTTTAATTTCTTTCATCAGTGTCTTACAGTTTTCTGCATACAGTTCTTTTGTCCCCTTAGGTAGGTTTATTCCTAGGTATTTCATTCTTTTTGTTGCAATGGTAAATAGGAGTGTTTCCTTAATTTCTCTTTCAGATTTTTCATCATTAATGTATAGAAATGCAAGAGATTTCTGTGCATTAATTTTGTATTCTGCTACTTTACCACATTCATTGATTAGCTCTAGCAGTTTTCTGGCAGCATCTTTAGGATTCCCTATGTATAGCATCATGTCATCTGTACACAGTGACAGCTTTACTTCTTCTTTTCCGATCTGGATTCCTTTTATTTCTTTTTCTTCTCTGACTGCTGTGGCTAAAACTTCCAAAGGTATGTTGAATAATACCGGTGAGACTGGACATCCTTGTCTTGTTCCTGACCTTAGAGGAAATAGTTTCAGTTTTTCACCATTGAGGATGATGTTGGCTGTGGGTTTGTCATATATGGCCTTTATTGTGTCGAGGTAAGTTTCCTCTATGCTTAACTTTCTGGAGGGTTTTTATCATAAATGGGTGTTGAATTTTGTCGAAAGCTTTTTCTGCATCTATTGAGATGATCACAGGGTTTTTCTCTTCAATTTTTTAGTATGGTGTATCACATTGATTGACTTGTGTATACTGAAGAATCCTTGCATTCGTGGGACAAACCCCACTTGATCAAGGTGTATGATCCTTTTAATGTGCTGTTGGATTCTGTTTGCTAGTATTTTGTTGAGGATTTTTGTATCTATGTTCATCAGTGATATTGGCCTGTAGTTTTCTTTCTTTGTGACATCTTTGTCTGGTTTTGGTATCACGGTGATGGTGGCCTTGTAGAATTGAGTTTGGGAGTGTTCCTCCCTCTGCTATATTTAGGAAGAGTTTGAGAAGGATAGGTGTTAGCTCTTCTCCAAATGTTTGATAGAATTCACCTGTGAAGCCATCTGGTCCTGGGCTCTTGTTTGTTGGAAGATTTTTAATCACAGTCTCAATTTCAGTGCTTGTGATTGGTCTTTATATTTTCTATTTCTTCTTGCTTCAGTTTTGGAAGGTTGTGCTTTTCTAAGAATTTGTCCATTTCTTCCAGGTTGTCCATTTTATTGGAATATAGCTGCTTGTAGTAAATCTCATGATCCTTTGTATTTCTGCAGTGTCAGTTGTTACTTCTCCTTTTTCATTTCTAATTCTATGGATTTGAGTCTTCTCCCTTTTTTTTCTTGATGAGTCTGGCTAATGGTTTATCAATTTTGTTTATCCTCTCAAAGAACGAGCGTTTAGTTTTATTGATCTTTGCAATTGTTTCCTTTACTTCTTTTTCATTTATTTCTGATCTGATCTTTATGATTTCTTTCCTTCTGCTAACTTTGGGGTATTTTGTTCTTCTTTCTCTAATTGCTTTAGGTGTAAGGTTAGGTTGTTTATTTGAGATGTTTCTTGTTTCTTGACGTAGGACTGTATTGCTATAAACTTCCCTCTTAGAACTGCTTTTGCTGCATCCCATAGGTTTTGGGTTGTCGTGTTTTCATTGTCATTTGTTTCTAGGTATTTTTTCATTTCCTCTTTGATTTCTTCAGTGAGCTCTTGGTTATTTAGTAGTGTTTTGTTTAGCCTCCATGTGTTTGTATTGTTTACAAATTTTTTCCTGTAATTGATATCTAGTCTTACAACATTGTGGTTGGAAAAGATACTTGATAGGATTTCAATTTTCCTAAATTTACCAAGGCTTGATTTGTGACCCAAGATATGATCTATCCTGGAGAATGTTCCATGAGCACCTGAGAAGAAAGTATAATCTGCTGTTTTTGGATGGAATGCCCTATAAATATCAATTAAGTCCATCTTGTTTAATGTATCATTTTGTTTCCTTATTTATTTTCATTTTGGATGATCTGTCCATTGGTGAAAGTGGGGTGTTAATGTCCCCTACCATTATTGTGCTACTGTTGATTTCCCCTTTTATGGCTGTTAGCATTTGCCTTATGTATTGAGGTGCTCCTATGTTGGATGCACAAATATTTACAATTGTTATATCTTCTCAGATTGATCCCTTGATTATTATGTAGTGTCCTTGTCTCTTGTGATAGTCTTTATTTTAAAATCTATTTTGTCTGATATGAGAATTGCTACTCCAGCTTCCTTTTGATCTCCATTTGCATGGAATATCTTTTTCCATCTTCTTACTTTCAGTCTGTATGTGTCCCTAGGTCTGAAGTGGGTCTACTGTAGACAGCATATGTATGGGTCTTGCTTTTGTATCCATTCAGCAAGTCTGTGTGTTTTGGTTGGAGCATTTAATCCATTCACATTTAAGGTAGTTATCAATATATATGTTCGTATTACCATTTTCTTAACTGTTTGGGGTTTGTTATTGTAAGTCTTTTCCTTCTCCTGTGTTTCCTGCCTAGAGAAGTTCCTTTAGCATTTGTTGTAGAGCTGGTTTGGTGGTGCTGAATTCTCTTAGCTTTTGCTTACCTGTAAAGGTTTTAATTTCTCCATCGAATCTGAATGAGATCCTTGCTGGGTAGAGTAGTCTTGGTTGTGGGTTTTTCCCTTTCATCACTTTTAATATGTCCTGCTACTCCCTTCTGGCCTGCAGAGTTTCTGCTGAATGATCAGGTGTTAACCTTATGGGGATTCCCTTGTATACTAACTGTTGTTTTTCCCTTGCTGCTTTTAATATTTTTTCTTTGTATTTAATTTTTGATAGTTCGATTAATATGTGTCTTGGTGTGTTTCTCCTTGGATTTATCCTGTATGGGACTCTCTGCACTTCCTGGACTTGATTATTTCCTTTCCCATATTAGGGAAGTTTTCAACTCAGTCCCTTCCTTTTTCTCTTCTTTTTCTGGGACCCCTATAATTTGAACGTTGGTGCATTTAATGTTGCCCCAGAGGTCTCTGAGACTGTCCTCAATTCTTTTCATTCTTTTTTCTTTATTCTGCTCTGCATTAGTTATTTCCACTGTTTTATCTTCCAGGTCACTTATCCGTTCTTCTGCCTCAGTTTTTCTGCTATTGATTCCTTCTAGAGAATTTTTAATTTCATTTATTGTGTTGTTCATCATTGTTTGCTTGCTCTTTAGTTCGTCTAGATCCTTGTTAAACATTCCTTATATTTTCTCCATTCTATTTCCAAGATTTTGGATCTTTACTATTATTACTCTGAATTCTTTTTCAGGTAGACAGCCTATTTCCTCATCATTTGTTTGGTCTGGTGGGTTTTTACCTTGCCCCTTTATCTGCTGTGTGTTTTTCTGTCTTCTCATTTTGCTTAACTTACCGTGTTTGGGGCCTCCTTTTCACAGGCTGCAGGGTTAGTAGTTCCCATTGTTTTTGGTGTCTGCTCCCAGTGGCTAAGGTTGGTTCAGTGGGTTGTGTAAGCTTCCTGGTGGAGGGGACTGGTGTCTGTGTTCTGGTGGATAAGGCTGGATCTTGTCTTTCTGTTGGGCGGACTGTGTCCGGTGGTGTGTTTTGGGGTGTCTGTGACCTTATTATGATTTTAGGCAGCCTCTCTGCTAATGGGTGGGTTTTTACTCCTATCTTGCTAGTTGTTTGGCATAGGGTGTCCAGCACTGTAGCTTGCTGATCGTTGAGTGGAGCTGGGTCTTAGCATTGAGATGGAGGTCTCTGGGAGAGCTTTTGCTGTTTGGTATTATGTGGGGCTGGGAAGTCTCTGGTGGACCAATGTCCTGAACTCGGCTCTCCCACCTCAGAGGCTCAGGCCTGACACCCGGCCAGAGCACCAAGACCCTGTCAGCCACACAACTCAGAAGAAAAGGGAGAAAAGAAAAGAAAGAAAGAATGAAAAAAATAAATAATACAAAATAAAGTTATTAAAATAGAAAAAATCATTAAAAATAAAAAAATAAAAAATAATTTAAAAAAGAGAGAAAGAAAGAAGAGAGCAACCAAACCAAAAAACAAATACTCCAATGATAACAGGCTCTAAAAGCTATACTCAAAAAAAAGCCCCAAAACTAAAAACAGAGAGTCAGAACCCTAGGACAAATGGCAAAAGCAAAGCTATACAGACAAATCCCAGAAAGAAGCATGCTCATACACACTCAAAAAAAGAGAAAAGGGAAAAAAAGAAAAAATATATATATATATGTAAAAATTAAGAAAGGAAGAGAGCAACCAAATCAATAAACGAATCTACCAATGATAACAAGCTCTAAATACTAAACTAAGATAAACATCAAATAGGAAACAAGTTAGATGCAGAAAGCAAACCGCAAGTGTCCAGTTGCTCCCAAAGTCCACCTCCTCAGTTTGGGATGATTCATTGTCTACTCAGGAATTCCACAGATGCAGGGTACATCAAGTTGATTGTGGAGATTTAATCCGCTGCTCCTGAGACTGCTGGACGAGATTTCCCTTTCTCTTCTTTGTTCACGCAGCTCCTGGGGTTCAGCTTTGGATTTGGCCCCGCCTCTGCATGTAGGTCGCCTGAGGGTGTCTTTTGGGAAGTCTGAGGTTTTCTGCCAGCGTTCAGTAGGTGTTCTGTAGGAGTTGTTCCACATGTAGATGTAGTTTTGATGTACTTGTGGGGAGGAAGGTGATCTCCACGTCTTACTCTTCCACCATCTTGAAGGCCCAGTTTGAGCAATTTAAATAACTATTTCTTTGTAGTTCCATTTCCTCATAACTCTGCTGGGCCTCAGGGTCTCCTGAACATAGCAATGGTCAGTAGCACAAGACGATATCAGGAACTGAATTGGCCGCACTTTTCATCTTAGACTTCCCAGCCTCCAGAACTGATCTTCCTAAAGCCGGGCCGCCTGCAGCAGCCTTTTGTGTTGTTTTAAAGCACTAAATTTGTAGTAGTTTGTTACAGTAGAGATAGGAAACTAATACATGACCTAATGCACTTTGAGGGAAAGAAAGCCCTTTGAGGAAAGGGCATTGTTCCAAGTTTAGGAATCATATGGTTCATCTAGGTCACATACAGAACATCAAAATCTGTGTACAGGTTTCCCAGAACCCTGACCCAAGAGATCCAAGCACATATTTCACTTTTCTAATGACGTTTTCTATTAACTAATTAACTACAGAACTAAATCTGTTCCTTCCTTCCTTTCTGCAAAAAATATGTATTATATGCCTTCTGTGTACTTCATAAAGCAAAGTTCCTGCTCGCATGAATTTAGCTTGGGATGAGGTTGGGAGACTGAACAACAAATAAATATATATATTTGGATCAGGGTTAAGGAAAAGGGAAACTGAGTAGAGTTGACCCTTGGACAACATGGGCTTGAACTTTGAGGGTCCACTCATATTCAGATTTTTTTCAGTAATAAATACTACAAGGTCGGCAGTTGGTTGAATTTGAAAATGAGGAACCCCTGAATATGGAGGAAACACAGATACAGAGGAACCCTGATATAGAGGGCTGACTGTAACTTATACACGGATTTTCGACTGCGTGGAGGATCAGTGCCCCTAGCCGCTGCATTGTTCAAAGGTCAACTGTATTATGAGGAAACAAAACAAAACAAAACACTTAGTCCAGACAATGGAGTAGCAGGAGAAATGGACCAAGTACTGATGTTTAAGGTGGGGCCTGAAGGGAAAACAGAAGTTTCAGAAAGAGAAGAAAGACTGGGGAATGTACCAGATAGAGTGTATTGATCTCCTGTGGCTGCTATAACAAATTACCACAAGCTGGGTGACTTACAATGACAGCAATATTTTCTGTCACAGTTCTGGAGACCAGAAATCTGAAATCAGTATCACTGGGTTGAACTAAAAGGTGTTGGCAGGACCATGTCCCCTCTGGAAGCTCCAGGAGAAAATCTGTTCTTTGCCTCTTGCAGCTTTTGACGGTTGCCAATATTCCTTGACTTGTGGCTGCATCACTCCAGTCTCCAAGACCAGCATCTCCAAGTCTTTCTCGATCCACATTTACATCACTTTCTCCTCTGTATGTCATATCAATAGAATCTTCTATTTCTCTTTTACAAAGATATATGTGATTGCATTTAGTGGCCACTCAGATAATCTGGGGGTATCTTCCCATCTGAAGATTCTCAATCACAACTGCAAACATTTTTTGGTTTTGGTTTTGCCATGTAAGGTAACATTCACAGGTTCCAGGGATGATGACATGGATATATACGGGGACCATTTTCAGCCTACCACATAGATTAAAAATATTCCCAGAAGCCTCAGGAGATGGTGTGGTTGGCAACATGAGGAGAGGTGTGTCTGGAGAGGTACATGTAGCCAGCTCATAAATAAAACAATTATGATTATCTTGAAGTCAAGATGGAAGTGTTTTAAACAAGAGAGTTATTTTATTGTGTTTGTGTTAGAGCAAGGTCCCTTCATTGGCATGCTGGTAGATGACTGACAAGTGGCTCTGCAGCATTAAAAAAAAAAAAGAAAGGGAAGAGAAGGGAAGGGGAGGGAAAGGAAGGGAAGGGAAGGGAAGGGAAGGAAAGAGAAGAGAAGGAAAGGGAAGGGAAATTCTTAATCTGTGATGTTTTTGTTTTTCATGGTGTAAATACTCCCACCATGGCTGATTTCTAATATGCGGATGTGCACAAGCACCTCTTAGGAACTCAGACAAGCCAGCTCCAGCACAGTCTTGGATCCATCTGGCTGCTCACCAGAGAGCTGATCGGAAGGAAGGAGACCAGTCTGAGATCGATGGAAGGAATCACTCTTTGATATAATTGACCACTAACAATATGATATCTTGAGGAGAATCCCAGTGAGTCCTTAAAATGTGGCTGGCCTGGCTGGTGCACTTCTCCTAGGTAACCAAGCAGGTCCTAAGTGGTATCTTTGGAGGGCAAGTTCTCGGCAGCATCAGCGAGTGCCGACTCTTTCCTTCGCCTGTGTCCAATTCCTCCAAGTGGATGGAGCAAGCAGTTAGGGCCCGAGGCGAGAACAAAAGCTGAAGCCTCGGCACAGCCACTGCCCTCCCGCTCCTCTTTCAGGTTCTCGGAGTTCCCTCTCCCTAGCTTTGGGTAGGGACGTTAACCACTTGCAGGAGGGGGGAGTGAATTGTAAAGGGAAGAGAGCAAGAAAACAAGCATTTCTTTGCCCCAAATGCCAGGGAGAGAAAGTATCTGAAGCTTTGTAGCTTACTGTGGACGGGCACCTGCACGTGAATCAAAGGACAGCGAGGAAATAGAGTTCAGCTGGGACAGTAAATAGATGTGCAAGGACGTCTCAATACCTTCAACATTGTGAGTTCAGTGGCTTCTTATTGCCTGCCATGCATAGTTAGGGGGGCTTTCAGGCATGCACGTTTCTAAGAATTCCTCCAGGATAGTTTTATGAAATATTACTTAATGGCATATTCTTGCTTTCCCAGAACTACTGGAAATATCTGAAGTAGAGGACAATTACTTATAATTTTCTGTTAAGTTAGAATTACTTAATTTAACAGAAAACGCTATGTCATAGCAATCACAAGCATTAAATGAGGTGTATGCCCATAGACATTAGAAATTCCCAAGGGATCTCAGTGTGTAAGTCCTTTTGCTTCACTTACTACCACTGATCTTCATTCAATTAATAAAAGGGGGATTGCCACTTTGAAGACCTACTAATAAAAGGGGCAGAGTGGAATAGCAACTAGAGAAATAGGTCAATTGAACCTCCTTATTTTTTTTTACTTGAACACAGGGTTAGGGGTTTGGATTTTATTCTATAGGTTATATAGAAGCCATTATAGCCAGTGTATAGGATGATAAACAGATATATCTATATCTATATACATATTATCTATTTAACTCCAATATGTCTGTATGTCTCCAATATATCCATATATATCCAACATAGCAAGCGATTGTGACGTTTAGGAAGGGACCAGCATAATAAAGGAGAGAGCATCCACTTTATTCCATAAATTGTACTAATTGCTTAAAGTACATGATATCAACCCTACAGTAATCTTAGTATGGAAAATATATACTTTTTTTTTTAATAGAAACACTAAAACCTGGAGGTCAAGGGGGTTGTACCTGGTAATTATCAGGCCCTGTGAATCACGTATGTTTGACTGTAAACACATCTCCTCTTTCTTTAATATTGTTCTCTAATTTGGAAAACCAAATGGCAGGTGTGTGTTGCAAGATTATAGGGAAATCTAGGCAGAGGCCAGAGAAAGGGAGAGCAGGGCAGAAACTGATGCACAGCATGGGCAGCAGAGACAGGGAAGAGGGAAACGAGGGAACTGGAGAGGAGAGAACATATTGAAATGATGTCCTCACGTGATGCTGAGGGGTTGGCACCTGTTTGGTCCTGACAGAGTGAAAGGGGAAGGAGAAATCAATACTATTTTGAAGTCTGGGGAGTAGAGAAGTCTTGAGGGTTTTAAAGGTTCCTTGAGGCCCTTGTATGCCAAAGCTATAGGTCCCTGGAATCATGGGACCACTTATCAGGGCTTCCTTTGACTTCAGGCTGCTGGGACTGGACAACTTTCCCAGGCATTGCTATAGAAGACCAAAGGCCAGAGTCATCAGCATCTCTCCACAAGGTTACAAAGATCTGCCAGGGCTTTGCAGAAACTGATCCTTCTTATCTGCCAGCTCCCTCAAAGCCTAGAAGCTGGGGCACCTTGTTGTCACCAAACCCAACTGTGCACATGCAAATGCCAAGAAAGTCCACTCAGCTAGGGGACCTTGCTTCCCTCTACTCTGGACACCCAGTGATTGAGGGTCTAGTGTGCTCCTTTGCCATCTAACCCATGACCACTTCACCTCCTGGAAGCATATAGAAATATGTGAGGGAACTCTCCCACTGCTATGCTCAAAGGTAGCTATGCTATGCTCAGGGGCAATCAGGGCCAAGGCCAAAGGAACCATCTGATAACTGTGAACATCGCCTTAGAGATGGAATCACCTCTAGCTAGCTCACTAGGGTTTGGAGGTGAGATAATTTATAAGCTTGTTGTATATAGCACTTTCAGAGCCCCACAAGGCAAAGCCTGAAAAACGATTGTATTTCTACCCTCCCTGACTAATGTGGAAGAAAATGCAGTAGTACAGCTGTGACTTCTCAACCTCTGAATGACCACGCCAAACACAAGGAATCTTTGAGCTGCATGGGGCTTTAGATTCTATAGATCAGTGAGGAATTTTGTGGCCACACAGTTGAAGGTTGGATATTTTTTTTCTTAAGGGATTATAGGAAGGAAATCACATAGTAAAGGGGCAAATTCAGTTCATTATTTAAATTAACCACATTATTGGAGTTGCTGATAAGAGTAGATGAACACAGTCTTTCATTTGAAGAAAACAGACACGTAGACAGATATTTACCGCGAGGGTTGACAGGGCTGTGATGGAGTGAAGGAAAATAGTGCATACTTGCAAGGCATAATCTGCCTGATGATAGTTTCACAGAGGGGGAGACATTTAACCTGATCTTGACAAATGAATGATGGCTACAAAAGATGTCCCAGGTAGAGGGAACAGCCTGTGCAAGGCTTGCCTGATCTCGCGTCTCAGCGAGCAGCAGTAGTGTGTATCCACTAGCGGATGGATCATGATCACCCTTTCCAGTACACAGCATGCAGAATCAGAGGCCCCACTCCACACTCACTGGTCTGATTTTTGGCAACTCACTAAACCTTTCCCAGGCTCAGCTTCCAGATCTGAGTTGTTCCTTCCACTTCAAAATTTCTTAACTCTTAGAATTTTTGAAATGATGTATATAAACTACTTAACAAAATCCTGATTCTTAAGAGTTTAATCATGCTACATCTATTGAGATATGTCTCCAGACATTTGTTCAGAAAAGGAGGTATTTTTTGGATGCCTTATGTATACAAGACAGTATTGAAATAAGATACAAGGTAAAAGACATTGATCCTCAAGTAACTTAAAATCTAGGTATAAAAATAAGGCATAAATGTATTAATCATAAAAAGATTCAAAGAAGAGAGCAGGCCATAGTGAGGGTTGGCTAATGTAGCTGTTGAATTCCCAAATGAACTAGACTGACAATTATGACTATAGGAAAAGAGAAGAAAATGTTATATAAAGGGGAGTAACATTTAAATAAGAGTTTTATTATTTAATAAACGTATTTCCCCTCTAAGTATTAAGCCATACATTACTGGAGAATAGGGGCCATTGTTAATAAGGAGATGGTGGAATCCCATCCTACCAGGAGTAGGAAGGGGGAGAGGTAAAGCTTATATTCTAAAATCAATGCAAAGGAAGAAAACTGTGCTCAGCATTAATTCTCCTTGAAAATCTATTATCTATTCCAAAATAATTTTGGAAACCAGTACCCATACAGTTGTCAACTCTCTTATAGCCAACACAACCAGTTTTTTTTCCTTCAGTTTTTAAGGAGATTGTTGTTTCTTTGGTTGAGCAACGAAGTACTAGGCTTAGATTTACACACCGAAAAATGCAAATTTTAAGCCACCGGAACCATACCAAGAGGCAGAAGATGGTCAATAAGAGACAAGGTGGGCCTTAAGACTTGAGATTATCGAAGGGAAGCACAGACTCCAAACCACAGCTATGCTCACTCTAGGATATGCTGTGGAGTTAAGTCAGGGTGCCATTTTAAAATTATCAATTTCTTTCTGCCTTTTTTTGACAGATGCTGAATGAATATAATTGCATTCATGTAATTTACAATGCTCACAAGAGGCAAGTCTGCAGTATCTCATGCAGCTATAGAAAGAGTACTAGGCTCTGAGTTGGAAAATAGGGGTATAAGTCTCATCATGAGCAAGTAAGTGATTTTGGACATACTGCCTGACCACCCTGAACTTCCGATTCCTCATCCACAAATCAATGGAGTATGATGAAATGACTTCTAGGTAGTCTTTGATCCCTAGTAATCAATGAGTTTCTCATATTATCAGAAAAGTTTCTAGTAATCAAGTCTTTGGTTTGTGTGCTATATTAGACCAGTAACTACAGTGGGAATTATATGGCAAATTTTCTTTCTTCAGTATTCTAGGAATCTATGTGGGTGCTAAACTCTGTGGCTTCAAATCCACTGGCACTGAAAAAGAGAAATTCTTGGACCTCTGAAGGGCAGATGTTAGATAACTGACTCCTACAGGTGTGCTAGAATGCAGCTATTATAAAAGCACCAGTACACTAACAGCCTTTAAAAAGTGATGGTAATAATCACATCATTTAATTATTCCAAACTAGGCCCAAGAGAAAGCTATGGGTTTGAAATACAGCTGCAGTGCAGAGGCCAGAGCCCGGAATCCGGAATTCGGGTACCAGAATCTGACGTCCTGGTTTGAGACCCAGGTCTACACATCTAGCTGCATAATACATGGCAATTTACTGAATCTCTCTCAGTCCCAGTTTCCTGATCTATAAAATAGAACTGACAATGATCATGATCATGATGGTAATAACGGTAAACGACTCTTAGGGTTGTGGTGAGGATTATACAAAAAGAAGTACATGAACCGTTATTAGAGCAACTAGAACGTTGGAGGGTTTTGAAGGCAACAACCCCACCAGTCTTAGTATTTAATAAATGCTCATCACAATCTCACTGATTGATGGCCTGGTACACAAGCATGAGAAAAGTTCCTCTTCTTACTTCCTTAAACCTGGCAAAAAATTGCGGACATGAAACAAATATAATTTGTGAACAGAAGGAAACAAAAGTGTTTGGAGGGACATGGAGTGACAAATTTCTAACTTCCCTCTATCATGTTTAAATGATGTGCCCCTAACACAGTGACAGTGTCCCTGATTCTGCTGTTTCTATTTTTGGCAGTCATTACCTGGCTATCTGGAGCAGAGATAACTAAGGAAGCATAAAGACAGGAAAAAGGATTTGGATGGCTTTAGATAAAGGGTCATTGTGTCTGTCAGGACCCAATCTCCACAGCACAGACATCACAACGGGTGTTTTTGGTCAGCCCAGACATGAAGTCATTTGAGTGGGATGCTGAGTCAGTGACTTCTCTTCACAGAGTTCATACAGAGTTAATTCTGTTTGTCCACCATTGCTACTAAGGGTGCCAGGGCCAAGATTCCATATAATACAAATTAAAGTGTCCCCCAAACACGACAACATTGTTTGGGCAATACTATATCCCCAACCAAAATGCCAAAAGAACTATTTCAGGAAATCATCCAAGAGAGATTTTATATCTCTTACACGCCTCTCTGAATCGAAGCCACAGAAGAGCTGTTTCAAGGACAGCCCATGCGTCCTGCACCATTCAGTCACCCCACGCCCATGTTCCATATCTTCTCTCCCTTACATTGCTTTCTCTGCTCCATGTGTGCAGCCATATTACAAAATGCTTATCATTCTTTCTCACAGAAAAAAAAATCCTATAGCACAGAAATTGACACAGCCTAGGTCAGGAGTCAGTAATTATTTCTTGTAAAGGGTTAGATACTAAATATTTCAAGCTTTGGGGGGAATGCATGGTCTGTGCTACCTCCTCTTCCTCCTTCTTCTCCTTCTCCTTTCGCTTCCCCAACTCTTAGAAATGTAAGACCCATTCTTAGCTTACAGGCTATAGAAACATACAGCCAGTTGGATTTGGTCTGCTGACCATTATCTGTCAACACTTAACCCAGGTAGTAAAATATTAAACAACAATAGTGGTAATATGGAATTACAGGATTTCAGTTAGGACACGAAAAGTTATAAGAATCCATCATTCTCACAGTAGCAATAAGAACAAGCTGTATAAACCCCCAAATCATAGCTGCTATCATCAGAGAACCATTAGAAATCTGATACTAAAACCTAAGCAAATTCAATTCCAGATAGTGACAAGTCCTTCTAAATGAGAGCAGTGCTTTTGTTGCTTTCATCAGTGACGTATGGCAGGAGCAGGCAGAACCCAACACTGGTGGATAAGGAAGGAACAGCAAGATGTTTAGTGAAGTTCTAATAGCAGAGTGAGCTGATGTGAAGATTTGGAGTCTCAGCCACAGAATGAGTCTGCACTTACGGATCAGTATTCGGAGTGAGAACCGAGAAACCCCTTTGAGGCACTTCAAGCCCGTACCAAGCATGAGACAGTGGATGACAAAGACTGGAGCAGAGAAGGAGAGTGTAAGACAGAAGGTGTTGGAGATGGGGCAGAAGACTGAGAGAATCTTCTGGAATCCTCTCCAAACCTTCACAGCATGAACAGGTCTCTAAAGGCTGAAATAGGTGGTAGAAAGAGCTTAGTGTCCCAGAAAAGCAGAAATCTAGGAACATTCTTGAAAGAAGCTCCCAAATCTGTAATGCAAAGGGAGACTTTCGCATAGTCGGGAAGGCCAGTTGATGGGCTATCAACCACAAGGAGATCTCCAGAGTCGAGGTGCTCAGACTTCCAGCCAGTTGAAGAAAAGTTCCTAAATCCTAATCTCAAATCATTAGAAGCTGGTGGTGTTCAGTGTTCTGAATTTAAATAAAATAAACATAAATTCAAGACCCAGCTCAGCTACAGGTTAGATTGGCTCAGGCTTCCACATTAGCAGCCTGAGTGAAAAAGGTGTATGACCTTTTCTTGGAAAAACATTATCTCAGTCTCTACAGTTATTTACACATAATATCTGAAATAAAATAGCAATTAGGAGATCCGTGAAGAATCAAGAAAATGTGAGGTCAAGATAATAAAGAATCAAGATAACAAAGAAGAAGGTGCAAACATGTCCCAGATAGTGGTATATCATACAGAGACTTTGAAATATTTAAAGAATCTAGTGGAAAGCTGTAAGCACACTTTAAAAAGAGAGGAAATAGAATTTTAAAATGGGAACTACAAAAATAAAAATGAAAAATCTGATATGATATTATAGATGCAAAATCTATTTAAAGAGATTATCATGAGACAGGATTAGCAAAGGAAAAAAGTTAGGTCAATTGAAGGCAGGTCAGTTGAAATCACCTAAACTGAAACACAAAGAGCAAAGGAGTGGGAAAAATCAAGGGGATGAGATATCATCTGGACATCAAAGTCTCTAACATATGTGAATTTAAGCTGCTGAAAGAGAGGAGGGGCAAACTAGGAGAGAAAAATTATCTGACAAAATTATGGACAGTAGTTTTCCAAAAATGAAATATATCGACTCACAATTCCAAGAAGCTTAATAAATCTGAAGCAGGATATAACCAAAGCAAACCACACCTATAGGCACATCATATCCAAACTAATGAGAACCAAAGATAAAGAGAAAACCTTAATAGTAGCAAAAGGGAATAAAAGAGACATTATTTACTGATACACAAAGATAAGATTGTTAGTTGATTTTCTTATTAGCAAAAAATAGAATCCAAGAAACAATGGAAGAATGTAAAGAACTTAAAGGAAAAAACAAAACAAAATAAAAACTATCAAACCAAAAGTCTAAATATAGCACAGTCTCCAAAATAAAGGTGAAATAAAGTCATCTTAAGAGAGAAGGTGGAAAAATTTAACCCTTGTAGATCATCCCTATAAGAAATGCTAAAAGACCTTTTTTTTCAGTGTAAAGGAAAATAATCTGAGATGGAAACCCAGATCTACAAGAATGAATGAAAAACACTAAAAAGAGGAAATGCCAGAAAATATAATGGAATATTAAAGTATTTTTACGTTCATATTCTGGTATAAATTTTCCCAAAGTTGACTAGTAGTCCATGCAATTCTACCCCCCACCCAGCAGACACGTCTGTAGAAACTGACAAACTGAACCTAAAATTTATATGGAGATGCAAAGACTCAAAAGAGCCAAAACAATTTTGGAAAAAAAAAAGTTAGAGGACTCCTATTACCTTATTTCCAGACCCAATATAAAACTACAGTAATCAAACAGCGTGATATTGACATGAGGATAAATACACAGATCAATGGAACAGAATAGAGAGTTAAGAAATGGACACACATATATGGTCAAATGATTTTCAACAAAGATCCCAAGATAATAAAATAGGGGAAAGGATAACCTTTTCAATGAATGATTTTGAGATATTTGGATATTAATATGCAAATATTTTAACAAAGTCCTTACATATTAACAAAACCCTATACAAGATTTAACTTGAAATGGATCATAGGGCTACAACTATAAAACTTCTAAAAGAAATCATGGGAGAAAATCTTCATGACATTGTTCTTTAGAAAAGATGCAAAAAGTATAAACTATAATTTGACAAGTTGTACATTAAAAAGTTAAAAACTTGCTCTTTAAAAACCACTGTTGCATGCACTGTTGGTGGGAATGTCAATTGATACAGCCACTATGGAGAACAGTATGGAGGTTCCTCAAAAAACTAAAAACAGAATTACTATATGACCCAGCAATCCCATTACTGGGCATATACCCAGAGAAAACCATAATTCAAAAAGACACATGCACCTCAATGTTCATCACAGCACTATTTACAATAGCCAGATCATAGAAGCAACCTAAATGTCCATCAACAGACGAATGGATAAAGGAAATGTGGTACATATATACAATGGAATATTACACAGTCTTAAAAAGGAATGAAATTGGGTCATTTGTAGAGACATGGATGGGCCTAGAGACTGTCATACAGAGTGAAGTAAGTCAAAGAGGAAAACAAATATCATATGTTAACACATATATGTGGAATCTAGAAAAATGGTACAGATGAACCGGTTTGCAAGGCAGAAACAGAGACACAGATGTAGAGAAAAAATGTATGGACACCAAAGGGGGAAGGGGGGGTGGGGATGAATTGGGAGATTGGGATTCACATATATATACTAATTATGTATAAAATAGATAAGTAATGAAAACCTGCTGTATAGCACAGGGAGCTATACTTCACTTTGCTGTACAGTAGAAACTAACACAACATTGTAAAACAACTATACCCCAATTTAAAAAAAAAAAGAAAAAGATTATAGACTAGGGAAAAAATGATTATAACAAGATAACTTTTTTAAAAAGTGTACGCCACATTATATGTACCTCATTATTGTAAATATAAATAAATTTCATTTTTACTGAAAAAAACACTTCATGTTTTTCATGAAGCTTCATGTATTTCAAAGCTTTCATTGCAGAAGCACATATATTTATTTTTTTAATAATTTTTATTGGAGTATAGTTGATTTACAATGTTGTGTTAGTTTCAGGTGTACAGCAAAGTGAATCAGTTATACATGTACATGTATCCACTCTTTTAGATTCTTTTCCCATACAGGCCACTACAGAGTATTGAGTAGAGCTCCCTGTGCTCTACAGCAGGTCCTTATTAGTTATCTATTTTACATGTAGTAGTGTGTATACATCAATCCCAGTCTCCCAATTTATCCCTCTCCCCCTTCCCCCGGGTAACTATAAGTTTGTTTTCTACATCTGTGACTCTATTTCTGTTTTGTAAATAAATTCACTTGTACCATTTTTTTAGATTCCACATATAAGCAATATATGATATTTGTCTTTCTCTGTCTGACCTCACTCAGTATGACAATCTCTAGGTCCATCCATGTTGCTGCACATGGCATTATTTCATTCTTTTTATGGCTGAGTAATATTCTTTTGTATATATGTATCTTATTTATCCACTAGAAGCACATATATTCAGAATTCATATGTTTTCTTGAGGGGTTGACCCCTTTGTCATTTTGAAATGTTTCTCTTTACAGCTGGTAATACTTCTTGTTTTGAAGTTTACTTTGTCTCCATATAGCCACTTGAACTTTCTTTTGATTAGTGTTAATTCTAATAAGAAGAACATATTTTAAGTCAGTCCTTCAATTACTGTGTGCAAGAGACAAAAGGTCTTCATTTTTTACACATTATTAGGCATTTAGAAAATAGATCTTACTCCTTCCAAAAAAAAATTGTGCACTGTGAACTTATATAAAAAAAGCCCAGGGCTTCCCTGGTGGCGCAGTGGTTGAGAGTCCCCCTGCCGATGCAGGGGACACGGGTTCGTGCCCCGGTCCGGGAAGATCCCACATGCAGCAGAGCGGCTGGGCCCGTGAGCCATGGCCGCTGAGCCTGCGCATCCCGAGCCTGTGCTCCGCAACGGGAGAGGCCACAACAGTGAGAGGCCCGCGTACCGCAAAAAAAAAAAAAAAATCCCAAGTGACGATAAGACAGCCATTATGTCCCTTCCCACTCTTCTGTAGGAAATCAGACTTTTAGCTTGCCCCTTTTGAGAAGTGAGCAAGTGACGTCTCTGCTGTGTTGGGTGGAGAAAGGCAGAAACCAATGCCAATTTTCAGACTGTGGCAGTATGCTTAGCTCTACAGGAAAGCCTCTTTATGAAAGGTAGGTGTCAAGTAAATATATTTTCAAATAATCTTCTAATGGAAAGTAATCTGGCCCAAACTATCACATCAACACCGAAGTTACCTTAACATCATCTCAAACACATGGTGTTGTCAGTCAGAAAGGTAAACAATCTTCTATCACATGAGGATAGTCTTTTCTCTGAAACTATTTAGTTACATTGGCAGATAACTTTTATTAGTGCTTCCTCTATGCCAGGCATTATGTTATGCATTTTAGATACATCATTATTGATCACTCCTCAGAATAATCCCATAAAATAGGTAACTAACTGCACTGTTATTTCCTTTTCACAAGTTAGAAAATTGAGGTTTAGAGATAGAAAATAACTTTTCTGAATTTATCCAAATAATAAGAGATATTTTGTTTCAAAACTCCAGCTTGTAGCTATTTAGCTCTAATATTATTAATACAGTTAAAGTTTGCATAGATTTAGAGTTTGAGTATGTGTGTATCTGTGTGTGTGTGTGTGTGCGCGTGTGTGTATTGTGTGTGGTTGTTATTGTCAGAATGTACATTGTTTGTTCACACTGACTTTGCAAATTGGAACTTCCTAATATTTGTACATCATCTGTGTATTAGACACAACATGCTAATTGTATATATCCATACATATCTACTTATTTTTTTAACTTAAATGCAAAGCTTTATAATTATCTCTATCAATTTTAAGTAAGTCCTTGAATCATTCCACCTCTTCTGCCTTACTGAATCCTAATTTAATAATTTTCTCCCAGGTTTCTCTTTCACAAAGTTGGTATTTTAAAAAAAATACAGAAAAGATAAAAACTCTAATTTGAAAAGATAATGCACCCCAATGTTCATAGCAGCACTATTCACAATAGCCAAGACATGGAAACAACCTAAATGTCCATAGACAGATGAATGGATAAAGAAGATGTGGTACATATATACATGGAATATTACTCAGCTATAAAAAAAGAATGAAATAATGCCATTTGCAGTAACATGGATGGACCTAGGGATTATCATACTAAGTGAACTAAGGCAAAGACAAATATCATAAGATATCACTTATACATGGAATCTTAAAAAATGGTACAAATGAATTTATTTACAAAACAAATAGACTTATAGACATAGGAAACAAACTTATGGTTACCAAAGACAAAGCAGGGGGAATAAATTGGGAATTTGGGATTAACAGATACACACTACTATATATAAAGTAGATAAAAAACAAGGACCTACTGTATAGCACAGGGATCTATATTCAATATTTTGTAATAATCTATAATGGAAAAGAGCCTGAAATATATATATATGTATATATCTGAATCTCTTTGCTGTACACCTGAAATATTATAAATCAATTACACTTCAATAAAAAATAAATTTATTAAAAATAAATAAATTTTTTAAAAAATTTAAAATGAGTTCACTGGGCCTTTGCTTATTAATCTCATTTTGAGTTAGAGTATACAAGAATGCAAAGTGGTTAAAAGAAGTAACAGAAATATTTATTCGTGCCAAAAGAACATGCATACACACATATACATACATGTGTATGCGTTAAAAAATAAATAAAAGTCAAGATTACTGTCATGGTCCCCGATTGTCACCTGTGTGACGTGAAGTCTTTATAAAGTGACTCCTAAGATCCATAGTGGCAACACACAGGATAGGGTTATGTTCATGTACAGTGTGTCCCCATTCTCCAATCATTCTAGTGGTCAGAACGAGAACCATTAAAGCTTGAAGGAGTCTTGTATGTCAGCTAATCCTGTGTCATTTGTATCAGGCAGGGTAGGCTGTATTACGTTCCATTAACAAATAAATAAACACACAATCTCAATGGCTTAACTTGTAACCTGTATTTACTGTTCTCATAATAGGTTGTTCACACTGAAAGTTCAGTATCTCCCTAATGCAACTCTTCCCTGTGGTAACTCAGGTATTTCAATCTGCTTCCATCTTGTGGATTCTTTATCTCAATCCATATTCTCCACAACCACCACGGCAAGGGCAGAAATAATTGGAAGATCACACATCTTATCCTATATACACATGACTTCTGAACTATTCACAACTGAACTATGAGGGAAGCTGAGAAATATAAAGGAATACGAGAAATGTGCAGAGAATAGTAATATCTATTCCATAATATTATTTTAAATATGATTCTACGGACCCTTGGTCAAATGAAATATCTGCCTAAAATCACTATGGGAAAATGCTTGATGAATACCAGTTATCCTGAGTCTTCAGTCCAGTGTCCCATCTCTTTGTCTTACAAGTATATGACAAATATCTATTCTCTACTGACTTGAAGCCCACTTCATCTTTGCCACCATTGCCTACTATCTTTGTCCATATCTTTAGCTACTTCTAAGGATATTAGTATTTTATTTAATGCATTACTCTATACTTAATTCTTGAATTGTAATAATAATTGTTAATATTAAACAATAAAATGTCAGTTTATTGAAGACTACATACCAGCTACTATGCTAAGTGTTTTGCACATATTATTGCATTTAGTCCAATAATATATATGAATTAGGCGCTATTATCTCTACAGATGAGAAAATTTGGGATTAGCAAAGGCTAATTAATTTGTAATTCATCACCTTTTACTCTTCTTGGAACTACGACTCCCTAGGACTATCTGTTTTGAGCCTCAAATTAATTTTTCATCTTTTGAATTCATGACTTTCCCATTCTGTCTAGATTTTACCAAAGCTGGGAAACAAGCCCTAGGCCACTCAAGGCTTAGATTCATGTAGGAAAGGCTCAAGTAAGATCCAGGTAGCTGGCCAAAGGACATTGCTAAGAACCCGCTTCTCGTTTCTATGTACTTTTATTTGAGTTTTCACAAGGATCTGCCTGTGCCTGGATGGTAAAGATGGGGCATTGTAAATGAGAAACTGTCACTCCAGGCCAGGAGAAAGGTGGGCTGAAGATCCCATGTATGCAAACATGCATACACACATCCCTCAGGTGCAAAAAGAACAAAGGAGCAAAGCTCCCTTCAATGCCAAAGAGGAGAGACAATGTACAGAAGAGGTACCTTCCAAATCTAAAAAGAAAAAAAAAAATAACTCAAGCTTATGACCATGAAGGTGTACAGTGCTGGTTTAAACCAGGATTTAAGGGGAAGACAATGCAAGAGACTTCAAAGGCAATGAGGAGAGATTCATAAAATATAACAGAATATTCAGCTCTCTAGGATTTCAGCGGGGTTAGTTGGCCATTCATTCACTCAACAGTCATTTGCTGAATAATCTACTATGTGCAAGGCACTGTGCCTATATTGTTGGGTTGTCTGTCATTGTTCCCATCAGAAATGGAGGTCACTATTTGATATGATAATCTTGGTCACCAGTGTAGTGATTGATGGAAACTACATCCTATTGAGGCTACTTAGGTCCAAGGTTCAGAAGCTGAAAGCTAATTTTATAACCTCATCACTTTGTCTTCCAGTTCACCCACATGGCCCCTAGGCTCACAAACACTTCAGGCTGGACATTCTGGTGCACTGCCCAGATCTCCCTTCCATAGTCAAAAACTTATTACCCAACCTCATCTGTCAATCCCTTTTTTTTTTGCGGTACGCGGGCCTCTCACCGTTGTGGCCTCTCCTGTTGCGGAGCACAGGCTCCAGACGCGCAGGCCCAGCGGCCATGGCTCACAGGCCCAGCCGCTCCGCGGCATGTGGGATCCTCCCGGACCGGGGCACGAACCCGTGTCCCCTGCATCGGCAGGCGGACTCCCAACCACTGCGCCACCAGGGAAGCCCTGTCAATCCCTTTTGAGAGTACCTCTGCTGCAAGGAGTCACCTTGACAGAGGGCGTGCCCCTTCCTGGGGTGGCCTACATCCAAGGACTACTTGATACTTGAGGATAAAGGCTTATACCTTTTGGCCCAATTCAGGACAACTCTGAAGAGTCAACTCATCTTTAGACTTCCCCACAGGGTCAGCTGATTGCACTGAAGTATGACATCTCCCACTTCCCAATCCTATTTCCTTCCATTATTTTCCACGTGTACTGATTCCCAAAACACCCCACAAGAAAACATCTACCTGCTAATTTCCATATCTGACTGTTTCCTGAGGAACCCAAACTATCATACATTTTCTACTTTGGGTCATCCCTCTAATACCCAGCCTGCTCTTCTCCTTCCTTGCCCTTTTTTTCCCTGTGTTGGCTTAGTCATTAAGGTGTCTATGTCTGATTATCTCAACTGATCTGTTCTGCTCTCTTTAGTTGTTCTTTACTATTGTCCACATTCAAGGCTCATATTACCTCATTCCTTCTCAGAAATCCATCTCATTTTCATTTTACCCATCAAGTCAGCTAGAAAATCTACATTTCACGTATCAGGGCTTAAAAGAATATGTATTTTTTCTCAATCTCAGAAGACCTCCCAAAGTCTTGGGCAGGGGCTTTTATGGAAGAGATGAGACAGACTCTCTAGAACATTCTGCTTGAGTGCACTCAAACAGCTCTAAAAAGCCAGATAATTGCTGAAAATAATAACTACATGAGGCATCAAGTAATAAAATTTGTAAAAAGAAGTATAGATAACCTGTTTGGGAATTTGAAAGAAGAATTCCCAGTTGAAAGGTGATAAAAAGTTCTTCATAGAGTGGTTGACATTTTAGTTGAATTTCAAAACCCAAGAATGATTTATACATGAAATCATGAGAAGGTATTGTTTCAGGCAAAGGGGAGAAGAACAGCATGAACAAAGACACAGAGGGAGAAATATATGGAGTATGTAAAGGATGCTAGCATGTGGAGTATAAAGTGTTTATAGAGGAATAGTGAGAAATAAAATTGAAAAGATCAACTAGGATATAAGTATTCCAAAATTAAAGCAAAATTAAGAGTGGCCAGAGTGGAAAAATTCTTTGTACTTAAAAATATGATACCATACTAAAACATAAAAATCAAATAAACAAAACTGGGAGAGGTGTATGTTATCCCCTTTAACAAATAAATAGAATAGCACATATTTCTAATGTTATTTTCATCAGCCCCAAAGATCACCATTTCCAAATTTTATGTTTGTTTTGTTTTGAATGGAATCATTTGGAGGTACTTAGAGAGGTGTGAAGGCAAAAAAAAGTTTGACCTCTCACTAGAAGGGTACTTCTAGATTGTTTCTCTGAAGACCACAATTCTTGCCCATATCCAACAATACTTGATGGTACCACCATTCACCCACTCACTTCACCCAAACTCAGATTAACCTAATCCCTTTCTCTTCTGAATCTGGCACATAAATCTCTTGGCTATAAGACTCAAGCTCCTTGAAGGCATGAATTGTGTCTGAATCACCTGCATAATCCTAATACTTAGCAATACTAAAACAAAATGTGCTCACTAAAACCAGCTTAATAAATGAATGAACTACAGGACCTGCTTAAGAGCGGAAAACTCCACGATACAAGATTCTCCCTGAGGGAGCTCCATGGAGCGTTGAATCTATATATCTCAAAGTCTCCTCATTTGTTTGTTTGCAAGTCAAAGAAAGCAACTTTTGTTCTTCAGGTGAAAAGATAATTTATTGAAAAGATATTGGAATAGTTACAGATTCAAGTGAACAATTAAACTCGAAGTTCAAGAAAACAACTAAGGGAACTTCCAGGACTTCAGCATTAGGAGTTTGTGGGCCTTTTCTGCTAAGCTGATGCCACAAACGTGACTCTCCCCCTACTAATCTTAATTCCTGTGTCTCTCATTTCAATGTCAAATTCCTAAGTGGGAGAGTTTGTTCCAGCTTTGGTCAACAAGTCCCTCTCCTCAGTTCAACACAGCTAGGGTCACCAGGTAAAGAGGACATCACCACTGGGAGGATCAACTGGACACGGGCAGCCACCCCAGAACACAACTTCCCTACGTTACCTGATCAGTGCAAATTCTCACAGTTTCTTCTTAGTATGATGGTGTCTAACACATAGGGATTACTTCTATGTCTCAAATTCTTCTTAGAGTCTTACATATATTGACTCATTCAATCCCCATAACGACCTACAAGGTGGGACAATTACTTTCGTCATTTTAAAGATGAAGAAACTGAGATACAGAGAAGACAACTTGCCCGAGATTATCCACTGACCACTTGGCAGAGCCTGGATTCAAATCCAGTCATTTTTAAAATTTCAAAGCCTGCAACATTAACTGATATGCTGGAAGGTTTAAAGTCAGAGACATGTGAATTTTCACCGAGCCATATAAGGTCCTGACTCAACAACGAGATTATAAAGTCTTCAAGAGCTGTCCCACATTTTTCCTCTCTTCAAGTCCCAACAGTACAGAATATAGGGCTGGGTCTTGGGAGGTTCTTAATAAAACTTGCTGACTGATTCCATAAAATCTGCACACCACCCACCTTGATAATGCCCAATTCACAGCCTTTTTATAGCTACAAGATTTCCTTCTTTTCATTAAATACTGCATAGATAGGTTTTGACTCCCTCCCCCCAACCTCTACTTCCTGGAGATTTCCAGTATTACACTAATATTTGGAAAATGTAGGTGTATCTTTTAGTCATTCATCCATTCATTTAAATGTGCCCACCAAGTAGTTAAAACTGTCAGAAGTCAAGTAACTCTAAGCCACTATCCCAAAGGAGACTACATAGCTTGATGGGAGAGAAGAAAATGCAAGCCAAATGTAGTATGCAATAAGATTAACAGAGAGCTTCCACCATCTCTAACCCTACATCTACCCACCCATCAGCATCCGTAATCAGTGATGGACATCTGCCTTCCCCATCGCAGATAAACAGTGCATGCCTCAGGCTAAGGCCAACCCTTCACCTTGTGTATCAGATCGTCCTCTCGCCTACCCAAGGGCATCTCACCTACCGAAGGGCAACACTCTCTCTCTTTTATCATCAACTTTTCCTCTCTGTTGGATTACTCCCTCCAGTGCACAATCATGTTATTCTTCTTTCCAAACTAAAAGACACACACACACACACACACACACACACACACGAAAACCACAAAAAACCCTCTCTTAACCTACCTTTTCTCTACTGTTAACCCATATTCCTCTGTTCCCCTTCACAGCAAACTCCTAAATGGTATTCAATCCTTCTCTCATTTTCTCTTACACTCACTCCTAACAGGCTTTTGGTCCATTTTGAAACCATCTTGTCAAAGTGATTGCTGAGTTTCATGTTGACAAATTCAAGGATCAATTTTCAGTCTTCATCTAACTTGATCTATTAACATGCTCCTCACAAGATCCTAAGGCAATGACTCTATGATTGTTCTGCTCTAGCTGTCAGACTATTTCCTTTAAAGAACTGAAATCTGCCTACTTGTAGTTTGCAAAAATTGGTCCCGGCTATGACTTATTCACTGAACCAACCTATCCTTTCTTTCAAAGGCAGAGTTTTCCACTATTTAAGGGAGCCCTGTGCCCCTGCACTGGCATATCTTTTACCTAAACATCACATGTATTTGATGGGTTTCTGAAAATTAGAGAGTCAACTATGATCTGAAGGCAAGAAGTAACTTTATTACTTTACTTGTTCAACCAACAGATGTGTTTTGAGTGTCTACCATGTTTTAGGCACAATTTTGTACAGTGTGGGGTATGGCAGTGAGCAAGACAGACATATCGCCTGCCCTCAAGGAACTCACATAGTAAATTCTACTGAAAAACGATTACAATACTCTAGGCTGTTCTGGTGTTTTATAAATATTAATGCTTACATTTAGTGGGATAATGTCCTGAATTATGATCATTTTTATCTCCAAAATTCCCTTTTCCTTTCCTTCCCGAATTTTCCAGCCAGAGGCTGAAGAAAGATGACAGAAAATAATCCAGAAGGAACAGCCAGTCAAGCTGATGGCTTTGAGTTCCAAAGGAGATTATTTTTAGCCTATAGCAAAAACAATGGTCATGAAAAATGAGCTGCAGCTAATAAGCATTTGGTATAATTTCCCCAAATCTAAGTTTTAAATAATAAGAGAAACATCTGTAGAACTCAGAACGTGGAGTCTATATACTAAACCTAAAATAGGAAGCAATAGAGTGGGCAATTAGGGAAATTTTAAGCACCATTCACTGGCTTTTCATCCAAGCCTTCAAAAATAGTTCCCCATTATTTCTACAGGGCTCAGAGAATAACTATGGCTGAGTCTTCTCCTATTTCCCAGTGAGGACACTGGGATCTTTGACACCGATGAGCCATACGGTTTCACAGCTGCCACTGAGCTACATTCATGGCACACGTGTTCCCTCATACACAACACCCCTTCCTCTCCTTTCGGTATTCTGTGTCCCCCATTCTTTTTCTAGTTTGCCTATTATTACTTAGGACTCATTGTAATTAAGACCTATATTTGAGGAAATAATCCAATCTAGATTTGAATTCTAGCTCAGTCACACATTAGCTATGTGACCTTTAGCAGGTAACTTATTTGCTTTGTGCCTCAATTTCTCCATCTGTGATAAGTATACCTACTTCCCAAAGCTGTTGGGAATATTGACTAACATATAAATGTAAAGGCTTAGCTCACTGCCTAGACTATAGTAGTCTATCAGTTTTACTTAGTAGTAGTATTAGCTTCGTCTTGTTTACAGCATATCATTAGTTCACAATAGGAGATCTGATCACAACTCTAAGAGCATTAGTATGCATAACTTTAAGCAACCAAGGACTGAGCCAAAGCAGCTCACTTTCATTGAGAAAGATGATCACTTCTGTTAGGTTTGCTACCCTCCTGCTTGTTTTTGGTTTGTTATTGCGAAAACACCATAAAACAAAAACAAAACCCAAAACAAACAAACAAAAATACACTTGAGAATTTCCCACCCCATGCTAAAGCTTCTAAACTGACTTTCCTGTCTCCTGTTTTGTCTCTATCTCATAACCTCCATGTAGCCAGTTCCATCTGCAAATGGAACCTAGTCATAACCCCACAATAAAATCCTTCAATAGCTTCCCACCACATCCTCCAGGCAAAGGTCCAGGCTCCTTAGTGAGGCAAATACAGCCTTCCATAATCTGACCCCAGCTACCTTTCTAGCTTCATTTCTTTCCAATCCCTGCTTTTCAATCTATGCTCATCTCCCTACACAGAAATTGTTGTTTCTCATCTTTTTACCTTTGCTCACATTGCTTTTTCTACCAAGAAAGCCCTTCCCCCATCCTATGCCTGGCTAACTCATCCATTTTTTTAAGACCAAAGTCAGATGCCATCTCCTACATGAGCCCTTCATGAACCCTGGGTTGGACAGTGTTCCTGCCTGTTCTGTGTTCCCTTAACTCATATTCCCACTTCAATTCTCACACAATCTACTCAAATTATCTGAAGATGGGTCTAACAGATTGGAAGCTCCTGGAAAACTGGGGCATGTCTTGTTTTAAAGACATATCCAGTGTCTAGAATAATGATTTACACATAGGTAGTTATTTAATAATAATTTTAAAAGCTTTGGGCCATGCATCAGGTGACCTAGTATCTCATCCCAACCTCTTCCATTAATTAGTCATGTTATTTTAGTTAAATTACGGAAAATATTTAGTTGTTTCCTCATGTCTAAAATGAGAATAATTCCTTTAAGTCCTCACCACCTATCTGGTCTCCTTAAGAGTTACTATAGAAAAAGTAAAACAAATTAAATAATCTATGTTATTTTTTTAAATTACAAGATGCTATGCAAATATAAAATATTGTTAGAAAAAATATTTAATTTGGTTGGGACCATTTGAGATCGCCGTCATAGATGTAACTAAGCTCGCATTCCTTTCAACTGGAATTAGGAGCGACAATAACAACAAAATCAATCATAGAACTTGAAGTTTCTCAGAGAACTTTGCAAAGCTCAAGTAAATGAACTATAAACTTGGAAGGTTCTTAGGAATTATCCATCCTTGTTTTATAGGAAACAATTCTGAGATTCAAAGCTATTATGAGACTGGCTAGGGATTATTAAATTGGAACTTGTATAAGACCCAGGCCTCTGGATTCCCTATATGTTTCTCTCTATAATATACCAAGCTACATCTGGATTAGGTGCCCATTAATTCATGACTGAGCTACATACAATATTAGATAACTTTCATGCTTTGGGTTTTGAAAATGCTGCAGTCTTTTGTAATGCCACACTCTAAATCCTATCATTCATAAATGATTCATGTATACTCTATGAGGAACTGAAATATTCATACAAGGTCCCAAGAATGCCTCATCAGAGGGCAAAAACCTTGGGACACATTCTCCTTTTTAAGCAAATAATGGTCACATCTTATAGAGCTATTGGGACTGACTTGGAAACAGAGTATGTTTTTCAAGTGACAACTGTTTATCACCATGGCCCACAAACTCTACACACTAACCCAGCCTATTCATCACCATCTCACAGGTCAGCCAAGTTTCACTGTGAGGAGTCCTATAATGAGTCCAGTCCTTAGTGCCTTCTGAAACAGAAAATTCCCGATGATGGAGCTGATTCAGCTTGTGCAAGGAGCTAGGAAACTGAAGTCGAACAGCTGCTCTTGGTTAAAGCTTTCTGCCTTAGAGGAGCTGTTTGTGTGTTGACTCCCTGTGCAAGCCAAAATTATATTTAACCACAGAGTAAGCAGACTGAGGTTGGAAGCATTCAATAATTTCTTTCACTCAAGTGCTAGATATTGTTCTAGGTGCCAACAACAGAGCAAAGAATAAGACAAAGTTCTGGCTCACGTCTGGCTAGTTTGTGGTAGCTTGTTTATCTGTTTATCGGCAGTGGGCCTGAGTTTAGAGATCTGGATTTTGGGTCCAGTTTTGTTACTAACTACTGACATTCTATGTATGTAATTAAGTCTCAGCTTTAATTTTCACATCTGTAAAATAATAATTATAATCCCCATTAACAGGGTATCTGTGAAGATCAAATAAGATCCTTGGTGTTCCTGTTCTCTGAAACGTATGAAGAGCTATAAAATAGTATGTAAGAGCCTTCCTATATGTGTTCTTCATAGTCTAGCTCCATTATTCTTTCCAGATGCATCTACTCTTGCCTTCCTACAGAGATTCTCCTCATCCAAACTCATCTCTACTCTCCCTGGTCAAGCCATGCATTTTCTTACCTCTTATTCTTTGTTTCTGCGTTTTTTCCATCCTAAAATGTTCTTTCCTTTATCTCTGATGCTCTATTTGAGAGGTTTAAAACTCAGTTCCCAGGGGAGCTAGGTGGATAACACAAAGTTAGTGAAAACTGCCTGATATGAAAGAAGAGGGAGTTGTAGGAATGGTAGTGAAGGGAAGTGCACATTTTCTACAGTTGATACTCACTGCCTGTTGACTACTTCTAAGTGAAAAAACAAGCTTAGCAGGACTGTGTGTATTGGTACAGTTGATAGTGTCTCATAGGTCTTTGAGACTGCTAATTTTCATTCTTTCTTTTTTTTTTTCTGTTCCCAATGGGACAATCACAATTGACCTACCTTCAAGTTTGCTGATTCTTTCTTTGATAATTTCAAATCTGTTGCTGGGTTCCTCTCATGAATTTTTTAATTTCAATTACTATACTTTTCAACTCCAGAATTTTTATTTGGTCCCTTTATAGATTTGAAACCATACTAAGTATGTTCTCTGACAATAATGGAATAAAATTAAAAATTCAATAACAAAACGAAATTGGTGAAATTCACAAATATGTAGAAATTAAACAACATACTCCTAAATAACTAATGAGTCAAAGAAGAAATAAAAAATAGCTGAATAATAAAAAATTAAAACACAAGATACCAAAAATTATGCAATGTAGTTAGAATAGCATTTACAGGACATCTATAGCTTTAAACACCAGTATTAGAGAAGAAAAGACAAAAAAGAAGAAGAAGAAGAAAAAATCTCAAATAAATATCCTAACCTTACACATTAACAAACTAGGAAAAGTTCAGACTAAACCCTAAACAAGAAGAAGGAAGGAAATAATAAAGATTAGAATGGGAAAAATTAAATAGAAATACAATAGAGAAAATCAACAAAACCAAAAAAAGTTGGTTCTTTGAAAATAATCAACAAAATTGGCTAACATTTAGCAAACTGACAAGGAATAAAAGAGAGGAAACTCTAATTACTAAAATCATAAATTAAAAGAACCCATCACAACGAATCTTATAGAAAGAGTTATTAAGAAAATAATATAAACAAATATACGCCAACAAATTAGATAACCTAGATAAAAGGGACACATGCCTAGAAAGACAGAGCCTACCAAGATAGACTCAAGAAGAAATAGAAAACCTAAATAGTTCTATTTCAAGTAAAGAGACAAAGTTATTAAACAACAAACTTCCCACAAACAAAGCATATGACCAACCATATGTCTTTATGGATGAATTTTACCAAACGTTTAACAAATTAATTCATACATTTGTTCACAAGCTCTTCCAAAAAAATAAGAGGAGAAACAGTTTCCAGCTCATTATAAGAGACTATTATTACACTGATAACAAAACCAGATAAAGACACCACAAGAAGAAATTATAGACTGATATCCAGTATAAATATAGATGTAAAAATCCTTGACAAAATACTAGCAAACCGAATCCAGCAACATATAAAAAGAATTGTGCACCATGAAAAGGTAAGATTTATTCCATGAATGAAGAGTTGCTTTAGCAAATGAAAATTAGTCAGCATTATTCATTGTATTAATAGAATAAAGGACAAAAACCACATGATCATTTTAATACAGACATAAAAATCATTTGGCAGAAACAACACCCTTTCATGACAAAAACACTCAACAAAGTAGGAATAGCAGGGACCTTTCATTCTCAATCTTAAAAAGGACATCTATTAATAACCCACAGCTAGCGTCATGCTTAATAGTCAAAGACTGAATGCTTCTCCCCCTAAGATAAGGAACAGGAAAAGATTGTCTGTTCTTGCCACTTCTACTGAACATTGTACTGAAGGTTTAAGCCAGGGCCATTAGGGTAGATTAAAAAAAAAAACAACAAAAAAAACCCAGACATCCAGATTGTAAAGGAAGAAGTAAAACAATCTCTATTTGTAGATGACATAATGTCTTATGTGGAAAATCCTAAAGAAACTCCAAAAACTATTAGAAGTAACAAATGAGGTCAGCTAGGGTGCAGGATCTAAGATTAATATACACAATCAATTTTATTTTTATACACTAGCAATGAAAAAATCCAAAAATTAAACTACAAAAACAGTCACATTTACAAGAGCATTAAAAAGAACAAAATACTTAGGAATCAATTTCACACAAAAAATGTGTACACTAAAACCACAAAACATCATTGGAAGAAATTAAGGAAGACCTAACTAAATGGAACAACATGCCATGTCTGTGGATTGGAAGACAATATTGTAATGGCAGTATACAACAAGTTGATCTATAGATCCAACAGTCTTTATCAAAATCCCATATGCATTATTTGAAGAAACTGACCACTAATTCTAAAATTCATCTCACTCCTGGGCATATATCCAGAGAAAACCATAATTCAAAAAGATACATGCACCCCAATGTTCATCACAGCACTATTTACAATAGCCAGAACACGGAAGCAACCTAAATGTCCATCGACAGAGGAATGGATAAAGATGTGGTACATACATACAATGGAATATAACTCAGACACAAAAAAAGAACAAAATAATGCCATTTGCAGCAACATGAATGGACCCAGAGATTGTCATACTGAGTGAAGTAAGTCTGACAGAGAAAGACAAATAACATATGATATTGCTTATATGTGGAATCTAAAAAAAGGGTACAAATGAACTTATTTACAAAACAGAAATAGAGTCACAAATGTAGAAAACAATCTTATGGTTACCAGGGGGTAAGGGCAGGGAGGGATGAATTGGGAGATTGGGATTGGTATATACACACTACTATATATAAAATAGATAACTAATAAGGAGCTACTGTATAGCACAGGGAACTCTACTCAATACTCTGTAATGGCCTATATGGGAAAAGAATCTAAAAAAGAGTGGATATATGTATATGTATAACTGATTCACTTGCTGTATACCTGAAACTAACACAACATTATACATCAACTATACTCCAATAATAATTATATTGAAAAAAGAACTACCAAATGACCCAGCAATTCCACTTCTGGGTATATATCTGAAAAAAACAAAATCACTAATTCAAAAATATACATGCACCCCAATGCTCATAGCAGCATTTTTTACAATTGCCAAGATGTGGAAACAACCTAAGTGTCCGTTAACAGATAAATGGATAAAGAAGATGTGATTATACACACACACACACACACACACACACACACAATGGAATACTACTCAGACATAAAACAAGAATGAAATTTTGCCATTTGCAGCAACATGGATGGACTCAGAAGGCATTATGCTAAGTGAAATAAGTCAGACAGAGAAAGACAAATACAGTATGATATCATTTATATGTGGAATCTAAAAAATACAACAAACCAGTGAATGTAACAAGAAAGAAGCAGACTCACAGATATTGAGAACAAACTAGAGGTTATCAGTGTAGGGGGCGTGCACGTAGGAGTGGGGGAGTGGGAGATACAAAGTATAGGGTACAAGATAGCTCAAGGATGTATTGTACAACACAGGGAATAAAGCCAATATTTTGTAATAACTGTAAATGGAAAGTAACCTTTCAAAATTGTATAAAATGTAACAATTTAAGAAATAAATAAAATAAAATAAAATTCATATGGAGCTGCAAGGGGTCCTGGGGAGTCAAAACAGTGTTGAAAAAGAAAGACAAATTTAGAGGACACACACTTCCTGATTTCAAAATATTACAAAGCTACAGTAATCAAAACAGTGTGATACTGGCACAAAGATAGACATTTAAATGAATGGAATAAAATCAAGAGTCCAGAAACAAATACTTATATTTATAATAAATTAATATTTGATAAGAATGTCAATACAAGGAAAAAATAGTCTTTTTCAACAAATGGTGGAGGGAAAACTAAATATCCACATACAACGAAATAAACCTGGACTCCTACCTCTCTACTTGTAAAAAAAATTAACTTAAAGTGGACCATATGTAAGAGGCCTAAATGTAACAGCTAAAACTATAAAACACTCAGAAAAAAACATAGGAATAAATGTTTGTTACCATGGATTAGGCAACAGACTTTTAGATATAACACCAAAACCAAAATAAACAAAAGAAAAATATATAAATTGAACTTGATCAAAAAAAAAAAAAAGTCCTCCAAAAGACAACCCAAGGAAGTGAAAAGACAACTCAAATAAGGGGAAAAAAGTTTGTAAATCATATATCTGATAAGGGACTTATAACCAAAATATATAAAGAATTCATACAACTCAACAATAAAAAGACAAGTAACTCAATTAAAAATGGGCACAGGATCTGAATAGACATGTACCAAAAGAAGATATATATGCGAATGACCAATAAGCACACAGAATGATTTGCAACGTCATTAGTTACTAGGGAAATGCAAATCGAAAGCACGAGATGCCAGCCACTTCATGATCCCATTAGGATGCCTATAATCAGACAGACACTAACAAATATTGGTGAGGAGGTGAAGAACACGGAAGCTTCATACATTGCTGCTAAAAATGTAAAATGGTTCAGCCCTTCAGTAAGACAGTTTGACAACTCCTCAAAAAGTTCGAATCACTACGTGACCCAGCCCTTGTACTCCTAGGTATATACCCAAGGGAATTAAAAACATGTCTACATAAAAACGTGTACACAATGTTCACTGTGAAGTTATTTATAACAGCCAAAAATTGGAAACAACCCAAATATTCATCAGCTGATGAACGGATAAACAAAACATGTAATATCCATACAATGGAATATTATCTGGCTTTAAAAAGAGTTAAGTAAGCTGTACGTGCTACGACAATGATGAGCCTTGAAACATGCTAAATGAAACAAGCCAGACAAAAGAGGCTACGTACTATATGATTCTATTTATATGAAATATCCAAAATAGAAAAATCCATAGATTAGTGTTTGTCAGGAACTTCTGGGAAGGGACAAAGGGAGACAAACAGCTAAAGGTACAGGGTTCTTTTCAAGATAATAAATTTTTGGAGTTAGTGGTAAGAGTTATACAATCTGTGAATACACTAAAAACCATTTAGTTTTACCTTTTAATGGGGTGGATTGTATAGTATGTGAATTATATTTCTGTAAAGCTGATTTTTTTAAATGTCATTCATTATAATCACAAGGTCCAAAACAGTATTTGTGGCACACTGATGATATTTGTTGATAAAAGCTTTAAAAAATTATGTGAGTTAAATGCCTGGGAGTGAGGACCCTAAAGAAGGGTCAAGTTTGGTGGTTTAAAATACAAATAACTATTTCTAGTCTTTCTTCCAGAGTGGATAATAGAGAATGATGGACAACTGAAACAATTCCAAGGAGGGTTTAATACTTCAGGACAAGTGACAAGAGCCTCTTCTGACCTTTTAATGTCTTACCAGCAACTCACTAAATTTTTAGGTTTATATCATAGCTCTTAAGGCACCTGAGAGCAAGAAATAAAAAAGATAGAAGTTCTGGCACGGCTTTCTTTCACTTCATTTTAGAAAGAGTGTGACCTTAGAGAGTCATGGTACGTAGTTTCCTCTTTCTTGAGTTGTTTTGCAAAGAAGGTCAGAACCTCACGTGCTATAAAATTATGCCACAAATGTACTCTTACATTTCCCAATATTTAGGATGAATTTGGCTTTCTAAAATAGTGAAGGAACACTTGAAAGTAAGGAGACAGAAGAAGATGGATAATCAGGAGAGGAGAGACAGGCACAAGATAGTAACTATAGTCTTGCATCCTTTAATGCAACAACTGTACCCAACATGCACAGCCAGGCTCCCTACTGGTTCATGCATTTACGTGGTGTAAATATGTCTTGAATGAATGTAAATATTGAATGAATTAAACACTTATTCAAATAATCCATGAAAATTATAGCAACCATGAGTTGGGTTTTTTTTTTTTTTTTTTTTGGAGACCTAATTTTTTACATTGAAGAATCTCAGTTTTGGAAGGTATTTAGAATTTACCAGATTCAACTTCTCATCTGTGTTTGGATACCACCTTCTCTATCCCCATTAAGTGGTACCCCAACCCTTACTTTATTGTATTTTTTGATGCTGAGTTTATTAACTCTCAGGATGTCTCATCTTTGAATACTTGACTCGTTATTCTGCATTTAATTAGCTAACGCTTCCGGAGGGCCTCCTTCAGGCCACCAGGCATTAAGGACACAGCTGCAAATAAACCATGTAAAGATCCTGCCCTTGTGCAGCTTTCATTCTAGGGAGGTAAGGGGAAGAGACAGAAATAAATAACTGAATAAAATATACGATAAAAGCTGTGGAAAAAGTAGAGTAAATGGAATAGAGGATGCTGGGGGATGGCTGCTATTTTATACATAGTGATCAAGGCAGGATTCTCTGATAAGGAGACATTTGAGCAAAGAGTATAAATATTTAGACTAAACTCAGTTCTGCCACTAAGTCTCTGTGTGGCCTTTAGCAAATCACTTCCCCTAAGATTCAGTTTCTTTGTATGAAAAATAATGGAATTCTAGGTTTGCTTCCAACTCTAATTACTATCATTCAAGGGAAATGACCATTATTCAAGGACAAGTGAAATCGGAGTAAACAGTGTAGCCATATAAGGTGTGGGGAAAACTGCTGATCAGTTTCCTGGTATGTAATAAAATCTCCTTTATTCAAAGTCAGTGTAGCTCAAGGTCAGAGCTTCTCTCCTCTCTATTTCCTCTTCACCTAGAACATTTCTCTCCACAGCTTGTATTCAACAAATGCTTTTGTCTTGATGAATTTTTGTCCTTTTCCACAAGGATACAAGTGGCTTAATTTCAAATTCAGGAATTAGGAGCAAACACAGAGTGTGGTTAAATTCCACTGGGAAAGAATGCAGTTTGGGAGGGTCTATGTATAGTCTAGTGGTTCTCAAATTTGAATACATATTAGAATCATCTGGAAAGCTTTTAAAAAATCCCAATGCCCAGGCTGTTTCCCGGAAGAATTAATCAGAATCTCTCAAAGTTTATTTAATGTTCCTCAGGTGATTACAATGAATAGGTACAGTTAAAAACTTTGCTTTAGGGAAAAGAGCTTGGTTTTGACAATACGCACATCTGGGCTTGATATCTGACTTCAGTATTTGCAATATGATAACCTTGAGTACATGTCTTAACTTGATTCTCGTTTTCCTTATTTGTAGAATTGAAAAAAAAATAGTTAACACCACATAAATTCATGAACCAGTAGGCAATCCATAACTGACATTTTTTCACTATTTTTTATTTTAAGTTCTTATCTGTTAAAGTCCTAGCTTTATATAGTTCTGTCCTAGCTCTATGCAGATAATTGCGTAAGCCCTGTTTAGGAGCTAAGGATTTTTATACGAAGCCCTGAAAGACTTAGAGGGGATAGAAAGACAATGTAAATCAATGCCACTGGCAATCTATCAATAAGAAAGTACATCCTGAGAGCCTGAAGATGGTGGTCAGAATTTTCAAAGATAGATGTCTTGGTTGTTTACTGCTGCATAAATACTTACTGATAAACATAATGGCTTAAAGCAATAGTATTTATTATTTCAGTCTGTAAGCCAAGAATCTGGGACAGATTAGCTGGGTCCTCTGGCTCTGGATCTCTCACAAGGCTGCAGTCATCCCAAGGCTCAACTGGGAAAGATTTGCTTCTGCGCTCACTCACACGGTTGTTGGCAGGGTTCAGCTTCTCAGAGGTTGTTGGACTGAGGCTTCAGTTTCTTGCAAGCTGTTAGAGCCCTCCCTTGGTTCCTTGCCACGTGGGTCTCTCCAGAGAACATGGTACAACATGGCAGCAAGTAAGCAAGAGGACAAAAGAGAGTGCCAGCAAAAGGGAGAGTGCTGGCAATCACAGCCTTTTGGTAACCTAGTCGCAGAAGTGTTATCACATCACTTCTGCCATATTTGATTCATCAGAAGTGAGTCCTGAGACCCAGCCACACTCAAACAGACAGGATTACCCAAGTACATGAATACCAGGAAGTAGGGGTCATTGAGAGTCCTACCAGCCTACCACAGTAGATGCTTGGAAGTTCTGTTTTTTGCTATCAAAACATAATGGTTGGTTCTCAAAGACGAGATTGAAAACAGAAGTGTCAGTATTACTTAATTGTCATTTATATTTCTAAGAGCCAAACTCCACCTTCCCCCATAATTGTTCTTGGGGATTACATTGATTGAGCCCCTACTGTGTACACAGCACAGTTCCAAGGACCAAGGGGTGATTTTTGAAATGAATAAAAGTAGCTGCCTTCTAAAATCTCACCAGCAAATGAAGAAAACAGAAAAAAAGAAATAATTTCAAATCAAGATAGTAAATTTTATTACAGAGAAACTACGCACTGCAGTCTTGTGACTAAAGAAAAATTTCTGACTATTTGGGGATAGGTATAAAATTTGAGCTACACCTTAAGGATATAGAAGACTTTGAGAAATTCATATCTGAGAAGGGCATCTAGGGGAGGGAACAGCCAAGGCACAGTGGTAGGAAAATTAAAGGAACCTTCCAGGACTTGTGAGGATAAAATATAGGACTCAAGGTACTGAAGAGAGAAATAAAGCAGGACGTAGTTAGCTAGAGACAAAGTATAATTCAGTGGACGGACAAATGAATATTTGAGAACCAGATTCTGATATAAGGTCCATATATAGGGCAATCCCATGGCAGCAGGGTGAAAAAAATCAGAGTGGGGACAGCTGGTGAGGGGGGCAGGGACATTGGAGGCAGAGAAACCAGTTGGAGAACCTTTGAAATCATACAACCAGTAGGAAAAGGCATCTCTTCATAGACAGGGAAAGTGGGAGTATAAGAGAAAGTAAAGGTCTGAGGGAACATTGTGGAGATAGCACCAACAGTATTTAAGGAGATCTTTGCGAAAAGTTTAAGCAAGAGAAGTTGAGAATGACTGAATCTTCACACCTGGATGACTAGATTTGTAACAACTCGGGGGGAGTATTTGGAAACATGAAGTACGATAAGAATGTATCATTTGATTCATCCACTCTCTTAAAATGGTTCTGAGAAATGAGTTCCCCATTTGCCTGGGAAAAAAAGAACTGAAATGTCACTGTGGATTATGTGTGTTGTTGTTTGTTTGGAGAGATAATAAAACACAGGGCATAGAATCAAAACCACACAGGAGGGTGGTGAAGCAGAGTCAGTAATCAAATTTAGATCTGTTTGACCCTTCCCACTGCTTTTGGAGCTTGAGTCTTTGAGGTCCTTGATTGTCACACTGAGCAGATTATATTATACCCCACAGACAATCAGTAGCTAAGGCAACTTTATTTTTTCCTCCTCTTTGTGTTTCGTTTTATGAGGGCTTTATCTTTTTATTTTTAACATCTCTATTGGAGTGTAATTGCTTTACAATGGTGTGTTAGTTTCTGCTGTATAACAAAGTGAATCAGCTATACGTATGCATATCCCCATATGTGACGCAAGGGGGAGGAGATATGAGGGCTTTATTTTGAACTGGTTACAATTTAGGAGCTTCATAGGCATAACTGCTCTATTAATGGATTTAACACAGCATGTCTAATGAATAAGAATACACAAAGACTGCAGGAGAAAGGAATGTCTATTTTCATCCAAGGGCATTTGAAGAAGCCAGGATGGAATTCAGCCTTGGATCTCAGTGAAGAGCATATGTCTTTACTGTACTGCAAAGTCACCACACAGAGAGGAAAAGAATATTTGGCTGGTGATTCAAAAACCAGCACCAGGAAATATCTCCATGGAGAAAGCAGAAAAGGGGATTGAGAGTGGAAGAGCTGAGTAATTTATTTCTAGAAATAGTGAAGCTGGTAATGAGCACAGGGGTTTTCCCAAACGTCCAATATCCAGGTAACCAGATGACCTGGTCCAACGTGCACAGACCATGGGATGAGCCCAGGGAGAAATTTCTGCCTCTTAACAATCCCACACCAATGGGAGACCAATTTCTGTTCAATCTATCCAGAAAGTTCTCCCGTCCATTCCCTACTCTCCGTGTTTAAGCCTTTGTTCAGGCTCATTCTTTTTTCCCCTAGTAGTTGAATCTTAGACAAGGATTTTTATGGCAAATATAGTTGACCCTTAAATAACGTGGAGCTGGGGCACCGGCTTTCTGCACAGTCCAAAATCTGCGTATAATTTAATAGTTGGCCCTACATACGCACAGTTCCTTGTGTCTGCAGGTTCCTCCATACCCATGGCTCCATATCTGCAGGTTCAACCAACTGCAGATCTTACAGTATATTTACTATTGAAAACATATGCCTTTAGGTGGACCCACTCAGTTCAAACCTGTGTCGTTCAAGGGTCACTGTAGTTAATTTCAGAAGTGATCCCAAGAAGCAATGGTAGACAGTGCAGATGAAAGAAGGAGAAGGGAAGTAATCCAATAAGGGGTGTGTTAATGAGCAGGTCACTGCTATGGGCAGGTGGGGCTGAATTACACTGGCGACCTTTGGGAGAGAATGTGGAAGAAGGCTCAGAGTGGTTCCACTTGAGAGGCAAGGAAACGGAAATATTTATCTTCCAGCTTCTGCTAATCATCCACTCCGGGTTACACTTGAAAGGTGTCAACCTCCCAGCTCTTCTAGCCAGTCCCATGCAAATGCTGAGTGCCCAGAGGACAGTCTTTAGGAGGGGAGTCCCAGATGCTTGCAGTCAGAAACTATCGAGATGCAAAGGATGACTGGTGATAAGAGGGTACAGCAGAGCACCCACAGCTTAGTTCCACCTGGCCTAAGGGTCCTCCTTCTCAACTGACAAGGCCTAACCTGTTCATCTTTTATTATATATTTATTGAGCATGTACTATAGTACAGCTACTGGGATATAACAATAAATAAGGCAAAGCTTGACCTTATGCTTCCTACATTCAAGTACAGAAAACATATAATTTAGCCAGCAGCTGTAATCAGAATTTATATTATAAATTTTTTCAAACATACAGAAAAGTTGAGAGAATTTTATAATGAACCCCAAGTTATCCATCACTCAGTTGGATAACAGTTGCTAACATTTTATCCTATTTGTTTCATCTTGTTTTCTGGCTTTTGCTAAATTATTTAAAAATAAATTATAGCTATTATAACATTGGCTTTTATGTACTTGAGTGTGTATCTAAAAAAGAGACCATTTCCCTGTGAAACACAATAATATTATTACACTTAACAAAATCAAAATCAGTAATTCCTGGAATTGAATACCCAGTATTTAACATAATTGACATGTAATTCAATAAACTCAAAGAGTGTAGAGACTGATCCTCTGTCTAATCCAATAGCCTGATTTTATGCCTTGTAACTTATGACATGGTTGCGGTGACAGGGAAATAATTTGTCTGGAATGGGGGTCAGAAGACCTGTTTTTAGGATCCGCGGCTAACCTGATGACTAATCAATTTTGTCTGAGAACATTCTGGCTCAAAAAAGGATGGGATTTACTGGCACATATAACTAAAATGTCCAGTTATATCAAGAGCGGTAATAATACTGTTAATAAACAGTCACGTAGCACTCACTATATGGCAAGCCCTACTCTAAACACACACACACACGGAATCATTCATTTCTCACAGCAACCTCAGGAGGTAGGTTTCCATTCATTAGCTTCATTTTACAGGTGAGGTGACTGAGACATAGAGATCTAGTGACTTGCCCAAAGATGTCACATAGCTTGTTAGTGGCAGAGTTGTGACTCAAATGAGGGTTGTTTGGCTCCAACATCTAGCTTAGGACATGGCAGGTACAGGGACTCAAGTTTTATCTACAGGACTCACTTTTCCTCCCAGACCATGCTCTCTCACTTGTTCTTTGGCTCCATTTTGAAGCAGAGCTTCCTCCCATGATTGAAGCATGGTTTTCATTCACTTCACCTTTACTCTCAATCATCCCCATAGAAAATACACATCTTGTTTTTCCAACAATTCCCAATGAAAAGGTTTCTAATTGAGTTCCATTGTGTCTGATTAACCTGACTTGAGTTGTGACCTGCCCCTCAACAAATCACTAAGTCTGTGGAACCCTTTGCCCCCAGAGCTAGTGCCCCTTTTGAATGGATAGAGACTGAGGCGAGTGGGGGGCTTCTGCAAAGGAAACCAGGGTGCTATTTCTGGAAGAATGGGAACTGAATGCTGAGTGGCAAAATGTGCTGGTGAGCACGCCCTAGGATCCCAGCAAGAGCTCACTGCACAAACCCTCAGTTTTCTCACTTGCAAAGAGAAGAAAGTTGAACATCCTGCTTTCTAGAGAAGACTTTTAGCTCCAATATCTAAATACTATTCAATTTAGGAAATGAAGGCTGAGAGATGAGAAAGCATTTGCTCCAAGTGACAGAGAGAGTTAGTGGCAGAGCATGGGTTAAAACCTGAGATTCATCAATCCCAGGCCAGCACCTACTCCTCTAAGTTCCAGAGCCACTGAAACGTGGAGGACCCCAACAAAAACTCTGCAAAAAATATTAATTGCTGACATTGGTCCTTAGCTTGAAGGATCTGTGGCTTTACAAAAAAGAAAAGGATTATGATATAATTCTTGACCTCATTTGAAAGATAAATATTAGACCAGCAATTTTTAATTAAGCCCCCAAACCATACAAAATGAAATTTTCAGAGGATCCTCCAAGATTAACCTGAGTTACCTGGCTGATGTTGCCAGGTAATACTTGTCTGATGTCATCAAAGTAGCTAATGGCTATAGATAGCTTTACCTGGCACAGCATCAAAGCTGCTGACAAGCAAGCGAGAGAAAGTCCACCCAAGTTTGGCACGTCTGGATCTGTACAAACTCGTGTTGATCTTCATCTCTCAGACACTTTGAAGTAAACCTTCCTGGGTAACCAATTCAGGGACCCCGTCTCACCTTGGGGTTGGAAGAATAGAAGTCAAGCTCTAAGCTTTAAAGAAAAATGAGCAATGGGATATTTAAGCTTTGCCCTAACTTTTGGCTGGGAGGAAGACTTCTGTAAAGAATAGGCTGGGAATATGGAGGAAGAAGGATTAGTGAACTCCATATGCTACTTATATTCCTTTTATTTAAATACAGAAACTCAGTAGAGCCACACACATGCCGATACACAAAAGCCTTATGACAGCATGTCTTCTGTTTGCCTATCTGCTCTATTCTCCCTTGGCTGGCCAATTTCTTTTCCTATTAGCCCCGCTTACAAATGAAGCCAGTTTGATTGGTATTTGGTAACCGTCAATCACCCCTTGATATCAAACCTCACTGCGAGTTATTAGATACTGGCTTTTATTGGGTTAGCTGCCCACTCTATGTAGTACTGGCCACACCTGCACCAAGAGAAATGAAGATCAGCACGAGCTTGCACAGATCCAGATGCACCAAGCTTGGGTGGACTTTCTCTTGCTTGTTTGTCAACAAGTCTAGAAGTTCTTTCTAAAGAAGGATGTTATGGGTAGGAAAATTCAGATGGAATCGGATGTGAGAAAGGATAAGACATCATGACAGGCTGATCTGGTACCTCTTCTCTTCTGCAACCACAGCCAAAATCTGATTTCTAGTACTTTCTTCTTATTGACACTTCAAAAAGATGAAACTAAATGTTTATACAGGATTTGTGATCCTCTGCAGGCAGAAACTATGTAAACATCTGGTCACCCTGTGGTATAGAAATTTTGCTTTTGACCCCCTCAAATCAATGTTTTGGTGTGAAAAGGAGAGTTTCTCCCCTTCCTTATTGCTTTACACAAAACATTAAAAAACTTGATATTTACCAGTCCCACATCCCATTTGCCATCAGCCCCACTGCCATTTTTCCCTCAGTAAAGTACAAAATTACATGGTAGGAAGGAAGTAAAAGAAAAGACCTAACATTTATTGAGCACCTACTTAGTACCAGGAATATGGTACCATATGACTTAGGTCATATATTTTCTGTCTCCATATATTCTAACAACAATACACGAAGTAGATCTTATTATCACTGCTACATAAATAAGGAAATTGAGACTCAAAAATGTCAGTCAACTTTTCCAAGATCACCCAGCTGCAACCCTGGGATTCAAAGCCATCCATGTATAGACTCACCATCCATGTTTCATCTGTACATTTACTCCTTTTGTTGCTCTTCACAGTGTCCGGCCCAGTGCCAGGTGTTAGGAAAATGATAACCAGGATCCGCAACACATCAACACCAGCCCCCTCATTACCGTCTATATAAAAAGTTCTGTGGGGCCTCCCTGGTGGCGCAGTGGTTGAGAATCTGCCTGCCAATGCAGGGGACACGGGGTCAAGCCCTGGTCTGGGAGGATCCCACACGCCGTGGAACAACTGGGCCCGTAAGCCACAACTGCTGAGCCTGCGCGTCTGGAGCTTGTGCTCCACAACAAGAGAGGCAGCGACAGTGAGAGGCCCCCGCACCACGATGAAGAGTGGCCCCCACTCGCCGCAACCAGAGAAAGCCCTCGCACAGAAACGAAGATCCAACACAGCCAAATATAAATAAATAAATAAATAAAATATATATTTTTAAAAAGTTCTGTAATCAAATACCTTGGTTATTTCTGCATATAATATTTCTCCCATAAAGTTCATGATACCATTGACATATTAATGACTCTAAAGTGTCCTAAATAATACAGCTTAGTCTTGCTTGGCCAGTACTTCCTAAATTAACGTGATCACGGTATGCTTTCTCAGATAACACCATGAACATCTAATGAACATAAAATTTCACAAAAAATCTCTTTGGGGAACACAACATTGCATGATGCTATCTTTTCCTCATTTTATGAATCACAATATTGGATCAGAAATAAAATTGTCATTTATGAGAAATAATTCAGACTGAGAAGGAAGACATGATTTGCATTAGGACTCACAGCTAATGACTGGTAGAGCTGGAGGACCAGAGGTCAGGGTCCTGGATGCCAATGGTTACGCTGATGAAGCTTTGGCATAAAACAGTCATACATCTTTGTTCTTTCTTCCAGTTCTCCTCCCCTGGGATGTCATTCATGCATTTGTCCTCACAGCAAAATCTTACCACCTACCAAAGGAAATGTTTGACTGATCCGCTTTACACTGATCTCTCTCTTTCTCCCTCTCTCTTCCTCTTACTCTTTCTCCTTCTCTTTCCCTTTCCCTTTCTCTCTCTCTCTCTCTCTCTCTCTCTCTCTCTCTCTCTCTTCTCTCTCTCTCTCTCTCCCTCCCCCCCCTCTTTCTCTCCAAAAAATTTTTAAAGCATTTAGAGAATGGTAGATAAATGCAAAAGGAAAAACATGCTATTCCCCCATTCTATGACAAAGGCTGATATCTCTAATCAAATGCGTTACTTCTTCACCTTGAACTGAGGTATGATTCAACACGAATTTCTTAATACACACTCAAAGTAGCCTCTAAAGATCCCACTGCACTGACATGCAAGAAAAAACATATTTGCCATGTTAAATTTAGAGCACAATTTTGTGTGCTGTATGCTGCCTTTCTCCTTCCTTATTCTTTTATTTTGTTCATAAAGCTGGCAGGTAGAGATCATTTCTTCTGTCCCCAAGTCTCCCAGGGTACTTAGCACACAGTGTAAGAGGCTATGTAAAATTATGAACTCAAATCATAACACTTCAGCACTTTAATAGACGGTAACATTATAGAATCAAAAAGCTTTAAATCTAGAAAAAAATCAAACAGAGTGGGAGACAAAGAGTCAAATGTACAGGAAACAGGTGTGATAACAAGAAGTTGGAGTTTGGGGCTCACTGAACATGAAAGATTAAAGGAATTTGGGGATACAACTACTCCAATTGTGTCTTTCTTGTCAGTAGGAGTGTAACCCATAGTAAAATGAACAAAGCCCTGCAGCCTCTCAAATTCTTCTGAGACCAACAGGAACCTCCGGGATTTAGCACAGCATTGGTAGAATTTTTCTTTGACTTATGGTCACAAGACAAGTAAATCACTCAGGCACTTACCCTTCCCCTCAAGGCATGCTTTCCCCTAAGGCTTTCGAAATCCTACTGGAAAGTGCCAAATACTACGTGCATCTTCTTATAAAATACAGATCTGAGTATAAGGGTGGAAGAGATTGTTTTAATATCTGTGTGTGAAGCAACCATATCCACTAGGTTCTTCTCTTTGCCAGCTGGCCAACCCTGCCTTCTCTTTCTCTTTAAAAAGTTGAGTTGAGCAAATCTCCCAGGGGTAGAATCAAATACACCAAAATGGAGAATGGCAAAGAAACCACAATTTGAAAATCAATCCAGAAGGTTGAACACCTGAATACTAAGAATTCCATAAAGAAAGATTTGAGAAAGTGGAAGGGAAGAAAAATAATGAAATAATATGAGAATAATTTCTAGAACAGAACGACACAATTCCCCAGATTAAAAACTTAAGTGAGACTAAATAACCAAAAGATCACTGAAGAAATCAAAGAGGAAATCAAAAAAACCTAGAAACAAATGGCAATAAAAACACGATGACCCAAAACCTATGGGATGCAGCAAAAGCAGTTCTAAGAGGGAAGTTTATAGCAATACAATCCTACCTCAAGAAACAAGAAACATCTCAAAGAAACAACCTAACCTTACACCTAAAGCAATTAGAGAAAGAAGAACAAAAAACCCTCAAAGTTAGCAGAAGGAAAGAAATCATAAAGATCAGATCAGAAATAAATGAAAAAGAAATGAAGAAAATAATCACAAAGATCAATAAAATTAAGAGTTGGTTCTTTGAGAAGATAAACAATATTGATCAACAATTAGCCAGACTCAGCAAGAAAAAAAAGGGAGAAGACTCAAATCCATAGAATTAGAAATGAAAAAGGAGAAGTAACAACTGACACTGAAGAAATACAAAGGATCATGAGATTTACTACAAGCAACTATATTCCAATAAAATGGACAACCTGGAAGAAATGGACAAATTCTTAGAACAGCACAACCTTCCGAAACTGAACCAAGAAGAAACAGAAAATATAAACAGACCAATCCAAGCACTGAAACTGAGACTGTGATTAAAAATCTTCAAACAGGGCTTCCCTGGTAGCACAGTGGTTGAGAGTCTGCCTGCCAATGCAGGGGACATGGGTTCGTGCCCCGGTCCAAGAAGACCCCACATGCCGTGGAGTGGCTAGGCCCATGAGCCATGGCCGCTGAGCCTGCACGTCCGGAGCCTGTGCTCCGCAACGGGAGAAGCCACAACAGTGAGAGGCCCGCGTACTGCAAAAAAATAAAAATAAAAAATAAAAATCTTCCAACAAACAAAAGCCCAGGACCAGATGGCTTCACAGGCGAATTCTATCAAACATTTAGAGAAGAACTAACACCTATCCTCCTCAAACTCTTCCAAAATACAGCAGAGGGAGGAACAATACCAAACTCATTCTACGAGGCCACCATCACATTGATACCAAATCCAGACAAAAATGTCACAAAGAAAGAAAACTACAGGCCAATATCACTGATGAACATAGATACAAAAATCCTCAACAAATTATTAGCAAACAGAATCCAACAGCATATTAAAAGGATCATACACCATGATCAAGTGGGGTTTATCCCAGGAATGCAAGGATTCTTCAATATATGCAAATCAATCAATGTGATAAACTATATTAACAAATTGAAGGAGAAAAACCATATGATCATCTCAGTGGATGCAGAAAAAGCTTTTGACAAACTTCAACACCCATTTATGATTAAAAAAACCCTGCAGAAAGTAGGCATAGAGGGAACTTACCTCAACATAATAAAGGCCATAAATGACAAACCCACAGCCAACATAGTTCTCAATGGTGAAAAACTGAAACCATTTCCTCTAGGATCAGGAACAAGACAAGGTTGCACACTCTCACCACTATTCTTCAACATAGTTTTGGAAGTTTTAGCCACAGCAATCAGAGAAGAAAGAGAAAAAAAAGGAATCCAAATCGGAAAAGAAGAAGTAAAGCTGTCACTGTTTGCAGATGACATGATACTATACATAGAGAATCCTAAAGATGCTACCAGAAAACTACTAGAGCTAATCAATGAATCTGGTAAAGTAGCAGAATACAAAATTAATGCACAGAAATCTCTTGCATTCCTATACACGAATGATGAAAACTCTGAAACAGAAATTAAGGAAACACTCCCATTTACCATTGCAACAAAAAGAATAAAATACCTAGGAATAAACCTACCAAAGGAGACAAAAGAACTGTATGCAGAAAACTGTAAGACACTGATGAAAGAAATTAAAGATGATACAAATAGATGCAGAGATATACCACGTTCTTGGACTGGAAGAATCAACGTTGTGAAAATGACTATACTACCCAAAGCAATCTACAAATTCAGTGCAAACCCTATCAAACTACCAATGGCATTTTTCACAGAACTAAAACAAAAAATTTCACAATTTGTATGGAAACACAAAAGACCCCGAATAGCTAAAGCAATCTTGAGAAAGAAAAATGGAGCTGGAGGAATCAGACTTCTGGACTTCAGACTATACTACAAAGCTATAGTAATCAAGACAGTATGGTACTGGCACAAAAATAGAAATACAGATCAATGGAACAGGATAGATAGCCCAGAGATAAACCCACGTACATATGGTCACCTTATCTTTGATAAAGGAGGCAAGAACATACAATAGAGAAAAGACAGCCTCTTCAATAAGTGGTGCTGGGAAAACTGGACAGCTACATGTAAAAGAATGAAATTAGAACACTCCCCTAATACCATATACAAAAATAAACTCAAAATGGACTAAAGACTTAAATGGAAGGCTAGACACTATAAAACTCTTAGAGGAAAACATAGGCAGAACACTCTATGACATAAGTCACAGCAAGATCCTTCTTGACCCACCTCCTAGAGAAATGGAAATGAAAACAAAAATAAGCAAATGGGACCTAATGAAACTTAAAAGCTTTTTCACAGCAAAGGAAACCATAAACAAGACAAAAAGACAACCCGCAGAATGGGAGAAAATATTTGCAAATGAATCAATGGACAAAGGATTAATCTCCAAAAATTTACAAGCAGCTCATGCAGCCCCATATCAAAAAAACAAACAACCCAATCCAAAAATGGGCAGAAGACCTTAATAGACATTTCTCCAGAGAAGATATACAGATTGCCAACAAACACATGAAAGGATGCTCAACATCACTAATCATTTGAGAAATGCAAATCAAAATTACAATGAGGTATCACTTCACACCAGTCAGAATAGCCATCATCAAAAAATCTACAAACAATAAATGCTGGAGAAGGTGTGGAGAAAAGGGAACCCTCTTGCACTGTGGGTGGGAATGTAAATTGATACAGCCACTATGGAGAACAGTATGGAGGTTTGCTAAAAAAACTAAAAATAGAATTACCATAGGACCCAGCAATCCCACTACTGGGCATATACCCTGAGAAAACCATAATTCAAAAAGAGTCAAGTACCACAATGTTCATTGCAGCTCTATTTACAATAGCCAGGACATAGAGATAACCTAAGTGTCCACTGACAGATGAATGGATAAAGAAGATGTGGCACATATATACAATGGAATATTACTCAGCCATAAAAAGGAATGAAATTGAGTTATTTGTAGTGAGGTGGATAGACCTAGAGTCTTTCATACACAGTGAAGTCAGAAAGAGAAAAACAAATACTGTATGGTAACACATATATATGGAATCAAAAAAAAAAAAAAAAAGGTTCTGAAGAACCCAGAGGCAGGACAGGAATAGAGATGCAGATGTAGAGAATGGACTTGAGGACACAGGGAGGAGGAAGGGTAAGCTGGGACAATATGAGAGAGTGGCATGTACATATATACACTACCTAATGTAAAACAGATAGCTAGTGGGAAGCAGCCGCATAGCACAGGGAGATCACAGGGAGGTGCTTTGTGACCACCTAGAGGGGTGGGATAGGGAGGGTGGGAGGGAGACGCAAGAGGGAGGAGATATGGGGATATATGTATACATATAACTGATTCACTTTGTTATACAGCAGAAACTGACACAACATTGTAAAGCAATTATACTCCAATAAAGATGTTTGGAAAAAAGAAAACCTTGAGCGCTCATTACTGAAATGTTCAATATCCCACTCTAAGATACCTGATGATGAAAATTTTAAAATACTTGGAATAAAGAGCGAAAAGCCATTTTGCCAAATCCAGTGGCCAATTCACAATTTTCATTTCTTTCTTGAACTTTCAGTTGCATTTGACACAACTCATTACTTCCTCTTCTTAAAACATGTTTGCCATTTGACTTCCATAACACTGCCTTCCCATTTTTTGGTCCCATCTCTGCCCCTTTCTCCTTTTCTCTCTTACTAGATTGTACTCATATTCCTAAACTTCTCACAACCTCTCTAGCACCTCCAGGCTTTACTCAACTAAACGCCAAGTGAGCCTCCCATTCATCAGGACAACCAAAATATCCCCACAAAATTCCAAAACATCTCCTGCAAGTGGTACCACATAAGATTAGAACCACAATATGTGAACAGTTATCTTTTCATTTTGCCTGACTTGGTGCCTGACCTTGGACCAGTCACCATTTATCTTCAGACCTCTATTTCCTAGTCTTCTAATTGAGGACACTGGCCTGGATCAAGAGTAGCCATGTTAAATGCTAGTGGGAAAGGCAGGTGACATAAATTAAAGGGTGAGTCAGGTGTAAAGAAAATATCACACAGCTTGGTTCAACTCTTATGATCTCATTTTTTCATAGATACATGGGTATAGAAAAGAAATAATTATTATTTATTACTTACTAAATAAAATAATTGCTGCCTCAAAAAATAAATACTGTCTTTGCAACAGTGCTAAGGCAACATAATGACCTAAGAGGCAACTGACCTCGGCCTCAGTGCTGGACACAGAGAGAGTGAGACCAGATCACAGGAGAAGCTCACTTCTACCGGGGACAGCGGCTAATGAACTTCATTTAATTGTTACCAGGTGGAATTGTGAAACCAATGTTGTCATATCTTCTATTTTTTCAAAATAATCCCAAATGTCCAGTTTTTAAAACGCAAAATCTGTAAATGACTACATGCTGTTTCACCTCTTTTTAAAAACACCATTAAAGTCAAGCAAAACATATGTATAAGACGATTTCGCTCACAGGTCTCCTGTTTGCTCCCACTACTTTTCCATCTTTGAAGATCATTCTAAGGCAAACCCTATTATGTTACCTTTTTGGAGTGTGTTAAAGAAGAAATTCCTACGGGCTTCCCTGGTGGCACAGTGGTTGAGAGTCTGCCTGCTAGTGCAGGGGACACGGGTTCGAGCCCTGGTCTGGGAGGATCCCACATGCCGCGGAGCAACTAGGCCCGTGAGCCACAACTACTGAGCCTGTGCGTCTGGAGCCTGTGCTCCGCAACAAGAGAGGCCGCGATAGTGAGAGGCCCGCGCACCACGATGAAGAGTGGTCCCCACTTGCCACAACTAGAGAGGGACCTCGTGCAGAAACGAAGACCCAACACAGCAAAAATTAATTAATTAATTAATAAACTCCTACCCCCAATTTAAAAAAAAAGAAGAAATTCCTAGAATTATAAAAAACACACTTGTTACAGGGTTATTAGTCCAGAGGGCTGGGATTTAGTGCCTTTCATTTCAAACATGAAAGTCAGAAAGTCTGCTCTAAGATTGTCTGAGGAGCTAAACTGGTTATCTAACTTTAAATAAGCCAGGACACCCAGGCAAGGTTAAAAGATGTACAGGACTTTCTTGGGAGTTTATTTGTTTATTTATTTTTAGAGAAGGACAGGATGCAAGGCCTAAATTTCCTTTAAATATAGCACCACTCTTGACATTGTTTATACTTTCCCCTTTGCAGTGCTTCCAGCACACTTTAAAGGAAAGCGATAAGAAGGAAGGAAAAGGGAAGTCACTTACATCCCCTGCACATGAGCACCACTAAGTGTCTATCCCAGAGAGTGTGGACCAAGCTCTTCAGCTACCCTTGTTTTATTTACTTATTTCTTGTTTTGTTTTTTAAGAGAGTCAGTAAACTTCACTCTACATGTGAACGTGCTTCCTAGGAAGTATAGGAGTGCCATAAATCTTTTCTATCACGGATCACTGTATCAGTGCAACAAAGAGACAAGTGATGTGCATGCTAGGTCTGCAGCTCACAGTCTGCCTGGTTATCAGCAGGGGGAAGGGAGCTGGAGTGACAGGATATGGCAGGTTAGAAAATAGTTTATGGAATGCTAAGGAACAATACCCAGCTCCCCTGGAAGGCCAGTCCTCTGTGGATTATTTCAAGTTCAGACCAGGGCTTGTTCAAGCAGGGTCTGGGTGGGGGAAGTCAGTCTATTCTCAGAACAGATCTTTGGTGCCAAGCCTCTGGCTTCCAGCTTAGAAGGCAGCACAGGGTAATAAACACACACTTGGGAGTTAGACAAATGCGGGTTCAAATGTTGGATACTCGAGTTGTCAGCTTTGCAATTTGGGAAAAGAAATCATTCTTTATTTCTCATGTATTCATATATCATTTCTCTCACGTGCAAAATGATATGAAGTTGGCCAAATGTGGTTTTTCAAGATTAAACACCATAATGAATATAAAGTGCATAGTATACTGCCTGACAGTAAGTGCACAATAAATTTAGATTTCTTTCTTTTCTCTCTGAGTGCAAAAAGATTGAATCTATCTTAGATCACTGCCTGAATAGTAAGTTTTGTGCTGGGCAATATACTTAACAGTATCTTTAATGCCAGGTTTCCATTAGTAAAGACTCAATACTTTGTTAAATTTAATACCAGAAAATCTTAGAATTGGAAAGGTTATATCTTGCCCCAGTCCCTGCTTGCCCCAGTCTCCTCCCAATTGATCTGCAATGATGAAGTAAGTGTTCATATCATCCTCTTTTCCTAGATGAAAAAACAGAGACTCAGGGAGCTTAAATAATTTGCCCAAGGTTACATAACTCTTAAGTGGCTAATGTAGGCTTAGAAATCACATCAGTTTAAATTCAGAGTTTGAAAACATAACTGTCATACAACCACGTAGAAGCAGCATCTCCCTTTACGCTAACAGAAAGTTCCGAAATTACTCAGCTATATCTTCACCTGGTGGCAAATGGAGAAACCATTTGGCCATCTGTGAAGACCTTGTGTGGCAGCTTCCTCAATGATTCCCTAGGTCAAAATGCCCATCCAGACTTTTTTGTGTGAATCTCCATCGGTTGGTTGACTTTCCGGTTCCTCCAAGAATTGAACTTTCAAGCCCAGCTGGTTGGCTGGGGAAATGGTGTTCTTATCCCCATTTTGCCATAAGCCTTCTCAGCCATCTCCATCCCTGCAAATATCTCTCTTCAAGTCTGGGGAATAATGCTTACATTTCTCTTGTGATCCAGGCTAAACGTACGCTCTCTCATGAAACTTCTCTGGCAGACTTTCTCCCTTCCTTGGCACAATTAATTATGGAAAACAGAAGAAGAACTTTAGAACCAAAGGGCCCTGGATTTGAACCCTGACACTGCCAACTGGAGCTGTGTGATGTTGGGGAAGACGCTTGAGCTCCGTATGTCTCCATATCTTCATCTGTAAGATGCTGTAATCAACCTCAGAGGGTTGATGTGAGGATAAAACAATTGCATCTTAATATTTTAAAGTAGTGAGTGACACATATACAGTGAATGTTATCTAGCTTTTCTGGCTTCGCCACTTTCTAGCTGTGTCCCCTTCGGCAAGCCATCTCTCCATTTTGTCCTTCAGTTGTCATGTATGAAGATGAGGAAAATCATGTTTACCTCACAAAACTATGACAAGAGAGCATTAAAGACATAATACATCAAAAGTACTTAGCATAAAACCTGACACACAAAGGTGGGTTGCCTTTCATTTTCTATAATTCCTGGAAAGACCCTGGCCACTAAATAAAACTAAATAAAATATAATAAATAAATAATTTTTTAAAAAATTAAAAGAATAAGGTGCAATTTTGTAAAAATTAAAAGAATAATAAGATACTACAACCCTATTAAATTATCTAAAGTGAAAAAACTCACCATGCCAAGAGTTGGTGAGGACATAGAGCAACTAGAACTCTAATACATAGAACTCTAGAACTCTAATACACAGAACTCTAGAACTCTAATACACAGAACTCCAGAACTCTAATACACAGAACTCTAGAACTCTAATACACAGAACTCTAGAACTCTAATACACAGAACTCTAGAACTCTAATACATAGAACTCTAGAACTCTAATACACAGAACTCTAGAACTCTAACACATAGAACTCTAGAACTCTAATACATTGCTGGTAGGAATTAAAAATGGTACAACCACTCTGGAAAACAATTTGGCAGTTTCTTAAAAAGTAAAACATACACCTAACATAAAAACCGGCCATTTTGCTTCTAGTAATTTATCCAAGAGAAAGGAAAGCATATGTCCATAAGAAGAGTTCTATATAAATATTCATCGAAGTTTATTGGCAATAGGCAAAAAACTGGAAACTACATCCATCAACATGTGAATGGATTTAAACAAAATATGGTTCATCTATATAACAGAATACTACTCAGCAATAAAAAGAAATGAACTATTGATTCATGGAACAAAATGGATGGATTTCAAAATGTTATGCTAAATGAAAGAAACCAGGCTTCCCAATAAAATTCGAGAAATGTAAATTAATCTATGATGGAAGAAAGCACGTAATTTGTTGCCTGGAGATGGGAGTGGAGAGGGAATTATGAGGGAGGTATTACAAAGGGTCATGAGGAAACATTAAAGATAATGGGTATGTTTATATTCTGACTTTTGTGAGGGGTGTATACTTAACATTGAAACTTATAAAACAGTACATTTCAATCATGCACAATTAAATGTATATCTAAGATAATGCTACTAAGTGATAAAGCCAAGATTTTAACCAAGTCTGACTCTAAAAATCCATGTTTTTTGGAAAACAAAAATATATATATTTTGACAGGAGTTTTGGTGGGGAATAGGAGTGGTATCTAGTAACCTCTCCCTTTAGTATTCTTTGCCAACACAGGGCAAGCTCTCCTGGACTAAGAAAGCTCATGTTCTCCAATGTGTAGTGAAACCTTCTACATGAAGCTTACACCCTTAGATAATGACAAAGCAGGTTGCTACTTCCCATCCTCATTATTAACTTTGATACACTGTTTTGGAAGCAGAAGTCTGGTGGGGATATTAGGACAGTTTTGTTATCCAGTAATAGATCTTCCAAGGCAAGATCTAAAGACAGAATAAGTCTGTTTGGGAACTGCCAACCCAGTTTTTTGTTTTTGTTTTTGTTTGGGGGATGTATATGTATGTAGGTGTTTTAGTACAGGTTTGAAGAATGAATGTGAGCTTTCAAACAAGGCAAATTTGTGTTTCAATTCCACTTCTACTTACTGGTAGTATCCTTGGGGTGTTACATAAATTTTCTGAGCCTCTGTTTCTTTATTTTTAAAAACTGAGTTAAAATAGTATAGAGCTGTTATAATGATGAAATGAGATTTTTTTTTTTTGTGAAGAGCCTGTCAAAACACCTAGTACATATTAGAAATATTAGAAGACAGAGAAAATATTTTTTTAAATGAGAAAGGGAGGCAGGGAGAGAGAAGAGGGGAAAAAAGGAAGGAAAGGAGGGAGGGAAGGAGTGAGGAAGGAAGAAAGGAAAGAAGGAAGGGAGGGAGGGAGGAAGGAAGATAGGCAGTTGTATGTTGGTAAATGTTTAACAATTTAGAAACTGGTTCTGTGATGGTAAATAAATAAATAAATAAAACCTGGAAGGGTAGCGTTTGCCAGTTTCCATGGTATAATATTCCCATCATGACCAATTACAAGCCTTCCATGTAAGGTCAACCAGCTCACAACATTTCTGAAATTTTAGTAATTCTTGTAAGCTAGTACGGGGGGGGAAGTACCTGCATACTACTGAAGAACTGCTACAAAAGGCCAGGGATGTTGAGAGGAAAAACAGTGGTCAGCCAGCCTTTGTGGTGGATTCAAAATATAGTTTCAATTCAAATTAAGTCCACAAATATTAATTTATACCTTTTTAAAAAGGATGGTATACTTGAAGCTGTAATATGAAATGGGCTTTCAAAAACATCATTTATTATACTCCCTGAGTCTGGTATTTGGGTGTTCTAAGATTTATAAGGAAAAGTCAAACATAAATCTGAACTCATAAACAGGGCCACTTTGCAGGCTCTAACTAATGATCTGCCTGATCTATTTTTAAAGAACCTTCTGAGCTGCTAAAGTGAATTCCACTCAGCGATATGCTGAGTTCTCAAGCAGCTTCTCCAGGATAAAATGCAAAGACACTCTTAATAGGGAATTGTATTTTGACCATTCATTGATTTATACTTCAGTGTTTGATTTGCTTATTTCACAACCAATTTTTTAGTAACAATCCAAGGGAAATAGGCATATGGCAGGTAAGTTTTAAGGTGGGGTCTGGAGAGTCAACATTATCATAGATGTTAGGTCACTGGAAAGAAGTTGGCCTGAGTGAAGTATGGCTCTGGTGGGTCCTGAGCCACAAGGAAATGATGAGAGGATCTGGGTCCCGAGCACAAGGGTTGCTACAAGAACCGGTCCTATATGGAAATGCTGAGTTTTTGTGTGTTTTGTTTTTTTATCTTTTTTTTTCCAGAAATTCTCTTATGAAAATAAAAACCTTGATGTCATTTAATAATTTATAATACAAATACACAAAAATTGTAAAATATTATAAATAGGAAACTGCAGGGTAAGTGAGCATGAATTAGGTAGGGGTTATGTTCTAGAAAGAGGCTGTCATGAGCAGTAAGAAATTTTTTTTTAATTTCATTTTATTTTTTTATACAGCAGGTTCTTATTAGTCATCAATTTTATACACATCAGTCTATACATGTCAATCCCAATCGCCCAATTCATCACACCACCATCCCAACCACTCCGCGGCTTTCCCCCCTTGGTGTCCATAACATTTGTTCTCTACATCTGTCTCAACTTCGGCCCTGAAAACTGGTTCATCTATATGATTTTTCTAGGTTCCACATGCATGCATTAATATACGATATTTGTTTTTCTCTTTCTGACTTACTTCACTCTGTATGACAGTCTCTAGATCCATCCACATCTCAACACATGACCCAATTTTGTTCCTTTTTATGGCTGAGTAATATTCCATTGTATATATGTACCACATCTTCTTTATCCATTCGTCTGTCGATAGGCATTTAGGTTGTTTCCATGACCGGGCTATTGTAAATAGTGCTGCAATGAACATTGGGGTGCATGCGTCTTTTTGAATTATGGTATTCTCTGGGTATATGCCCAGTAGTGGGAGCAGAATGGTAAACGGGGAGTGTTTCCTTAATTTCTCTTTCAGACTTTTCATCCTTAGTGTATAGGGATGCAAGAAATTTCTGTGCATTAATTTTGTATCCTGGAACATTACCAAATTCATTGATTAGCTCTAGTAATTTTCTGGTGGCATTTTTAGGATCCTCTATGTATAGTATCATGTCATCTGTAAACAGTGACAGTTTTACTTCTTTTCCAATTTGTATTCCTTTTATTTCTTTTCCTTCTGTGATTGCCATGGCTAGGACTTCCAAAACTATGTTGAAGAATAGTGGTGAGAGTGGACATGCTTGCCTTGTTCCTGATCCTAAAGGAAATGCTTTCAGTTTTTCACCACTGAGAATGATGCTTGCTGTGGGTTTGTCATATACGGCTTTTACTATGTTGAAGTAGGTTCCTACCATGCCCACTTTCTGGAGAGTTTTTATCATACATGGGTGTTGAATTTTGTCAAAAGCTTTTTCTGCATCTATTGAGATGATCATATGGTTTTTATTCTTCAATTTGTTACTGTGGTGTATCACATTGATTGATTTGCGTATATTGAAGAATCCTTGCATCCCTGGGATAAATCCCACTTGATCATGGTGTATGATCCTTTTAATGTGTTGTTGGATTCTGCTTGCTAGTATTTTGTTGAGGATTTTTGCATCTATATTCATCAGTGATACTGGTCTGTAATTGTTTTTGTAGCATCCTTGTCTGGTTTTGGTATCAGGGTAATGGTGGCCTCATAGAATGAGTTTGGGAGTGTTCCTTCCTCTGCAATTTTTTGGAAGAGTTTCAGAAGGATGGGTGTTAGCTCTTCTCTAAATGTTTGATAGAATTCACCTGTGAAGCCATTTTGTTTTGTTGAAGATTTTTAATTACAGTTTCAATTTCATGACTTGTGATTGGACTGTTCATATTTTCTATTTCTTCCTGGTTCAGTCTTCGAAGGTTATACCTTTCTAAGAATTTGTCCATTTCCTCCAGGTTGTCCATTTGATTGGCATAGAGTTGCTTGTAGTAGTCTCTTAGGATGCTCTGTATTTCTGCGGTGTCTGTTGTAACTTCTCCTTTTCCATTTCCAATTTTACTGATTTGAGTCCTCTCCCTCTTTTTCTTGATGAGTCTGGCTAATGGTTTATCAATTTTGTTTATCTTCTCAAAGAACCAACTTTTAGTTTTATTGATCTTTGCTATGGTTTTCTTTGTTTCTGTTTCATTTATTTCTGCTCTGATCTTTATGATTTCTTTCCTTCTGCTAACTTTGGGTTTTGTTTGTTCTTCTTTCTCTAGTTCCTTTAGGTGTAACATTTGATCATTTGAGATTTTTCTTGTTTCTTGAGGTAGGCTTGTATAGCTATAAACTTCTCTCTTAAATCTGCTTTTGCTGCATCCCATAGGTTTTGGATCATTGTGTTTTCATTGCTATTTGTCTCTAAGTATTTTTTGATTTCCTCTTTGATTTCTTCAGTGATCTCTTGGTTATTTAGTAATGCACTGTTTAGCCTCTATGTGTTTGTGTTTTTTACATTTTTTTCCCCTGTAATTGATTTCTAAGCTCATAGCGTTGTGGTCAGAAAAGATGCTTGATATGATTTCAATTTTCTTAAATTTACTGAAGCTTGATTTGTGACCCAAGACGTGATGTATCCTGGAGAATGTTCCATGCGCACTTGAGAAGAAAGTGTAATCTGCTGTTATTGATGGAATGTCCTGTAAATATCACTTAAATATGTGTCATTTAAAGCTTCTGTTTCCTTATTTATTTTCATTTTGGATGATCTGTCCATTGGTGTAAGTGAGGTGTTAAAGTCCCGCACCATTATTGTGTTACTGTCGATTTCCTCTTTTAGAGCTGTTAGCAGTTGCCTTATGTATTGAGGTGCTCCTATGTTGGGTGCATATATATTTATAATTGTTATATCTTCTTCTTGGATTGATCCCTTGATCATTATGTAGTGTCCTTCCTTGTCTCTTGTAACATTCTTTATTTTCAAGTCTATTTTCTCTGATATGAGTATTGCTACTCCAGCTTTCTTTGGATTTCCATTTGCATGGAACATCTTTTTCCATCCCCTCACTTTCAGTCTGTATGTGTCCCTAGGTCAGAAGTGGGTCTCTTGTAGACAGCATATAGATGGATCTTGTTTTTGTATCCATTCAGCAAGCCTGTGTCTTTTGGTTGGAGCATTTAATCCATTCACGTTTAAGTTAATTATCGATATGCATGTTCCTATGACCATTTTCTGAATTGCTTTGGGTTTGTTTTTGTAGGTCCTTTTCTTCTCTTGTGTTTCCCACTTAGAGAAGTTCCTTTAATATTTGTTGTAGAGCTGGTTTGGTGGTGCTGAATTCTCTTAGCTTTTGCTTGTCTGTAAAGCTTTTGATTTCGCCATCGAATCTGAATGAGATCCTTGCTGGGTAGAGTCATCTTGGTTGTAGGTTCTTCCCTTTCATCACTTTAAGTATATCATGCCATTCCCTTCTGGCTTGTAGAGTTCCTGCTGAAAAATCAGCTCTTAACCTTATGGGAGTTCCCTTGTATATTATTTGTCATTTTTCCCTTGCTGCTTTCAATAATTTTTCTTTGTCTTTAATTTTTGCCAGTTTGATAACTATGTGTCTCGGCGTGTTTCTCCTTGGGTTTATCCTGTATGGGACTCCCTGCGCTTCCTGGACTTGGGTGGCTATTTCCTTTCCCATGTTAGGGAAGTTTTCGACTATTATCTCTTCAAATATTTTCTCTGGTCCTTTCTCTCTCTCTTCTCCTTCTGGGACCCCTATAATGCGAATGTTGTTGCGTTTAATGTTGTCCCAGAGGTCTCTTAGGCTGTCTTCATTTCTTTTCATTCTTTTTTCTTTAGTTTTTTCCACAGCAGTGAATTCCACCATTCTGTCTTCCAGGTCAATTATCCATTCTTCTGCCTCAGTTATTCTGCTATTGATTCCTTCTAGTGTAGTTTTCATTTCAGTTATTGTATTGTTCATCTCTGTTTGTTTGTTCTTTAATTCTTCCAGGTCTTTCTTAAACATTTCTTGCATCTTCTCGATCTTTGCCTCCATTCTTTTTCTGCGGTCCTGAATCATCTTCACTATCATTATTCTGAATTCTTTTTCTGGAAAGTTGCCTATCTCTGCTTCATTTAGTTGTTTTTCTGGGGTTTTATCTTGTTCCTCATCTGGTACACAGCCCTCTGTCTTTTCATCTTGTCTATCTTTCTGTGTATCTGAGTTTTACCTTATTTTTAATTAAAAAGAAAGAAACCTGTATCCTTAATGTTTGAGTGATACTGGGCAAATCACTTACCCATTCTGATTCTGTTAATTTACCTATAAAAGGGCATGAAACATCAATAAATTCTTGTAAGTTTTTAATGAGGTAACATAAGCATCTGGGATGAGGCAAGGTGTAGCCCAATGACCCTCTCCTTGTTTTCTTAGATTTCTTTCTCCTTTATACATTTTCTCTGTAAGGAACAAATGGAAGGAAATGAGAAGCGTTTCATGATGGAAACAGTAAGACAAGTAAATGCCAAATGTGTTTGTGTGTGCACACGTGTGCGAATTGATATATGGACGTGACTTCAACTCAGTAGGTGGAAGATGCTTTTTTTACAACCACTTGGTTTTATTTAATTCCTTAGACGGTACCAGGCTAGGTTAGGAAACTCTTGACACACACCCTGCCTTTTAGAGCCTATTTCAGAGGTTTTAAATCTCCCAGAAGAAACCAGCCCTCACCCTGCCACCCCCAGTTTTCAGCTTCTTTTCCTTCTGCTCTAAATATAAGTACTGTGCTGCCTCGCAAGACAGCTATCTTGTTGGGCCTGGAGTTGTTACTTCAATGTTTTGTTTGAAAGGAGCACAGGCCTCCCTTAGGTTACGTCGAGTTATAAAAAGTTACTGCAAGAAAATCCATGACCTTAAGAAAAACAGGGATCTCAACCAGGTCTCACAGAAGCCAGGAGCATCGCCACAATCTGGCCTCCAGGAAGAACAGAGATGGTCACACATCTAGGCCTCAGGGACTTGGAGACAAACACCTTCAGGTACAGGAAGGTCACCTGGGTTCCAGCAGACACCATTCACACAAACACAATGTACATGTCTGGGCATCCACACACTGCCCAGTGGGCACCTGTGCCTCTCCTGAAATGGGGTTGACTGGTCTCTCTTCACCCTGATTCTACCACTGTCCCTGTCCCTGCTTTTCCTTCTCTGCTGTCTGCTCATCTCCAATAGGGAAAATCTGATTATCAAGGTGGTCACTGTTATGCCACTGGCCAGCCCTTCCCTGCCACCCAGTGTCTGCTGGCCAGTTGACAGTCTTTGAGTTATATGTCCACTCCAAGCAAATCAACCTTGGCCAAGTGTTGAGTTCACACCTGGCACTGGCAAAGTTTTCTAGGTGAGTGGGAACTCCAACCAAGTGGCCAGTGTGGCAACATCTGAAACAAGGACTTGCCAGGGAACTACCTTATCTCCTTATCTCTCTAAATTCCTTTTACAAGATAAGCAAACTGTCTCTTGTCCATCCCTGCATCCCCAACAGAAATTAACAGGTACTGCAGGAATGCTTTTAAAATCCAATTTTACTGATTTTTTCACGAGGTTGATTTTAGCTTCTCATTAATTCTGACTCTGGTTTGGAAAGAGCGTATTTGTGCCTGTGATATGTGTGTTTATCCCTGTACTACAAACAGAATGACATACCTTAGAAATGCTTTATAATCCTTTATAGAAAATAAAATGGCAAGCAAAGGGTCTGGGTATAGTTTAAAAGCAAATTTTAATAAGATGCTTTAGGGCTTCTCATCTGGAGAGAACTTTAAGTAGACATAGCACATCTTCCTTCATTTATTATTTTTTCTTACAGAGCTGTGGAATATATTGATAGCTATAACCCAGTTTCCATACTTAGGTATTCAACTGAAGCCCATTTATTTTACAAATACAACATACAGGTGCTTGTTATTCACGCTTTACCTTCTCAGCCTACTTCTTGAAGAGTTACCTTGAATGGGTTCAGATTATCAGAAGATAACCTTTCTGATAAGGAAAGATTGTTATGTCACAAAATCTTATTGGCTGGAGATCTCAGCTCTTGCTGGTCGTATCACTCCAGTGTGATAAATGGGAAAAGGCACCAAGAACCACAGTTGTACTGATTTTTGTTGTACTTATCATACTGAATCATAACATTGATTTGTACTCTTCAGTCACACAGATCTCCTCTGTTCATCTTAATACCCCCATCAAAATGCTAGCTGTATAGCAGAATTCAATAAATCTTTTCTAAATAAATCTTCAAATACACGAATGTGCTAACCAGTGAATGAAAGTGCTTTCTCACATTATTATTATTGTTAGACTTTGATCTTATTCCTTTCTTCACTTTCATTTATTCATACTAGGTAGGGTTGCCAGATATAGCCAATACAGATAGAGGACACCCAGTTAAAATGGAATTTCATATGAACAATTTTTTGTGTTTTTTTTTTGCGGTACGCGGGCCTCTCACTGTTGTGGCCTCTTCCATTGCGGAGCACAGGCTCCAGACGTGCAGGCTCAGCGGCCATGGCTCACGGGCCCAGCCGCTCCGCGGCATGTGGGATCTTCCCAGACTGGGGCACGAACCCGTGTCCTCTGCATTGGCAGGTGGACTCTCAACCACTGTGCCACCAGGGAAGCCCCATATAAACAATTTTTTAATGTGTTGTATGTCCCATGTGAATTTGTTGTTTATCTGCATATTTAACTGAGAGTCCTGTATTTTAACTGGCAACCCTAATACATGTCAACAGTCCTAATCATTTAAGTCTATTTTCGGGCTACAGTTCTTCTCACCCCCACCCCAACTCTGACCACCCCCATCCCATGCACCCCTGGCCCTCACAACGTGGATCACACTGGGATAAGCTGGAATGTCAGCCAGAATGGCTCTTGCTTTAATGAAAGGAGAAGCAGGCCTTCTGCCCTGCCTAAAAGTGAGCAAGGTCTCCAAAAGCTTCCTAAAGAAAACAAGGGCTGCCAAGGAGAAGTGAGGCATCCCGACATGGAACACTTGCCTCTTTTGTCTAAAACAAAGAAAAGAGCTATTCAGAAACCAAATTGATTAAAATTGAGGGAAATTGCCAGACCATTGATAATTGCAGCAAAAGGGCAGTGGTCACTCCGACTGACTGTCACTTCAGAGGGAGTTGTGCACCAACAGCCAATCAAGGGCATTAGTGAGAAGCAACCTTTTAGTGACCCACAATTCCCCCCTCGGGAAGCATTTCACACAAGACTTTAAGGCCAGTCCAAAGCATTTTCCGCACCATATTTACCTTTAATTCCCAAACCTAGGGTAACTGAAAATCATTCAGTCTCTAAATGTCTTTCACATGCTTAAGAGATGAATGAGACTGTCCTCCACTACCACGGCTCTCTTCATTAACCAGCCTTTGAAATACAGCAAGTGGGTGAGACCTCATGCCCCCTGCGCCACAGTGGGATTCTGGTTACCCACCGTCCTGCACCCCCATCAGACAGTTCAGAAATGCTACTTCTGTGCAACACCATGAAAACCTGAGCACTTGTCTGGTTTGTATTTTTTGCTCCTACGTCCTCTCACCATGGAGCTTTGACAAAAATAAATCTCTCCTCAGTTTTAAAAGGAATCTATATTTGTAAATTCGGTGAAAGAATTTTGACCTGGGATCTGGGAGACTGGTGGTCTCCCAGACTGGTGATCCTGGCTCAGCCACAGACATGCTGAATGGTTTCTGGAAAGCTGTAGAATATTTGTAGATCGCAACTTTCTCATTGAGAAAATAACAAAGTTGGACGTGGTCCACAGGTCAAAACTGTGCTAATGATTGCAATACCTGGGAATGCCAAAGGAAAAGTACTATATAGATATAAAATTTAATAAATATGTAAACATAATTTTAAATAATAGGCTTAAAATAATATATATTAAATATTTATATTTTTAAATAAAATATATTTTTCTTCTTCAAATTGCCATATATACGGCCATATACATATATATATATACTATATGTGTATATATATGTGTGTGTATATATATATACTGTATGTATATATATATGTGTGTATATATATATGTATATATAATAAAATATGCCAATTCCAAAGGGGGGTGAAATATACATATTTGCGTGTCTGGGATCAGTATTGTAAATAAGCTCTCTGGGTGACCCTGAAGATTAGACAGGTCTAGAAATCACTAGAGAAAAAGGTCATCAGTCTTTTCCTGGTTAGCATTCCATGGTAGGAATGTTGAGTGTTTTTTCTTCCTACCTATTCCCAGGAGCCTGGAGGCTGTGCATGTAACGGAGTGAGTGAACCAGGGTCTCCAAAGATGTCTAAGAGGTCAAAGGGGTGCACACTAAGAAGGGAAGAGGAGGTGCCCTCTGTCTCCCAACCAGGAAATCCACCACACTTGTTAGAAGGGCACTTCCTTAGAGCAGAAGTAAGGGCGAATACCCTGGTTGCCTCCAGGGACAGGCTGGGGTCAGTTCAGAGCTTTCTACCACCCCTGCCCTGACCTGTGGCACAGGAGGCTTTGTTTGAAGAAGGGCTGCCTTATGATTTAAATTAGGCCATGAAGATCAGTTCTGCATGTGGATTTGATGTTCTGATTACAGATTTCCCACCATTTAGGAATCCACATCTCCATTCTCTAGAAGCACTTACCCTGTGGAAAGGGGGCTAAGTTGCTGACAGTCTCCGAAATCTGGCCCCAGAGGAACCGCCAAACTATGTAACTTTGACCTCTTCTCTGCACCTTTCAGTGCTTCTGAGGCCTTACCTGTAAATTAGGATGTTGGCTGACATTTGTAAGGTCCTTACGAGCTACAGAAGGATGCAAAATGAATTTTTAAAAAACTTCTGTGGCCACCATTTAGATAGTCTAATTAAAAGGTATATATATATACATATATATATTATATATGTATCATTATTTAATGATATTTAGTTTCTAGTGACAAAAAAGACACAAACTGAGTATATATATAAGTAATGAAATGGCTGCATATTGTAACACATCCATGCACAGACGTTTAAAAGCCATTTCAAAAGGTGAACTCTATCTATTGCCCTTGAGGGATGTCCATAATGAGTTGTAAAAGTAAGAAATTTATAGAGAATTTAAGCAAGTCAAAGAAATATGTGTGTATATGAATTTTATGCTTTTAACAAAAAGCACCAAAAGTGTTTGTCTATATGTTTTACGTGGATATTGAAAATGGATGCAAAGATACCCATCATGCTATTAATACTGGTTTCCTAGAGGGACAAAGGATGGGCTGAAGAAATATTATTAGCTATTCTTTTCATCACTTCAAACGGATTCACTGGTGGTAGTGAAGACAAGTTTCTGTTGCAATTTTTGGAAGATCAGATAGATAGATAAACCCAAACATCCTTATCACAGCTCTTCTCCTAGGAAAGGCACAGGAGGTGTGGGTAGAAATTAAAAATCTGGTTCACCCAAGCTACATTCCCACAGAATCAGGTTTCTCCTCTCTTGATCTCCATTGCCACTGCCCTGGGGGCTCACCATCTCCTGCCAGTATTGCTGCATCAACCTCTTAACTAATGTCTTTGCTCTCAGTTCAACCCATGCATTTTTCACATTGCTGCCAATGAAATATTTCTCACATCTGCTTGTGTCACTCCCCTTCTTGAAAGCATTCAGTGACTTCCCACTGTGTATAGGATACAGTCTACACTCTTTAGTAGAACAAACTAGGCTCATTACAATCAAGTTCTAAATTTTTTTTGTTCAATTTTATCTACAGGCATTTCTTTTTCATATTCTATGCTCCAGACATTGAACTGTTCATCATTTGCTATTGTTTGTTTGTTTTTAAAATATTTATTTTACTTTTAAAAATTTATTTATTTATTTACTTTTGGCTGCACTGGGTCTTCGTCCCTGCACTCGGGCTTTCTCTAGCTGCAGCTAGCGGGGGCTACTCTTCGTTGTGGTGAACAGGCTTCTCATTGCGCTGGCTTCTCTTGTTGCAAAGCACGGGCTCTAGGCACGCAGGCTTCAGTAGTTGTGGCTCGCGGGCTCTAGAGAGCGGGCTCTAGAGCGCAGGCTCAGTAGCTGTGGCTCATGGGCTTAGTTGCTCCGTGGCATGTGGGATCTTCCTGGACCAGGGCTCGAACCCATATCCCCTGCATTGGCAGGCAGATTCCTAACCACTGTGCCACCAGGGAAGTCCTTGCTGTTGTTTTTAAGACATCTTTTGCCTTTTCATGGCTTAATGTTGTTTCATATGCTATTTCCCTTTAGTCTGAATTGGGTTCTCTCTATACATTTCTGGTGAACTCCTACATATCCTTCAAGTCCCAATCTAGATATCCTCACCTGCGAAAAAGTTAATTTGTATATTGGAACCCACAAAATGAAGGCCACCCCAGTGACCCAGCCAGCATCATATATCTAAACCTAGGTCAGCCTGCACTTATGGAAAACCTAACATATACCAATTACAGTCCTCCAACTCAGCTTTAGTTAGCTTACCTTACCCTAGAAGATAGGACCTGTTAGCCTTAGAAGGAAATCCCAACTGCCTAGTCAATCATGCCTTGGTTTTGTGTTGCCTCATTTAATGCTTTGTAAAACTCGCTCTAGGGGCTTTCCTGGTGGCACAGTGGTTGAGAGTCTGCCTGCTGATGCAGGGGACACGGGTTCGTGCCCCGGTCCGGGAAGATCCCACATGCCGCGGAGTGGCTAGTCCCGTGAGCCATGGCCCCTGAGCCTGCGCGTCCAGAGCCTGTGCTCCGCAACGGGAGAGGCCGCAACAGTGAGAGGCCCGCGTACCGCAAAAAAAAAAAAAAAAAAAAAAAAAACAAAACTCGCTCTTGCCCCAAATCCCTTAGGAACATTGCTCCACTACTTGTAAAACACTTGTATTCCCCCAACCATAGATTGTCTTCCCTTGAATAAAGGACGTCAAACACATTACTAAATTGTTTTATTTTTGTCATTTGACACCTGTATAAAGACTATCTTTAATGCCACCCTCAAGAGTGAGTCATCCACACTCTTACAACATCCATAGAAAATCTCTATTCTAAAGCTTACTACTATTTTCTTGGCAATTTATATACTTAACTCCACTGCACAATGCTCAATGAATTTTGCATAAATTATATTTACCTCTAATCTTTCTGAAATATTTTAAAATATTGCAGCAAAAAAACAGATTATAGATTCCAAAGGATAAGACTGGTAGTTTAAAATCTGTTTTCAAATGACCAAGTGAGCACATGATTAAATATTGATAACATAAAAGGAACACCCACCTGTGCTAATTATTACCATTTTAATGATTGCTTCATTTGGTTACTACCACCCCCAAAACTCTTGGAGCCCCTCTCTTCCACCTACTCCCCCACAAAACAGTGTGAGGTAGATGAAATAACATTCTCTTGGGCACCAAAAGTTTGAAAGTTTTAAATCCTGATTCTGTTTCTTTGGACTGTTTGAGATCTAGCACACTCTTGACTTTTCTGTACCTTACTGTGCTCATCTATTCAATGGGGACAGTGATAAATGACTACTTCACAGGGTGATTGTGAAGTTGAACCAACAAGAATGTTAAAGTTCTACATGAACCTAAGTTGTTGTTAACTTTTTTTAGGAGCTGCCCTTCCTCCTACAATATTCATTTGCCTCTTCTCTGATCATTCTCCTGATGGGAAATCAGAGGAGCAATCATGGTCATCCTGAGAAAAAGCATAACATGTACACCTAGCTCATTTAAGTAAACCTGTTAGATCAAAATGAAGATGTCCCACACCAAGTATTATCAGGCAATTATTTTCTGCAACAAAAATATTAATTCTGCAAAAGTATCATTATTTGCTTCGTTTAAGTAGCAAAGTCTTCAGAATGCATACAATATCTTAAATTACAAAAAAATCACTTCACACACACACACTTTCAATCAGTTAGATCAAGGCTTTCCCTTCCAATTTCTTCTGTGAACACCATTTTCTTCCACTCCACAGAGGCAGAGTGAAAGTGAAATTTGCTGAGACTTGGAGATGGGCTAATTTTGGTTGCAATCAGGGCTCTAACACTTACTAACTATGCGCCAAGTATTTAAGTTCTCTGAGCCTCCATTTCTAAATTCGTCAAAAGGATTTACTACCTAGCTTGCAAGGTTATTAAGAAAATAGAATAAAATACATAAAGTGCCTGGCACATAATATGTGCTCAAAAATAACAGCTACTATTTTTAATAGGTTTCATCATTTCAAGATATGCTTTAAATATCTTCTCTAAATCAAAAAGCTGGTCAGTTTTGATGCAGGCAGGAAGTCGGAGACCTCTGTCACACACAAATCAGTCAATGTGTAAAAGACAAAAACCCAAAACATTACCCTCTTTAATGATATTTCCCAAGTATACTCTGGGACGCTAATGTTTAATCACAGCTAAAACTTGATTGGATTACAACTCTGGTCCTAGGACAAAGCAGGAAGAACTGTATTAATAATAATTATCAGTATTCATTAGGTAAATGGAATAGAAAACAGGTATGAACAGCCTTCCAGGAAAGACAGTTTCATAGACTGATATTGTCGATGAAATACCAGTTTCTTACTGTTTAAAAGTCATTGATTCTAATTAATCAGGGAGACAGGATGGTGATTGGACTACAGTCTCTGCTATCTGGTTGGGTTCAAATCCCAGCTTTGCCACTTCCCACCTATGTGAGTAGAAATTAGTCCTGTCAAAAAGGAACTCAAAAGGGGACACCACTGTCAGACGGGGAATCTACACCAAAAGGAACAACAGTCATTGAGAATTTACCATGTGCCAGACATTCAATGGTTATGCTATGTATTGATACCTTATCTATGTGAAATAACCCAATGAGGTGGACACAGTTATTAGCCCTATTTTTAGGAAGAAAAATCTGTGATGCAGAGAGGTTATATAAATCCTCCAATGTCACACAGTCTGAAATGACAAACCCATGCACAGAGCCTGTGCACATTGCCACAATCATTATCTCATTGGTCATTAAAAAGAACTGGATATGATGTGTTAGAAATGTTTGCCTTTCAAATGTTGGTTGTCCATACACATATAAATCAAAAATTTGCAATTGTTGTATCATAAATTTGAACAGAATCTCAGTGCACTTGCAGGCACTACACTGGCTCTGTGTCCAAAGCATATATTACCCTTGAAATGTATTTCAGCTTAATTGTACTATATAGCCAAAGAGACTTCTTATGTCATGAGTGATGTCATGAGTGACTTTCAGTGGTCAGTAAACAGCATTATACACTGACTACCAAAGAAGAGAAAACAGACCTAGAGTTCGGCTGACATAACTTTTTCATGCCACATCGAAGAAGACTGAGGTGCAATATAATTGAATAAAACCCTACCAATATGGACACACACTACTTTCATGGCAGAGCTGAAACTTGAATTTTGAACTCTTGACTCACAGTCTGGAAAACTGTTCAACTGCACAAAACCTCAGCAAAGGGGAATACAACAACATTTAAGAATACTCATAACACTGCAATTTCCTGTTCAATTTCCAGCCATCTTTGTTAGACTTTGGGCTCATAAAGGTATCGTGATTAATGTATTCAGCATCCCCAGATGCCCCGGTTTTGGTAAACAGAAGATGGTCAATAGATTTTTGACGAATGAGTGAAAGGAAAAGGAGGTCATATTTAAGAATGGTTATCTGTTGGCAGACTAATAACGTGAATTAGATTTCTCCTCCTCAACCGCTCCTAGAGAACTTTATTTACACCAACCTCATGGAACTAGCTTCAGTCTATGTGTACTCAAATAGCTCTTCCGCTAGCATATAAACTTCTTGATGGCACACACTTTGTTTCCTTTGTGTTTCCCCGCAAAGCACACACGCCCCCACCAATAATCCTAGCCTAATGCCTGTCACATTTTAGGTGCTCATGACATGTTTATTGAATAGAACTGAATCTATAATCAAAAGGTTAACCAGAATGATCTGGCAAGGACACTTTTTTTTTTTTAATTGGGGTATAGTTGTTTTACAGTGTTGTGTTAGTTTCTGCTGTACAGCGAAGTGAATCAGCTATATGTATACATATATCCCCTCTTTTTTGGATTTCCTTCCCATTTAGCTCACCACAGAGCATTGAATAGATTTTCCTGTGCTATACAGCAGGTTCTTATTAGTTATCTATTTTATACATTAGTGTATATATGTCAATCCCAATCTCCCAATTCATCCCACCCTGCCCCCTTTCCCCCCTTCGTGTCCATGTATTTGTTCTCTACGTCTCTGTCTCTATTTCTGCCTTGCAAACAGATTCATCTGTACCATTTTTCCAGATGCCACATACATGCGTTAATATACGATAGGTCAAGGACACTTTCAATCCTAGTAATCCATAATTTTGGAGTGCTACAGAGGTATCTTCTACAATGTCCTCAGTTGCTCCTGTATCTTTTTACTAAGCCACCTGTGATCCAGACAGTCCATGGTGAGGGAATGCCCAAGGAAGGTTCATATACTTTCATCTATACCATTCCTTGGGATACCAAGCTTGGAAATAAATACTTCCTTTGCCAATGTGGTCTAAGACAGCATGTACTATACCCAGATGCCAGCAAGGGGATTTTAAACAATGGTGCAACATTGTTAATTTTATATTTATTTTCTTTTATTTATTTTACTTTATTTTTACTTTACTTTATTCCTAAGAATGGTAAACATAGTAATTCTTGAATCCAATCAAATATATCTCAAGTTTTATTAAGCAGGGCCAAATTATATTCTTACATCAGAGGCCAAAATAAAGGGTCCTTACATTCTTCAGAGAATATCTAACATGAACCATACTTCTTATAGATTATGCCAGGATAACATGAGAATTGAGCTCATGATCTAAGATTTTTGCTGTATGGGAAAGTCAGAAAGCACTGGGTCTTTACAGTAAACTACTAGAAGGAGTCAGGATGCCCAGAAAACTGAATTCCTGCCAGAGTAAAACATTTTGTGTTATTTACAAGTGGGAGTTGTCAGGTCAGCTAAATCAATTATTCACCATTTGTTCAATTTGGCTTTGTATATAAATCTTCATTTTCTCACACTGCAAATTCCCCATTTATCATGAAGACATGCACAGTCAGTAATGAGAGTAGAATGTCAAACATTAAACAGAGGACAGTTGCAAAATTTACAAGTTCTGCCTCCTCAGCTAGCTTCATTTCTCTGCATCTTTCCCTTGCCCAACAGCCGTTATGTAGCCTGATTTTCCAACGCAAGTCATAAACAGAAGTACTATCTCATCACCCAATAAGCAAGAGTTGTACAACATCTTTGTTTATGATTTGGAAACCAAGAATTCCAGCTGATACCTCACTTGGGAGGCTGGTGAGGGTTGTCAAAAACAAATAATAACAGTAATAATAGCTCTAACAACAGCCATTTCTATTTTGCCTATTTTGTGGAAACAACTGTGCAAAGCACTTAACATATTTTATTTAATCCTGACAACACACTATGAAGGTATTATTTATACCACTTTACAGCTGAATAAGCTGAGATTTGAGATGTTAAGAAGCTAGTTTAAGGTCACAGGTTAGTATCAGCAGAGCCAGGATTCTAGCAAACCAGATGCATCTGATAAATGGTAATTTTGATCCCATCCCTTCCTTCTCTTAATTTCTCTTCTTGAGCATGGGTCATCGGGCCTTTTTATCTCTCTGGCCACCATTGCTGAGCGCTCTAATTTCAGCAACATCTCTACCCCAAAGCCACTTTTGGGATGACCTTTTATTAACGACATGATCCATTTATGAGAATATTTCTAAACTCTGACTTTGGAATCAATACCTGCTTATCAATCAACTGTAGGAAATTCTCTGCAGGAGCCCTGAGAAAGAAAATAAGACCTACGAGGAAGCACCTGCATAATTAAAAAGGACAAGCCCCCTCACCCTTACAAGGCAAAAAGAAGGAGCAAAAAATATTTTAAAATTGATGGAAAATTCAGTCCCAGAGACCCGGTCCTGGACCACATGAATTATTTTATAGCTCTGAACCTTGAACTGAGTCACTTGAATCACTGGCATTTTCTGAAGAGCTCTGCTGATGCGTAGTGGGCACAGGGCTAACCCAGGGGACTTGGGGCTCTGAAGTCAGGTTGGTGACTTGGGCCCGGGACAGGCATCTCTCACAGTGGATCGGAGCAATAGCGGTGGTCAGTACAATAGATACAGCTCTTGTATCTCACATTTGCTGTATAAAGAAGCTTCTCTTCTTACCCACTTCTGGCTTTAAAAGGAGGCTGTAATGTAGAACTTTTTTTAAGAGCCACATTTCCTGGGTTCAAAGTGTGGCTCCTCTGCCTACTAACCATGTGACTCTGTGAAAGTCATATACCCTCTGTAAGCCTCCATCTCCCCATCCCTGAAATATTGGCAATCTTTCATAAGTAAAATGAAGCAGTGAGTCAGAGTAAAATTTTATCAGCTTTGTTGACCGCCCACAGATGGCAAGAATCATTGCTGACATATTATTGTATCTTTAGATTTCTGATGAACAACTGTATTTATGAAATGCATTTAGGAAACCAGTTCATAATTAGAGGAGCTTCCATATTGGGGTCTTGGAGAGCCTCACTGATCGCATATTACAGCTGGATATCAATATCAAGTTATCTACTACAGTAGTTTCCAAACTAGGTTCCCCTGGGCACCAGGGTGCCACAATGGAGCTTCAAAAATCTCTAGGGGGAATAGGAGAGGTGAGTGCCAGTGAACAGATGAGTTTCTTACCCTCCAACCCTTCTTTAGGCAAAGCATCTGTGACATAGTAAGAAATACATATTTGGCCTCTGCTCCAGTTCCTGACACAGATCTCCTAAAACCCTTGTAATTTCCTGAGTGATGGGAGTGATAAGAAAGTCTTACACAAACCTCCTCAATCCCTTGAAATTTCCTGGGTTATAGGAGCTTCTTTTGTTTTAATGAGGAGACTCTTGGTGGGCTCCTGGATGGCTTCAGGCTAGGAACTGGTCACCAGAAAAATCAAGCCATGACTGGAAGTTTAGAACTTTCAGCTCCATCTACCCCCAACCTCTGAGGAGGGGAGAGAGGCTAGAGATTGAGTTAAAATTCAGTCATGTTTATAGGATGATGCATTCCTAAAAATTCCTAAACTACAGAGTTCAGAGAGCTTCTGAGTTGGTGAACACATCCACATGCCAGGAGGGTGGTGACCCCAACTCTACAGGGACAGAAGCTCCTGTGCTGGAGACCCTTGCAGAACACACCCTCTATACCTCTTCATCTAGCTGTTCACTTGTGTCCTTTATAAGATCCTTTATAAGAAACCAGTCCATGTAAGCAAAGTGTTTCCCTGAGCTCTCTATTTTACCAAATTACCAAACCTGAAGAAGGGGTGGTGGGAACCCACAATTTATAGCCAGTTGTTCATAAGTACAGGTGACAACCTAGACTGGTGATTGGCATCTGAAGTAAGGTCAGTCTTCTGAGACTGAGCCCTTAACTTGTAGGGTCTGTGCTAACTCCAGGTAGATAGTGTAGGATTTGAATTAAATTGTAGGACACCCAGCTGGTATCCAGAGTTGGGGTACTGGTGGTTGGTATCAGGAAAAATCCCACACATTTGGTGTCAGCAGTATTGTGAATAGAGAAACAGTTTTCCTTTAGTACCTTTACTATTATCTGCACCATGCATTGAGATTCTAAGTAATATTTTATTTGCTTTGGGGGACCTATTGATAGAAAAACGAACAGGAATAAGAAAGGATTAATTCACTCCCAGAGTTAAGTGGCTTGGCCATGATCATGTTGAATGGGCTGGGAGCACAGAATAGGACCCAGTTCCACCTCTAACTCCTATTACGGGCGCTGAGTTAATGTTATTGTGTGATTCCAGCTCTTTACATTGGTCCAGCAGAGTCTGGCAATGCCCATTTGGAGGTTCAGGAGGTCACAGATGGGTTGTGAGGAAATAGCCTGAATGCTTCGTTCACTGGCTGGCTCCGGTGGGATGATTTTGAGGTGGTGAACTTAAGGGAACAAGGGAGGAAAAAGTATAAAAAGCTTGGCATTGCTCCCTCAGCCCCTAGCTTCCTCCGCTGACTCATGCGGGGAACAAAAACACAGGAAAAAATACAGAATACCCGTGCCTTATTTAATGATAAAGCGGTCTTTAGGGCACCCTGGGAAGTAGTGACTAAGCTGTGAATCTTGAGACCAAGTGGAAGACCAGCACTTCTTGTAACATTTCTAAAGCCAGTCTTTTAACCCATATTTTTAAATGTTACCTAAGAAAACTTTAATAAAAGATTGATCAGAAAACAGAAGGGCAGTTCCTCTAATAATTAAATACAGAATTGCTATATGATCCAGGAATTCCACCCCTGGGCATATATTTAAAAAAACTGAAAGCAGGGTCTTTGAACAGATATTCACACACCCATTATTCATAATGGCATTATTCACAATAGCCAAAACGGGGAAGCAACCCAAGTGTCCATCAGTGGATAAATGGATAAGTAAAATGTGGTATACACATGCAATCGAATGTTACTCTGCCTTAAAAAGGAATGAAATCCTGACTCATGTTACAGCATGGATAAACCCTGAAGACGCTACACAAAATGAAATAAGCCAAACACAAAAGGGCAAATGCCCTATGATTCCACCTATATTAGGTACCTAGAGGAGTCATATTTGGAGACAGAAAGTAGAATGGAGGCTGCCAGGGGCTAGGAAGAAGGAGGAATAGATTGCTATTGTTTAATAGGTACAGAGTTTCAGTTTGGGAGGATGAAAAGTTTCCGGAAATGGATGGTGGTGATGGTTACACAGCACTGTGAATGTACTTAATGCCGCTGAACTATACACTTCAAAATGGTTAAAATGACAAATTTTATGTTATGTATGTTTTAACACAATGAAAAAAAAGATTAATTCTAGGCAGCTTTTTGAGAAGTACAGATATGTATATGGTATTTAACAAAGAAGACTAATTCAAGGTGCTACACCCATATACACTTTGCCCTTTAACTCCATTCTGACACCTCCCAATTAGGACTTTATTATTGAGAGTACAGTAAACAGTATGCCCATTGGGGCGGGAACTGGATTTCTGGGGAAGGATCTTGGATTGAATCTTTTTAGGAAAAATCGCATAACTCTGATTTATTATTAGTATCTTAATGCTGTGAGTTATTTTAAAGAGATATCACTTTTCTCAGCTGCCACCTGGAGGGAAGAAGTGGCTCAGACCTCAGGAATGGTCACTTGTAAGCACACCGGAGACATGGCCCCTTCCTGCCACTCCGTACACAACAGCTCTCACAGCACATTGTTCAGGGATATCCTTATCTTTTTATGGAAAGCCTACAAGAGAAACAAGGGCCCCTTCCTATGAGGCTGTGGAGAGGGAAAACATGAAATCAGTGTATGCAAAAGTGCTCAGCAAGTCCCTCGCACACAGCAGGCACCCAAGGAGTATTCCAGAACTTAGACAGGAACTGTCTACTATATCCCAGTATTTTCACATTTATCCAAAAGTAGTAATCAAGTATCTATCATGTGCCTGGCTCTTTACAAATCACAGATGGTAAAACAATGAATCAAAGTCTCTGCTTTCATTCTAGGAGGAAGACAGAGAATACACAAATAACTACACACTGCCTGTGGAAATAACGGATAAGAAGAAAGATAAAGAGGCAAAGTAAGAAGGAAAGAGAGTAGTGGGGAAGGGTGTCCTTTTTTCTGGAGCCAGTTGGGAAAACTCTTCAAATCAGATGACATTTGAACAGAGACCTGAAAGGCAGGTCTTGCTATACAGACAGATGCATGAAAGGCAGACTGGGCAGTGGGAGCAGCAGGTAAAATTCCCTCTGGTGGGGACAGGCTTAGAAAGTTGCCTAGAGGACACTGTGGCTAGAACAGAGTAGAAGACAGTAGGAGTGTTGGAATATGAGGTCAGAGAAGTATGTAAGTGTGTGCATGTGCATGTGTGTGCAGGTCTTTGGGTGTGTGTGCAGATTATGTAGAGCATGGCTTAGAAAATGTCTTCTGCAAAAAGCCATTAGCAAATATTTTAGATTTGTGGGCCATACAGTCTCTGTTGCAGGCATTCAGCTCTGCTGTTGTAGTGTGGAAGCAGACATAGAAAAAAGCTAAACAAATGAGCAATAAAAACAAAACAGGAAAAGTCACAAAGGCAATGGTGAGGACATTGGCCTTCATCCTGTACGACAGAAAGTCACTGGAGGAAAAACAAAAAAACACCTAGGAACAAACGACAATGAAAACATAATGACCCAAAACCTATGGGATGCAGCAAAGGCAGTTCTAAGAGGGAAGTTTATAGCAATACAATCCTACCTCAAGAAACAAGAAACATCTCAAAGAAACAACCTAACCTTACACCTAAAGCAATTAGAGAAAGAACAAAAAAACCCCAAAGTTAGCAGAAGGAAAGAAATCATAAAGATCAGATCAGAAATAAATGAAAAAAAAATGAAGGAAACAATCGCAAAGATCAATAAAACTAAAAGCTGGTTCTTTGAGAAGATAAACAAAATTGATGAACCATTAGCCAGACTCATCAAGAAAAAATAGGGAGAAGACTCAAATCAATAGAATCAGAAATTAAGAAGGAGAAGTAATAACTGACACTGCAGAAATACAAAGGATCATGAGAGATTACTACAAGCAACGGTATGCCAATAAAATGGACAACCTGGAAGAAATGGAAAAATCCTTAGAAAAGCACAACCTTCCGAGACTAAACCAAGAAGAAATAGAAAATATAAACTGACCAATCACAAGCACTGAAATTGAGACTGTGATTAAAAATCTTCCAACAAACAAAAGCCCAGGACCAGATGGCTTCACAGGCGAATTCTATCAAACATTTAGAGAAGAACTAACACCTATCCTCAAACTCTTCCAAAATAGAGCAGAGGGAGGAACACTCTCAAACTCATTCTACGAGGCCACCATCACCCTGATACCAAAACCAGACAAAGATGTCACAAAGAAAGAAAACTACAGGCCAATATCACTGATGAACATAGATACAAAAATCCTTAACAAAATACTAGCAAACAGAATCCAACAGCACATTAAAAGGATCATACACCATGATCAAGTGGGGTTTATCCCAGGAATGCAAGGATTCTTCAATATATGCAAATCAATCAATGTGATAAACTATATTAACAAATTGAAGGAGAAAAACCATATGATCATCTCAGTAGATGCAGAAAAAGCTTTTGACAAACTTCAACACCCATTTATGATTAAAAAAACCCTCCAGAAAGTAGGCATAGAGGGAACTTACCTCAACATAATAAAGGCCATATATGACATACCCACAGCCAACATAGTTCTGAATGGTGAAAAACTGAAACCACTTCCTCTAAGATCAGGAACAAGACAAGGTTGCCCACTGTCACCGCTCTTACTCAACATAGTTTTGGAAGTTTTACCACAGCAATCAGAGAAGAAAAAGAAATAAAAGGAATCCAAATCGGAAAAGAAGTAAAGCTGTCACTGTTTGCAGATGACAGGATACTATACATAGAGAATCCTAAAGATGTTACCAGAAAACTACTAGAGCTAATCAGTGAATCTGGTAAAGTAGCAGGATACAAAATTAATGCACAGAAATCTCTTGCATTCCTATACACGAATGATGAAAACTCTGAAACAGAAATTAAGAAAACACTTCCATTTACCACTGCAACAAAAAGAATAAAATACCTAGGAATAAACCTACCTAAGGAGACAAAAGACACTGATGAAAGAAATTAAAGATGATACAAACAGATGCAGAGACATACCATGTCCTTGGACTGGAAGAATCAACATTGTGAAAATGACTATACTACCCAAAGCAATCTACAGATTCAATGCAATCCCTATCAACCTACCAAAGGCATTTTTCACAGAATTAGAACAAAAAATTTCACAATTTGTATGGAAACACAAAAGACCCCGAATAGCCAAAGCAACCTTGAGAAAGAAAAATGGAGGTGGAGGAATCAGGCTCCTGGACTTCAGATTATATTGCAAAGCTACAGTAATCAAGACAGTATGGTACTGGCACAAAAACAGAAATATAGATCAATGGAACAGCATAGAAAGCCCAGAGATAAACCCATGCACATGGTCAACTTATCTTTGATAAAGGAGGCAAGAACATACAATGGAGAAAGACAGCCTCTTCAATAAGTGGTGCTGGGAAAACTGAACAACTACATGTAAAAGAATGAAATTAGAACACTCCCTAACACCATACACAAAAATAAACTCAGAATGGATTAAAGACTTAAATGTAAGGCCAGACACTATCAAACTCTTAGAGGAAAACATAGGCAAAACCCTCTATGACATAAATCACAGCAAGATCCTTTTTGACCCACCTCCTAGAGAAATGGAAATAAAAACAACAATAAACAAATGGGACCTAATGAAACTTAAAAGCTTTTGCACAGCAAAGGAAACCAAAAACAAGACAAAAAGACAACCCTCAGAATGGGAGAAAACATTTGCAAGTGAAGCAACTGACAAAGGATTCATCTCCAAAATTTACAAGCAGCTCATGCAGCTCAATAACAAAAAAACAAACAACCCCATCCAAAAATGGGCAGAAGACCTAGACAGACACTTCTCCAAAGAAGATATACAGATTGTTGACAAACACATGAAAGAATGCTCAACATCATTAATCATTAGAGAAATGCAAATCAAAACTACAATGAGATATCATCTCACACCAGTCAGAATGACCATCATTAAAAAATCTAGAAACAATAAATGCTGGTGGGTGTGGAGAAAAGGGAACCCTCTTGCCCTGTTGGTGGGAATGTAAATTGATACAGCCACTATGGAGAACAGTATGGAGGTTCCTTAAAAAACTAAAAATAGAACTACCATAGGACCCAGCAATCCCACTACTGGGCACATACCCTGAGAATACCGTAATTCAAAAAGAGTCAAGTACCACGATGTTCAGTGCAACTCTTACAGTAGCCAGGACATGGAAGCAACCTAAGTGTCCACTGACAGATGAATGGATAAAGAAGATGTGACACATATATACAATGGAATATTACTCAGCCATAAAGAGAAATGAAATTGAGTTATTTGTAGTGAGGTGGATGGACCTAGAGTCTGTCATAAAGAGTGAAGTACATCAGAAAGAGCAAAGCAAATACTGTATGGTAATAGAAATATATGGAATCTAAAAAAAAAAAAAAAAAATGGTTCTGAAGAACCTAGGGGCAGGACAGGAATAAAAAAGCCGACATAGAGAATGGACTTGAAGACACGGGGAGGGGGAAGGGTAAGCTGGGACGATGTGAGAGAACAGCAGGGACATATATACACTACCAAATGTAAAATAGATAGCTAGGGGGAAACAGCCGCATAGCACAGGGAGATCATCTCAGTGGTTTGTGACCACTTAGAGGGGTGGGATAGGGAGGGTGGGAGGGAGACGCAAGATGGAGGAGATATTGGGATATACGTATATGTATAGCTGACTCACTTTTGTTATAATGCAGAAACTAACACACCATTGTAAAGCTATTATACGCCCTAAAGATGTTTAAAAAAGTAGTCACTGGAGGGTTTTTAACACAAGTGACAAGATATGACTTCCGGGGCTTCCCTGGTGGCGCAGTGGTTGAGAGTCCGCCTGCTGATGCAGGGGACACGGGTTTGTGCCCCGGTCCAGGAAGATCCCGCATGCCGCGGAGCGGCTAGGCCCGTGAGCCATGGCCACTGAGCCTACGCGTCTGGAGCCTGTACTCCGCAATGGGAGAGGCCACGACAGTGAGAGGCCCACCTACTGCAAAAAAAAAAAAAAAAAAAAAAAAAAAAGATATGACTTACATTTAGAATGAACCCTCTGGAAACCAGGTGACCCTTTTGGAGGCTTTTACAATAATGAGGTGATTTGCATTTGGGTGGGGAGAAGCATATGTTTTGAAAGTGGAGCCATTGTGAGTTGCCAGCAGATTGGATTTGGGGTATAAGCAACAGGAGTAGGGATGGCAGTCAGCTTCATGGCCTGCATGATGGGCCGAATGAAGCTTCTATTGACTGGGTCATGAAAGACTGTCGGAGGAAGGACTTTGTGGGAATATCAAGGGTTTGCATTTTCACATGTTCAGCTTGAGATGCCAAGAAGCATCCAGGTGGAGATGCCAAGTGGACAGGTGAGTTTAGAATTCTTAGGGAAGATTAGGGCCAGACACATCAATGAGAAAGTCACTGGTGTATGGGCAGAACTGAAAGCAATGGATGGAATCAGACCAGATGGGAGATTAGAGGGATTAATTACATAGAGTGTACAATGTACCCTGAACAGTGGGTTCATGCCATGGTTAAAGTTAAGGCCTTGGGACAGGCTAGCCTGAGGGTAAATATGTTCTTAAGCAAGTTAGGTAATCTCCCTAGGCCTCCATCTACTCAGCTGAATCCAACTCATAATAGTGTTATGAAGATTATTATACCCAGTACCTGCTAAGCTCTCAGAAAATATGGCATTCTCCTGCTTGAAACCTGTCATGACCTCTCTTTGCTCTTAAAATAAAGTCTACAACCCCTGGCAGGGCCTCCAAGATGCCACCTAGACTTGGCCCCTGCTGGCCTCTCCAGCTTCCCCTGCCCCAGTCTCCCTCTCAGTCTCCAGGTTCTTCTCACCTGATCTCGGTTCTGGTCCCTGGCCCTGCCAAGGCATTCCAAACTCACTTCCCTCTTCTCTTCTCCTGACCCTTGCTCATCCTTTAAATTTCAGCTTAAATGTCACTTCCTTGACCAATGGTTCCCTGGACAAGCTGACAACATCACAACATTTATCAACCCCCTTCCTGCACATCCGTACTCAAGGTGAAGAGACAATTCATTTGCATTGTTGTTGGCAGATGTGCTGGTGAAGTCTATTCTACTCACTATCAGATGGAGAAAGGGAAGGAAAGCAATGTTTTTAAGGTGTCTCTTTGATTTCAGGTACTATATTATGTACATTCTATATATTTTATCCATTGAACTTGCAAAAATTATTGAGGTAAATGTTATTTTTTTTTGAGATATGGAGATGTGAGGATGAAGAAGTGATAGATTCTATTTATGCAAAATCTTGTAGCCTGAATTCTAGGCCTGTGAACAAGCGCTATTATCGTTTGCCTGTCATTACACATTGCTGTAACATCACCTATAAAAGTAATTATAAAGACAGTAGGGGAAAGCCCCCTCCCTTTCATGTTCCTTTTTCCTGGTGCCTTTATTGAGCAAGGCCCTGTGGGCTAAATTCCCTTTTCGTGGTCCTGTATGTAGATGGCTCCACACTGAAACAGGTGATAACAGATGACTTCCCCCAGCAACCATCAGAGGAACAGGCCACACTTTAGCCTCTGGGGAGGAATAAGAAAGCATGTCACAGTTTTGTTACAGGTGTTAAAAGAAAATTGTTGCATAAAATCAAAACCAGAAAGAAAAGAATAAAGGAGACCAACTGGTTTTGCCCCACAAAGTAGAAAGGGGATACGACTTGGAGTCATCACACCCACCATTTGAGCCCTTATTTTGTCACTTTCTGGTTGTGTGACCACAGAAAAGCTGCCATCTTTCTTCTCTGCGTCTCAATTTAATCAAAATGCCAACTTCCGGGGCTTCCCCGGAGGTCTACTGGTTGGGGCCCTGTGCTTCCAGTGCAGGGGGTGTGGGTTTCGTCCCTGGTCGGGGAGCTAGGATCCCACGTGGCATGGCCAAAAAATGAAAAATAAAAAAAAAGAAGAATACCAACTTCATCAAGTTGCCATGAAGCTTAACTAAGGTAGGAATACGAAAGGGCTCCTGCTTTCAACTGCTCGTTTTGCTAAAATTGCCACGCATGGTCGAAATGGATGCTGAATGGATTTGAAAGACTTGAAATATATGCCTGGAGAGAATTTCTGTGTCACATGTATCAGACCATCATTATAGCAGGAGGTAAGTATTCAAGTACACATGCTTTCCTCTCCAACTCAGGAGTTGTTTTGATCTTGGACAAGGTATAATCTCCATAGTCCTCAGCTAACACATTTATAAAGTGATTTGACTGGTGTTTTATTTATCCCCTCATGTGCCCTGGATCCATAGAAGATACCACTTGAGATTGTCTTCTACAGCTGAAATTTATGATTTGGGAAAAGTCTTATTTTAATCAAAGCCCTATAGCAGGCATTTATAATTTTTCTCATCAACCAAATGGGTCAAAAATGTGTATGATGTTATTTAGCCATTATATATATTTGCACTTATTATCTGTCTTTGTTCAAATACACTAGGAGGCCAAATACACTTTGTTCAAATACACTAGGAGGCCTACATCCTGGAGGCCAGTTGGTTTCTTCCAGTGCTTTGCCTATAATTCAAATAAAACTAGGTGGAGAAGTCTCAGATCATGTTAAATTCATCCAGAAGCATTTCTCTAGTTCTTTACATTGGAATCTATTTTAGCATGACTAATAAATCTTTTAAAAAACTAACAATGTGTATTCATTAGGATAGGTAGATCCTGGTGTCCACCAATAACTTCCATTTTCTGGACTTCGAGAAGGATAAATCAGCTTTATTCTCTTTATTCGGACTCATCAAAACAATATCAGTATTTAGAAAATAGTGCCTTTAGAGAATAGGTATCTCCACACCTCTAAATTATGAAAATCAATTGATTTAGTCACCCTACCTATTCCCATGGATTGTGTCTTGAAAGTCAGCCCAGGATAGCCAGAAGAACCTGAAGAGAGTGGACTTGATATTGCCAATCTTATTAACTAACATCAGGTATCAGAAAGTACTTAGTATATGCTCAACAAATACAGCACATACTATGAGTCAGGTATTTCCACCTGCCTAATTCCTTACTTTTGTAACTTAATTCTGTAAGTGCTATTACTGAGTTCCTACCATATATCAGGCAATGTGTATAACGGGGTTAAAAACAACAACCACCATAGCCTTAAGCTTATAGCCTACTGCAGGGCTACATACAGGCATGCCTCGGAGATACTGTGGGTTCAGTTCCAGAGCACCACAATAAAACAAATATCACAATAAAGCAAGTCACACAATTTTCTTGGTTTCTCAGTACATATCAAAGTTATGTTTACACTACACTGTAGTCCATTGAGTGTGCAACAGCATTATGTCTAAAAAAAGTACGTGTGTTAATCAAAAATACTTTATTGCTAAAAAATGCTAACTATCATCTGAGCCTTTAGCAAGCCTTGATCTTTTTGCATTAGTATCACTAAACAACACTGATCATAGATCACCAGAACAAATATAATCATAATGAAATAGAGAATTGCCGAATGTGGCAAGAATTACCAAAATGTGACACAGAGACATGAAGTGAGCAAATGCTATTGGAAAAATGGGGTAACAGATCTGCTCCATGCAGGGTTGCCACAAAACTTCCATTTGTAAAAATGTAATATCTGCAAAGTGCAACAAAGTGAAGCGCAATAAAACAAGGTATGTCTGTACATGAAATAGTTAAATAATAAATAATTATTAGTGAAATCATTGCTATGAAAGAAAAAAAACAGAAAGCCATGACAGAAAATAATGGGGAAGGAACTACTTTAGGATGAGTGACAGAAAAGCTTTCTGAGGAGGTGACAATTAAGCTGAGACCTCAATAATGAGAAGGAGGCAAACATGCACATTCTCCATGAGGAGAACTTTCCAGGCAGAAACAAGAACATATATAAAATTCACAAGCAGGAAAGAACATGGAGTGTTTTAGGACATTAATAATATTTGCATGGCTGAAGTGCAACGAACAAGCCAAAGAAGAGTGCAAGACATGCCTGCAGAAGTAAACAGTGGCCAGATCACAAAGGGACTTAATCCCATAATAAGAAGGTTATTGCAAACACAACAGGAAGCTTCAGAATGCTTTTCGGCAGAAGAGTGAAATGATAATATATTTTTAAATGATTGCTCAATACTGCTGCAGAGACTGTATTAGGCTGGTTTTAGTAAGTGTAGGAGACTAATTAGGAGGATTTTTTGTTTGTTTTCTTATTTGTTTTGGGGTGACATCTTTCAGGCTTGGGCAGGAAATAGCACTTTCAAACAAGGAATTTGGGGATTTAATTTGGGGTTGAGAGGAAGGCAGGGTACAGGGAAGCCAGAACAGGGCAGTGCAGTCTCTTGGGGACAAGGACTAGGAGAGAGCCATCACTACAGCAGACATAAAGATACAGATGGAAGGAGGAGTAACTAGAACATAAGGACAGAGGGCTACCTCCTGACAGGAAATGAGACTTTCCATTGAGAATCCCTGCAAATGTGTGGCACTCCTGAAAGGAGGGAGCCTATGGAACACACAACCCCAACCTCACTCTTCTCCCTCCCTCCCTCCAATTTCCCACTCTTACTCTCCATTAACTGAATCCAACCAGAAGCCCAAGGGCAAGGGAACCTATTGATGCAGCTTATACAGATCAGCCTGCTGAAGAATAGAGCAGGATGGAGAATGGATCTGGAAGGGAAAACAGAAAATATGCCAACCAGAAGGTGACAGTGAACACAAAGGTCAATGGAAGAATTCAGGATATCCTTGGATATAGAATTCCCATGAGGTGCAGATGTATTTTTTTTATAGAGAGTAGAGGAGAGAGAGGCATTAACTATGAATACTAGGCTTCCACTTGGAGTCACGGGGTTGATTATGGTGCTATTTACTAACACGTGGTAGACTTAGAGTAGAATGGATTCTTAAGGAGAAACTCAAGATTCGTTGGCATGTTAAGTATAAATGTTTGAGAAGCATCCCAGTGGAGACATCAAATGGGCACGTGGATGGACAAGACTGTATCTCAAAAGACACATTTAGGCTGGAGAGATAAACTTGAAAGTCATCGGCATTCACATAGTATTTAATGAGATGATAATGGCTATTATCTAGAGAGAACTTGTAAAGAGAAGAGTGGACCTATTTTCAACTTCTGAGATCAGATAGAGGAGGAGAAGCCAGCAGAGAAGACTGGGCAGGTGTAGCCAGAGTGGTAGAAAGAAAACCAGGAATGCGTGAGGTCACAGAAATTAAGAGTAGAGTATACTTCAGGGAGAAGGGTGGATCAATTATGATGAATATACAATTGAAATGATAGCACTTTGAGACTAGCTTCAGTTAGTGGAGCAGGAAGAAGCCAGATGAGAGTAGATTTTTCATAATAAATCTGTGATATAGGTTTCATTATTTTTTTATTTTAACAAGTGAAAAAAAAAATAATGCTGAGATAAGTAGCTCTTTTATTTAGTTACTAAAGATTTGAACGCGGGTCTTTGATCCCAAAACCTGTGCCCTTTCCATTCTGTTGAGTAATGCTCCAACTCTATGATTCATGCTACACAGAGAGAAGTTTGGAAGGAACTAAGTTAGCATCTCAACTTAGGTTTCGGCCAGATCTGACCTTCTCTCAGCTCTGGCTCCTGAAGGCCAAAGGTGAGGAAATGCTTCCCCTCCAAAGGGGAAAAAAATAACATAAAATAAATGGCAAGATATTAATCTTGAGACCATTTACAGAGAGGTGTTAAGTGCCCCCATTGGCATTAACAGCAGTGACCTTCGAATATCACTTGTACAGCAAGCAGCTTAGCTCTGCAGATAACAAGTCAGGGCAGGCCTTCTTGGGTTGCAAATGTAGTCACTCTGCCAATTAACTCTTTCCCACATTGCTTTTTATATAACCAGTCAGAAAGCTTTGCTGAGGCAGCATGATCTGCCGGAAAACAGCACTGGCCTGGGAGTTGGAAAAGATGATGTGAGAGAGGCAGCAGGGGTAGTAGTAACACATAATAGTAATAGCAGTAGAACAGTCATTAGTAAGCCAGAGCCCTTGTAGGCTATTTTCTGAAACAAATTTCCATGTTTTCTGAGCTTAATATCAGTCAATGTCATAGGCAAGACATTGTTCTTTCATCTCAAGAAATTTCAATTGGTCTAAGTTGTTCCGAGCACGCTGAATAAAATACTTTGTGGTCTTTTCCAAGTACACTGCCAATAGTCCTTGAACCACTGGTGATGCCACAGACTAGATTTCTCCAGGAACAGGTGGATTCGTGTCCTAGAGAGAGCTGCAATCTCATCCACTGGAACCATGACTCCCAGCAGGTGAAATACAGGGATCTCATGGATGCTCTTTGCTTGCTTGGCCCTCCAGCAACATTTGACATGATTGACAACCTCACCTTCATAAAGCACGTTTCATTTTGTCTTCCCAATACCATAAGTCAGGTGTTCTTCCTTCCTCACTGACTATTCTTTCTCGGTCTCTTCTACTAGTTTCTCTTCTTTTCATCAACGTATAAATGTTAAAACATCCTGAGGTCTTTTCTAAGCTCCATTTGTTTCTCTCCATGGAGGGTGCTGATATAATTTATCATCCAAAACAGGACCACCTTGAGAGAATGAAGATGCTAAACCAGGCAGTAAGTATTACAGGACCACAGATGTGTTTCTGGGTGACTATATCCTTGACATAGCAAAGATTCTTAAATCTTTCTCTGTAGACTCTGGACTCATATACTCAGTGGCCAACTTGACATTTCTACTTAGATTCAAATGGGCACTTCAATCATAACATAGGCAAATAATTCTTGAGTTTATTACTGCAAACCTGTTCCTTCTTAACAGTCCCGTCTTAGTAAATGGTCCCATCTTTCATCCACCATTCATAAAGCCAGACATTACCTTTGATTTCTCTTTCCTTTGTCCACTAAATCTAATTCATCAATAAGTCTTATTGACTCTCCTACCTTCTTGGATAAAGCTACCACCACTTCTTGGCTAGATACTACAATAGCATCTTAACTGGGCCTTCTTCTTTGATTACTGGCTTTCTACAAACTCTTCCCTACACTTTGAATAATATATGCTCCAAACTTTGATGTACAGGATTCTCCATGGCTTGGCCCTTTCCCACCTCCCTACTACTATTTCCTTTCCCTTCCCCTCCCCTCCCCTCCCCTCCAGCCTCACTGGCCTTCTCAGGGCTTTCCAGTAGCCCTTCTCCTTATCTTGAAAGCTCTGATCCTCAATTGCTAGCTGCTTCTTGAAATCCAGAGCTTTACTTAAATGATACCTCCTTACAGAGACTTTCTCAACTGGGGTTCCTCATCTGAACCACAAAACACAGAAAATGATTTCAGTAATGTCCGCCTTCCCAATTTTCTTAAGGATTGTACAATACCAGTACCGTTCTAGATGCATAGATTAGAAGTTAGTCAATCGTTTCCAATGTGTGCCTTAGGGCAGCTGGACTTAATTCTCTAGAGGAACCCCTGTCGAAAAAGGCAAAATATGCTCTCTCATCATGTGTTATTCTTCTTCTAAAAGTGGTTACTACCATCTGGTATTTTTCATCATTTGTTTACTTTTTGTTTATTCCCTATCTCTTCTGCCTAGATTGTAAACTCCTTAAGAGACTATGTCCATTTTCTTGGCTGGTACCTAGTATGCACTGAGTTAAGTATTTGTTGGAGGTGAATAACAGAGGTACAGTGAACCAAGATGGAGAACCTAGGGGGATGAGGACTTTTCTCAAACCCTTTCTAATGTTGGCCTTTACTATACAGTTAACTCCTCTAACTCCTTTGTTGTATTACACCATGTTGTGTTTTCTTTAACAGTCTTCATCACACCTGTAATTATTTCATTCTTATATGTGTTTGTTATCTCTCTCCTCTCCCTAGACTATGAACTCCATATAATGAGTGAACTTATCTGACTTGCTGTCCTGTGTATCCTCAGTATCTCACACAATGCCTGGCACACGGCAGTTGTGTTATCTACATAAATTAAAAAGAGGGCAAGTCTCTGCTTAAAGAAACCTTGGTCCCGGCTGAACTTAGATCAACCTTGCCATGGACTTTTGAGCTTGTTACTAAGCCTATTTATGTGTCGGATACATAGATAGCACCTTTACCTTCCCCTGAGTTTCCCATCTGTAAAATTAAGACCCACCTTATGCAGCATAAGGAATAAATCATTCTACGTATGATTATTGTGTGCTGTCTTAGAGTTCCCCAGAAGCAATCGCTGAAACAAGGATTCCAGTCCAACTAGTTTACTTGACAATGAAGGGAACACTGATAGAGGAGTGAGGAAAAAGAAGAGAGCCACCAATATGGGCAACTGAGCTTAATCCCACTGAGCAAACTGGGAGACAATGTGTGCCTCAGATTGACCCCACCAAAGGGAAAGGGAACTGAGGTATTAATACACCTGTCAGTCTTTGATGGAGGGCTGTTCCCAGGGGACATACATTCCCTGGCATGTCAGGGCGGTCTGTACAACTCTAAGAAAAAGTGCTTAGGCAGGGAAATTCACGAGCTCCAGCTGGAAGTTAGGCTGGCATGCACCGCAGCGGTAAGGGCAGGAGGATACAGGGGGCAGGCTTAGGGAGGTTTCCAGAAGCATCTGCTACAAGTGTCTATTGTATGCTCGCAACAGCCCAGCGTCTGGCATAGTAACCTACACTTAGCAGTGCTTATTTTTATTCATCAACCGTCTGAAATGTTATACAAACTGTGGATAATTGTACAGTTTTTTAGGGAAAAGATGCTAAATCATCATCGGATATTCAAAAGGATCTCTGACCCCAAAGATTTAAGAGCCACTGGTATAGGAATCCATCTGACTCAAGGTTTGTCCTTTTTCTAGTCATCCACTCAAAAACACTGTTAGTGCACCACAGAGTAAACATGGAGGCTATAGCCAGCAACAACCTCACAGCAATCTCAGGGGAAGGTAAAGATGCTCTCCACCAATGAGAATGAAGGTTTGAGCCCAGTTTACCCAGCTCTCTGAGGAGAAAAGGAACTGTCCCAGCACACACCTTCATTACATGTAAAATGGAGATAATCTCTCTCTTATAATCTCTACCTTACAAGGCTGTTGGAAGAATTAAATGGCATAATGTATGTAATATATTTAATTACCTAACATAGGCCTTGGCATACAGTTTTTAGAGAACAAATGCAGGGACCACATTTTTATTCTTCATTGGGGTGCCTAGAATTCTTGAATGTATAAATATATGTTGGGCTGAAATTTAAGTAGAAGGAAAACAAGTAACAGGGTGAGCGGGCATCTGGACCACAGTGATTTTTGGCCTACTGGATATTTCCAGAGAGGCCCATTTAAAGCCAATGACACACAGAGAGTGCATTTATTGCATTTTAGCAGGCTGGTGTCATTGAGATTGGACTCTCTGCTCACATGACCTTGTGACGATGGAGACAGCTGGAAGGTTGGAAACACGGAGATGCTTCAGATGCATTTCCAAATATTTCCCTGATGTAGAAGGAGGAGTCTAATAGAAATTGACCTCCTGACATTTGTCTACAGGATGCCAAGTCAACATGCTGAACTGAATAAATTTAATGTTAGGTACATTTTTTAAGTGGCTTGGCTGGTACATTTTTGCACTGTCTGCATGTTGGGCAAAGAGCCACCTAGAGAAGGTAAATAAAATCATAGCCTCATAGACCTTTGGACTAGAAGTGTTTTCAAACACTTGCTTAGAAGCAGTGCTATCGCCTGGGGAAAATGTGAGCTTTATTTGTTAGAAGGCCTGGATGCAAATTCTGGCCTTCTACTTACTTTTTTTCCAAAGTAAATTACAAATAAAATTCAATGTAATCATATGTCCATACATGGGAGGTGCATTATATAACGGGGGTTCTCTGAATTAAAGTCTTTGGAAAATACAATCAGTATTTACTAAAGGATAAATTTAAAGTTAAAATATGTTCTAACTTTAATATATATGTATATTCAAAAATATATTTAATATATACAATTAAAGTCCAAAGATAACTGCCACAATTATTTAGAACCTAGACTCACAAAATATTTTTTTAGGAAGGAATAGTTTAATACTGACATTGTTCAGAATTGCCAACAAATACTGTTAGTAAAAAGAACACCTTTAATTATTTTAATATTGGTTTTATGGCCTTCAACTTATTACACATAAAGAATTAAATCAAATCTCCTTAAAGCTCATTGGTCTTATACACAGAAACTAAATCCAGGTCATGAAGATGAGTAATATGCACACACACACACGTGTGTGTGTACGTGTGTGTGTGTGCATGCAGGTGCATGTGTGTGTTGAGAGAACAAAATCAGTAGCTGTTGTACGCATCTAGGCCCACCATTCCTTTGAGATTTTAGGGATGAATCTAGTTAGGATAGCAGAAGTTAGGCTAATTGCCTCAGTCATGCTTGTAAGTAAGCAAAATAGAGCAGAGATCAGCAAACTGCTCCCCACAGGCCAAATCCGCTGGCCCTGCCAGTTTTTGTAAATGATGTTTCATTGGATGACAGCCACACCCATTCGTGTCTGGAGTGTCTAGGGCTGCTTTCATGCTACAGCAACAGAGTTGGGTAGTTGTGACAGAGACCAGATGGGCCACAGGCCTAAAATATTTACTATCTGACCCTTTACAGAAAATACTTGTTGACCTCTGAAGTAGAAAACAAGTGAAATTGACATTATGAACGTGTGCTTGCACCAGTCTTTGATGCCTGCATCATCCAAGGCTAAGAGCTTTCTTTTCCAACATGGTGGGAAATATTAGCAGAACTGATCTTGAAGGAACCTCTTCCTGCCTACTTTCTTCCTTCTCCTCCATCCACGCCCACCCCCTCATGGTGACCCCCAATTCTCTCTTGTCTATTTGGGGGGGTGGGACACAGATCAGAACTGAGTTGCTGAAACCACAGTGTTGTGATCCCCCTGCAACCAGCCTGTATCCCTGGAATATCAATTTTATAGAAAAATATGTGAAATCTCTGCTTTGGTCCCCCTAATATCTGCTCCTGGAGGAATATGCTTACCCTCTTCTGTTCTGGGTTTTTCAAAAGAGAAATTTGGCAAGTATTCTCTGTGTGGGAGCCTGACACTTCAGAGTCAGACAGAGTTGCATGTGACTCTTTGTTCCATAGCTAACTGGCTGTGTGTCTTGAGTGCTCCAGGAGGCTCACTGCTTCCCGTCCTGCAAAGCAATGGGTAAGAATATCTTCCTAGGAAGGTTGGGGGTGAGAGTAAAAAAAGACAATTTGTATCAATGGTTCTCAAATCTGTCTGCACACGAAAAGCACCACGGAGCTTTCTGGATACCCAAGCCCCATCCTCGGACCAATAAAGACAGAATTGGGAGTGTGGACCAGCACAGGCATTTAAAACTGCTCCAGGTGGTTCTATTGTGAAGCCTGGGTTAAGACAACACTGATGTGCACAGAAGATTAGCATGACTCATAACTGGTCATCAATAAATGGTAGCTTAAAGGGAGAGGTACGAGCATATGGCTCTCACCTGGGACTGCCCTGTCCCCTGCAAGCTCCAACTTACCCCACTGTGGCAAATGGCCTGAGGTTAGCGTGTCACCCCACCTATATATTTGCATCACAGAGCCCAATGGTGCCCTTAAATCACATCATGCAGACAGCTTCAGAGTCCACCTGATACTAGCCCCAGCTCTAAGGTGGCTTCTGCTGCCGTGGCATCTGGGGTTGAACACTAAGGCCCATTAATGCACAGGAACCCACATCCTTAAGGATCCCAACAAGCATACTCCCTGCTCTTTAGGGGCCACCAACAATTCATGAGATGCTCTGGGAACACTCTAGAGCTCATCAAACTTATCCCTTGCTCCACCTGCTTACTATGGACGTGGAACAAAGTGTGTGTGTATGTGTGTGTGTAGACTGAGGGACTCCTGACCCTAGAGTCAGAGGCCTGGCTTCTCTCCCACCTTGTCCCAGCCTGGGTTCCCAAATGAAGAGCCTGAATTAGAGGCTTGTACCGAGGTAGTTTATTTTGGAAGTGATCCCAAGGACCATGAGTGAAGCACCAGTGAGTAAAAGAGGAGGAAGAAACACGAATGCAAAATTATGCTATCAATTCGGCCATGACTAGGAGTGATTGTGGCTGAGTGTCCTACCAGGTGAAATATGTCTCAGAACAATTCAGCTGGGAGAATGAAAAAGGGATGTATTTATCCAGCAGTTCCAGCCCCGCTTAGGTTAGGAGTGGTCCCTCCAGCATTAATCTCTCAGATAATCCATCCTTAGAAGCCAAGCAAAGTTTTATAGAGAGCCAAAGAAGCTCGGGCAGAAAGATGACCCACCCTCTCCTCGCCCAGCAGAAAAGCTGTTGAAACCACATGAAACCGTCTGCACAGAATGTGGGGTTGGGAGGGTGGGAGAGAGTGTAAAAAGGTGCTTGATATCCAGCTTTCCCAATGAGCCCCTGCCACAGCGGAGGTTCCGGGCATGATCTCATCTGGTCCTCCCCCGTCCCCAAGGGGCTGTCATCTTTCTCTTCTTTTCACAGACTAGGGACCAGGACCTCAGAGATGTCAGGTAACCTACAGAGGCTGAAGGGGATTCAAACCCAGGCCACCCACCTCGGACTCCTCTGCTCTTCACCCCTGTGCTGGGAAATGAAGTTTCCAGACACATCATTGCATCTTTCTAATTCTTGGTGTCCTTGTCTGTAAGATATGTTAATAACCTCTGCCTCCTTCCTAGGCTGTGATGAAGACAAAATGAGAACTGTGTGTAAACTCTAAAGGGAAATACATATGCGAGGACTTTTTCTTTCCAGAAGGCAAAAAACAAAACAGTACAACAGCATGTTCATGGTAGCAGTGGAAGGCATGAACAGGTTTGAAAGCCACGTCCATGACTTAGGTGGTTCTGCTTGAACAGACAGGCTGCCACAGGGAGCCTGGTGCTGAGGCAGGTTCTTCCTGGTTAGGGGACAGCCTTTCTCTGGGGTTCAAAGAAACATCTAAGTAAGTGGGGACAGAAGGACAGTTGCTGGGTGTGCCTCTGGTTGTCCTAGAGAAACAAAAGCTAAGAACTACAGTTTCTCTCACGCGATGTGAAGCAGCTTTGCAATTGAAAGACACAGAGCAATCCGCCTGGAACAATTATGTTTTCATTATTATTCCCAAGCTGCTGTGTCACAAATCACATTCTCCATCCCGGGGCATGTTGGTGCAGAGCGGCTGATTGCAGTTCCCATCATTCCACCAGCTGACCGCTCCAGCCGGGCCCTGGGAGCAGCGAGCCAGCGGCTCACCAACTGCCATACTGGCACACAGATTGCAAACCCAGGCGAGCAGACGCTGTGTATTGAAGGAAATCTCCCCATTTGAAAACGACTACAAAGTCCTTTTTACTACCAAATTCCTGTTGGGGGTTTTCTAGAAAGAAAGACGCTGAAACCCTTTTAAGATTTTCGTGTGTCCTGCATTACAGCTCAGCTAAGAGTGCTGAGGCTGGGTGTAACTCTGTCTCGCCTGCGCAAACACAAACACACCCAGGCGCCCTGGCTCTATTTAAAGCGGAAGACTTGAGAGCTCAGGAGGGCTGCCATGCTCATGCCGCCATCATGTGGCTAGAAGAGGAACTGCACCAGGAATCTGCCAAATTTGATGTGGTCTGGTGTGTCTTCCTTCCTTCCTTCCTTTCTTCCTTCCTTCCTTCCTTCCTTCCTTCCTTCCCTCCCTCCTTCCCTCCCTCCCTTCCTTCCCTCCCTCCTTCCCTCCCTCCCTTCCTTCCCTCCCTCCCCCCTCCCTCCCTTCCTTCCTCCCTCCCTCCCTCCCTTCCTTCCTTCCTCCCTCCCTCCCTTCCTTCCTTCCTCCCTCCCTCTCTCCCTCCTTTCCTCACTTCCTCCTTCCCTTCTTTCCTTCCTCGTTTCTGACATTGTGACAAACACTGGGACATAAAAATGCATCTGAAACACCTCCTGCTTTTAACTAGCCTAGTGAAAGAGAAGAGGAAAATTGAAAGGGAAATAATTAAGTTCCACTGTTTCCAGCCCCTTCTCCTGGGTTCTTGAGCATTATCACAGTTAATTCTCACAAAATCCCTGTGCGGAAGGGGGTGTTATTGACAACTAGCTGTCAAATGAATTTGAGGGGTCACGCAACACATCCTTGACTACTCTGATTACTCGGCTGTTAAAACAGATCAGGCGAATTCAATGTCAAAATTGTACAGCTTATATTTAAGAAGAGCTCATTCACACAAAAGTTCACAGGCTTTTACATCTAGGGGGCACAGAACAAATTATGCTCTTGCTTACTTATTGCTTTGAATTAAAAATCAGTATTTTACCAAAAATAAAAAGACCTTAATACTATGTCCTTGCCTATTTTTCTATTAGATTATTTGTCTTCTAATTCTTAACTTGTAGAAGCTCTTTGTATCCTAGAGCTATTATCCTTTATTGTGTTATATGAGTTGTAAATACTTTCTCATAATCAATTATTTGCTTTCTTTGTTTATGGAGTTTAACAGTCAGAATATTTAAAATTATTGTTTGTAACATAACTAAAGCTGCTAATTTTGTTTTCCTTTTATAGTTTCTGAGTTTCCTGTCTTGCTTAAAAGGCCTCCTCTACCTCAAAGTATGACAGTCTTATTTAATATTATCTTTAACAATGATTTTATAATTTTATTTTTATGTTTATATTCAGTCCATGTGAATTTATTTTTATACTCCATTTAAGGTAAGCTAACTTCATTTTCATCCAAATGTGAAATCAATTGTCTCTGCACCATTTAAAAAAATCTTTCTCCACTGAACTGAAATAGCACGTTTACCATAGAATGTATACACATATATAGCTGGATCTTATCTGTTCCACCAACTTATTTATACTTCTCCACTACTATGCTACTTTTATTTGGTAGGACAAGCCCCCACCCCTTACTAATTTTCTTTTACAAAATATTCTTAGCCATTCCTAAACGTTAACTTCTACATCATATATGCATACATTGTCTGAATTTTTACAGTAAACAGGCATTAGTTTTGTTAATAGAAATAGTCTTCATTTCTTTATCTTCTGCAGGGCTTACATTGTTTTTTGGATGCCAGGGAAAGCCTGGGCCTGTCTCTGAAACTGCTGGAGGGAATGTGATTGGCCCAGATTGAGTCAGTCTATTCCACTGTTGCCAGGGGAGGGGTCTCATGGCTGCCAGGGGCCCACCCCTAACAGTGAGCAGTGGTTGTTCTCAGTAAATGTGGTGGTGTGAGATGGGCAGGGACCCCAAAGGTGTTTCCTAGGTTCCTTAACCCCAATTCATTCAAAAATCATGTATTGATTGCTATTTATATGCCAGGGTTTGGGACTGGGAAATGAAAACTATATCAGATATACTCTTTGCATCCAAAGAGCTCAGAAGAGATAGACATAGGTGAAGACAAAATAAGTGCCTTACTAGGCAGAAAAGTGTAATGGACACAGGTGCATTGTGCTCAGGTGGCTTTGGGGCAGGGGAACAGTGAAGTCCTCCCAGGTGAGTCACGAATGGGACCAAGAAGTAGTTAATGCTGTGTGGGGGCCACATAGCACATTGTCCCCTCCTCCCACAGCTCAGTGGTAGAAAGCTGTGTGATGATTCTTGTGTGCGTATCTCTGTGTGTGTGTGTGTGCGCGCGCACGCATATATGCAGGTTGGCCTGATCCCCTGCCCAGGAGCCTAGCCAGAAGCCACAGAAGTTGCAGCCTTGGGTTGAAGAGAGGGATTGAAGGATTTAGGAAGGAAGCAGCTCATACTCATGCCGTTCTTCTTCGCTGTCCTCAAGCGACAACACAGGCAAGCACTTGAAGCAGGCTTTGCGAAAAGACAAAGTTCTCACTGTCCCAGGATATGGAAGCTTATACCCTGAATAAAGACTGCTTCATACTGTACCACCTTCTCCTGCCTCCCTCCTGACACACAAGTGCTATTTGTTTGAGAGTTTATCTCAACTGGAGGTTTTAAGGAAGGCCCCTTGACATTGCCATAGATCCTGTGTTATGCTTCAGCTGTTTTTTGATGTTTGTCTGTTCACACAGATGAAGTCATGAAGATCACAGTCTAGGGCAAGATGATATTTTCTATGGTAATTATTGTTCTTGGAAATAGGAGAGCAGAGTAGGAGAGAATGTGAGGGATGGACAGGATCTAGGCAGTCATCCAATGCACTGTGGGGTTAACCCCTGAGGGAAGAGACCCGGAGAGGTGACATGACTTGGCCAAGTTCACACAGCTAGTTCATTTGGCACAAATGTATCTAAAGAGAACTTTTCCAATTATATGCCAATAAAGATGTTAAAAAAATAAATAAATAAAAATAAAGAGAACTTTTCTAGGAATGCTTCCCCATCACATCATCATGCAATGAACGGAGGCCTCCTTTTGATACAATACATCACCTCTTTTCTTCCAAACATCAAGATCAGGGTTATTTATAATTTTTGTATATGACAGTTTGCAAATATAAAATTTGATCCAGGAGAGTGAAATTCTTTCAAAGGACAAGCCATAAAAGATACAGGATCTTCTCCCCTCAGCATCAAATTAAAAAAAAAAAAAAAAAGGCCTCAAACAAGGAAAGGCTAATTAGATGGGGCATACCTATCTCCCACTCCAAGGTCTCCCTGAAGAAAAATTTTCCCTAATTACTCCTGTCCCTTTGCTTATTCCCCCACATAGAGAGCCCCAAATCTTCTCATTGGAGAGTTTGGGACAAAGCATGGGGCTTTCATAGCACATCTTTCTGCTTCCCTTTAACAGTCCAAAAGTGCCTGCAGAGAGCAGTTGTGTCTCTGCCATGTAGAATAAAGTCCTGACCCCAAGGAGAAGCATGTCTTTTCTCCTGCACTGTCAGTAGCTGGGTGGAAAAGCCAGCTTAATTCTGGGGAACAGTTTTAGAAATCTATTGTTGCCTCAATCTCCATCATTCTCTTTGTCAGTAATAAGGCTGGCATTCTGTTCTCCATCTGGCCACCTCCATGCATCTCAGTTGATTCAGAGCTCTGACAGGGAAAGGGGGTGTGCTGGGTTCACCCCTTCCATCAGAGAATGTCAACATGCATCAGCAGTAGCTAACTTAAAGACTGTGAGTAGCTTTCTCATGGTTTCTACAAATGTTGCCAAGTTGATCCACAATTTCATGTGAAATGAAAACGCTTTTCTTCGTCTCAGTTGAAAGATGCTTCAAAACTCAACATTTTTTTTCCCCTATACTTGGCTTTTTGGACAAGAGCAGAACAGAAAGTATGATCGATGAGCACTGAACACGACCTGCAAAACCAGCCACTCAGAGGACGGTCCCAGGGCCAGCACAACCTGGAGGTCAAGGAGATCACACCAGCATCTATTGAACACACCCGGACTATCTCTCTTCCTCCTAGAGCTTAACAGAATCTCAGCATCCAAAGAGTTCTCACAGGTCACCTAATGCACCACTTTGAGGAATCTGAAGTCCTGCTACACTATCCCCAACAGCATCTGTCCAGGCTCAGCTCCCTCACTGCCAGAGAACTGGAGTTTAATAAAACCCAAGGTAGCCCAGGCCATCTTTGAACAAATCAATTTGTGAGGAAGTTTTGTTGTTTGGTTTTTCAGAGCATGTTCAAAGTCACCTCCCTGAACTCCACCTAAATTCTACTCTTTACGGGACAATACTGCCATTCATCAATTCTAAGATGCATATTTGTTTACGTTTTATCTCTGAACGTGGAATGCCTCAACATTTTCTGACTTAACATCTTGTGACGGTGCTTGGCTGGGCAGTGGATGTGACATAGTTGTTGCTTGTGTATGTGTGAGCTTAGTTATTCCTGGTGGTGTAATGAAAACTGCAGTCTCTCAATGTTTCAGTCATCAAACCATTTAGATGCCTTTGGAATAAGGAGCATAAGTCCCCTTTGTGCCCTAAAAAAACTTAACAATTGAAATTTTCTGAAAATCACAAAAGTACCAACATCAAAATGTTCAAAGGCATCTTGGAAAAAAACATCCTGGAGATAATAATGGAGCACCCTTAAACGATGTCATATTATAATGTTGTTATAAAAAGAATAGAATTGACAGCACAACAAAATTGCTTAACTAATGTGCCTGATACATAGAGTGCAATAACTATTTAGGAAATGAAATACTTGTTGATTTATAATATGCCAGTAACTGTGCCAAACCCTTGCCATATTTTATTCCACTTAATCCACATAGAAACCTAATGAGGTAGTTAGTACAGATCTGCTATCCCTTATACAAAACTTTTGGGGCAAGGTGAATTTTGATATTTATAACTATTTTTATTATTTTAGAAAAGTAATATAGTGCGTATACTGTATCTAATCTAACACCATCAACACGTCTTGGGGTAATGTGCTTTAATCAAACACATTAATATTTGGCAGCAAAATACATGCATATTGACAAAAAGTGGGATAAGGAAAGACCTCAACAAGCCCCATGTCAGTTTGGGTCACGTTTAGCTGCCAAATGAGTTTGCCACAGGCTTATGAAAATATTTTCTGTCTTCAGATATTTGGGGATTTTAGAAATGCAAATGAAGCATTTTGGATTTGTAATACTATCTCCATTTTGCAAATTAAAAAAAAGTGAGGCTTCATAAGTTAGCTTCCCTGATGCACACAGCCTAGAAGTGTGGAGTTGGGTGTGAGACCCAGATCATTCTCACTCCACAGCATGCCATGCATCAAGGTCTTAACCATGATGCTCTATGGCCTCAGGGAAATGTCTGTCATGTGGTTGAGGGCCGGCCAGCGTGGGCCCCGAGTCTTCTCTTCTGCACACTAACCACCAGTGTACAGCCACTGTCTCAAATCTTCTTGCCCTGATGGATGCTCTCCTTTGAACACACAGCTGTTACCCCCGACCCACTTTTAACCATTATAGCACGACAAATCTTAGAGAGCCCAGAGGGAGACATCTGCTAATGCAAGACCAGAGAGGTGTGATGAGGAATTCAGTTCGCTAGCAGCACCAACCACTTGTTCAACGAATTAAAAATTAAAATACAAATTCACAAGCAAATGATGTGGTCTCCACTTTTACAGTGCTTATAATTTTAGAAGGAAAAGATAAAAGAGAGAGCCATCATTGGTTCCAAACTCAGGTTTGAAAAACTTCCATCCCAGTTCTATTGAAATCACAATCCCCCGGAGAAGTCACAAATATCGTAAGAATTTTAATAATAATACTGTATAGGCTTTGTAGCCAGCTTATCTGATTTGAATCCCATGCCTACCTGGGTGACTGAGCAAATTATAACCTCTCTTTGCCTCAATTTTTCCATCTAACAATTGGGGATAATATTGCTTACCTTTAGGAGTTAGTGCAAGAATGAAATGATTTCACACATGTGGGCTCTCTAACTAGTAGTATCTGTCCACAATAAGAACTCGGTGAATATGAACTTTGTATCATTGTCATAATAAACACCATCATTATCATCACGGATATATTTTAACCTATGAACCGTGGTCTCCCAGAAAAGAAAAGAGTCAGAAGCAAATTTAGGAGCCAGATCTCTCTGGCTCTGAAGCTCAGGATCTTAAGCATCAGACTGTCTTACTTCACATGCCCAGGAGCTGTGATGCCTGAAAACTAATCTACCCCTGAAATTTGACAGCCCTTTCAAAAACCATGCCAAGGAGCAATATCATGTCTTTCCCTGTCTCAGAATCAGTGACTTGGTGCAAAACAAAACAAATAGGCATGGCCATCTCCACAGAATCTCCTTGGTGTAATGAAGTGGGTTACATCTGCTTCAACACTATCATTATTAAAGCCTTTCCTATGGGTGAGAATTCATGTGGTGCACTCTAAAGGAACAAACGTGGCTAAAACAGCCCTAGTCTTCAAAGAGATCTCACCCTAGTAGAAGTTATAATATTTATAGCAATACGTTAGAATATAGTAATATATATATAAGACTCCGGACACTTTGTGCTTCACCCTCACTTGCTGCATCTGAGTCCAAATTTGTTTATTAAGAGAGAATGACTTTTATTTTCTCCTATGAATTCTTAGATCTTTAAAAGGAGATACCATGTCTTGCTCATTTCTTTACCCATATTGCATACAAATTGAATACTTGATAAGGAATGAATAAATGAATGAATGAATGACATGTGTGGTCTGTAGTCTCTAATGGGAGTCTACCATATTGATTCGTGGTCCCTAAAACAGTCTCTAGAGCACACGGGTGAGTACACCCCACAGTCAGTACTTCCATCGGTCCTTCCCCCACACCCAAGCATGCCCTCATCTGGCCTTCTCTTTTAATAACCTTGCCAAAATGGGAAAGGGAGGGCAAAATAAAAGGAGAATGGGTCATAAATGCACGTTGCCCTAACAGCACAGGTGAACCCTTGGTGTAAACTTGTTTCCGTAGCTAGAGTATAAGTAAGTTCTGATTTCCCCTACAGTCTTAGAGGAATTTTAAGGGGATTCCCACTGAGCAAACTGTTAAATGTGCGCTCACGGATGCTCACCGTCAGGAAGCATTTCTTATATACTAGCTGTGTGACCTTCTGCAATATACTCATCCTCTTTAAGCCTATATTTCCTTATTTTAAAATGCACATATCAATAGCACCTGCCTGACAGAGCTGTTTCAGAAATTAAAAGAATCTGCATGGAAAGTATTCAGCTCATTGTTTGACAAAGTTGTCTTAAAAGATGTCTGAGACTATTATTATTATTTATTGCACTGATAACTTACGTTACATTTAATATTAGATGTTCCTTAGGTATTTAAGTATTTAATGCCTGTTTGTTTTGTCTTTTTGATGACAATAGCTACATACTGAATTTCTGTTGTAGTCTCAAAGTGATTAATATCAGCACAATTTCAGCAAGATACAATGGTTTTTGGCAAAATTTTGAGGTAGGTAACAGCAAGCTGTGTAGTAAAGTGGCAAGAATCTGAGCCGTCTTTGTCTTCTCTGACCAACTGTCTCCCCAAGCCATCACCTGCCCACCTCTAGGTAGTATAGTCTCCCAAGTCCAGGAAACAAAGTGTAAGTTGGATCCTGTGAATAGGTTATATTACGTGGCAAGAGGAATGAAGGCTTTGGATAAGCTGTATTTATGACGGGGAGATTATCCTGGAACATCCAGGTGGCCCAATGTAATCACAGAGTCGTTTGATGGGGAAGAGGGAGGGAGAGGGATCAGAACCAGAGAGATGACATCATAAGAAAAACTCACCAGGCTATTGCTGGTTTTGGAAATGGAGAAAGGGAGCCTTGGGCCAAGGAACGTGATCAGCTTCTAGAAGCTGGAAAAGGCAAGGAAACAGAATCTCCCCTAGAAGTTCCAAAAGTCCTGCTGACATCTTGATTTTAGCCTAGTGAATCCATTTTGGACTTCTGATCTCCAAACTGTAAGATAATTAATTTGTGATTTAAGGCACTGAGTTTGTAGTAATTTGTTCCAGCAGCAAGAAGAAACTAATACACTGGCCCTTGAGGTTATGTAATGGGGGAGCTCCCAGGGATAGTGATGACTTACAGAGTTTATTCAGGTGACCTGGAATAGCACAGCCAGAAAGATAATGTAACCTGACAAGTCAAGGAGGAGAAAGGTGAGCAGAGCCTGAACCATCATTCTGAGCACGAAGACAGAATGACAGGGTGACACAGTATGGAGAGCAAACAGCAAGGTAAGAAGTTAGGAAGATCAAGGGCAGGGGGACTAGGCTATAGGGACAAGGGGGTTGAGGTTCAAGGCTGACACTGGGAACAGTGGCAGGGATGGGAGAAGAAATGCTTGACTGAAATGCTGACAAGGCAAGGATATGCCTTCTATTATAGTTCTGGCAGCTCTCTTATTGGAGAGGCCTTGACAGTTCACCATACTGGGGACGTGGTTCCACATATGATGTGTACCTGTACCTCCTATGATACCTTCCATGGCCCCTGACACCAAATCAGCTCTCACTATTTGCTGACAAATGGTCTGTCCAAAGAAGTCAATGCCGGTGGTCAGTGGGATGATCTCCCCCGTGAGATATGAACTCTATCTACTTGTGGAAGCACATCTTTCTCATCATAATAGTCCTAATATCTCACTTCATGTGAAGAAAGCCAACGCCGATAATACTCTATGATAAAGCTTGTTGTCATAGTTTTATGTTAATAAACAGTAAGCTTTTGTTCCTTCCTTTTCCCTCCCACTCTCCTTTTAGTAATATTCTAAAAGCTCTGAATGTGCCAAAGAATGAAAATTCCACTGAAAGTATGGGACCCAGGGAGATGGGAAGCGTGAAAGATGGTGTGTTTTATAGTTTTTTCCAGGATGCCATGGACAGTGCAACGGTCTTTTCCTCTATGTTTTTTGTCTTTTCTGTCCAACCTTGATCTCTCCTGACTCTCTAACATAAAAATCACTTCTCAGTGTTCAGCATACATGGAGTAAGAAGGCAGCATCAGTCCCTGGGGAATATGACTAATTCTCCTCACATACGATAGGAGAAGGAAAGGAGCTTTCAAGTTCAGTGTCTTTAATTACTGCCAACAATACCTAATACCTGAAACAAGTATTAGGAATTTCATTTTTAAATTATGGATGCCTAAATAAACAAATAGAATAAGAACACCATGAGATACTGGAAAACACAGATAGTGTTCCTCACATTGGAGTGTTATTTCATTTTATGACAGTTGCCTAAGGACGTCCAGGGCATATAATTAAAACCTGCACATTACATTCATTTACACTGCAGGGGAAATGTGGTGCTGGCAGTGGGCCAGCAGGAGCTCTGGGCCCAGATTTCTTTCCAACTAACTCTGTGTCCTTGGATTAGTCTCTTCCCCTGGAATAGGGCCTTTTGGCTCTGTGTCATCCAAGCTTCACCCCAGCTCTGAAGTCCATGTCCATATTGCTCTAACTAAAGGTCACTGTCATATTTCTAAGGTTGCCTTCATGGTCAGGGAATTTAAAGACCAAATACCAGTGTATCGTGGTGACAAAATTCTCTTGGCTACCTGGCAGAAGTCACTGACCACAGAGCAGCAGAAAGGAGTGGAGAAACTGTACCCTGGACATGGGTCTCAGTGGGCATTGACTGGCTTCTGAAGCTACTGCTTAGGAGGTTACTGTCACAAGATCCCAAGTGCCCCCCTTCCCCAATTCCATTTTTTTAAAAAAAGGAATTTCAACTTTAATGCCAGCATTAGAATGAGTCAGGCAGTCATACAATCTTAGAACTGAAAGGGGCCTTAGAGATAATGTGCAGCAAATCATTGTTCCTTCCCAGTACTAAGCATGCCCATTTATAGGTGAGGACACCCAAACCTCGAGAGAGAGGATCTGGCCCATGGGTCTACTTCCATTAAGTGGCAGAGTTAGACTTGAATGCCAGTGGCTCCCCCAACAGACCCCTGCACTTTCTGTGACTGCAAAGGCCATCCTTTACTGGAGTCTCTGTGTTCGGCTAAAATATAGCCCACGGGAGTCCTATAAACCCTTGCTTTGCAAAGGGTGGTCCATTACCCGGCAGCATTGGCATCAGCTGGAAATTTGTTAGAAATGCAGAATCTCAGGCCCCTCCCCAGACCTACTCAGTTAGAACGTGCTTTGTGTGATGAGGCCTCCGAGGTGATTCATGTGCACATTACAGTTTGAGAAGCACTGGCACCAACTGTCCTTAATTCAGTGCAAACAGCCACAGCTCCCCAACAGACTTCCAGCCTAGCAGTCCGACGCTGGGAACTACTACAATTTGGTGCGGCCCGAGAGGATATAACGGTTACTTATAAATCAGCATTAGCAAGTGGTTCTTTAGTCCTCCATACAGAAATCTGTGACCTCCAGGAAGAAGCCTTAATGATTTTCAATCTCTACTCAGGAATCAACATCCATTTTGGTATCTAGGAAACAAGGAAGAGGTTTGGGTCTTTTTAAAAATATCAGATGACTGTGACTCTTTTGTTAACTTCTGCTTACTTTGCTCTGGCTTCAGTTTCATGAAACCAGAACTTCCTATTTACATAGGGTTTACATAACGTTCATTGTTCTTTCTGTGGCACAAAGAGGCAGCCTAGGGAAGAGAAAGGAGCGAGAGCCCTGGGCCCAGAGTTCCCCAGAGCTGAGTTTCAATACTACCTCAACTACTTGGTAGCTGTGTGACCTGGAGCAGAGCCGTTTACCTCTCTGAGTTTTACGCTCCTCATCAGTAAAATCGTTATGTCAATAAGAATGAACTTATCAGAGTTATGAGAGGTTATATACATGAAAATTCCCCGCACGCAGCAAGCGTTCAGTAGGATTCAGAGCTGTGTGGTTTAGAAAGGTAGTAAATAGAGCATGCAATAAATACTTCTTGAGTATCCACAATGTGAGGAGACACTGGGAGAACAAAAGTAAATAAGACACATATAGCAACTGTCCCCACTGGAACTACTATCCATTGAGAAAGTAAAAAAACAAAAACAAAAACGAAACAAAACAAGACAATGGTTGAGTGCTTGCTGTGTGCCAGGTGCCGTTCTAAGGACTTTACATGGATTGACTGATGATCATCACTGCTATTCAGTGGTTACTAGGTACTATCCTTACCCCATTTTACAGATGAGGAAACTGAGGCACATATGCACATAAGTAACCTGGCTAAAAGCTGTGCAGCTAATAAGTAGAAGCGGACAGGGTTATGTTCCCAGACAGATCAGTTCTGGAGGCCAGTTACTTAAGCTCTATGCTAACCCATCTCACTATGTGCAACAACTAAATATATATAAATAATGTGCTCCAAAAGGAGATGGCCAGAGAGCTAAGAGAGTGTACTGGGGGGCCCCAACCTAGTCTGAGGGGTCAGAGAAGGCTCTTTGAGAAGGGGAAGAGAAGGAGGATGGGAAGGAGGTGATGAGAACTCAGGTAAAGAAGGGGAGGGGTCATCCCAGCAGAGGTCTTCCTAGGGGTGAAGACCTGAGATTAATTGAGAACTTAGTTAATTTCATATTAAATCAAAGAATAGTGCTTGATTCCTGAAAACTGAAGCTCTCCAACCAACACATACACTCACAGATACAACCTCTTGAATGCTATTTCTGTCATATATGCATTCCAAGGTTTTAGCCATGGCCACTGGCAATATCTATCCTTCTAAGAGGTACAAATGAAGGGCAGGGGAGCTGGCAATGAGAAGGAGAAGACAGAGAGCTTTGGCATCGAGTCTGGACATGGATCCACTGATTCCTCCTTTCTATGTGACCTTGAGAAGATTACTTAAAACTGTTTTCTAAACCTCGGTTTCCTTATCTGGAAAATAGTAATAATAATACTGTACTTCTTAGACTTGTAGTGAAGATTAAATAAGCCATTCTTATATGCTAATATGGTGCCTGGCCCATACTAGGGGCTCAAGGAAATGTTTTCTCCTTCCCCTTTTCAAAATTAGAAGCTGGCAGTTGTACAGGGAAACCAGATACAATCTCTGAACACCCAGGTCCCCTCACTCAGCCTCCATCTCTGAAGATGTTTGGTTTTTCTGATGTCTTAAGCAAGGTCCAGTTATCAAGTTCTCTCACAGAGCACCCACGAGCCTTTTCAAAAAAGCCTTTGTTTGTTTAAGGTCCTTCAAAGGAAGCAAAACTCCAATTTAGATGAAGACATATAAATGCCCTATTGACAGTCTCTCTAATAAACAAATAAATAAATAAGATATGAAACCGGGCAATAAAATTACAAGATAAGAAGACAGCTAATAAAATTAATGGGATTTTTTCCCCCATGCTAAAGGAATATGTATGATCTCAATCCCCAGAGAATGCCAGAAAGAGAAATTTGGAATCAACAAAGTCAGACTTTTTCAGGGATACCTGGAACTTCAAAACCAAAATCATCTTAAAGAATACTGGGTTAAGTCCCCCATTTTCCTGCATATTTGAGTGATTTTTAAAGCTGAAATGAAAATCACTTGGGGTTACTGGCAGAATGAGGACTTGAACTTGGGACTCTTGGGGCAATCAAGGGGCAGCATATGAATTGATCAGCTAAGGAGATTCGCCACTCAACACAAATAATTCAAGTTTCAACGTTTAAGCAGAAAGCTATGGATAAGTGGCTAAATTTCCTTCTCTGAAGAGGGAAAATGGAGTTAAAACCACTATAAAGCAACCAAGCCTCAATTCAACAAATTCAAGCACGTGTTCTCTTTTCCTAATAGAAGTAATCATCCTCATGCTTGACTCTTCTCATTGACCCCTTCGTTAGAAGTTAGTACAGTTTGCTTAGATTTGCATGTGATTTCCATCCTGTTCACCCAATCCTAAACTCATGTCCATGGGTAATCACAGGCCAGTTCCTGTTCTAGTTCTTGGTCATTAAGCAAGAACGCTGCGTGCTGTAGCCTCTGCCATGCAAAGCCAGCACCCAAGGAAGGTAAGGCTATTCTCCATCATGGCCTCTTTCCAACTGGGTATCAAGGCAGGCTTCCTAATCCTGATGCCCTTCAAATGCCTTTCAAAAAGCTACAAAAGACTCCCCAGTGCAGTGATGCACTGTGTGGTCTGAACAAATCATCTATGAAAGAAACTTCTGGGGCAACTGAGGACATTTGAATTTGGATGGGCATGATGTGGCACTAGGAAATGACTGTTAATTTTGATGGATATGGTAATTGCATTATTGTTATGTAAGATAATAGCCTAAATTTTAGAGATGTGCTATAGAATATTTGGGAGTGAAATGCCAAGACATCTGTAATTTGCTTTAAAACATAAACTACTTTAAAGTACTAAGCAAATTTTAAAGAAGGATAAATCAAATGCAGCAAAATGTCAGTAAGTGTTAAATCCAGGTATAAGTATCCATTACAATATCCTGTCTACTTTTCCGTATGTAAAAATTTGCATTCGAAAAAATTTTTAAAGAAATAAAATTATTCTGTTGCAATTTAAAAAGAGCTATGGAACATCACCTCTTGTTTTTCTGTTTGACCAGCCAAAAGTCAACCTCCAAAGATAGATGCTATGATGAAGAAAATAAGAACTTTCTTTTTAGGTAAAAAGCACACACAGGCAACTAATACATGAATATTTACTCACTGCAAAAACTTCCAACCATCAAGAATTATAAGGAGTAACAAGTGAAAGTCCCTCTCTATGGATTGCCCTCTCCCTGTCCACTTCCCCCAACAGCTCCCATCCCCACCCTTCCCCCGACCGCCACCATTAACAGTTTAGTGGAAGTGAGTAGGAAAATGGATTTGTGCTCTTGGGCCAAATTCAACGCTGAAATCATCCATTAAAAAAATGATAGAAGCAGAGTAGTGGGGTGGAGCGGGGGACAAGGGAGAAATGAGAGGAAATAAGCTTTCTGAAGCACTGGAAAGCTAGATGCAGGTATATTACTTTTGGAAAGACACCCTGGTGCTCACTCTGTTTCTCCCCATGAGGAGAATATGGCCTTCCTGAGTTCAGTTCATCATCCAGGAGAGCCTAAAGTTTGCAAACACTCCCTTAAACCGAAATGCCCAGGTTGGTAAAGTAAAGGTAAATCCCTCCCCCAAGGTTCTAGGGTCATAAAGTCCTTCCCCAACAATGAACATTCTCAATACTGCTTTCTCAACATGGCAGGGTCCAATCTGGCAAGAGAGTGTCACCTTCAGTTTTTGGACCTGATCAGGATCCAAGGCTCCAGAGTGGAAGCCATGAGAAGATGTCTCCCTTACATTGTGGATCCCTGGTTAAATGAAACAGGAACTTATGCTGAATCTGTAGGTGACATCTGTTTTCATTAATCAGCAAAACGGGCACTGTGTAATACCAAACACATTGGTGGTTTCATGAAAATATACAATTTGGTATGATTCATATCCTTATATTCCCTGAAACTTGATAGAAGCAGGTTTTGTACTAATAGCCATGCTCATGTATAACAGTTTATACCTGAAGTGACAAAGGAATCATCTACCTTTAGAAAATGTGACTCCAGTCCTCTCAGAGTGCTCAAATGCACTTAGGTTTCAGCAGGAAGAATTTAACTCTTATGGTTTGATGAAAAACACTGAGCTAACTGCTGGGAATGCTTCACATTGTACTGAAACAATGGACCGGCTCTCTTGTTTTGGGTGGTATGGTTGTGATTTCCAGAAATTGTATGAATCATTTGTCCCAATCAGGTAATGATCATGCCAACTTGGCTGGGCACCAGGTCGCCTTTCCTAAAAGCTGCAGAAGAAATATGTGCTATAAATAGAAATGTTCAAGAAGTATTCCCTGGAAGAAAAACCCTAGGTGACCAAAATCTCCTTTTCAGCTATCTCTCTATCAAAAGGAAAAAAAAGGCTCCTTCGGGGTCTTTCTTCTCTTAGACCTGTGAGTGCAATTATATGAAAAGGATCAACGGGCCACATTTTTTAGAGAGGGGAACAGAAGTAGTATTTCTCACTGGTTTAGCCATGTGTATCAGTTAAGAATGCTTTGGGTTGAAAATAAGAGAAACAAAGTCTAACAGAGGCTTAAGCAAATATTAGTTTTTTCTCCATCATACATCAAGAAATGTGTAGATGAATAATCCTAAAGTAATATGGCAGCTCAAGGGTAAGGTACCATTGAAAGGTCAAGAACATCCATTCCTTCTATCTTTCAACTTCACTATCCGTAATAAATCGACCTTTCTTCCTCATTGCCTTGTCTAATGGTTACAAAATGGATCCCATAGCTCCAAGAAACAAAATTTCAATAAAGGCTGAAAGAAAGAGGAGAGCAGTTATCTATCTGTCCCTTTTGTCTGGAAAGAAAACACCTCAATCTTAACCCAAGTTTCCCTTAACTCTCATTGGTCTGAACTGGATTACATCATCTCCCCTAGCTGAAGAAGGCAAGAAAAATGCCTTTTGCAAAGGGAAAACGTGTTCATGACTGAATTCGACCAATTATGATTTGCTGCCTGGGACTGTACACATTGCAGAGGTTGTTGGCATCAAGGAGCAGACGGAGGTGGACATTCAGCAGATAACTGACACCACTGTCCCATCAGATGACCACCCTCCACCTTCAGTCCCTTGTGCTCTGTCTCTTCTTCCCCCTTCTGCCTTTAACACAAATAGAATATAAAGCATTCTCATTTTTAAGAGCTGGGTTTAATTTGTCCTGAATGGTCCCCTTGGGGATGCCATCTCTGAGGATTTTATCCCACAGAAGCCATCCCACAGAAATCACTGACTATTTGCTGTAAGCCAAACATTAGGCTAAATTTGAAGTATTTTTTATAATTCTCAAATAATCCCACCAAATAGTTACATCCCTCATCATATAGTAATTTTTGCACAATCAGTATGGAGTGAAGCATTGATGTGAACTCAACTCTATCTAGAGCCAAAGACCTTCTCTCTCTCCCCTCTCACATACGTGCTCTTTTTCTCTACTGAATTCCCATGGAACTCAGAGCATTGCCAAAGCCCCTGTTTTCTCCTATATTACTCTATGAATTATTTATTTGTGTAAATTATACAAAAGGAGTTCTACTTCCTAGGGTCAGGAAGGTCTTCAAGTTACCCTTGTCCTTTATTTCCAACCATATATAATTAGCCAAGTGAGCTTTCTTTACAGGGTTTTATATCCAGGGCATAAGGAAAGCTTCTCAGTGAAGACTTGACCTTAGTGCCCTTGCCTTATCAAGGAATAAGGAATGTTTGTTAAAATTATGGTACATTGGTTCTCTATCCTAGCTAGTTTAGCTGGCCTAGGGTGGGACCTAGGTAGAGCCCAGACACCAGTATTCTTTGTAAAACCTCCTTAAGTTTTCATGTGCAGCCCAGATTGCAGTTCTAAGATGAGACTGAGTCTCCACATGTTTACCCAGCAGTTTCAGCCCATTGTAATGATCAGGCTGGTCTGTGCAAGACTGGCCACTTACATGACCTTTTTTTTTTTTGCGGTACGCGGGCCTCTCACTGTTGTGGCCTCTCCCGTTGCGGAGCACAGGCTCCGGACGCGCAGGCTCAGCGGCCACGGCTCACGGGCCCAGCCGCTCTGCGGCATGTGGGATCTTCCCGGACCAGGGCACAAACCTGTGCCCCCTGCACCAGCAGGCAGACTCTCAACCACTGCGCCACCAGGGAAGCCCTACATGACCTTTTTGAGGGAAGAGTAGAAATTCTTTCTTGGCTCCAGTCATGATGGAGAATTTATTCCAGTCCTAGGCTTGAGTGTGCCGTAAGTGTGTTAGGGGCTTTTGTAAAACATAACAGAGCTAACCTCTTATAGAACCTCCACTACAAAGACAGTCACTACACTAAGAGCTTTTAATGACTGATTCTTTTCTTCCTTACACTACCATTTGAGCTAGGTATTTGTATTACCCCATTTTACAGAGAAGGGAAATTACTTAAAGTCACACAGTTAGTAAATGGTGGAACCAGGGGTCCAATCCAGGAAGTCTGACCCTTGGTCTCTCGTTTTCTCTATATGGTGTTTCATGTTCTAGACATTGGAGTCTCTCAATGGCATTTTGAAGTATTATTCTCTCTACTGAGCCAGAAAAGAGGCTGGGAAGTTAGAGCCCAGGATCGGCCTGTACCTCTGTCTTAGAGCAAGGGAATCTGATATAGAAGGAGAAACAAAGGCAGCCATTAGCTGTCAGGGGATTTATGATTCTATGAAGTCAAGCTAAAGAATCTTCCTACCATGTGTAAGACCTCACACTATGCACAAGGACTTGATCTTTTCAAGACACAGACAACAGTTATTTCTAGGCAGTACGATATAGTGAATTAACTTTGGAACTCAGAGTCTAACAGAGTTTGCATGGCAGCTCCAAATTTATAAGTAGGGTCCCATAAGCTAATGCCTTTAACTTTCTGAGCCTCAATAGCCTCAACTGTAAAAAGAATAAAACCTTATGCTCCCAATAGCTCTGAGAATAAAAGGAGATAATAAACATAATAGCCTATAAATAACTGTAAACAACTGCCTAGTTCCCTAAGAAACATCCATTCAGTTCAGCCATCAGATGGTTAAGAAAGCCAGCTTGAGTGCAATCACAAGGTTGAGATATTTTATTTCTGAACAAAGGTTCTATAATTTCAGCTTGGCTATGTCTGTACCCAGCTCCTCACCCAATCCCTGCAGCAGCCTGTGAGACTTGTAAGCAGATCCAGAGCTCTGCAGTAATGCTCTTTTAAAAAGTATTGTGTTTTAATAAGTCACTTTTCTCTCCTCCAGCTAAGTTCACATGAATTAGACTGCAAGGCACTTTATGCAAAACGTCTGACCTTCACTGGCTCTGATTTGCATTGTCATCGTTCCTTTATTCTTCTAAAGTGCCTTCATTTTGCATAATGTTATAATGTTATTCAGACCGTGCAGTTACCACTATTTCATTTCCCCAATTATAACCATTTTAGGAAAAGCTATAGATAACCTTCAGATATCCATGCCTGTTTCATATTTCATTCACAAGGAGGAAGCAATGAAATTGGACTTAAAAAAAAACAAAACGGAAAACAAACTTAAAAAGCTCATTTTGGGTGGATTTTTTTAAACTCCAAGCCTAGATTTTCTTTCCTTTTTGAGGATTAAGAGAGAGTGTTGTCTCTGTCCCCCATGAAAATCTCTGCATTACTGTTTAGTTATTACAGGCAAAGCTTTCTCTTGCAGCAGGGGCATTCACTTAAGCAGAATAACCCAGTGTTATAATGTGAAGAGTTTCTCAACCTCAGATCTCCCTTCCAACTGTTCCCATAGGTCGCACCCCACTGCGGGAAAGCCATCCCAAGGCCAAGGATTAGAATCAGTTAATAAACCAATGTCTGTAAGAAACATGACATATTATATTCACTGTTATCTGCCATGTGTTAGTGTAAATGAGGTTCTGATCCTTTCTTCCAATTTAAAATTAGTTGGAGAAGACTGAGAAATATATTCTGAGAGAGGGAAATGGAGAGGGAATGAGGAAATGACCCCAAACCAAATGTCAACCCTTTCACACTTTTGCAAAGACCCTTGATTACAATTTGGATATGCTAAACAGTAGAAGGAAACATTCATTTTTCATAATATTTATCAAATACCTACTATTCCCCAGACAAGTCAAGCAGCATGCAATACAAAATGCACCCACCTTCAACAGCACTTACCATCCTAGTCACAAGATTGTGGTAGGCTAGGCAAACAGTCAAATGAATGAATCAGGGAAAATCAGAGAGACTGAAGATCCAAAGCAGAATTAAACTTTGGTATACAAAGAGCATATCTGTTAGCTTACTTCTCTTCACATGAACTGCAATTTGCTAAATACTTAAGGAAACGATATTTAAAAATTTAGTCCATGCAAATTGAGAAATGAACCTAATCAGTATCTAAGGCCATCTCTTTGAAATAATTGCTGTTTTTCTTGGTCCCCTCCTCAACTCTGCTCATCTAGCTATGTGGGAGGATGGCTGACATGACCCCATGGAACTGTGTGGAAGGTCCTTCCTAAGGTTGGATATTTGAGTGTATGCTGGGCAGCATCTCATCAAGTATCCTTGATTTTGCTTAATCCCTGGGCACTCGCTGATGCTGACATCCATGAATAATGAACTCTTCTATAAACTTTTCTCAGTCTGCTTGAGTCAGGTGCCTCTATCCCGTAAGTCCCCGCCAAGAACCTCCTTAGTTCTTACTGACACTACAGACCTCTTTGAGTCTGTGCTACTCCTTCTCTCCAGACTTGGCTCAGGAAGCCACCCCTTGGCTTCTGTTGAAGGGTCTCCTCAACCCCGCTTTAGTTGGCCCCATTGCAGGCTCAAGGGCTCTAAACCTAGCATCTCATCTGTTGTACTGGAATCGAGGAAATCTCAAGACTGACAACAAAACCCTCTCTCCATGCCATACCATATACTCTTAAACCATGCTGGGACTCCTCTTACTGGCTTGTGGCTGCTCTGCATAATGGTGTCCTCCTCGAGTCCTCAGCAGGAAGGTGGACCAGAGCTCTTTGCCCTATATAGTCCCCCAATCTAGCCAACACATCTCCTTCCCCCTTCCAGAGTGGGAGGTGCAGTTACATCCCTGGTTGCCTTTCTCTCCCATCCCCGACTTCTTTCTTGGTTCTCTAGGTTGAGAGAGAGAGAGAGAGAGAGAGAGAGAGAGAGAGAGCGAGAGCGCCTTTCCCTTCCTTCCCAGAGGCAATCAACCATCCCCCCATCCCCTGTGCTGTACTGGCAGGCAGGGTATCAGGAAGCAGGAAAATTAAAATAAAATCAATTAATATATACCTAAAATAACATGCTTTTTATCCTTAAATATCCAGATTCTCAGTCACCAAATGCTAGACCAGCAATTTTTTGTTTCCCATTTTATAGGTAAGAAGACTAAAATGAAGAAAGTCAGAAATAAAATTAGCCCCACATTAAATATCCATCTCTTTAGTGACACTACACTTTGGAAAGTTTCCAACATGATTGTATCTTATGTTTCTTTCTTTGAGGGATGCTCTTCTTGCTCCTGACCCTTAAAACAGAGGTGTTTCTCCAAATTTATTTCCTTGGATGCCTTATTTTTTTTTCCCTTCACTACTTTTTTATATGTGTGTGATTTCATCTACTCTCACCATTTAGCCAGAATTTTTCAATCTAGACTCAACATTTTCTTCTTATCTTGCCCATTTTCCCAACTGTTGTTGGGCATTTCTACCTTGGGAAAATGCTGGTTCCTCAAACCGCACATTCAGAGAACTGAATGGTCCCCATGGCATTGACTTTCTAATTTCTACTCATATCACGCTTCCTTCAAACATCTTACTATTATATTTGGGTCTTCACTCACCAATCCTGGCCATGCTGGTTCCCACAGACTCTACCTTCTTGGTCTCCATGAAATCTTATCCTTATTTATTGCTCTCTCTATCCCTGCCTTACTTCATACAGGACCTCATTACCTCTCACTGGGGCAGGAAGTCAGGCAAGTGTGATGGAGTATAAAGAAAACGGGCTCACATTCCATCTTGGCATCCTGGCATCCTAGACATTCCAATACTTAGCCCCAAACACATTTCATGTCTTATCTCCTGCACTCCAACTCATCCTTTACAGACCTGCTGAAGTTGGCAGCTCCTTCTCCTTGAATGTGGGCTTTCCTGTTGCTATACGGCAGCTAAGGTTTTGTTTTTGGGGGGTTTTCTTCTATCTCAAGTGAGCTTGTCAAACCCCTCCACTTATTGCAATATACTGGCCAACCAAGGTCCATTTTAGATACATCTTTGTGAACAGTTTCTTGAATGGCTGTCTTTCATGAAACCCAATAAATACTGTTTCCTCACCTATACAGCTACTCTTCAGCCATACAAAGGAGTCAACTCTTTGGAAAAACTTTCTTTGATCCTCAAGGCCAGGTTAGGTTAAGGGTTCCTTCTGTGTTATCCCAAAGTTTTAGGGGAGGACCTTCTTCTATCTCTGGCTCCCTCTTTCCATAAACAGACACCACTGGGAAAGAGACATACCCGGTTTCTCTATTTTCATTTTTACTCACTTATTCTCATTGAAGGAAGAGTAAGGTATCTGATTCCTGGATTTGAGAGAAGGAGCTGAGCAAGTTTATCCTGACCTCTTCTTTTCTTCTCTCTCTCCCTGTTTCTCTACCCCCTGAAGCTTGACATGCATTCTGTTCTGCTCTCCATTAAGTGGTAATAACTTCTCTCTATGGGAAAAGCTTAGGCTCTTATACCATTATACCAGAAGCCAGAGGGGTAATAAGTTCAGTTCTGGCCTGGAGTGTTATTAGTGAGAACTCTGGGTCTCAGTGTGATCTGGTATCACATTCTCTAATCCACTTTTTATCACTAATAGAACTGACATGCTGCTGTGCATGTGTTTCTCCCCTGTGCCTCTCAACTGACTCAGAACTTGACAGAGGAAACAAGCAGTACCTCATACCTCCTTCATGATGGTTTTCAGTATGGCCAATAGCAGTTTCTTTCTCTCTTCTCCCTAGCCTGTACATTCCTGGAAGACAGGGACGTTCTTTTTCATTTTTGTATCTCCAGTGTCTATCACATTATCTGGCTCAATGAATATCTTCAGTGAATGGATGGATAGATGAAAACTTTATACCACACATGTGGCTTGTAATATACCTTAGAATTGCATAAATGAATGAATGAATGACATGTACTTGTATACTCCCCATAACTAGCTCTGATTCCTTAACACAAGTTGCCTACCAGCTTGAGCAATCTGAACCTCAGAATCCTGCTGCAGGCCTGCAGCTGAAGAATACTTGCAGCTCTTCCTCAATGCTTTGATTTTCCAAAGCTGATGACACTTAAATTTGTCCAGGGAGCGGCAGAACTGTTCAACCCTATCTCCCAGAGCCAAATGATCTGCTAAGCATATGGCATCAGAGCCGGGTGATAGCATCCCTCCACCCACGATCTTCTCTTCACGCTTTTCTGCTCTCCCTTTATAAACTAATTCTGTCTCTTACTGTATTTTAAACCATAATAATATCTCACTCAGCCTCCCTTATCATGAACAAGCTGACACAGGAATTCAGGAAGCCCATTACGTCTACATAAAAATATACTTTTTCTGATGAATTTTTTTCCCTCCAAATTCTTGTCCTCTTTCCCAGAAATTTAGCTGTGTTATTTTTAACCTGAATTAGGTGTGTCTCTTTCCAGGAGACTTCCTTTCTGCAAGCAGTGGAAAATACCTCAGCATGCATCCTCAATTTTAACTTATTAGCAATTATATTATTTTTTAGCCATCTCTACAGCCTGGGTTGGTATTTTAACATAGGAAATAGGTGCTAATTTGAGCATGATTTTCATCTTGGGGCTTCTAGACCACCACCATTTGTGTAGGGAAGGAAAGCATCTGATGACCCCAGAACATTTCACACTTCAACTTCTTTCATGAACTAATCATTTACTAGTAATGAGTAAATATTCTATACTCTCTCTACCAGTTACTTATTGCTGTTTAACAAATCACTCCATAATTTAGTAGTTTTAAATGAAAGCCATGTATTCTTTCTCATGAGCTTATAGATGACCTGGGAAGTTTTGCTGATCTGGGCTGAGCTTGGTTGATCGTGACTGGGCTCACTCACGCGTTTATGGTCAGCTGAGTTAGGTAGGCAGCTCAGCTAATCTTGGCTGAGCTTCTGTGTCACATGGTTGAGGATGGACTGGTCCAAGATGATTTTCTGACAGTTCAGCTCTGCCTGATCTCTCATCCTCTAGCAGGCTAATCCAGGCTTGGTCCCATGCAGTTGGTAGGATTCCATATTCAAGAAAACTCAATCATGCAAGAGAAGAGGGGACACTCAAGGGCTTTTCAAGCTTCTACTTGTGGCATGTTTTCTAGCATCCTAGTAGCTAAAGTAATGTATGGCCTTAGTCCAAAGTTCATAGGAAGATGGGCTTCTAGTTACAGAATAAAGAGCATGAATAATGAGAAGCCATTGAGTAAGCCCATCAATGCAATTGATTTACCACTCTCCAAACTCTCCATCTGACTGGTGGACCTCAGGAAAGTATAACTGTAATGCCCTACCTAATTTTATCCCTGCTGGGAATTAACATCGTCAGCAGCAACAACAAAAAAATAGGTTTCATGGACCACCAACTGCAGTGCTTAGACTTTATATAAATGTTCTTATTTAATCCACACAACCCTATAAAGTAGATACTATTATTATTTCAAGCCAGGCACTCTAACTCCAAATCCCATGGGTAAAAGCATGAGCCCAGTCTTCTGTAAAAGCAGTTGGCCATTTTGTCTCCTATAGGAACACACATCATAATGACAGCCTTTTGTTACGCTTTGTTCTCATCTCCTGGTAAAAAGTCTTTGGTGAAGAGCTTATACATCATATCTCTTTTTTTAAATTAATTTATTTATTTGTTTTTATTTTTGGCTGTGTTGGGTCTTCGTTGCTGTGCACGGGCTTTCTCCAGTTATGGCGAGTGGGGGCTACTCTTCGTTGTGGTAGGCAGGCTTCTCATTGCGGTGGCTTCTCTTGCCGCAGAGCATGGGCTCCAGGAGCGCGGGCTTCAGTAGTTGTGGCACGTGGGCTCAGTAGTTGTGGTGCATGGGCTTAGTTGCTCCACAGCATGTGGGATCTTCCCGGACCAGGGATCGAACCCATGTCCCCTGCATTAGCAGGTGGATTCTTAACCACTGCGCCACCAGGGAAGCCCCAAATCTCTTCTTCTGGTGCAAATTTTTTGAATGGCTAAAAGATGTGTGAATATACAAGCATTTATGAATCTGAGACATGCAGTGAAAAATATTACTCACAGGTCATTTCTCAATCATGGCTCACAAATCATTTTATACCACATCCTGAAATCTCTCTTCCCCCTCTCAAATTGTTGCTAAGCAACAACAAAAAATGGGAAAGAAATTGCTTCTGTGAGCATCCCTCAGCTCTGGGTCTATCCCATCTAGACCTGCTTTCACAAAGATGCCGGATCCAGGAAGGAAGTGACATACCACGCAAACATGAATCAAACTAACCATGTTTAGTAGTGGTTAACAGTGAAGGAGATTAGGGGCAGAAGAGACGCCTGGTACTTAATAAAGCAGCAATCATCTTATCACGCCTAACTTAGGTTACTCTTTGACACAACAGACTCTTCAACAAACTCCAGAAAGTAAAAAATCACTTTATCTTGAAAATCTCGTTGCTTATCAAATAAGCTTCTGAAATGACCAACACTGTTCCGCATGATAGTCTTTAGGTGCTGTGATTTCATCCTCAATGAAGGCTACGCTGTAAGGTGCAGAGGAACATTATGAAGTATATCATAGTGCTTATTGCTGGTCCTTTGTTGTGAGTGTTCAGGTTTAATTTACATTACATGTTCCATGGCCCCTGGGAGTGCCCCAAGTAACAATCTAAGCCAAGGGTCAATAAAGTTTTTCTGTAAGAGGCCAGATGGTAAATTTGTCAGACTTTTCAAGACATATGGTCTCTATTGCAATTCTGCCATTTTGCACAAAAACAGCCATAGATAATACATAAATGAATGTCCATGGCTCTTTTCCCATAAAACTTTATTTACAGAAAGAGATGGTGGGCCGGATTTGGCCTATAAGCTGTAGTTTTCTGACAACTGCCCTAAAGAATCAAGAAGTCCCTAGAGATTCAAACTCTGTTGCTTTGGAGAATAAGTTTGGCTTCTGAGTAGGATGAGGCTTAGGCCAATTTAACTCAGAAGCTTAACTTCCCCTTCTTGTCATACTCAGCAACTGGAATCTGGATAGCCTTGGTTAAGAACGATGTGATAACCAGTGCACTTGACAGCCAAGAAAGGGATTCTGTTGGGGAAACAGTCTGCAGGGAGAAAGAGACTGCGGCCACAGAGGAGCCTTGTTTCCCTCTGACACAAATGCAGGGTTTTTCCTGGCAAAGGCTTAACTCTAAAGTGCTTGGAGATGTAAAGACAGGATGAACTAAGGGACTCAAGTTAAATACTTAAAAAACACTGGACTAGAAGCAAGGAAGACTGAGGTCTAGTTCTAACCTTGCCGCTAACTAACCTTACGAGTCAGTTATTTGATAACTGGGCTCAAGTTTTCCCCAACTATTAAATAAGAGATTCCAGTGCTTCTCATCTGTGTACTCATCCATCTGCATCAGAATCACTTAGGCTGCTCATTTAAAAGGCAAATTTCTGGACACCACCCTAGTCCCATTGAATTATCATCTCTGAGGGTTGCAGCCTGGCGACATGTATGAATAACATGAGCTCCAGGGGTTCTAAAGATACAGTAAAATTTGAGAACCACTGGACAAGAAAGATACTCTCCAATAAGCCTTCTAGCCCTGATGTCCTGTGCTTCTGAAATGTGGCATTAAACCTATCATCTTGGGCAGTGCTGACTTCTCAGGGAGAAATGCCTGTTAGCTGTGGCACATACGGCATTCATTAAAGCTGCGTGGAATTTCGGAAAGAATAACCAGCCTCAACTATACCTCTGCTTGGAGAAACGGTCTCTTGGCCTGGGCAGATGTACTTGACAATCAGAAGGGGAAAAAAATAACTCCACACCCTTTTCCTCAGGCCAAAATGCAAATTTGGAACTCACCCTGCATGCCTTCCCAGGGAGGTGGCCACAGCTGATGAGGGACTTTGTGCTTGTAGCAACAAGCCCTGGAAGCCGAATCACACCCTTGAAGCTGACACAGCTCCCTTCAGCTATAGAGCAGCTGAGGGAGAAGGCAAAGGTGTGTGGATGTGTGGCTGTGGTATATGTGTTTGTGATGTGTGTGTGGTACCAATGTGAGAGTGTGTGTGGTATGGTGGGGTGAGTGGGGGGAAGGTGTCTGGTGTTTGTACCTTTGTGCTTGGTGTGTGGTGTGTGTGGTATGTGTGATGTGTATTTGTGTGTGAGAATTGTGCTGTTTGTGTGTTGATATTGTGTGTATTTTGTATATGTGTATATGTGTGGGTGTGGTGTTTCTGGGTGTGGTTTGTATATGTAGAGAGTGTGTGTGGGGGGGTATGGTGGGGTGTATGCGGGGAAGGTGTCTGGTGTTTGTGCCTTTGTGCTTGGTGTGTGGTGTGTGTGGTACGTGTGATGTTTGTGTATACTGTACATGCAGTGTGTATGTGTGGGGTGTGTATGTTGTATATATATATCAGGGTGTGTGGTGTGTGTGTGTGTGTGTGTGTGTGTGTGTGCTAGCAGAGGGCAGGCTAAGGGGGACGGTTAGTCAAGAGAGCCAGGGTCCATAGATTCAATAGTCCCTACTGTGTGCCAACCTCAGGCCAGGTGCTAAGAGTACAGAGATGAATTAGAACAAGTCACTGCCAGGAAAAATCTGAGTCTGGTGTGTAGCCTTTCCTGAGTGTTATGAGCCAGGCTCTTTCCCTGCATCTCCCTCACAACAACCCCTTTGAGACAGAGATTGTAGTTGTTCCCATCTTACAGCTGAGGAAAACTAAAGCTAAAAGAGATTAACGATGGAGCATTGTAACAAACCTGAAGAACTTGGACCCAGGCAGGTCTGGCTCCAGAGCCTATTCTATTAACCACCACCATCACAGTAGCTAATTTTATTGAGGGTTTTGCACACTTCAGGATCTCAGGATGTGCTCAAACAACGCCATGAGATAAACACTGATATTCTCATCGTGCCAATGAGTGAGTTGTCCAAGACCACAAAATCAGTACGTGGCAGACCCAGGATCTAAACCCAAGCAGTGTTGCTCCAGGGTGTGTGCTCCAAGCATTCTGTTACTTTGCCTCATGAAGGCAGACAAACGTGGCAATAAATGACAACACAGAAGATGCACATGGAATGGTTAGAGGAAGGAAAGGATAAATTTCTGGGGGAGACCACAAAAGGCTTCCCTAGGAAGTGCTATATGCTTTCCTGAGTTTGCAAACCTGACTCCTGGAGAAATAGCAGAGCCCATATTCCTCTGGCCATAACTTTAAAGACAACAGAAAGAGTCTGATGGTTGTAATTTCATACCTGCTTGATTTGTCCTTGGTTGGCGGGGAGCAGGGAGTCGTGTTCTATTTCTTTTTTCTTTCTTTGAACATAAACTCCCTTGATGAAATGTGAAATGCCTCTTTTGGTCATGTAAATAGCCTCTTATAGTCCCCCCTCCCCGAGAAGCCAAAGAGTAGTCAAGGGCAGGCAAGCATCTATAAGAGCAGAGAGGAGGGGAATGAAAAGCCTGCATATGCAGAATAGTGTTGCCCACAGAGCAAGGGGCTGGAAATGGGAGAAAAAGTCTTGCTGTATATTTTGTCCCCAGCCCTACCGCAGTTTTTAGTCCTCTTTCCAAACTAACTGGAAATGATTTATTAATAAACTCATGATCATTATGTATTTCAGGAAGATAGGTCTGACTAGCTATATTCCCAAAAGACTATCTTCCCAATGGGAGCTCACCCTCACAGTCTTGGCTTTAGCTGTGCAGGACAATAATGAATGCAGCCAGAGCCTAGCGTTTGTTGCAACTATGGTGTGTTTGTTTTTATAAAGAAAATTTTGAAAATAAAGCAATACATATAAGAGAAGGATCCAACTTAACTAAATAAATAAGTACAGAAACTGCACTGGAAGACACCTTAACAAGTCAACTGAACCAACTCAGTGTGTGTGTGTGTGTCTGTGTGTGTTTGTATGTGTGCATGTATGTGTTCATGTGTGTATGTGTGTGTATGTGTTCACACATCACTTCTGGTCCCCTGCACTACACATTTCCAGGAATGGGAGATCACCACTGGTCCAGGCAGGCCGCTCCACTCTTTTGTAATTCAAGTGGTTATAGGATGGGCTCCTTATGATATTTGCCATTTGTCCTAGTTCTGACTTCTGAAGTTACTCAGAGTTGATTCTGAATACTTTTTAGTGTCTTCAAAACCTTTTTGGAAGAAAGACATGAAAAGCAAATGTATTAAAAAAAAAAAAAAAAAAAGCAACGGTATATAAGTAAAATAAAGAAGCACATGAATTCTCCACATAAAAAGCCCACTGATTATTTGAAGATGACTAATAAATTCCTCTAATCCTTCTCTTCTCCATCCAGCTTAAATACCACTTCTGCCTAGCTCCATTCCCCATGTCCAGTCACATGACTCTCCCCAGAGACACACATGTGCACACATGCACACACACACTGCCAATTGGTGGGTTCAACTCTCCTTTAAAACCCTGTGACTGATGTTGTCCTTAACTAAAGTGTGGAGTGATCAGGAGACTTCCTCTAAAGTTAAGTTTGCTGGGCTTCCCTGGTGGTGCAGTGGTTGAGGGTCCGCCTGCCGATGCAGGGGACGCGGGTTCGTGTCCCGGTCCAGGAAAATCCCACATGCCGCGGAACGGCTGGGCCCGTGGGCCATGGCCGCTGAGCCTGTGCATCTGGAGCCTGTGCTCCACAACGGGGGAGGCCACAACAGTGAGAGGCCTGCATACCGCAAAAATGTCCAGCTCAGCACTTATGCAGCATCATTACAATCACACCCCTTGCCCTGTGCCCAATTTCCCAGCTTGTAGCTCGGCTCATCACTGGGTCTTCTGGCCATTTCCTCAGTGTGTCCCCATCTTAAAACCACCCTGCTTTAATGGCTGGTTAAAAAAAAACATTTGTTTCTTCTTGGACTGAAGTCTTGATTCCAGGTCCCTAACCAGCAATATTTCCTGACACCATGGCATCAGACATTTTAACAAACTCAGTCTTCATTTTAAACAATCAATTAAATGTTTACAGAGAAGACCAAAGTCAGACAGGTACGCAGGTAGCTAAAGATTACTCTGTTCTTCAAGCAGTATGTAGCTATAGAAAATTACTATCATCCAGCCTTCATTTCTCAAGTTTTTCTTCCAAAATATTCTGAAGGAAACTTCCAAGTCCTTTGCTGAGACTGACACACATGGCATCAAGGCACCCAGTGCTTTGCTAGTCTAACAGTCCTACCAGAAAAGAAAAGAAGGGAATTTGTCATCACCTCTCTTATTCTTAGGTAAGCCATACGAGTTCCCAGTGGTCACTGCTTTCTTCTCTAAGTGCTGAGAAAAAATTATATGTATGTGTATATATATATATATATATATATATATATATATACACACACACACACATATACACACATATACATATACACACATATATATACACATATATATACATATATATATTTATACATACACATACACATATATTTCTCAGTTATAGAGTTTTCTTGGGGATAGATATCAAATTTAGATGTAAATTCTAACACATATTTTCTTATTTAGTATTGAATAATTTGCACATCTTCAGTCCTCTGGAATTGTCCTCTGAAATTCCTAGAAGATTACTTAGAGTTACAATTGTGTACTCAAATCTTCTCTCTATTAAATCATTTATTCAAGGTGGTGACCTTGAGCAAATGATTTCTTTTCTTTCCACAGTTTCTTTAACTGTAAAATGGATATATGTCTTCCAGAGTTGCTATGAGAAAGGAATTCAAGAGCATACCTAAAAACACCTAATGCAGTGCCTGACGTGCCCTTTAATGAAGGTCTGTCCCTGCCCTATGGTGATCCACTTATTTTGTTTCTGCATCTTGACCTCTGTGCTTCCATAGTATCTCCTTATGTCTCCTCCTCTCCACGTTCTGCCTTTTCCAGTTGGAAGATCATTGCCCTTGACAGAGATGACATAATTTTATAAAACTTATACAGCAGGGCTCCCCTGGTGGCGCAGTGGTTGAGAGTCCGCCTGTCGATGCAGGGGACGCGGGTTAGTGCTCCAGTCCGGGAAGATCCCACATGCCGCAGAGCGGCTGGGCCCGTGAGCCATGGCCGCTGAGCCTGCGCATCTGGAGCCTGTGCTCCGCAGCGGGAGAGGCCACAGCAGTGAGAGGCCAACTTATACAGCAATGTTTCTTCACTCTTCACATTCTGTTTTCTGCCCTGGCAATGAGCCTCTTCCTTCCTTATTCTTATTTTGAAAATAGCTTCTAAATAGTCCCACTGCAACTCCTAGTACCCTTTTAATTCTGAGTACTTTTCACAAGTCTCAGTTTATTCAGCAGTTATCATTTAAAGGCTCACTATATCCAGCATGTACTCAGTGTTGAGGACACATCAATGAACAGATTGATGGGGCCCCTATCATAACACATCTCCCAGGGGGCATCAGTTTCTTGTAGGTGAAGCTGGGTTTAACCCGTGCCCCAAGCCCTAGGGTGAGCGTAGCACACAGTGGAACTAGGATTCGAATCTAAGTGCACTTTCTGCCATATGATATTGGCACAAATGAATTTTTGAGGAAATATTAACAGCACCAAGGAAATATTATGAAGTACACTTTTAGGCGGGCCCCATGATCCTCCTTCTGACATCATCTACCTCCACTCAACTGATTATCCACTAATCCTTATTAAGTGGTTACTGGATAGGGTAGTTAAGGTGTAACTGATAACAGCTAAGGAATGAACCTCTTCCAGCAGGAATGGAGTAAGTGGCTTTATTCATATCAACACACTCTGAGACGGGGTGGAAAATTATTTAAGTGGCTATCCTTTCCCCCATCATTTACCAGTCAGTCCTAATTCAATCTTTCCACAGCTCTCAGACATTAAGCTCTAAATACAGTGAACAGAAGATCATCACACTACATGATTACACAACCTTTGCCTTAAGAACCCACCGCCTTCTCTACTCATTCCCCACGTAGTGAGGTATAAACAGTGTCTTCAGTAGCAGCGGGGAGTGGACCTGGACTCTTGTCTCACTCCCGTCATTAACTCAGCGTGTGACCATGGGAAGTCATACCTCTCTGGGCCTCCTTTTCTTCAACTGTGAAATCAAGGACTTAGAAAGTTCTTGAAAGAAGGTCCTGCTCTAAAGTTCTAAGAGGTCAGCTGCCTCATTCCAGAGACATTTGGCTGTGCATAGATGTTAGCAATCAGCCTCCTGCCCCAAGAGCACTTAGTTTCGCTCTGTAGGAACCACGACGCAGCTCTTCAGGGGGCCTCCCAAGGTGTGACCTGAGCATTCACATTCTTTTCCGAGAGCTCATTCAGTGAGATGAGGGAGAGCTCTCACCTCATCCAGTGAGAGCTCTCACTCATTCACAGTCTTCATGGGGCTTATACCATGAACAGAATTGGATCTGGGCCAAGGGCTGGTAGCCTGACTGTGTCACTTATACACTGTGTGGCCTTGAGAAAAACATGTCACCTCTCTGAGCCTTTTTACTTCCTCTGTAAATCTGTCACAATGGTACATCTTTAAAGGCAGTGGTGGGTCTAGAAATTTTATGACTATATTATCGATCTGACTGGAAGATGGCCTGAGGGGCTTGCCTTGAACGTGTGACTGTGAAGTTAGCAAGCCACGAGCACAGTGCATTTGCTTAGACTGTGTATGTATTTAAGGAGTCTAGAGTGAGAGCACGGGTGTAGGTTATATGAGGTGGTGGGACTCAGGCCTCCTCAAGTTACCCCAACAGCACAGTCATTATTCACAGAGCTGTTTTGACAATTCAATGTGATTCCATATGCCTAAGTGCCTGGCATGTGTTTAGAGAAATAAAACAACATGCTGGATTTGAATGTGAGCCAGCTTTGTGCCCAGCTCTAGGTGAAATACACTGATCACCCTAAAGTCCTTTATCCTGCAATAAGGTCCTTGAGAGGAAGACAGCATTTTTGTAGGGGCAGCATGTAAAGAAACAAAATGATCGTCTCTCGGGAAATACTCTCTTATTCTTAAGATCTGAGGTAAACCACTGAGATTTTGGAATATATCAGATGGTAGCTACATGGCTCCATTAGTCCTCAGTTAAAGCATTGGGCTTGCAGAGTTGTGGAATCAGGATTGTTTATCCTAGTCTTGACAACACTTGGAAATTGAATTTGTGTCTGACTCCTAGCAGGCCTTCAATAAGTGTTCAGTGAATGAATAGATGAATTAATGAATTAATGTATAAATGAAAAAAAAAACAACAATGAACTATTTTCTAAGACCACCTCTGGGAATTTTCAATTTCCACATATCTCCTCACTCCTCAAGTTAGTCTATCTGAAGGAAAAACTCCAGAATATTTTATTCTCATAACATTTCTATATGCATAACCACAGGAGAATGCTCAAAGTATTTTGTAAACTTCTTATTTTTCTTCTAGCACTGGCAAATTCTATTCCGAGCTTTTAGATGGATAGATAGATAGGCAGGCCAGCACTCCTCTGAAATCTAAGTGTTTGGAGGAGTTGTCCCCAATATACATTCACCCCTTCCTCCTCAGTAACAGAGGCCTGCTTTTTCAGTTGGGCACATGGCTGCATAGGACAAACACTACATTCTCCCACCTCCACTGCAACTAGGTATGGTCATGTGATGAGTTCACAACAGAATGTGGGCAACTTCCTGGAAATATCCTTAACCAGAGGGGGCTGTTCTTGCCTTTCCCCTTTCCTCTTAAGTGCTAGCTGAAAAAACAACCATCTTGGAGATTGAGAGGAACTTAGAAATGGAAGACACTTGTAAAAAGTAAAAGATAGGAAGATGGTCCCTAATATGGGTCCCTTCAGACCTTACCTAAAAGAGAAATAAACCTCAATTTGAAAAACAAAACCAAAACCGTATTTTGGTGTTTTTTTCCCCACATAGTCAAAGTAAATCCTGACTCACACAGAGTTGACCCTAGGAAGCCTTGGAAATGCTATTCGTACAATGTGCTCATAGAAAATGACCACTGGACTAGGAAATGGTTATTGGACAAAGTGTAACTGATAACAATGAGGGTGAGCTCTGGTCCAGCTTCTATCCCTAGTTGGTTTGCTGACATTCAATAAACAACTTCCTTTTTAAAGCCTCAGTGTGCCCCTCAGCAGAATATGAGCATTAAATAAATATCTCCTCTACAAATTTACTACCCCATGATAATTTTTAGAAAAATACAGCATGAGCTCCTGTGTGAAATATCCTGTCAAGCTTAAGGATATTAAGGAAAGAAGAATCTGGTTGTAAACACACTCAGTCGATATTTGCTGTGCACCTGACTCATGCCAGGTACTGTGCTAGGTGCTGGGAATATACAGGTGACTTGAACAGAGACATTAACAAATATTGATAAATAATTGTAAGTAGAAAAAGATTTGCATAGAATAGAAGCACGCATGTTATGGAACCATGTGTCAGGGGAACATTGCCTGGTTGTAGAAAGAGGAGATCAGGAAGAAATACATGAGGAAGTGATATTTAAACTGAAATATGAAGGCTGAATGGCAGTTGGCTAGGTGGAGAGTAGGAAGAAACACAAAAACATCTATCTTAAGTGAACTTTAAAGGTTCCTCAAGGACAAATTGATCAAGATTATTGAGCCACAAAAAGAGACTCAGATTTACTCTCTCGCAGACCTGGCCCTATTATAAACTGATGCCTCCCAGCAAAATCTCTACCCAATCCTTGATACTCAGGACTTCCAACTCTGGAAGATATTTTTTCTTGAAGTGGTAACACTGAGCATTTTTAGACTAGATACTCCCCCTTTCATGTGTACAGCAGTTTTCAACATAGTGTACACAAAGCAGACTCACATATACAATTTCACATAATATACAAGGTAGATGGTACTAGCCTCAATTACAGGGCAGAAATGGAAACCTGGTGAAGTTAAGTGGCATACTTGTGTGTACGTGATGGGACCTGAATTTTTCCTCTGATATTCTATTTCCTGGTCCAGTGTCTGTTCACCCCTCTTTCTAGTGTAGATACCATTTTCACACACAAGTGCGACTATAAGGGAAAGAAATTGATTTATCCCTTTTAAAGGAAAATTGGCCAATTAATGGAACAATGCTACAGAGAGAGATTAAAGTCAAATAATTTCTTCACTCCATTTAGGACTTGCTTCCAAGCCACACAAGAAAGTAAATAAAGACTTTAAATCCACCCTTTGGTTTTTGACCCCAAACATTATTACACAGGTTGATCAGAGCCTTTATTCAACAGAATTGGATCTAAATGACAGTTGTCTGTTTCCAAAGAATCGACTCCACACTCAAATGATAAAGATTCACCACCTTAGGGAAGACTCAAAAGAATGTGCCCCGAAGGCAGTTCTCAGGAATGTTCAAACACATTTTGAGCAGTGTCAGTGCCCTCTGAATCAGGATTCACCTGGATGAGATCTTTAATAGTGATCAGCAGTTCTTCGAATGATTTGATTGTGATATACAAAAATACACTTTTAAATCGGAATTATATCTCAGTAACATGGTTTTTAAAGTGTAACCTCATTGGTTTATCTTGTACATAGTATTATCACTGGGATAGCTGCTGGGAGACTCAGAGAAGTAGCTTTACACCTATAGGTTACAGTTAAGTTGGGGACACATAAACCTACCATTAACCTTGTTCCTTCCTGCTCATGAGACAGCTGGTGACCTCCCATCACCTCCTTCAGTTCCATGAGCTCATCACCTCCAGTACTTCACAGGAGCCCAGGGGCCTAGATGGAGCCTTCCTGTCTTTCTTCAACAAAGATCTTCGCAATGACCGTCTAAAAGAGAGGAATCTCCATGTCACGGGCCAGCTACTTTGGGCTCGCCAAGTGTTCATAGAAACTCACAAATCTCCCAAGGCTCCTCATGAAAACCATTTCCTCAAGAAGATTCCCTACAGCAGAGGTCAAGGAAGCTGCAGAAATCTCCACCACATGGGGGCAGCAAATGGGAAAACAAAGGTTGGAGAGGTTAAAGCTAACTGCTCTGAGGACATGTGTGGTCAATAGCCTGAGGTCTTTTAAAACTAGCATCAGAGTTAACTCCTAGTTGGGAGATTAATTGAGTGAAGGGTATTCACACCTTGACATTCAAGAGGACATCCTCATTAGCAAAACACTAATAACTGAGAGAAACTGGATGAGAAATGCAAGAGTCTAGTTTACAAAGAGTTTTACCTAAAACTAAACACACACACACACACACACACACACACACACACTTTACATGTCATTTTGACATTTATGCATAAAATTCTCTCTCCATTTTTTTAATATATACTCTCCCTTTCTTTCTCGCTCCTTTTTTCTTTCTTTTCCTACTCTCTCTTTTTTAACTCATTTATCAAAGGGTGTACCCAGTGCCAAGCACTGATGGAACAACACTGCCATAGTCCTTTCTCCCACACAACTTATGGTTATTGGGATATGTCCAGATAAAGAATCTAGAACCTTGCAAAATTCCTTCTAACACTCATTCTTGCAAGGGGTCCAGTCTAGAGCCATATGTGAAGATGCGTCATTCCTGGAAAATGCCTCCTTTGGTCAAGATTAGATTGAATTTGGTCACCAACAAGTCTTAGGGTTTCCAGAGGCACCACTGAAGCTAGGATGAGTCAGAAAAGCCCAGAGACCCAAGGGAACCCTGATTGTTAACATCCCTGGAACAGAATGGGAGGCCCCAAATCACGTTAATCTTGGTTTTCAATATCTACCTGGCCACAAAGAATACTGGTTTTCTTTAACTCCTCAGAAGTGGGAGAGGCCCAAACATCACAATGAATGACTTAGGAGCAGAGAATATGCCAACCTGCCAGTGCTGCAGGGCCCCAAGATTACTGATGCCAAAAGAAAGGTAGGTGGGAACACTAAGTACCTCTGGATTGACTCAAACACCAGAGTTCCAAGTGGCACTGGAATGGTGTTTCCAAGATAGAAAATCATACATATTTGAGTTCATTAGGATTAAGTTCTGCTGTGAGTAAAAGAGACCTAGAAAATTATTGCTTAAGTAAAGAAAAAGTTAATTTCATTCTCAAATTTAAGAAGTCTTGAGGTAGGCATTTCACAGTTGATACATGGGCTCCCCACTGTCAGCAACAAGGACCCTGTGGTATTTGGTCTTTCATTTCCCAAAATACCCACATGATACAAATTTCTTTCTGAAATTAGCTATTGCATATTCCAGGAACTAAAGGGAAATAAAGAGTTAAGGACACCCCTCCTCTCTTTTAAAGAAAACTCCAGGAAGATCCCAATGACACTACTGCTGATATAACATTGGCCAAAAATTTAGTCACATGACCACACCCTGTTGTAAGGGAAGGTGGGAAATTTGGCAGCAATATGCCCAGGTAAATATTTGGGCCTGTTGCTAAATGAAAAGGGAGAATGGATTTTGAGCTCAGCTATAGATAATCTCTGTCATGGTCATCAATGGATTAGCTAAAAAAAAATTTTTTTAAGTTTTGTAAACTTGGGAAGGAAAACTTCTGCCTCTCTGAGCCTTGGTTTCTTCAATTGTAAAATGAAGACGTGATTACTGAGGTGTCACCCATCTCATTTCTTTTAGAAACCTACTTAACTTGGGTAGATTATGCAGAGGATTTTTTTTCCCAATTCCTAGGCTCCAAGTGCCTTCACAACTCTCTGCAAAACCTGGGTACCTTTTGGTAACAGGTGTCTGACCAGCATATGGCACTTTCAGTAAGAAGACACATCTCTCGGAGTGTGGTTGAGCTAATGATAAGGAACAACAAGGTCCATTAAACTCCAGGTTAATTGCCAATTAACAGCTGACTTCAAAATCAGACAGAATTATATTAGTCCTTATTTTTCCAAAAACATGTTCAGCCGTGAGTATAAATGAACCTTTCTGTGCTATTGAAATATAACTGATCCTCTCTGGGGAACCCACTCAGGACCCAGAAGGCAAGGAAAATGAACTTCACAGCATCTTGCGCAACTTTCCCAAACACAGATGCTAATTCATCTTCTGAAAATTTAAATCAACCTGTGTGTGCACACACATGATTACAAAGGGAAAGGAACGTGTCTAAACGAACTCCACATGCCCAAGGTTTTCTGGCAGTTGACCAGGGAAATTTTAATGTTCCTATTGTTGACCCAGTACCTAGAAATAAAGACTTTAACTTTCATCTTCACTGCCCTTCAATCACCGAACACACAAGACTAGTCCCTGAGATACCATGATCACCAAATGCTAAAACCAATGGTAAGAGCTCAGATTCTGAAAGTCATGCATTTATACAACCTGAGGTGCTTTTATAATGTTGAGGCAAATAATTCAGATTCAGGAACTGGATGGCTGAGGGTGCTAGTTCCGTTCTGAAATTTATAAGCTGTATGACATTGAACAAATAACTTTGATACACCTCAGTTTCCACTTCTGCAATATTAGGAATGATCAGGACATTCATCTCTTTATGGAAGTATTAAGTACAAGAAATCCTGGAATATAAGCAATTGATAAATGTCAACTTAAAAAAAGGCAAGCAAACTTTTATTCCTCCACATTCCACTCCTTCATTTCTATTAAAATTTCTCTGCGGCCTTATTTCCGACTGTATATCCCTAAATCCCTCCCACTTCCCCAGATCTATCTTTCTTGAGTCCTCTACCAGCTGGAGACCATGGGGGAACTGTTTTAACTGCAATCGTGCGAGCCCCTCCTCTCTCTTCTTGACCTTCCACGTCACTGGCCTTTCCAATTTCCACCCTCTAGTTCCAGGCCCTCGAGTACTGATAGGGGAAAAACACTTAGCAACACCATAAATTCATATCCAGCCTCAGCTGGAATCAGAATGCTGAGCGGTACCTCTGTTAGTCACACCTAGTTCCCACTTTCCACACACGAAGCTGTTATGCCAATCCTGCCCTCTCAGCATGAATGAATTATTTTCTTCATACATGTCTTAATTCACTCAGTTAATAAATATTCACTCACTCTCTACCACAAGCTAGATTAACAGTTTCCAAGGAGGCTACTCTCACTAAGGGAAGCCTGAGACTCACTTGTTCATTCCTTCCTTCCTTCCTTCATTCATTGAAAATGATCTTACAAGAACACCCAGATCTTTATTATATTTCTCCCTTCCTCAAACTTTCTCCCAAACTCAATCTACTAATGTCTAAGAAAGAAAAGCTTCTTATTTGTTTGCAAGTCTAGTTCCTTCATATGCATTCCTTTCCAGTCTCATCCTTTTCATTTGATATCCATTTTCACACTTCTTCCTTTCTCCCCTTTGGCTAATCCTTTACTATTCAATTTTTTTGAAAGTTGGCATTCAAAAAACAAACACGCATTAATTTTTTTTAAACATCTTTATTGGAGTATAATTACTTTATGATGGTGTGTTAGTTTCTGCCTTATAACAAAGTGAATCAGTTATACATATACATATGTCCCCATATCTCTTCCCTCTTGCATCTCCCTCCCTCCTACCCTCCCTATCCCACCCCTCTAGGTGGTCACAAAGCACTGAGCTGATCTCCCTGTGCTATGCGGCTTCTTCCCACTAGCTATCTATTTTACGTTTGGTATGTCCATGCCACTCTCTCACTTTGTCCCAGCTTAGCCTTCCCCCTCCCGGTATCCTCAAGTCTATTCTTTAGTAGGTCTGTGTCTTTATTCCCATCTTGCGCCTAGGTTCTTCATTACCATTTTTTTTTTTTTACATTCCATATATATGTGTTAGCATACGGTATTTGTTTTCCTCATTCTGACTTACTTCACTCTGTATGACTCTAGGTCCAGCCACCTCACTACAAATCACTCAATTTCGTTTCTTTTTATGGCTAATATTCCATTGTATATATGTGCCACATCTTTATCCATTCATCTGTTGATGGACACTTAGGTTGCTTCCATGTCCTGGCCATTGTAAACAGAGCTGCAATGAACATTGTAGTACATGACTCTTTTTGAATTATGGTTTTCTCAGGGTATATGCCCAGTAGTGGGATTGCTGGGTCGTATGGTAGTTCTATTTTTAGTTATTTTAAGGAACCTCCATACTGTTCTCCATAGTGGCTGTACCAATTCACATTCCCACCAACAGGGCAAGAGGGTTCCCTTTTCTCCACAACCTCTCCAGCATATATTGTTTCTAGATTTTTTGATGATGGCCATTCTGACCGGTGTGAGATGATATCTCATTGTAGTTTTGATTTGCATTTCTCTAATGATTAATGATGTTGAGCATTCTTTCATGTGTTTGTCAACAATCTGTATATCTTCTTTGGAGAAATGCCTATTTAGGTCTTCTGCCCATTTGTGGATTGGGTTGTTTGTTTTTTTGATATTGAGCTGCATGAGCTGCTTGTAAATTTTGGAGATTAATCCCTTGTCAGTTGCTTCATTTGCAAATATTTTCTCCCATTCTGAGGGCTGTCTTTGCGTCTTGTTTATGGTTTCCTTCGCTATGCAAAAGCTTTTAAGTTTCATTAGGTCCCATTTGTTTATTGTTGTTTTTATTTCCATTTCTCTAGGAGGTGGGTCAAGAAGGATCTTGCTGTGATTTATGTCATAGAGTGTTCTGCCTATGTTTGCCTCTAAGACTTTTATAGTGTCCGGCCTTACATTTAGGTCTCTACAAGCAACTATAAGCCAATAAAATGGACAACCTGGAAGAAATGGACAAATTCTTAGAAATGCACAACCTTCCAAGACTGAACAAGGAAGAAACAGAAAATATGAACAGACCAATCACAAGCACTTTAATTGAAATCTTCCAACAACAAAAGCCCAGGACCAGATGGCTTCACAGGCGAATTCTATCAAACATTTAGAGAAGAACTAACACCTATCCTTCTCAAACTCTTCCAAAATATAGCAGAGGGAGGAACACTCCCAAATTCATTCTATGAGACCACCATCACCCTGATACCAAAACCAGACAAAGATGTCACAAAGAAAGAAAACTACAGGCCAGTATCACTGATGAACATAGATCCAAAAATCCTCAACAAAATACTAGCAAACAGAATCCAACAGCACAGTAACAGGATCATACATCATGATCAAATGGGGATTATGCCAGGAATGCAAGGATTCTTCAATATATGCAAATCAATCAATGTGATACACCATATTAACAAATTGAAGTAGAGAAACCATATGATCATCTCAATAGATGCAGAGAAAGCTTTCGACAAAATTCAACACCCATTTATGATAAAAACCTTCCAGAAAGTAGGCATAGAGGGAACTTTCCTCAACATAATAAAGGCCATATATGACAAACCCACAGCCAACATCATCCTCAATGGTGAAAAACTGAAAACATTTCCACCAAGATCAGGAACAAGACAAGGCTGCCCACTGTCACCACTATTATTCAACATAGTTTTGGAAGTTTTAACCACAGAAATCAGAGAAGATAAAGAAATAAAAGGAATCCAAATCAGAAAAGAAGAAGTAAAGCTGTCACTATTTGCAGATGACAGGATACTATACATAGAGAATCCTAAAGATGCTACCAGAAAACTACTAGAGCTAATCAATGAACTTGGTAAAGTAGCAGGACACAAAATTAATGCACAGAAATCTCTTGCATTCCTATACAGTAATGATGAAAAATCTGAAAGAGAAACTAAGAAAACACTTCCATTTACCACTGCAGCAAAAAGAAGAAAATATCTAGGAATAAACCTACCTAAGGAGACAAAAGAACTGTATGCAGAAAATTATAAGACACTGATGATAGAAATTAAAGATGATACAAATAGATGGAGAGATATACCATGTTTTTGGATTGGAAGAATCAACATTGTGAAAATGGCTATACTACCCAAAGCAATCTACAGATTCAATGCAATCCCTATCAAACTACCAATGGCATTTTTCACAGAACTAGAACAAAAAAATTTCACAATTTGTATGGAAACACAAAAGACCCCAAATAGCCAAAGCAATCTTGAGAAAGAAAAACGGAGCTGGAGGAATCAGTTTCCCTGACTTTGGACTATACTACAAAGCTACAATAATCAAAACAGTATGGTACTGGCACAAAAACAGAAATATAGATCAATAGGACAGGATAGAAAGCCCAGAGATAAACCCACGCACGTATGGTCACCTTATCTTTGATAAAGGAGGCAAGAACATACAATAGAGAAAAGACAGTCTCTTCAATAAGTGGTGCTGGGAAAACTGGACAGCTACATGTAAAAGAATGAAATTAGAACACTCCATAACACCATACAAAAAAATAAAATAAAATAAACTCACGCATTAATATTTATTGAGTTGGCCGAAAAGTTCCTTTGGTTTTTAAGTAAAACTAAGGGACACATTTTTCATTTTCACCAAGAACTTTATTGAACAACATATTCACCACTTTGTTCCACTACCTTCTGCCATTTTTCAGGCAACTTCATAATTCCATCTTCCCAAAACTTTTTATCTCTTTGATCAAAGAACTGTTCCAGATGCCTTTTACAGTCTTCCAGGGAATTGAAATTGTTTCCATTAAGAGAATTTTGTAAAGACTGAAATAAATGGAAATCTGAAGGTGCAGTGTCTGGTGAATACAGCCGATGAATCAGAACTTCCCAGCCAAACTGTAACAGTTTTTGCCTGGTCATCAAAGAAATATGTGGCCTTGCATTATCCTGATGGAAGATTATGCGTTTTCTGTTGACTAATTCCGGATGCTTTTCATTGAGTGCTGCTTTCAGTTGGTCTAATTGGGAGCAGTACTTGTTGGTATTAATCGTTTGGGTTTCTAGAAGGAGCTCATAATAGAGGACTCCCTTCCACTCTCACCATATACACACCATCACCTTCTTTGGATGAAGACTGGCCTTTGGTGTGGTTGGTGGTGGTTCATTTCACTTGCCCCACCATCTCCTCTGTTCCACATTACTGTATAGTATCCACATTTTTTTTTTTTTAAAGAAGATGTTGGGGGTAGGAGTTTATTAATTAATTAATTTATTTTTGCTGTGTTGGGTCTTCGTTTCTGTGCGAGGGCTTTCTCTAGTTGTGGCAAGCGGGGGCCACTCTTCATCGCGGTGCACGGGCCTCTCACTATCGCGGCCTCTCTTGTTGCAGAGCACAGGCTCCAGACACGCAGGCTCAGTAGTTGTGGCTCACGGGCCCAGTTGCTCCGCGGCATGTGGGATCCTCCCAGACCAGGGCTCGAACCCGTGTCCCCTGCATTAGCAGGCAGATTCTCAACCACTGCGCCACCAGGGAAGCCCATAGTATCCACTTTTTAATCGCCCGTCACAATTTGTTTTAAAAACGGAATGTTTTTGTTACGTTTAAGTAGAGAATCGCATGCAGAAATACGGTCAAGAAAGTTTTTTTCACTTAACTTACATGGAACCCAAACATCAAAGTGATTAACATAACCAAGCTGGCGCAAATGATTTCCAACACTTGATTTGGATATTTGAGTATGTCGGCTATCTCCCGCGTGGTATAATGTTGATTGTTCTCAATTAATGTCTTGATTTGATTGCTATCAACTTCAGCTGGTCTACCCGACCATGGAGCATTGTCCAGAGAGAAATCTCCAACATGAAACTTCGCAAACCACTTTTGACATGTTTGATCAGTCATGGCACCTTCTCCATACACCACACAAATCTTTTTTTGCATTTCAGTTGCTTTTTCACCTCTCTTGAAATAATAAAGCACAATATGCCGAAAATGTTGGTTTTTTTCTTCCATATTCAGTATTAAAATGGCTACAGAAAAATTCACCAAGTTTGATACTTCTTTTAAAAAATGCACTCTGACATGACAGGTGTCACAATACACTCTAACAAAATTGTTTTGAATGAAGTTAAAAACAACTAAGTGCTACTAAAGCCATCTTATGGAAGAAAACAAACGAACGTTTTGGCCAACCCAATACTTTGTTACTTTTATTCTCTCTCACTCCCTTTACCCTCTTCTTTTTAAACATCCCAAACATATCTAACACTTTCTCAAACCCTCTCCCATTCACTCCTGGACTCACAGGAATTAATTTTAGCCCCTCAGATGAATAGCTCTCTCCAAGGTCACTAATGGCTGTCTTAGTGACAAATTCTAGGAATCTTCTTCGGTCCTCACGTTACTTCTCTTTCCTTTCTGAGGCATTTAGCCCTGGTGACTCCCATCTGCTTGAAATATCATTGCCCCTTTGGTCATTTTATTCTGAGCACTTTCTGAAGCATTTCTGACCGTTTTCTTCCCTGGATCCAGGTCTCCTGACCAGCTATGGAAGCATTCCCCAAAAGTCTGTTCTCTCTTCTCCTTCCTTCTGTTACTGGACATCTCCATATAGATGGCCTCCTCACACACGTCTCCAGAGGAATGCACGGCTTTCATCGCACTCTGTGCTACTTCTGCAAAGATCCCTTAAGTGGTCCATTTCTGGAGTCTTGCCAAAATTGGCCATAATCCGTAGTGCCCATGATAACCAAAGACATTCTTCTTAGGTTCACATATATCATTATTCCCATTCAAAAATCATTGTTCAAAATCTTTCTTCAAAGGAAAACAGAAATTTAAAATCTTTACTAAGACAGTACATAAATGCCTCAGTGATGTGGGTCTAGCTCATCCTACCAGCCTCATTCATTCATTCACCCAGTCAGTCAACAAATATTTGAGTACTTACTATAATTTGGCACCGCTCCACCTTTCTAAGCATCAGTGAATAAAATAGACCAAAATAATAACAACAGTAGTAATAGTAATACAAAATTATTCAATAATTTTGTTTTCAAAATAATACAAAACAATTTTGTATTATTATTATTTAACACTTATGGAGCTCCCATTTTTGTGTGGGTTTATCCTATATTAGTCCCTTTTCTCTGGTCCATGCAATTTTGTTTTTCACTCTTTCTCCTGATTTATTTTAATGCATGGAATTTTTCTTCATTTTCTTTTCTCCTGACATTTTTTTAAATAGCAGCCACGATCATGAATAAAATCCCAGAAAAAGAGGTTTATCAAAATTTATCATGCACCCACTCCTCAGCCTCATACCCTCCTACATTTCCCAGATGCACCATGGGTTTCAGAAACACCAAACTCTTATAGCTCCTGGAGTGGCCATGCCCTCTCATTGTTCTGTACCTTTGCTGTTGGTCTGATCACAGTACCTAGAATGCTTTTTCTCCCTTCTTTTCTGGCTAATTCCAGGAAGACAACTGAACAGAACAGTTAGAACCTGGATTAGAATCCTGGCTCCATGCACTCTTTACCTCTGGCATGACCTGGCCAGATTATTTAATATCTCAAAGTCACAATTTCCTCACTTGTTCAATGTGGCTAACAATTGTAGCTACATCAGAGGTGCTGCCATGATTAAATGAGATAATACACAGAAAGCAAACGAAACACTGTCTGACATATGCAAGGCCTCAATAACTATTAGCTGTTATTACTGTTGTTTCAGTCCTATGGTAAAAATAAACCAGGGGCTATGGACACACATAAGAACAGTTAATATAACTTTTGGAGGCCTGGGAAGATTGGAGAAATTGCCTCTTCTTGTGTGTGTTCATAGCCCCTGGCTTAGCTCTACCATAGGACTGTGAAATATATTTTAATTGAATATTTATATATCTCTGCACCATGGAGAGGCTGGGAGGGTAGGTGCCATGTCAAATTAATGTTTGTATTCATAACACATAGTATAGGGACTGGTTTTGTAAAAACTCAATAATGTTGAGTGAATGAAGGAATGCCCTCAATTTAACTGCAGAGTCGGCCTCTCCTCAAAGAGCACTTCTGGCTCTCCTCCATCCCAGATGAGGTAAGTCATCCTGTTTTATTCCCCATAGCAGCCAACACTTCTACATTTCACAGTCATATTTACCTGGGCAATATCCCATTCCCCCACTAGACTGTAAGCTCCTTGAGAGAAGCCACTCCATCTGCAGGACCTAACCCAGTGTCTGTTTGCTAAAAGAATGCTTGAACAGGCTGAGATTACTCTTAGACACAGAGTTTCTTGGAACTCAGTAACTGAACTGCTGAAAGCACTGACATGAGCCTTGAGTGGGTGGTCAGGCCTTGCTCACACTTCCTGCCTTCCTCCAGAACCCCATGCTTGCACAGCTAAAAGACCCAACTCTCTGTGTGGCAAAGCTTTGGAATCTGGCTGCTAAAATCAAAAGAAGGGAAAGCAGAGGGGCCAGGGAGTCATTTGAAATGACTGTCCTGAGATCCCGTTTCATCATGTGTATGCACTTAGTGACACATCAGGAAACTTTTTTCCAGCAGCAAGTTCTTTCACCCCTCACTTGTTGATGTGTTGAAAGATCACACATACGTTTTCAATGAACTCACTGACAATCACGGCAAGCCAGCAGCAACAGCTGGTGGGTCCGAGTTACCCCGAGGCGATTTAATCTCTTGGCCTCACATTGGGAAAGCAGTTTGAGGAAGGTAAAGGTTCCATTAAAAAAAATTTTTTTTGAAGGAAGAAAGAAAGAGATCAGGAACAACAAGGAGAAATTGTATGACTTGAGGCAGCTGCTGCTGTTACTAAAAACTAAGAAAGGAGGCAGGAGGGGCCCTCGCCCCGTGGATGACAGGGAGTCTTGTTATCAGCAGCCAGGGTGGCCAGGACTAGTGCTCCTGGGAGAATATCACTTCCTTTGTGGAATGAGATAGGAGAAGATTTCCAACTCCCAGCAGACCAGCCTAGGGAGTATGGGGTTGGGGACACTTTCTGATCCGGAATGCCTGGACTCAAACAATGTCAGTACTGCTCATGAGAGATGAGTAACAGGAGAGGGACAATTCACAGGCCAGCGAACCCTGGAAACAGTCATTAAAATATTGAAAGGTGCAGGCAGTGGTGTAGTATAGCTGCTGAGCCTGTCAATTATGAATTCTGGGGGAGAATGCCATTCCAACGAGGCCAGCAGTTCTCATCCTGACTGCTTGCACCACAGGCCTGATATCCAACAACAGAACCTCTTCCCAAAAGCAAAGCAAAAAGATAAGTAGATTGTGGAGGTCCCTGATGCTCACTGAATTTAGAGGTCTACGTGTTTGACTAGGATTTCATGACCATATTTTTGTACATCAGCCAATTAAAAAAAACTATTTTTCAAAGGGAAAGCTTAGTTCTCTCTGAAACTGAGACATTTGTTAATCAAAAGGAATAGTTGATCAGGAGAAATGACCGCCTCTACTATTACAATTAATGAGATTGAAACTTTCCTATCATAACGTGCTGATCAGCTCCAAAGGCTTTTTTACACCACGTTCACAACGATACATAAGGTACAGTCACTGACCTTGAGGAATTCAATAGTAACAAGGTGGACAGAGCCACAAAAACAGGTAATTACAATACAGTGGCGTATGTGCTACAGTGGAGGTTTGTGCCTACTGTGAACACTGAGACTGAAGAGAGGAGGGATGAGACCGGGGCTGAATATGGAGAATAAAGAAGAAGGGGAGGCTGGAGGGCAGCAATAAAAAAAAGCGAGGTCAGGCTGCCAAGGTGCAAAGTGGTCTCCTTGCCACAAATTTTTTACATTTGTACTTGTGTGGTCCTTCATTGCTTCTTATACACATATTAATTGGTACTCTGTTCCCTTTCTGAATTTTTTCCAACATTTTCTTATTTTTCCTCTCAACAATTCCATCCTTATTTTACTCCTTTCTCCTATAGGCTTCCTGCCTATTCACATCTGTGCCTATTTCATTCTTGACATATGGGATGTCCTCTCCAGTGTTTTCAGTATATTAATCCACCCATCATTAAAATCCTATCTTCCTCTTACTCCCTATCTTTAAACTTATCTTTCAACACATGGGGCAAGGATGTTTGCGTCCATTAATTTTTGCTTAACAATGAGCAAGAGAATAAATATGGCTGTTAAAATGCCTATATAAAAGGGGTTCACTTTTCTGGTAAACACTTTCAGGGAAGTCACAAGTCCAGGGCTGTGAAACAACTTGGCTTTGCACTGTTGTTGCCTCATCACATTCTCAAATCATTTCTACTTGAAGTATACAGTGGGAGAGATATATTTTGGGTGACAGCATCTTCTGACTTCAGGATGCTGTAAAAGATTTTGGTTACTCTTCACCTACCACAATATTTTCCACCACCACCACCCTGCTCTTTTTGTCGGTCAATTATATGGCTCGCAGAGTCAGGACCATGATCCAAACCGCTCAACCAGAACAACTCATTGCCCTGGTCACAATGATTGATTTAGGCATGATGACATGACACAGGCCCCAGACAAATCAAAGCCACCCTAGGATGTTTTCCTGAAACCACTGGGGAAAAAAAAGACTATCTAAATTACCTGAAACAACTAACATCACGTGAAGGACTGTGGGTAGTAATCTTAGACACTGTGTAGAAAAAGTATGAGTGAGAATAAAGTTAAAACAGAAAACAGAGGTGGGACAGGGGAGAAAAAGCAAGAGAGAATGATTTTTCTCCCCCTTGAATTCAGCTATGACCAAAACTGGAATGGTCACTCTTTAATTTCTTGTTATGTAAACTTATTAACTCTGACTTTGTTGCTTAAGTTACCTTCCATTGAGTGTGTGACTCTTGCAACCAAAAGCACTTTTTTTAAAACCCTGTTGTATAGCCATACATCAACTGAAACATTAATGATAACAGTATCTTAAATGAAAACAGAGTTTTAGCAGAGTAAAATCGAAACAGAATTATATAAGTAATAGTACTATATATAGTAATAGTATATGTAAGCTATTCTCTTTTGATCTTACTCTTACATATATGGTCTTTTACTCTTACATATATATACATATATACACACACACACACACACCACACACACACACATATATATGTGAATGACTGGAGTATTACATGATGATAAAAGGCTCAGTCTACCAAGAAAACAGCAATCCTAAATACATATGCACCAAACAACAAACCCTCAAAATATACAAAACAAAAAATGATAGAGCTGAAAGGAGAAGCAGACAAATACACATTGTAGTTTTGTAGGTAATTTATAGCACCTAAGACATCAGAAAAGATAATAGGTCTCAAATCAATAATCTAGATTCTCACCAAAAAAAAAAAAAAAACCTAGAAAAATAAGAGCAATATAAACACAAAGCAAGAAGAAAAAATAAATTATCAAAGATAAGAGCAGAAATAAATACAACTGAAAACAAGAAGACAATAGAGGAAAATCAGTGAAACAAAAAGCTGGTTTCTTCAATAAAGTTAATAAACCTCTATCAGTACTGACAAAGATACAAGATGAAAATACATAAATCACCAGCATAAGGCATAAAACAGGGGATATTACTATAGATTCTGCAGTCATTAAAAGGATAATATGAGAGTAATACAAGCAACTTTGTGCTTATAAATTTGACATTAAAGAAATGGACCTATTCCTCAAAACCCACAAACTACCATCACGCAACCAAGATTTAATAGGCTGCCGAAGAGTCCTATAACCACTAAAGAAATTTACTTTGTAATATAAAGCTCCCCAAAAAGAAATCTTCAGGCCCATATGGCTTCAGTGAGGAAATTTACCAAACATTTAAAGAAGAATTAACACTAAGTTTACAAAATCCCTTCCAGAAAACAGAATAGAAAGGAACCCTTCCCAATGCTTTTTATTTAGTATTACCATGATATTAAGTCACAAAAAGGACTGTACAAGAGAAGGAAAATGACATACCAATATCTCTCATAAATTTAGATGCAAAAATCTTCAGTGAAATATTAGTAAATTGAATCCAACAATGTATAAAAAGAATTATATGTCACAACCAACTGCAGTGTATTCTGGGTATGTAAGACCTGGTCCAATATTCAAAAATCAATTAATGTAATCCACTGTAACAATAGACTAAAGACAGAAAAAGCATTTGACAAAATCCAACACTTATTTATGATAAAAATTCTCAGCATATTAGGAATAGAGGAGAATTACCTTAATTTGATAAAGAAAATACACAAAAAAACCCTGCAGCCAACATCATACTTAAAGGTGAAAGACTGAATACTTTACCCCTAAGATCAGGAACAAGGTGAAGATACCAATTCTCACCATTCTTATTCAACATAGCACTGAAGTTCAAGCCAGACTTTATTCAGTCTGTCTAAAACAGGCCTTGTATTGGCAGTAGGGCTGGGGGGCTGGTAGTTATCACAGGAAAGAAAACACATACATCTGGAAAATAACAAGTGGGTAGAGCATCTGAGTTGTATGAAGTATAGAGGTGGTAGGTTTGAGCACATATCAGCAAACTGGAAAGACCTTCAGAATTACTTCTCCCCATTATTAGGTAAAAAATAGGAGACATGAAGCTAGCGTCCCAGATTACAAGTCCCCTCACCCCCATGTCCCCACCAAATTGCCCCGTAAATCATAGCAGCAAAACTACATTCTGAGCAGCACAGCAGAACCGGTGGCTCTTTGCACCTAAAGAGCAATTTTAATTTTATCAGGCCAGCTGGAGCTTGTTTTTGAATCTGTGGAAAGATAGGAAGCTTTCAAACAGGAAGTTGGGATAGGGTTACACTGACAAATCTGTAATTTCGTTCATGACTTTAGAGGAGAGGAATGTTCTGCTGCAAAACTGCATTGCTACAACCAAGTTTAAATTTTACGTATATGTGTTTAGGCCAATTTGCCTGTTTAGAGCTGGTTCTGATTCTTAAAGTTTGAGTGTTATCTTTGTTTTGTCCTAAGAAAAATCCCTTCCTTTATATAGTGAAGCTGTCCCCTTCCCTGGGACAGTCTTCAGGATCCCCTTTCAAAGTTTTTGGCTCAAACCTCTCTTAACTGGATCCCAACAACCCCTAGTTTTTCAGAAATCTCTAACCTTCCCTCTGCCTCCTCACATATTCCTGTCACCAAGTCCTGGCATTTTTGTTTTGGAAATGGTTCTTAAATGCATGATCTATTTCCTACTAGGCTATGCATGACCCCAGTTCAGATCTTTACCACCTCTTATCTGACCAATTTCCTGAATCATCTTCCTGACTCAGTCTCCATTTGTAGGCCTTTCTCCACCTTGCTGCCAGCATGACCTTCCCAGGACACAAATTTGATCAAGGCATTTTCCTGATTACATCATTCCTGGTGGTTCCTCATCCTCAACTGTGCCATTCAGAAATGTGGTCCAGGGCTTCCCTGGTGGCGCAGTGGTTGAGAGTCCGCCTGCCGATGCAGGGGACACAGGTTTGTGACCCGGTCCGGGAAGATCCCACATACCGCAGAGCGGCTGGGCCCGCTAGCCGTGGCCGCTGAGCCTGCGCGTCCGGACCCTGCGCTCCGCAACGGGAGAGGCCACAACAGTGAGAGGCCTGTGTACCGCAAAAAAAAAAAAAAAAAAAAAAAAAAAATGTGGTCCACAGTCAAGGCGAGCCGACCTTTGTTCCTGTTCATGATAAGGTAAGTGCAGAAAGGGAGAGCAAGGGCTTGAAAACTTTATAGACATTTGACATTGCCATGATATCCAAGCATGTGATGAGTGGACTTGTGTCACTGAACAGGGTAAATACAGGGTGCTGCTGAACCCATGTGGTGAATCATTTGTATCACAAACTCCATCCTCCTTTTGGTCTGCGAAAGACTGGGGAATAAAAACCAACAACTCGTTTTTCACCATAAATAGTTTAAGAAGCCCGGTGCTACAAGAAAAAGTCCAAGGGCTTCACCCCAAATCCTTCATTATCTGGTCTGCATCTGTGCTTCTTCCAACACCTTCTGGACTCCTATACCTTACCCCTTTTCTGTGAGGCACCTTGACAGTGCTCCAAGCGCTATGTACATATTAATTCTTCTTTCTGACATGCCCTTCCCTGCCCTGTCTATCTGGAAATGTTTTCTTATCTTTTCCTGCTCTGCTAAAACAACTCCTGTGAAGCCATTTCTGATGCCATCTTTGAATCGCCAGCACGGATATATAGCCCTTGTGTCCTTCTGTACTACCCAGTACATTCATTCAAGAAGCATTTTTGCAATGCCAAATTCAGGATGAATAGAATAAGACAAAATTCCTGCCATCAAATGATTCCTAGTCTCATGAATTTTCTGTGTACTGTCTCCTTGAAGACAGTGGCCATGTCTGAAACATCATTGTGTCTCCAAAGCATCTGTGCTGTGAATATATTAGGGACTGAGGTAGTGATATATTTGGAATTAAGATTGAAAATAATGGATGAAACATCTTTAACCCTCTTGGTTAACCTATCTGGGCTTTCATTTCCCCTTTTACCACTTTTAGGATTTAAACTGTAGGACACCTGCATTTCCTTTAAACCTCAAATACCGCACTCTAGAGCCAGGGAATTCACATTACCAGAACTCACGTCCTCCAGATTCCCCTAGAAGATAGCCCTTAACCTCCTCACCTCCACCCCACACCAATTCCTCAGACTCCAAACACAAAAGTTGACAACCACATGAATGTATGTAGCTCTATTTTCCTGAGACTTTTTATCAGGTCTTTCTCGATACTGCATCCCTTTGGTGATAGTGGCCTTTCAGCTGCTTTGTAGACTGCCCTTTAGCCAGGTGATTAAAATAGAAACAAAACAGGAATTTCAAACTTGGATTTTTTTTCTACTGACATCTTCGCTAAGTGTTGTTGGGAAATTGAGGTGACAAGAAAAGGCACATTTCAACACAAACATGGCATATGCTCCTAGGCTTGGGGAAGATCATCCAATAGCCATTCATGTATAAAACAACAGATCTGGAACATCTCAATTTAAACAAATCACATTGGAAATGAGCTGGCATTGTGGGTAATTCAGTCAAATATGTCCCCATTAAACCTACTGAGGTCAGTGTTCTTTCTCTTCTCTCCATTCTATCAGCTTTCACAGAAATATAGGATAAAATATATATTGCTCTTTTCAAATCCGATACAAGGCTCTTGTACCCACAAGATTTTAGTGCAATGGAAAATTCTTCCTAGACCTGATCCAACACCCAATTCTTGATTTGGAATAAACAAGTTCGACCTGACAAAATTCTTCCATTACTCATATTTGATATTGTTAATGAACTGAATTTAATTATTCTTCTTAATTCACAGCAGTATTATGGACAGTGATAATTTCCATTGTGTTGCTTTCTGGAAAAACGGGCAACATGCTTTAAGAGCATGATCTCCCTTCTGAGCCTTCCTCTTGTCCAAAACACACATCCCAAAGCCCTTCATGCCTGACTAGAACTGACTCATCCTTCAAGTTTCAGATTAGATACCACTTCCCTGGGGCCCCTTCTTTGTTCCCCAAGCTGGGGCAATGACATTCTTTCTTGCTCCCATAGTATCCTTGAAAACCAGTCTTTGAAAGAAAAGGGATAGTATTGCAAATGTCAAATTATATACCTAGCTTGGTGGAGAGCAGAACTAGAATGCACTCATTCTGAGGTCGTCTCTCCCAGTTCAGTCTAATAGAAGAAGAACATTTAAATTAGCAAAGACTGAAGAGCCTGACATTTTTATTTCCTCAAACAATTATTCTCAGAAATACTCAACTGAGTCAGAAATATCTAATAAGATGGTCTAAGATGCTGCAAGTATAATTGCTCTACAATGGGGTAATTTATATCACTGGAAATGTCTCAGGTAAAGTTCTCAAATAATGCTGCTGTAGATGTTTTCTAAGGTATCAGACATGAATTCAACCTACACATCACGTCTCTTTTACAGTGCCTCACCTCACCTCCTCCTCTCCCCCCCCAAAAAAAACTCTCCATGAAACTGGCATGTGAATCTGGGGTAGCAATTCTTCAGCCCAAGACCACAAGAGAGAATGACTCTGCTATTGGTCTCTGGGGCAGGCTTGCAGAGATTTCTGTCACCACAGAATGCCCCTACATCTGTCCTCATCTTTCAGATTCCTTTCACTTTAACTGACAGGACAGCTTCCCTCCTCCCCTTTCCCTGGTGCCATACCCACGGGCCTGCTATACACATTAGTGTTTTCAAAGCAATATTCCCAGCAGGAGTTCCCAGAGCAGGCTACACACCCAAGAGGAAGGAGATAAAGGTCTGAAAACTCAGTTTTAATTGCATTTGGATTTTGGAAGCCTGTTTTGATTAACAAGTAACACTGTAACGGCATATCTCTTACAATTTAATGAAAAGGTTGTTTTTCCCTCTTTAAGAAAGTGAAAGAGGGAGTCAGATAACTCCACAACAGCTCCAACCCCCAAGCAACAATTTGATTCACACTGGCTAATTTGAACGCCAGGACTGAGACGGACAAAAAACAACTTTCAAAGGGCTCTGGCACCCTCTGCTGGCAACTGGTACTCAGACCAGTAACATAGAAAGGGCACTGAATGTTAGAGTTGATTTATTCCACTCCACTCATTTAAAGATGAATAAGGTGGGGATGAAGAGCCTCACTCAGTGAAAGTCATTTACCTTGTAAACAGGAATTGCATGTGGTCCAAGGACTCCCTGCCATGTTAGGAAACCTCTTTTTTGAATACTATGTATTCCCTTACTAGGTATGTCCTTGAGCAAGTTATTGACCCCCTCCGAGTCTCGGTTTCCCACCTCTACAACAAGACAATAATGAAGATCAAACAGCTTTGAGGGGATTGAAAAAGTACCATTCTTTGAAATATATTATTTACTTGGTAGTATTTTCTTTGACATCATCTTCATTAAGGTTGTTGGGATAATCAAATTATCAGGGCTGATAGGTTCCCCTCCTTACTTACTGTTCTATGAGTTAGGCTAAAGAGAACATGGGCAGTTCTTCAGTTAAACTTATAGAAATAACTGCTCCTGCACACCTCTGATCTGTGCCCATATTTATAGCAAATTATAATCCATATAACTTCAGGACTAACTGAAGCGTAGATGTGGTGTCAACTACCAAGCCTCCTGACGAGTTTACTAAGACCCCACCTTCTTCCTCTGGAAAATGACTGAATGCCCTCTCTTCTCGTTCTTTTTCTTTGCATAATCCAGCATCAGTTCTGTCACTTCCTTATCTCAGAGCTAACATGCTGATGACAGGGAGCTCTTGGAAATCTCTTTGCGTAATTGTGCACTTCTGTCTTTGTATTAATTTGGCAATGCAAAATCTGGATGAATTCAGAAACTTTAGAAGGGATGGAGGTCTTCCAGTGTTGACTTGCTCTGATAAATTCCTTCTGCCTGTGGAAGCCACTATAAAAATGCTGGCTCTGATAAAAAGCATTTTAAAGACCTTCCTGGCTTTAGGCAAGAAAAGTGTAATAGTTAGATTGGGTATTGGTCAAAAAACTCTTTCCCCATTGTACGGAATTGTTTTCCTCAATTTATTAAATGTCAGATATACATGGGCATAAAATATTGTTCTTAGTGTAGGATACACAGGGAGCAAGAGAGACTGGCCATGGCCCCACAAAGCTACTGTCCAGCAGAAAGGATGGTTGTCAGTCACGTATCATTTGGTTATTTCTTCTTTGTCACCATAAACCATTCTTCTGATTGCAGCAACTGTATGTAGAAGCTGGCTATAAGCTGTTTCCCTGTGATTTTTCTATTAAATAATTTTGAATATGCACACACATATTTTTAAATGACTTTGAATACACACATAGAAACAAGTAGTAAATTAGAGACAGCTGTCCCAGATTGTATCAATAACATAATATGCCCCAGATATTATATTAATGTCCCAGATATTTTACCTCCCAGATCCTACTCCTTTAACCACTTTTAGTAGCCTCAAGCTTTGGTGTTCAAAACATTTGCCAGAGGGGAGAATCAAAAATGAGCACTCTTGCGCCTCAGTCTCCGCACTTCTGATTCTCTAGGTGTAAAATAAAGTCCAATACTCTGACGTGTGCGGCCCACAGACAAAACTCTGCATGACAGCATGCAGATTTCTTTTCTAGCTATTCAGCAGTACTTTTTAAACTACTCTTTTGGGAGCTGCACGTTTATTGGCTATCTTCTGTATGCCAGGTACCCTGTGTGGTACTTTCCCATGGTGGTTCAGAATAGTGGTTAAGAGCAAAGAAGGCAGACCGTCTGGGTTCAAATCCCAGCTCATTTAACCTCTCTGTAGCCACTGTCTCATCCATAAAAGGAAGATAATAATAGTACCTTCGTCATACAGTAATTGTGATGATAAGAATGGCAGAGAGCAAGAATGTAGCCCTATGTGGGTTTAGAAGAAAAACCTCCATATGGACCTTGAAAGATTTGTTCACTGCCTGGTGAATGGACAGATGTCTGGGTTTAGGTGAGCTGGGAATCCAACCCTGCATTCAGTGAGAGCAAAATGGGAAGTTGTAGCTTCTAATAAGCTAGAGAACATATTGATCTCTGGATCTTCCCAGGTTTATGTCTGAAAAGTGGAGCAAGTCCATTCTATAGTGTATTCTCACTCTTGGGTGCAATCAACCTCATCTGATCCAAAAGTTTTTTTCCTATAAGTAAAAAGAAAATCCCCCTTGTGGCAAACTAAAATTATTTCATCCCCCTTATCATCACTGGAAATTAAACTCTCAAGTAAATCACTTTACTGGTTAAAAAATATGCATGCATTTCTCAACAGTGGTCAAGAAAACGGTACTTGGTATATAGCCATTCAATCAAGTGAGTAGTAAAACCCAGAGTAACTGCTGTTATGTTTCGACCTTCTCTGTGCTCTATCTTTTGACAAGTGCTGAATTAGACAGATAATGGTTTGGATACAGTAACATTTTCTTACATTTCTGTATCACTAACATTTTCTTACATTTCTGTATCACTCAACACACACATATACAAATAATGCTTCTCGTATTAATGGTCTTTTATTTTTAAAATAAATAAAAAATAAATAAATAAATCTGTAAATTCAATACTCCAAAGTTGGGACACTGAGATCATAAGACTTGGTATTCAAATCTGTTTGATGACGGCATGTTAAAGATTCTTTATATATTTAAATATTTGAACTTGTTCTTTCAAACAATAAAGTTCTACACAAGAGTAGATGTCAAGTCTCCCAACAATAGTTTCTCTCTAAAGGAATGTGGAAATATGCATAATTTTAATTATTATTCCCTCTAAAACATTCTACTGCTTTCTTGTCTGCTAGCTCTTTTCTAGATTACTTAATTCTCTTTCCTCTCGCATAACCTTTATAGTTTCCAGACGCCACAATCATGATTTTGTTTAACGGTTAGCAATTATAATGGCCATGACTAAATTTAACCAGTAATTGTGCAAAACTTTGATTTCCTTGTGTAATCCAAAAGTTACCTAGCTTTATAGACAAAAATGCAAGAAATAGGATACCTTGAACAGCAAATGTGACAAACAAAGGACTTTCTTTGGGTTTTTTAAATAAGGTGATAGTCAGGGGACTTCAGCTAAATGAGCGAGGAGGACAAGAAAGGGGCTCATACCCCAGTTGGTTAGAAGGAATTCCCTGAGATTTAGTTGACAGGAATGGAATGTGCTGTCTGGGCAATATGATACAGAGAAGGAATTTCTGAAAACAGAAAAAGTTTCATAGTTTGGTCCTCCAAATTAAATATCAATACACTATCACAAAGCTAAAGACAGAGTTTAAGAACAGAGAGATTGGTCCTTACATGCTTGGATTTGAGAGATGGTATATGGGTGTGTGTGTGTGTGTGTGTGTGTGTGTGTGTGTGTGTGTGTATATATAGTATATACACATATAGTATATTTGTGTATGTGCATACATATGTGTGTGTATCTATACACACACACCATACACACATAAATGCTTGTAGATGTAAGACTACATAATTAAATGAGACAGTAGAGCATGTAATGACTACATGTTCTGGCAACATAGATATGGTACAACTATCAGAAAAAGAGGAAATGGGAGCATGTATGGAACGTAGATTAAGCTTGCTGATAGGCTTCTACAGTATTTGGGGTAAAAAAGTATCATTTTAATCCAGATGCTGAGGAAAATAAGATGGCACCAGCTAATTTAAATAGTGTCATAGGACAAAATCAATAAATAATAGCTAAGAAAAAGAAGACACTAAGGGCATTATACAAATACATGAGTACAAGAGTAATCATTATCACAAATAAATACATCTTCCTAAATAACAAAAGCTTTATCGAAAGAGAGATCTAATTAAACATATAAAATATTGGATCTTTTCTGTTTAATTATACATAATTACATATCCTACATATTAAAATAACTAAAATATGTACTTTATAATAAATGTATTTTATATGTAACATATACAAATATACACCTTCGTTATATATGTAACGTTACATATTTAAATATATATAGATACAGCAAATATATACGGAATATATTTTATATATATATATATATATATATACACACATATATATATATGTTAGAACTGTGACCAACCATTTCATTTTATCACTCTATCAATAAATATATATGGTCTTACATCACCTATAAAAAGGAAAAGATTTTCAGGATGGGTAAGAAAGCAAAATACGCTATTATGCTGTGCATAAGAGGCATATTTTTATACAAAGAGATTCGGAAAGATTAAAAATTAAAGAATTAAAAATTAAAGAATAGTACATCCCGACAATGGAATATTATTCAGTGCCAAAAGAGAATGAACCATCAGCCATGAAAAGACATGGAGGAAACTTAAATACATGTTACTAAGTGAAAAAAAAGGCCAATCAGGGCTTCCCTGGTGGCGCAGTGGTTGAGAGTCCGCCTGCCGATGCAGGGGACGCAGGTTCGTGCCCCGGTCCGGGAAGATTCCACATGCCGCAGAGTGGCTAGGCCCGTGAGCCATGGCCTCTGAGCCTGCGCGTCCGGAGCCTGTACTCCGCAACGGGAGAGGCCACAACAGTGAGAAGCCCGCGTACCGCAAAAAAAAAAAAAAAAAAAAAAAAAGCCAATCTGAAAAGGCTGCGTATACTATACGATTCCAACTACATGATATTCTGGTAAAAGCAAAACTATGGCGACAGTAAAATGATCTGTGGTTGCCAGGGGTTGAGAAGAGATGGAATGAATCAGCAGAGCACAAAGGATTTCTAGGGCAGTGAAACTATTCTGTACAACAGAGTAATGATGGATACAGGTCATTATAAATTTCTCAAAATCCATAGAATGCATAACACCAAGAGTAAACCCTAAGGTAAACTATGGATGTTGGATGATTATGATGTGTTAGTGTAGGTGCATCGATTATAACAAATGCACACACTACGGTGATAACAGGGAGACTGTGGGAGTGCGGGGGCAGGAGTATATGGGAAATCTCTGCACTCTCTACTCAGTTTTGCTGTGGACCTAAAACTGCTCTAAAAATAGCCCACTAAAAATATAAATAAATAAAAGGCTAGGTAAAGATAATACTAAGGAATGTTTTTTAAAAAAATGAAAGCAAGGGTCACAACCTTTATGATTAACAATACCGATTTAGATCCCAAAGTATTAAAAGTCACTTTATAAGGCTAAAGGCAACAACTTACAACAAAGCAATTATAGATGTTAATATTTGTTCATCTAATAACATAGCAACGCTTTTCATAAATCATTGTCTAAATGAGACAAAAGAGAAAATACATAGACTAATAACTGGAGACTTCAGCACACATCTCAATTCAAGAGAGATGAAGCCAACAAAAACTAGTATGTTTAAGACATAAGCAACTGCACCCGATGTTGCCAGTGTCCCAGTGCAAAGCTCTGGGCCTCACCTCTGATTTTTGCCACATGGTAGGCAGTTCCAGGTGGGGTTTGACTCACTTCCTGCTGACAGGGCCTTGCTTCAGTCTTCTATCTCCACCCATCTTTCACTTTCTGTTGCAGAAATTCTACATCTAGACACTGGCAAGAGCCAACTTGGCAAGCACACATGTGCAGCCCCAAAGCAAAGGGGAACAAAAGCCTCTAATGATAGCCCTCAACATTTGAGATAACTGCTTCATCACTCAACCCAAAGTGGACAACGGTGAGGAGCATGACAAATGCTCAGAGAGGCTGGGTGAGCATCGGGCCCCAGTTTCACCAAGTGGTACCCCAATAACACACTCTTAAACTGACTGTTCCTCCTTCCTTCACTCCTGCTGCCAGAGGTGATCTTGTAAGTAGACAACTTGGACAATGCTAGCCCTTGTCTTAGGGTCTGCTCTGGGGGAATCCAAACAAGGATAACCACATAATCAATGAAGTAGAGGATATGCGTGTGTATACATATAATATACATATACATATAATAGAATACATGTATGTGTATATATATATATTCTAAAGTATGTTATATATATATATATATAAAATATGAGAAACTATGAGAAAATAAATGAGTACTGTTTTAAGTCACTAAGTTTGTTGTAATTTTTACACAATAATAGATAACTAATGCAAATATACAGTAAACTCTGAACAAATGAGTAAGCATTGTAAGTACTGGGTAGACTAGCCCACTGGAAATTTAAACATAATAGGCCTCTATAATTAAAAGCTGTTCAGACACCAGAATAGACAAACATATAAATGGAGCATAATAGGAAATCCAGAAATAGATCCAGTTACATGTGACTTTTAATATAATAAAAGGGAGTATCTCAAATTAGTAGTATGGCAATAACTGAATACCTATACAGGCACACCTCAGAGATATTGCAGGTTCAGTTCCAGAACACAGCAATAAAGTGAATATCACAATAAATGGAGTTGCAGGAATTTTTTGGTTTCCCAGTGCATATAAAAGTTATGTTTACACCATACTATAGTCTATTAAGTATGCAATAGCATTATACCTAAAAAAAAGTATGTACCTTAATTTAAAAATACTTTATTGCTTAAAAATGCTAACCATCACCTGAGCCTTCAGTGAGTCATAATCATTGCTAGTAGAGGGTCTTGCTTTGATGTTGGTGGCTGCTAACTGATCAGGTGTCGTTCCTGTAGGTTGGGGTGGTTGCGGCCATTTCTTAAAATAAGAAAAAATGAAGTTTGCTGCATCGATTGACTTTTCCTTTCACGAACAATTTCTCTGTTTTTGATGGCCTTTTACCCACAGCAGAGTTTCTTTCAAAAATGGAGTCAATCCTCTCAAACCTTTTCACTGCTTTATCAACTAAGTTTATGTAATATTCTAGATTTCTTTTTGTCATTTTAACAACCTTCATAGCATCTTCACCAGGAGTAGTTTCCATCTCAAGAAACTGCTTTCTTTTGCTCATCCATAAGGAGGAAGTCCTCTCATCTGTTCAATTTTTAACATGAGATTGCAGGAATTCAGTCCCATCTTCAGGCTTCACTTCTAATTCTAGTTCTCTTGCTGTTTTTGCCACCTCTGTAGTTACTCCCTCCACTCAAGTCTTGAGCCCCTCAAAGTCATCCATGAGGGTTGAAATAAATTTCTTCCAAACTCCTGTGTGTTGATATTTTGACCTCTTCCCATGAATCATGAATGTTCTTAACGGCATCTAGAATGATGAATCGTTTCCAGGTTTTCAATTTACTTTGCCCAGATCCAACAGAGAATCACTGTCTATAGCAGCTATTGTCTTATGAAGTGTATTTCTTAAGTAATAAGACTTGAAAGTCAGAATTACTCCTGGATCCATGGGCTGCAGAATGGATGTTGTATTAGCAAGCATGAAAGCAACATGAATCTTATTATATCTCCATCACAGTTCTTGAGTGACTAGGTGCATTGTTAATGAACAGTAATATTTTCAAAGAAATCTTTTTTTTTTTTCTTTCTGAGCAGTAGGTCTCAACAGTGAGCTTAAAATATTCAGTAAACCGTGTTGCGAACAGATGTGCTATCATTCAGGCTTCGTTGTTCCATTTACACATGAAGCACAGGCAGAGTAGATTTAGCATAATTCTAAATTCTAAGGGCTCTAGGATTTTTGGAATGGTAAATAAGCATTGGCTTTAACATAAATCACCAGTTGCATTAGCCACTAACAAAAGAGTCAGCCTGTCCTTTGAAGGTTTGTATCAAGCATTGACTTCTCCTCTCTAGCTATGAAAGTCCTAGATGGCATCTTCTCCAAATATAAGGCTGTTTGATCTTCCCTGAAAATCTTTTTGATTTTTTAGTGTAGCCACCTTCATTCATTATCTTAGCTAGATCTTCTGGGTAACTTACTACAGCTTCTACATCAGCACTTGCTGTTTCACCTAACACTTTTATGTTATGAAGATGGCTTCTTTCCTAAAACGCATGAACCAACCTCTGCTGGCTTCAAACTTTTCTTCTGCAGCTTCCTCACTTCTCTCAGCCTTCACAGAATTGAAGAGAGTCAGGGCCTTGCTCTGGATAAGGCTTTGGCTTTAAGGGAATATTGTGGTTAGTTTGATCTTCCATCCAGACCACTAAAACCTTTTCCATATTAGCAGTAAGACTGCTTTGCTTTCTTATCATCCGTGTGTTCACTGGAGTAGCACTTTTAATTTCCTTTAAGAACTTTTTTTTCCTTTGCATTCACAACTTGGCTGACTTGCCCAAGAGGCCTAAGCTTTCAATGTGTCGGCTTTCAAATGCCTTCTTTACTATGCTTAATCATTTCTAGCTTTTGATTTAAAGTGAGAAATGTGTGATTCTTCCTTTCACTTAAACACTCAGAGGCCTAATAATTGGTCTAATATCAAAACTGCTTGGTCTCAGGGACTAGGGAGGCCCAAGGAAAGGAAAAGAGACAGGGGAACAGCTGGTCAGTGGAGCAGTCAAAACACACATATATTAAGTTTGTCATCTTATATGGGCACAGTTTGTGGCGTCCCAAAAAATTACAATAGTAAATCAATTATCACTGATCACAGATCACCATAACAAATATAATAATAATGAAAAAGTTCAACATATTGTGAGAATTATCAAAGTGTGACACAGAGACAGGAAGTGAGAAAAATGCTATTGAAAAAATGGCACTGACAGACTTGCTCAACACAGGGTTGCCATAAATATTTAATTTGTAAAAAACATAATATTTATGAAGTGCAATTAAAGGAGGTATGCCTGTATAAAAAAGTTAAAATCAGATTCACTGCTTACAACAGGATACATTATAAATGTATAAAAGAGTTAAGTATGAAAAAAAAACTATATGAGTTCAAGAAGAAAACATGAGTAGATTTTTTTCACAAATGGGGGAAAATTTCCTAGCTATGCCTCCAAATCCAGAAGCGAAATGGAAAATGGTTGGTAAATTTGATTAAATAAAAATTTAAAACATTTATATGCCAAAACACAATAAGCCAAGTTAAAAATCAGGAAAAAATATTTACAAACTTGTAATTTCCCTGTTGTATAAACAACTTTTAAAGACAGAGAAATAAATGGCCAAATCCTTACCAAAAGGGGGGTTGGGGGGCGGGGGGTGGGCAGGGATCTTGTTGGTTCACAAACCCGGGAGCTTCTTCGGTAAAAATCTGAAACTTATCCCCATACAGGGTAAGGAGAGCCTGAGGAAACAAAGACAAGGGCAGCCACTCCGAATTGGTAGGTGGCAGGTTTAATAAGCAAGGGAACTTACACACCAGACTTGTTGTGGGCAGACAAAAGACAAGTAGATCTTGGCATCCGCCCACCAGAATCTTAAAAGTTTATATAGAGGGCTTAACTGGGTTCAGTCACGGACACTTTTCAGAGTGTCTCAACAACACCTCACTTTCTCAAGGCTGCATCCTTGAAAACAGCTCTCACTGTGGGAACGGTGGGCAGAGTGTACATGCCAAGGACAGGGGTGGGCGAGGCGCCTCCAATTGCCTGGCCCAGTGTTCAGGTTAACTGGCAGTCACATCCTCTCAATTATCTCCTCCAACAAATACAAAGTGTTCGCAGAAGAAAAAGAAATGCAAATTGCTTTTAAATTCATTAAAAGATCCTCAACCTTGCTTATAGTAAGAGAAATAAAAGGTAAAGCTATACTGACTGACAAAACAGACTGTGGGAAAGCAATATCATATACTGATTGTAGAATGTTTTTAAATGTTTAAACTACTATGAAGGAGAATTTGGTGATATGTAGAAAAAAATACATGTGTACTTAATCCATGTCCCAACTATCCCACTACTAGGAATGTATTTCAAAAATACATTGACAGGGCTTCCCTGGTGGCGCAGTGGTTGAGAGTCCACCTGCCGATGCAGGGGACGCGGGTTCGTGCCCCGGTCCGGGAGGATCCCACATGCCGCGGAGCGCCTGGGCCCCTGAGCCATGGCCGCTGAGCCTGTGCATCCGAAGCCTGTGCTCCGCAACGGGAGAGGCCACAACAGTGAGAGGCCCACGTACCACCAAAAAAAAAAAAAAAAAAAAAATACTTTGACAAAATTTTACACAAGGCTGCAGTAGATTATATATTTCTCTCCAACTCTTCAGCTTTCCTTGTACCCACAACTCTGTCATGGCCTCATCATGGGCGAAGCAATTCCCCACCTTTGATGTTGGGTTTGACCAGGTGGCTTGCTTTGAATGATGGCATGTGAGTGGAAGTGACAGTGTGCCAGTCCCAAAGCTGAGCTTTAAGTGATGTAAACAATAAATAATTATTTTTATATTCAACTAAGTCTTGGTGGTTGTTTACTACATGGTATTTTGTAGCAAAAGCTGATACAAAGGAAGCATTATTTGTAATAAATAGCAAGTAACTGGAGACAACTCAAATGTCCATCAACAGGGGAGTGATTGAATAAACCATGGACAAATTACACAAAGGATTATTATGCTTCATGCTTAAACTTTTTAACAGCAAGAGCAACTGCCATTTAACTAGATCAGTTTAAGATATTCATAAGCAATTATTTCTTCTGAGAATCTTCAAATATTTAAGAATACAGAGCATTTAATTTTTCACAGTGGCACTGGTGTTAATCAAGGGACCATCCCCAAAGCACTGGTTTGACTGGATCATTGCTTTCAGCCTTAGTAAATCAGGAAGTATAAGTATCAAATTTGGATTGCTTTCCAAAGGAAAATCATGAGTTACTGTGGGCCAGCAGTCTCGGACTTCTTTCTCATCAAAAGTGATCTCATTTTCCTAATGGCCACCACACATGAATGAATAGGGAAGAATTGTTGGGGGTATAAGTTGCTGACTGTGCATGGCTGCTGATTTCCTTGATTGCTGTGGGGAGCTATGTATCATGACACATAAGACGACAGGTTTGAGATCAGACACGCCTGAGCTCTAATCCCTGACATTTTGAAGTATGACCAACTTAGTTACTGTAAAACTCAAATTCCTTGTCCATCAATTAGGGTTATTAATACCTACCATGGAGAGTTTCGATGAGGATGAGAAGAGAGAGCAAATATACAGACTGTACACAGTGCTTGTGAGATCACAGACACCCAAATACATTTGTATGTTTGTTTGTATCCTCCATCCCTTCTCATCAAAATTGTGGAAACGTGAATGTAAATATGGGCTCTGAAATCTCCTAATAATAGTTAAATTCAAGACTTTCCTTCATATTTTCAAATAAGCTTATATAAATGATTATAATACTCACTGAATAAATACACAAATGAAAACAAAAGACCTTCTTGAGAACTCATTAGTAATACGAGAAATTCTGCAATCACAAATAAAGGCTCAGAGTTAGTACCGCCTTGAAAGAACATCTATCTTATTTAGTCTAGGTGTGTATGTTAGATTTGATTTACAATCATGCACTCTTTTTTTCCAGAAAAACGATCCTATCTGTTGACATGCAGTGACATGACAACAAGTGTTTCCTTGTTGGGAACTTAAGCTCCATCCCATTGTCAAATATGGCCTATGATTTGCTTTGGTTAATGGCAGGCCAATGGATGTGACATACAACACACTGAAGCAGAATTTCTGACCAAGAACCAGAGTGGAAAAATCTCATAATAGATAAGGCATCAATTAGAATACTAAGAAGGGTCTTGCCTCAGTACTGGGGAAAAATTAACCTTAGTAAACTTCTATGAAGAGGTTGATAGGAAATATTGTAGGCTTTGCAGACCACATTCAGTCTCTGTTGCATATTTTTTTTTCTTTTACAATTTAAAAATGTAAAAACCATTACTGGCTTACAGGTAGTACAAAAAAAGCCCCTGCCCTAAACTAAACACTGCTTTGGTACCACCTAACTAAGCTTAAAAGCAAAACTCAATAGGGCTAAGATAATTCTAAGTAACTTAACTGGGTCCTAGGACTATGCTCAAGAATATTTCTAGGAATACTAAAATATCAGGACCCTACAAGGCAAAATTCACAATGTCTGACATCCAAGCAAAAATGACCAGGCATGCAGAAGTAGCATAATAACTACAAAGAGAACATAAACCAATGCGTCAAAGCTACCCGGAAACGGCAGATGATCAAGTGTGTTCCCATAACCTGAGAGAATCCGACTTGCCTGGAGGCTCACAACTTTGGCTTTAAGATATCTTTGTTTCTAACACTTGGAAATTTTATCTCTCTTGAATTCATTTCCAATGATTTTTCTTGTTAAATCTACCTAAGATTTTCCAAGTGTTTAGAGGAATAAAACAGATCTTTCAAGGCATCTCCATCCACAATAGCGCCTGAAAGTCATTGCTCTATTTTGTCAACAGATCTTAGTCCTTGAGAATCTTAAAAGGCAAAGTTTATCCTAAACCTTCAGCAAACTAGTCTCCATTGTATCAGGTAATATTAGTGAAAACCAGCCAAGAAAGCAGATTCATATAGATGTGTGTTCAATAAAACCACTAGATGACGCAATATGTTCACATTTCATTAACACTGAAACCCAGAAGGGAATTTAGTCCTTTACAAGGGACACTTACTGGATAGCTATCCTAATTTGTCATTCCGGCTGCCTGCCTTACTTGCTGATGATCTTTTAGCTGAGTCTAATACATCTTTGCTTTGCTTTAACTTGAAAAGGAGCTTTCTAATTTTTTTTTCTATTGATGCTGTGGTGAGAGTTTGAGTATTTTCAAATGCAAACCGTGAGATGAATTCTGATTTTCCCATTCCCCACCTCTAAACATAACGCTGACTGCCTTACTCATCAACCTTGCCCCAGATTCCAGCATTTTTCAAGGCCTAGGGTGGCTTCCTCTCCTGTAACAAGCCATCATTGACCTTTCCAGTCTACGAGTATCTCTTTTTCCTAAATTCTTATAACGCTTGTTTGTTCCTTACTTAGACAGGACAGTGTAACATTGGGGAAGTTACTTTCTCTATTTGAGGCTCAGTTTGCTTCTCTATATAATGGAATTCACTATAGTACATCATTCATGTCTAATATACAATAAATTCTCATAGATATATTTATTTATAAGCCTTTGGTATAATATTAGGTATGACTTCCCACTGTCCTTTAAAGCACTGTCCCACTGTGCTTTAATTATATGGTCAGTAATTATTTCTTGAACGTGGACAACTTTCCAAGCATCTGCTTGCTGCTATAGATGGAGTAATGAATAAAATGTGTATAAGCTATGCCCTTACAAGCCTTACAGTACAGGAAGGAAGAGGGAGATAAATCATTCCAATAAGATCCAGAATATAGGAAGTACAGTGGACTACAGGAACATGCAGCAAAAGTAACTTCTCTTGTCATACAGAATTAGTAAAGTCCCCTTCAAGGAAGTATTATCTAAACTTAAGCTGATAAAAATAGTGGTGATTAGCCAAGTAGAGGGGAGAAGTGGGTGGGATTTTAATCCAGCCTGTAAAAGTCCAAAGGCACTAAGATGGGGGCTTGGCAAAGTCACAGCTTTCAAATGTTTTTGACTACAACTTACGATAAGAAATATATCTAATATCATAACATATACACAGACTCAGACACACGTGAAACAAGACTTACCGAATTATTGTTAACCTTATTGCAAAAATGAATTCTGATATTTTCTATTCTATCCTCTTTTATTTAAAAAATTACCGATCTCACCTCACAACAAAGCACCAAAATACCTGAAGCAAAACAGGCCAAAATGAAGGGAAAAATAAAAAATTCAAATAACATTTGGGGACTTCTATATGGCACTTTCACTATTATACAGAACAACTAGGCAGAACACCAGTAAGGAAATAGAAGACAGCACAATACAACAGATCAACTAGCACTAACAGACAGCTGTTGGACATGTCACCCAACAACATCAGAATATGCATCCTCTTCAAGTGCACATGAAACGTTCTCCAGGAGAGACCATATCCTAGGCCATAGAGTAGATCTCAATTAATTTAAAAGGAGTTAAATATAAACTTCATTCTGAGAACAACGGAATGAAATTAGAAATCAGTAACATAAAGAAATGTGGGAAACTGACAAATACGTGGAAATTAAACAACACACTCCTATTAACCAATGGCTCAAAATAGAAATCACAAGGGAAACTATAAAATACTTTGAAAGGAATAAAAATTAAGACATACTATACCAAAACATATGGAATGCAACTAAAGCAGTTCTTAGAAGGCAATTTAGAGCTATAAATACCTATATTGAAGAAGAAGAAGAAGAAGAAGAAGAAGAAGAAGAAGAAGAAGAAGAAGAAGAAGAAGAAAGGAGGAGGGGGAGGAGGAGGAGGGGAGGGGGAGGGGGAGGGGGAGGGGAGGGGAGGGGGAGGAGGAGGAGGAGGAATATCTCAAGGCAATAACCTAACTTCTCTCTTTAAAACACTGAAAAATAAAAGCAAACTAAATCTAAAGCAAGAAGGAAGGAAGGAAATAATAAATATTAGAGCAGAAACTAATGAAATAGAATATAAAAACAAGGGAAAAAAAATCAACAAAACCAAGTGGTCCTTTGGAAAGATAAGCAAAACTGACAAACCTTTAGCAGAACTGACCAAGGGAAAAAAGAGAGAAGGCACAAATTACCAAAAGCAGAAATGAAAGAGGAGACATTATTACCAAACTTACAGAAATAAAACTTTTTATAAGAGAATACTCACAGAATATGAATTATATAGTAGTAAGTTAGATAAATTAGATGAAATGGAACAATTCCTAAATCTGACTCAAGACAAAATAGATAATCTGAATGTACCTATAACAAGTAAAGAGACTGAATTAGTAAAAACAACAACTGCTACAACACCAAACATCTACCCACAAAGAAAAGTTCAGGCCCAGATGGCTTCACTGGTGAGTTTCACCAAATATTTATTTTTAAAAAATGCCAATACTTTACAAACTCTTTCAAAAAATAGAACAGGAAAAAACACTTTCCAACTCATTCTAGTATTACTCTAATATCAGTATGACTCTAATATCAAAACCAAACAAAAACATTACAAGAAAACTCCAGACCAATATACCTTATGAATATACATGCAAAAATTCTCAACAAAATACCGGAAAACCAAATGCAGCATATAGATAGATAGATAGATAGATAGGTAGGTAGATAGATAGGTAGATAGATGAAACGACCAAGTGGAATTTCTACCAGGAATGCCAGGTTGGCTTAACATACCAAAATCAATTAATATAATATACCATATTAACTGAATTAAAAAACAACAACTACGTGATCATCTCAATAGACATATTTGGCAAAATCCAATACCTGTTCATGATAAAAACACTAAAAAAATAAAAGGAAACTTCCTCAACCTGATAAAGGGCATCTACGAAATATCCACAGTTAATATCAAACTTAATGGTAAAATACTGAATGTTTTTACTCTAAGATCAGGAACAAAACAAAGATGTCTGCACTCATCACTTCTATTCAATACTGTACTGGATGGAGGTTCTAGTCATGACAATTAGGTGAGAAAATGAAACAAAAGTCATATATTTTGGAAAGAAAGAAGTAAAGCTATCTCCCTTTACAGATGACATTATCTTGCATATAAAAATCTTAAGGAATCCACTATTACCTATTAGAACTAACAAGCAATATCAGAAAAGGTACAAGAGAGAAGATCAAAAAGCAATTTTATATCTATACACCTGCAATAAAAAAATCCAAAAATGGGTCTTCGCTGGTGGTACAGTGGTTGAGAGTCTGCCTGCCGATGCAGGGGACACGGGTTCGTGCCCCAGTCCAGAAAGATCCCACATGCCGCGGAGCGGCTGGGCTCGTGAGCCATGGCCGCTGAGCCTGTGCATCCGGAGCCTGTGCTCTGCAACGGGAGAGGCCACAACAGTGAGAGGCCTGCGTACCGCAAAAAAAAAAAAAAAAAAAAAAATCCAAAAATGAAACTAAGAAAATAATCTGTTTACTACAGAATCAAAAACAATAAAACGCATAGCAATATATTTAACAAAGCGCAAAAACTATGCTCTGAAAACTGTAAAACATTGTTAAAATATATTAAAGAAAAAATTAAAGAGTTTCTAAATAAATGGAAAAACATCTCAAGTCTATGGGTTGGAAGATTTAATATTGTCAATATGACAACACTCCCTAATCTACAGACCCAACATAATCTCTGTCAGAATTCTAATTGGCTTCTTTGTAGAAACTGACAAATTGATCCTAAAATTAATATGGAAACTCAAGAGACACAAAATAGCTCAAACAATCTTGAAAATGAAGAATATAGTTGAAACTCATACTTTCTGATTTCAAAAATTATTACGAAGCAACAAAGCAACAGTAATTAAGACACTGTGGTGCTGGCATAAGATAAGCATACAGATAAATAGAATGGAATTGAGAGTCAATTTATTTTATTTATATTATATATATAATATGCATATCATATTTTTTTCAATTCATTTTTGACAGGGGCATCAAAATCATTCATTAGGAAAAGAATATTCTTTTCAATAAATGATCCTGGGACAACTGGATATCTACATGCAAAAGAATGAAGTTGGACTCCTACATCATACAAAATTTCAACTCAAAAGGGATCAGAGACATAAATCTAAGAGCTAAAACTACAAAACTCTAGAAGAATGCATACAGTTAGATCCTTATGGCCTTGGATTAGGCAATGATTTATTACTTACAACACCAAAGCACATCCTAAAGAAAAAGTAGATTAATATGACCTTGCCAAAATTAAAACTTTTGTGCTTCAAAGGACACTATCAAGAATATGAAAGGACAAATCACAAATAGGACAAATATGACAAAAGGAGAAACAGGAGAAAATATTTGTAAATCATATACCTGGTAAGGGAATTGAATCTAAAATATATAAAAAATTCTTACAACCTAACAATAAAAAGACAATCCAGTTAAAATATAGGCAGAGGAACTGAACAGATATTTTTCCAAAGAAGGTATGCAAAGGGCCTATAAGCATTTGAAAGATTCTCAAAATCATTAGTCATCAGGGGAATGCAAATCAAACTACAACAGAATACCCCTTCACACATACTAGGACAGCTATAATCAAAAAGACAACAACAAGTATTGGCAAGAATATGGAGAAATCAAGACCCTCATACACGACTGGTAGAAAATATAAAACAATTCAGCTGCTTTGGAAAATAGTCTGGCAGTCCCTCAAAGAGTTAAACATAGAGTTACCATTTCACCAAGTATTCCACTCTTAGCTATATACCCAAGAAAAATTAAAACACATGTCCACCCAAAACTTGCACAGAGATGTTCATAGTAGTATTACCATAATAACGAACAAGTGGAAACAACTCAAAGGTCCAACAATTCATAAATGGATCAACAAAAAGTGGTAACATCCATACAATGGGATATTATTTGAGCAAAAAAGAAAAAGAATGAAGTTCTGATACGTGCTACAACATTAATGAACTTCGAAAAATTATGCTAAGTGAAAGAAGCCAGTCACAAAAAGCTCCACCTTATATGGTAGCATATATATGACATGTCCAGAATAGTCAAATTTATAGAAACTGAAAGTAGATTAATGGTTGTCTATGGTTGGGAAGTTGAGGTGGGGATGGGGCAGTGATAGCTAAAAGGTACAGGGTTTCTTTTGTAGGTAATATAATGTTCTAAATTACATGGTAGTGATCGTTGCACAGCTCTACAAATACCCCAAAAGTCACTGAATTTTACACTTTAAATGGGTGAATTATGTGGAATATGAATTACATCTTAATAAACCTGTTAACAATTATTGGTCATGACCAACTAATGAGCTGTGATGTGGAACTCTGAAAAACACTTTGTTAAAAATTAAAAGAATTCCAGTAGAAGGATGTGCTCTCACTCCCTCTTACGAGAACACCAGAATCACAACTAGCTGCTGGACAATCATCGACAGGAAGACACTGGAACTCATCAAAAAAGACACCCCACATCCAAAGACAAAGGAGAAGCCACAATGAGACGGTAGGAGGGGCGCAATCACAATAAAATCAAATCCCATAACTGCTGGATGGGTGACTCACAGACTGGAGAACACTTATACCACAGAAGTCCACCCACTGGAGTGAAGGTTCTGAGCCCCACATCAGGTTCCCAACCTGGGGTTCCAGCAACGGGAGGAGGCATTCCTAGAGAATCAGACTTTGAAGGCTAGTGGAAATTGATTGCAGGACTCCGACAGGACTGTGGGAAACAGACTCCACTCTTGGAGGGCACACACAAAGTAGTGTGTACATCAGGACCCAGGGGAAGGAGCAGTGACACCAGGGGAGACTGAACCAGACCTACCTGCTAGTGTTGGGGAGTCTACTGTAGAGGCAAGGGGTGGTTCTATTTCACCATGGGGACAAGGACACTGGCAGCAGAAGTTCTGGGAAGTGCTCCTTGGCATGAGCCATCCCAGAGTCTGTCATTAGCCCCACCAAAGAGCCCAGTTAAGCTCCAGTGTTGGGTTGTCTCAGGCCAAACAACCAACAGGGAGCGAACCCAGCCCCACTCATCAACAGTCAAGTGGATTACAGTTTTACTGAGCTCTTCCCACCAGAGCAACAGTCAGCTCTACCCACCACCAGTCCCTCCCATCAAGCCTCTTAGATAGCCTCATCCACCAGGGGGCACACAGCAGAAGCAAGAAGAACTACAATCCTGCAGCCTGTGGAACAAAAACCACATTGACAGAAAGACAGACAAGATGAAAAGGCAGAGGGCTATATACCAGAGGAAGAAACAGATAAAAACCCAGAAAAACAACTAAATGAAGTGGATAGGCTACCTTCCAGAAAAAGAATTCAGAATAATGATAGTGAACATGATCCAGGACCTTGGAAAAAGAATAGAGGCAAACATCGAGAAGATGCAAGAAATGTTTAACAAACTCCTAGAAGAATTAAAGAACAAACAGAGATGAACAATACAATAACTAAAATGAAAACTACACTAGAAGGAATCAATAGCAAAATAATTGAGGCAGAAGAACGGAAAAGTGACCTGGAAGACAAAATGGTGGAATTCACTGCTGTGGAACAAAATAAAGAAAAAAGAATGAAAAGAAATGAAGACAGCCTAAGAGACCTCTGGGACAACAATAAACGCAACAACATTCACATTATAGGGGTCTCAGACAGAGAAGAGAAAGAGAAAGGACCAGAGAAAATATTTGAAGAGATTATAGTCGAAAACTGCCCTAACGTGGGAAAGGAAATAGCCACCCAAGTCCAGGAAGCGCAGGGAGTCCCATACAGAATAAACCCAAGGAGAAACACATCGAGACACATAGTAATCAAATTGGCAAAAATTAAAGATAAAGAAAAATTACTGAAAGCAGCAAGGGGAAAATGACAAATAATATACAAGGGAACTCCCATAAGGTTAACAGCTGATTTCTCAGCAAAAACTCAACAAGCCAGAAGGGAGTGGCATGATATACTTAAAGTGATGCAAGGGAAGAACCTACAACTAAGATGACGCTACCCGACCAGGATCCCATTCAGATTCGATGGAGAACTCAAAAGTTTTACCGACAAGCAAAAGCTAAGATAATTCAGCACCAGCAAACCAGCTCCACAACAAATGCTAAAGGAACTTCTCTAAGTGGGAAACACAAGAGAAGAAAAGGACCTACAAAAACAAACCCAAAACAATTCATAAAATAGTCATAGGAAAATACGTATCGATAACTACCTTAAACGTGAATGGATTAAATGCTCCAATCAAAAGACACAGGCTTGCTGAATGGATACAAAAACAAGACGCATATATATGCTGTCTACAAAAGACCCACCTCAGACCTAGGGACACATACAGACTGAAAGTGAGGGGATGGAAAAAGATATTCCATGCAAATGGAAATCCAAAGAAAGATGGAGTAGCTATACTCATATCAGAGAAAAGAGACTTGAAAATAATGTTACAAGAGACAAGGAAGGACACTACATAATGATGAAGGGATCAATCCAAGAAGAAGATAAAACAATTATAAATATATATGCACCCAACATAGGAGCACCTCCATACGTAAGGCAACTGATAACAGCTCTAAAAGAGGAAATCAACAGTAACACAATAATGGTGCGGGACTTTAACACCTCACTTACACCAATGGACAGATCATCCAAAATGAAAATAAATAAGGAAACAGAAGCTTTAAACGACACAGCAGACCAGATAGATTTAATTGATATTTATAGGATATTCCATCCAAAAACAGCAGATTACACTATCTTCTCAAGTGCGCATGGAACATTCTCCAGGATAGATCACATCTTGGGTCACAAATCAAGCCTCAGTAAATTTAAGAAAATTGAAATCATATCAAGAATCTTTTCTGACCACAACGCTATAAGATTAGAAATCAATTACAGGGGAAAAAAACATAAGAAACACAAACACATGGAGGCTAAACAATACGTTACCAATACCAAGAGATCACTGAATAAATCAAAGAGGAAATCAAAAAATACCTAGAGACAAATGACAATGGAAACACGACGATCCAAAACCTATGGGATGCAAGCAAAAGCAGTTCTAAGAGGGAAGTTTATAGCTATACAAGCCTACTTCAAGAAAGAAGAAAAATCTCAAGTAAAAATATAACCTTACACCTAAAGGAACTAGAGAAAGAAGAACAAACAAAACCCAAAGTTAGCAGAAGGAAAGAAATCATAAAGATCAGATCAGAAATAAATGAAATAGAAACAAAGAAAACAATAGCAAAGATCAATAAAACTAAAAGCTGGTTCTTTGAGAAGATAAACAATATTGGTAAACCATTAGCCAGACTCATCAAGAAAAAGAGGGAAAGGACTCAAATCAATACAATTAGAAATGAAAAAGGAGAAGTTACAACAGACAACGCAGAAATACAAAGCATCCTAAGAGACTACTACAAGCAACGCTATGCCAATAAAATGGACAACCTGGAAGAAATGGACAAATTCTTAGAAAGGTATTACCTTCCAAGACTGAACCAGGAAGAAATAGAAAATATAAACAGACCAATCACAAGTAATGAAATAGAAACTGTGATTAAAAATCTTCCAACAAACAAAAGTCCAGGACCAGATTCCTTCACAGGTGAATTCTATCAAACATTTAGAGAAGAGCTAACACCCATCCTTCTCAAACTCTTCCAAAAAAATTGCAGAGGAAGGAATACTGCCAAATTCATTCTATGAGGTCACCATCGCCCTGATACCAAAACCAGACAAAGATACTACAAAAAAAGAAAATTACAGACCAATATCACTGATGAATATAGATGCAAAAATCCTCAACAAAATACTAGCAAATAATCCAACAACACATTAAAAGGATCATACACCACGATCAAGTGGGATTATCCCAGGGATGCAAGGATTCTTCAATATACGCAAATTAATCAATGTGATACACCATATTAACAAACTGAAAAATAAAAACCACATGATCATCTCAATAGCTGCAGAAAAAGCTTTTGACAAAATTCAACACCCATTTATAATAAAAACTCTCCAGAAAGTGGGCATAGAGGGAACCTGCCTCAACGTAATAAAGGCCATATACGACAAACCCACAGCAAACATCATTCTCAATGGGGAAAAACTGAAAGCATTTCCTCTAGGATCAGGAACGAGACAAGGATGTCCACTCTCACCACTATTCTTCAACATAGTTTTGGAAGTCCTAGCCACGGCAATCAGAGAAGAAAAAGAAATACAAATTGGAAAAGAAGAAGTAAAACTGTCACTGTTTACAGATGACATGATACTATACATAGAGAATCCTAAAAATGCCACCAGAAAACTACTAGAGCTAATCAATGAATCTGGTAAAGTTTCAGGATACAAAATTAATGCACAGAAATCTCTTGCATTCTTATACACTAATGATGAAAAATCTGAAAGAGAAATTATGGAAACACTCCCATTTACCACTGCAACAAAAAGAATAAAATACCTAGGAATAAATCTACCTAGGGAGACAAAAGACCTGTATGCAGAAAACTATAAGACACTGATGAAAGAAATTAAAGATGATACCAACAGATGGAGAGATATACCAAGTTCTTGGATTGGAAGAATCAACATTGTGAAACTGACTATACTACCCAAAGCAATCTACAGATTCAATGCAATCCCTATCAAGTTACCAATGCCATTTTTTACAGAAGTAGAACAAATCATCTTAAAATTTGTATAGAGACACAAAAGACCCCGAATAGCCAAAGCAGTCCTGAGGGAAAAAAACAGAGCTGGAGGAATCAGACTCCCTGACTTCAGACTATACTACAAAGCTACAGTAATCAAGACAATATGGTACTGGCACAAAAACAGAAACATAGATCCATGGAACAAGATAGAAAGCCTAGAGATAAACCCATGCACCTATGGTCAACTAATCTATGACAAAGGAGGCAAAGATATACAATGGAGAAAAGACAGTCTCTTCAATAAGTGGTGCTGGGAAGACTGGGCAGCTACATGGAAAAGAATGAAATTAGAATACTCCCTAACACCGTACACAAAAATAAACTCAAAATAGATTAGAGAACTAAATGTAAGACCAGACACTCTAAAACTCTTAGAGGAAAACATAGGAAGAACACTCTTTAACATAAATCACAGCAAGATCTTTTTTGATCCACCTCCTAGAGTAGTGAAATAAAAACAAAAATAAACAAATGGGACCTAATGAAACTTTAAAACTTTTGCACAGCAAAGGCAACCATAAACAAGATGAAAAGAGAACCCTCACAATGGGAGGAAATATATGCAAACGAATCAACGGGCAAAGGATTAATCTCCAAACTATATAAACAGCTCATGCAGCTCAATATTAAAGAAACAAACAACCCAATCCAAAAATGGGCAGAAGACCTAAATAGACATTTCTCCAAAGAAGACATACAGATGGCCAAGAAGCACATGAAAAGCTGCTCAACATCACTAATTATTAGAGAAATGCAAATCAAAATTACAATGAGGTATCACCTCACACCAGTGAGAATGGCCATCATCAGAAAATCTGCAAACAACAAATGCTGGAGAGGGTGTGGAGAAAAGGGAACCCTCTTGCACTGTTGTTGGGAATGTAAATTGATACAGCCACTATGGAGAACAGTATGGAGGTTCCTTAAAATACTAAAAATAGAATTACCATATGATCCAGCAATCCCACTACTGGGCATATACGCAGAGAAAATCATAATCCCAAAAGACACGTGCACCCCAATGTTCACTGCAGCACTATATACAATAGCCAGGTATTGGAAGCAACCTAAATGCCCATCGACAGACGAATGGATAAAGAAGTGCTGGTACATATATATACAATGGAATATTACTCAGCCATAAAAAGGAACGAAATTGAGTCATTTTTTGAGACGTGGATGGATCTAGAGACTGTCATACAGAGTGAAGTAAGTCAGAAAGAGAAAAACAAATATCGTATATTAATGCATGTATGTGGAACCTAGAAAAGTGGTACAGATGAGCCGGTTTTCAGGGCAGAAGTTGAGACACAGATGTAGAGAACAAACATATGGACACCGAGGGGGGAAAACCGCGGTGGGGTGGGGATCGTGGTGTGCTGAATTGCGCAATTGGGATTGACATGTATACACTGATGTGTATGAAACTGATGACTAATAAGAACCTGCAGTATAAAAAAAACAAACAAACAAGACAACTAAACTTTCTTTGGGTTATTTGTATGGAAATATGTTAATATAAATGTTTCAAACATTACATGAAATTTCTAAAAATCTTATATGTTCTGGTATGTTATAAGTCATAATTCTAGTTATTACTTTAAAATGTATATCTCAGAAATAACTAAATTTTCTTGTCAATTGCGTTATTATGAACTTTCATCAAATCTTTAACCGTGGTCATTTTTAAGTCTTCTGTCATTTACAGACAGTTCTGGGTGTACTCTGGTGCTTTCGCAAAAATGTTCCTATAAAAGGGTTTCATCTTCAAGGAATTCATGGAAAAGACTCTGACAAGTACAGGTTTCTGGTAACTGACTATACTGCTAAACTGAATGAATAAGCATTTTCAGAACTCTAATGGAAAACTGATGAATTCATAAAAGTGGTAACAAAAGATCAAGATGAAAAAAAAATTAATTACATGGGACTGAGTGAACTGATGAGGATGATTATAATTTTTGTGACTTTCTGTCTGAATAAAAAAAAAAAAAAATCCCAGAAGGACTCAGAGGCAAAAAATATACAAATCAATTTTCACTGCAAAGTAAAGGAGCTGTTACAGTGGAGGATTACTGGACTGAATGTCAATATTATGACATAGTGTGAGTGTGTTTCATGTTTGGTAATTGCAATCACTGTTGCTTTTGTTGTGGTCATCCATTTACAATGCTTGGCGTCAGTCTATTTATCTCTTGTAAAAATAAAATACAGTGTGTGTGTTTGAAAAAAAAAAAAAGTACCCCTACTAAATCTTATCATAAGGGGACGTTAGGGAAAACTGCATTGAATCACAGTATGTTTAGTGGAAAGAAAAGTGAGATTGATATCTAAACTCAGGCACTATCATTGTTTAGTAAATACACGTGAGTGAAATGCATAAAATTCTCATTACACAATGTTTCATAAAGTTGCAAGTTCAAGAACTCTAGGATACTCTTATAGAGAGACCACAATAGGGAAGATATATCATCAAGGTGGTGGTACCTAGAATGAGCATCACTGTGTATAAATCTTTGTTTGAAGTGTTTTTCCTCTATTTTTAATTCAGTAAGACTATCCATTGAGCAGATACAAATTTTTTTCTTATTTATGTCAAACATACATGTATGTCATAGATCTTTTTACATCTCCTTTTTTTTTTTTTGCAGTACGCAGGCCTCTCACTGTTGTGGCCTCCCCCATTGCAGAGCACAGGCTCCGGATGTGCAGGCTCAGCGGCCATGGCTCACGGGCCCAGCCACTCCGCGGCATGTGGGATCTTCCCGGACCGGGGCACGAACCCGTGTCCCCTGCATCGGCAGGCGGACTCTCAACCACTGCACCACCAGGGAAGCACCTGTCATAGATTTTTATTCATAGTCTTCATGTATGCTTCTTATTTTTGCTCCATTATAGCAATGTTTACTACAGTTATTCCAGCCTAAAATTTTGAGTTACTTCAGCCATCTTTTATCTTTCCATCCCTGACACCTATACCTGAGAATCCTAGAGACTGCTCAGTATCACTAAGCATAAATGAACCATGCACTTGTCCCTGAAGTAATCTCCTACGCCTTTCAGTCCCTTGGTTCATTAATATTCTTTTTCTTAAAACTGAAAATATGTTGGAGACTATTTCTAGAGTTTTACAATATTTAGAATGTATGCCTGTCTCTCAACATAGTGATTTATGTTATCAAATTCTCCCAAATACCTTCAAACTCATGTCTGTTGCAACCTTTACAACAACTTATGTGTATACTGTGTGTTCCCATTTCTCTCTTCCATTTCAGTCTGTAAACTGAGTACGTACATATAGTAGGTGTTTCTATGTCCATTACAGCAAACCATACACTTCAATGTTTTGTTATTAAGATGTTTTTTTTTTAATCTTTGTTATTTTTTAAAATTTATGTAGAGCAAGTAGATATGAATGAAGCAAGGAAATAAAATCCTCCTTTCTCAAAAAAAAAAAAGAATTCCAGTTTGGCTAGGGCACAGAGAACCAATGGGCTACTGATAAGCAACAGGGTTCAGTGATTTTTTCAAGGCCACCCAGCTAAGGAAAATGGAGTTTGGAAACTAGATCTGTCTGCCTCTCAGGTATGTGTGTTTAACATTATGATACATAACTTTAGTTTGCAAATAAAATCTCAGGTGCAAGTCCAAGCTCACCAACTTGCTAGGAATGTGAGTCTCAGGTAAGCATCTTGGATTGTTTCTTGGTTAGAAAATGGAGAAAATTATACTCACTTCCTGTGCTCTTTGTGTGGAATAAATGATAACATATAAAATACCTAGAAATCTACCAGACAAAATAGGGAATAGCCAATATTGTTGCTGTGAAAAATTTGGTTGATTGTTATGTAGTAGGTGGCATTTTACTCCTTGAAAGATGAACTCAAATTTTGACAGGAGGAGATGGGCATGGTAGATGGAAGTGGTCAAGGCAGGGGAAACATGATAAGCAAGGGTGGAATCAGAAAATGTTAAGGCTCTGAAAACACTGAGTGCATCTTGGCTGAATACAGTGTGAGTCACAAAGAATACAGGATTAGGACCTTGAATGACAAGCTACAAGTGGATCTTTAACTAGGCAACAAAGTGGAAACATTGAAGCTTTCAGACTGAATGAGAATATGTTCAGATTTGTGTCTTAGGGAAATTCATCCATCAGTATCTGGCACAGAGTAGATACTCAACAAATGTTCTCTGGATGAATGGCAGCAAAGTCAAATATGCAGTGAAAAAATAGAAGCAATGAGTAGAGAATCCAATTAGAGGCTGTAACACACTCAAACCCCATTTCCCCACCCCATTCCTCTCAAACAGAATTTCATTTTGGCTTTCTCCCTCCTCCATGAAGGAACATAATTCAGAGAAGATTGGTCCCAGCACCAGGGAATAGGTCCTGCTTAGCCAGAATAATTCTGGAGGTCCTTCCAGGGACTGGTTTCAGCATGGGCATGTACTGGAATGCTTGACTATGGAGACATATGGGAATTCTGCTAGAGGAGCCCAAGAAGAGAGGAGTAGCCCTTTTCATGCCTCTGGATGTTTTTGTGTCTGTGTATGATGTCTAGAATGGCTACATCCATCGTACAATCAGTCTGTGGGTACGGGTGACCAATAAGGTGTACAGAACGAAGAGAATGAAGCAAAACAGCCCTACATATACAACGCCATTGAGAATGGTGTTGGTGGGAAACCAATAAAAGCAAAATTAATCTATTAAATACAAAGGGCAAGAAACTGAATTCATGAAATATAATACCTTTCACGAACTGGCTTACACTTCACTGGCAATCTGACAGCAGCTTTCTCCTAAGACTTCATGAAAATCAACCCTCCTCTAACTCCAGGTATAGAATATTTAAATGGCTTTAATTATTACTCTAAATCAGTAATAAAAATAAATTACTGAGTTTCAAAACACTGGACCTTATGGAGGTGATGTGTCGTACCTAGATAATCCAGTTAATTAGGAGATAAAACATCAATCCCATCCTCTCTCATTTCTCACCATTTCCCATTTTTTTGGTAAAATACATACACACACACACATACACAAATATACATATATGTGTATATAAAATAAATCAAAGAACTACGTTTTAATTGCTCTGAAATTGATTTTCTGGTGCTGAATGTAATGCAGTATTAAATAACATTTAGGAAATAGAGACACATAAATAATTAAATAAAACCAAACAAAATGCAATAATTCAGAGATAACCATTGTTAAAATGTTGTTATACTCAATAGAAATGTGGACAACAAATATGGGTAAGTAATTCACAGAAGAGAAAAATCCAGTAAGTATTTAAAAAATAATAAAATATGCTCAACCCCACTGGTTGTTCAGGAAATTGAAAATAAAATAATACAAACAACAAATATAAAAAACTAACATGGGAGACATAGCTGAAGAAAGTATCAAAGAACTGGAACGTAAAATCAAGGAAATTATCCAGAATGCAGCACACAGTGAAGGAAATACAACATATGTAAAACACCTGCTCTCCAGAAAATATAGAAAAGATCCCCTCATTCTCTCATGCTTTCCTTTCCTTTTATGTACCTTCTTTGAATGATGTAGTTGTAAAGCCATCAGTTTAGACAGAGCAATTAGACAGTAGATTGAGGAGGACTTCTGTGTGGAGTGTCAGATCATGAGCAGGGTGAGGCAGGTATCCGTGTAGGAGGAGAGGGGAGGCAATATTGACAGTGAGATTCCAAGCAGGGTGAAGAAGGTAAACCTGTTGAGGGGTGGCCCAGCATGTAGTAGTGAGAACCTGAGCAAGGTAAGGTCTTCCTTGTATGAGTGAGTCAATGCAGGGAGGACTTGGCATGGGGCATGGAGAGTCAGACCAAAGCAGGGTGAGGAGGGAGCCGATGCTTGAAAATGTCCCATACTTGAGAACATATATATATATATATATATATATATATATATATATATATATAGTGACTGGGAGGTTTGAATCAACGCTGTTTACATGGTAATCTTTTTCATATTGATCTACAGATTCAATGCAATTCCAATCAACATTCTAATAGTATTTTTGAAGAAACTGATAAGCCTATTATAAAATTTATATAAAAAGACAAAGAATCTAGACCAGCCAAAATAAATTTAGAAAAAGTTGGGTGGGGGGGGGGGACGACTCATACTACATGATTTCAATGCAATATAAAGCTACAATAGTCAAGACAGAGAGATACTGAAATACAGACCCATAAATCAATGGAAAGAATGGAGAGTCCAGAAATAGATCACACTTTTATGGTCAACTGATTTTCAGCAAAGGTGCCAGATCATTTCAAAGTATGTCAAAGGTCAGTGTTTTCAAAAAGTAGTGATGAAACTACTGTATAGATGTTGGGAAAATAAATAAATCTTGACAGTTATACCACACACACAAATTAATTTGAAATGTAACAGAGACCTAAATGTAAGAGCTAAAACTATGACACTTATAGAAGAAAAAATTTTTGACATGAGATTAGGAAAATATTTCCTAAACTGATCCAAAACGAATATATATACACCTGTTGCTACAGAGAAAAAAAGTGGTACAACCATTTTGTAAATACAATATGGCCTTATGTTAAAAAGTCAAATCTGCATTTACCATATATCCTAGCAATTCCACTCCTAGGTATTTACATAAAGGAAATGAAAACCAAAGCATATGTCCACACAAACTCTTGAACTGAATGTTCATAGCAGCATTATTATTGTTCGAAACTGGAAACAACTCATCTCAAATGATACCAACTAATGACCTAATAAAGGATTAACAAATTTAGCATATGCATACAATGAAACACCACCCAGCAATAAAAAAAGGAACAAAATACTATGGGTCAATCTCAAAACACGTGCTAAGTAAAATAAGTCAAACACAAAGTCTACATTCGCATGTTCCATTGAAATGAAACTCTTAAAAAAGCAAAACTAAGGGAAAAAATCAGATCTGTGTTTGCTTGGATTGGGGAGTGGATCAACTGCCAAGTGGTACAGGAAACCTTTTTTTAAGGTGAGGAAACTTCTTTTTATCTTGGTTATGGCAGAGGTTATAGTACTGTACACAATTTCCAAAATTCATCAAACTACATTTAAGATGAATGGGCATTGCTGTATGTAAACAATACATTCATAAAATAAGCTTTAAAAAGGCTAAATCAAATTCTTATATCACAACACTTACAAAGTTAAAGCATTCCAGATCATTTATACACAACACAAACTTTTAAACTTTTACAATGAAATACAGGAGTAAATTTTTCTGATCTAAAAACGGAAACGTTTTTTAAACACACACAAACAAAAGCCCTAGCCATTATTGCAAAGACTAGTAAATTCAGTTTTACTGAAATTAAGAATTTATAATCATTGAAAAAAGGGAACAAACTTGCCCTATTTGCCTGGGACCTTCCAGGTTTTAGCACTTTAAAATATTGTGCCCCAAGAAACCCTTCAGTCTCAAACAAATCAGGAGAGTTGGTAACTGTCCAGAGTTGAGCTAAGCTACTCCATGGTATTGCTGCCTCGGCCTCCATTCTGTTTGGCAAGTGGCCAGGGGGGCTTAACCTGACACTAGCCCTCTCACACAAGCACGTGCCCTAGATAACAGCCCACAGAGGCACAAGCAAATGTAAGCTCCTGATATGACTCCCCCAACAGCCCTTGTGAGAAGCAATCTCCCCTGCCTCTAGGCCTTCAGCCTGTGTGCCCCTAAGGTAAGACCCCTTGGAGCTTACCAAAACCCAGCATTTTTTGGTTTGAACTGACCAAACGGGCCTTAGCCCAGGAACCTCAAAGCACTTTATCCATGGGCCCTAATAAAGAAATGTGGCCCAGGTCCTGCCTCTCTCTCTGCCTACACCCTGCCTTGACCTCCCATGTAGGTCAAGGTATGCTGTGTACTTCCTCCAGGACCTGTGAGTAACAAACTTCTCTATCTCAGTTTCTCTTGTGGTCTTTTGCTGAACCATAGTTCACCACCCATCACCTTGGGGTTCTACTTAACAAATGTTAATTTAACAAATCATAACAGTAACCCCATGGTAAAGTCGTTAAAGGAAATGAAGACAAGCCCCACGGTTAACCAATATTTTCCATAAGAGTAAAGAATAAAGAATTCTCCGGACTATTAGTAAGTAAAAGACGGCAAGCATCTTATTAGATAAATGAACAAAAGCCTTGAATAGACATTTCCAAGAAGAGGAAATATAAAATGCTAATACACAAAAAAGGATGATCTGTTTGATCTTATTTTTAATCTGGGAAATGAAAATTAAAGTGAAATGCCAGGGCTTCCCTGGTGGCACAGTGGTTGAGAGTCCACCTGCCGACGCAGGGGACACGGGTTTGTGCACTGATCCGGAAAGATCCCACATGCCGCGGAGTGGCTGGGCCCGTGAGCCATGGCCGCTGGGCCTGAGCGTCCGGAGCCTGTGCTCCGCAACGGGAGAGGCCACAACAGTGAGTGGCCCGCATATCGCAAAAAATAAAAAAAATTTTAAAAATAAAATAAAGTGAAATGCCAGTGATAGACCATTAGAAACCAACAAGTTTGTTAGAAATTTTAAAAACCTGACAGTACGAAATATAAGCAAGAATTTGGAGATATGAGAACTCATATAAAACTCTGACTAATATATAAATTTATGACAATTCATTAGAAAAATTCTGGTAAATAAAATTATGAAGTAGAAATTTTGCATATCCTATTAACCCAGTAATCTCACTCCTAGGTATGAAACTGTATGGAATTTTTAACATGTATGTGTATATATATCAATTGATACTTGGAGGATCTTTATGGTAGTCTTGATACTAATAGAAATAAGTAGAAAATAATAGAAAAAGCCCAAATTCCACTGAAAGGAGAATGAATAAATTAATTAAATATATTCACACAATAGAATACTATTCAGTTGTGAAAAAATAGAATCGTAGCTACATTTTTCAACATGAATGCATTTTAAAGACATGAAGTGGAGTAAAAAAGCAAGTTGCTTTTAACTGTAGCATGATGCAATTCTGTCAAGTTTAAAGACAAAGAAAACAAAGAATTATATATTTTACAGCTATGGAGGTATGTGGCAATATTATTGAGGGAATCAAGGAAATATACCACTAAAGGAAAAAAAATCATATTATCAAGTATCTCTACATAAAGATGCAGAGACATGGTCATATTTACCAGGGGGCAATATGATTGCTACAATATTGTTGAAAAGTAAAATGGCAATATTTACTAAAATAAATATATATTCTTTGATTCAGTAATTTTACTTATTGGAATTAATCCCATAAAAATATGCCTATAAATAAATATATTTGTGCAAAGGTGATCATTGTGTTAGCAAACAATGAAAGCAAGTGAAATATCTCTCAATAGGGGAATGTCTGAATAAACTGTGGTATATCTGTTCTTTGCAAAATTATCCAGCTAGTCAAAAGGCTGAATTAGACTTTGAGAGATAGTTATATTCAGTTAGATGAAAATTTAAAATGGCAGAATAATGTGTAAATATGATATTACTTTTGTAAATGATTGATGCATAAATAATAGCATTAGCCCTAAGCATTTGTTCATATGAATGTATATACTTGTTCTGCAGGAAAAGAAATGGATTAATGCACATCAATTTGTTAATGTGTTACCTTGGGAGACAGAAATGAAAATGCAATGGGATGAGATCATTAATTTTTAAATACAACTTTACGTTGTTTTATTGGTTCAAAGGAGGGTATGTTACGTTGTTAATACAAAAAAGAAAAATTAAAAGAAGAAAATGTGTAAATACTTTATGTCCACTGGGGACATTTTAGAATGTTTAGTTTCCAAAGGGTGTTCCAGGGAACTGTATTTGATAGTAAATTTAAAGAATTCTCCTTCCAAATAAGTTTGTGAATATGGGGTAAAAACAGTTAAAGGTATTTTTTTCACTAAATTATGTATCATATCACTTAATAATTTTACTTATGATGTGAATTTCTGATATGAGGGTTTCACTTGTAGAATTTCTTTAAAATTTTGACAAGCTGGAATATCTCAGGGAGCCACTGCTTCATAAAGCCAATTTTCTGAAATAATGTGCTAATCCAACTCCCCAGACAAGACCACTCTCAATACAAAGTCCAATTCTTTCTAATCTTTTTGCTAGCATTTTTACATAGTGTAGATCATATGGTACATGTAAGTTTTACTTCCTTTTCTTTTGTAATGCTACATTGTTTTATCATTGAACAGATTTTTATGGACATCGGTTAATTATAGTTCAGTTAGAATTTCAACATAAATGTTTGTGTGAAATGTAACCATTACAATCTTAAAATCACAATCCTAAATATAATTAACCTGTAAATAATGTGGTTGTGTAATTCACACTAAAAGTTTTAAAGGGAGTGACCAGAGACAGTGGATGATTGGAGATAGGAGGAGTGGATGTCTGGAGATAGGAGGAAAACCTTCATGTGGAAAAGGAATTTGAAGACACACGATCAAGGCAGCCCTGGCTAGAATTAAAGGATGTACATATATCCTGATAAGAAAGGAGCTTGCTCAGGATAGGGACTCTAGCTTCTATTAAGAGAGTAACCTGACTGGTTAATATAAGAGATCACAAAGACTTAAGGATGAGATGCAGTTCTATAGAATTCTGTAGAAGGAAGAAATATTTGTTATTATGTAGCTAGAGCTGGACTGTGGTAACTGAGACCTATAATAACAAGATTTATGTTTCCAAATACAGTTAGCTATCTTCACGGTTCCACAACATATCCCTTATTCATGGAAATGGTTATCCCCTGAAAAGAAAACTGAAAGCCTGTCACAGTCCGTTCAGGCTGCTACAGAGGAATACCATAGACTGGGTGGCTTAAACAACAGACATTCTTTTCTCACAGTTCTGAAGGCTAGGAAGTTCAAGATCAAGAGGCCTGCAGATCTGGTGTCTGGTGAAAGCATGCTTCAGGATTCACAGAGGGTTGTCTTCTTGCTGTATCTTCACATGGAAGAGAGCAGATAGCAAGGCCAAGCTCCCCTGTCTCTTCATGTAAGAAAACCAATACCATTGATGAGCGCTCCACCCTCATGACCTAATTACCTCCCAAAGTCCCCACCTCCTAATGCCATCTCATCAAGGGGTAGCATTTCAACATATGAACGTTGGGGGGGGGGGACACAAACACTCAGTCATAACAAAGCTACTCTGATAATTCAGCTGGAAGCTGCATAAACCTGTGAGTAATAATAAGTACTAACATTTTTAGAGTTATTTACTAATCCCACTTATATGCATTATCTAATTTCATCTACTTATCCCACCTGTGAGAGCTTGGTATCATTATCTTAATACTATAAGTAAAGAAATTAAGGCTCAAAGAGTTTGAGTGATTTGCTCAAAGTCACAAAGTTAATTAGTGAAAGAGCTGGGATTTACACCCAGATGTTTCATAGTAAGTTCTTTCGGCTGTACCATATATTCCTTCTCCAATATTAGGCACTCTGGTGATAAAAACAAAATATATTAGTATGCTTAATTTGTTGCCTATCCATTCTTGATTTTTTAAAAAATCTGGATTTATTTTGTAGTCAGTTGGAGTATCTCTTCAGGTTTTTGGGGTTTTTTTTCAAGAAAAAATACACTGGTGGCATATCTCTTTGTTGTTGCATATCTGAGAATATGTTTCCATTGTCACATACATGAAAGATAACTGGGATGTGTGTAAAGATTTTGGATCAAAACCTTCTTCCATTAAAATCCATCAGTTGTCACTTCTTACATCCTAACTTCTGATGTAATGAAGTCTAAGCCAGACTGATTTGTGTTTTTGATAACTCATTTTCTTTTTTTAAAACTTTCCCCTTACCTGAGTACTTGTCAAAGTTTCCTTTATTCTGATCCATCATAAATTTTGCCGAGGTATGTTTTTGTCAGTTCTTTTCCACTGATTTCATCAGAGAAGCAAGAACCCTTTTGTCTTTACTTTCTCATCTAATTACTTATCAGGATCTTTAAAAATTATATTGTTGATGCCTACGTTGTAGTTACTCTGATTTTTTTCCTGTGAACACTCGTTATGTTTACGTAGAACTCCTTTCTCTGCCCTCCGTATCTATCATTTCTGTTATTTTTCTCACTTTTTATTTTTTTTCTTAGAATCCCAGAAGAACTCCTCAGTTTATTTCTTTAGAAGACAGATATTTATTAAGTGTTACTCTGTGCCACTCATTGTCCTAAGTGTTCAGGATACAAAAGTGAACAAGAGAAACAAAAATCCCTGCCTTTGTGGAGAATGCAAAAGAAAACAGATAGCGTATTTCAGGTATTTATAAATAATTTGGAGATAAATAAAGCTGGAAAGTGAATGCCAGGGGTGGGGAAAGTTGCACTTTTAAATAGGATGGGAAAGCAAGATCTTACTACGAAGGAAACATTTGAGTAAAGACCTGAAGTAGGTGAGAGAGTGAACCAAAAGGATGTATAAAAGAAGAACATACTGGCCAGAACAATACAAAGTGCAATGACCCAGACTACTTGTGTGTTCAAGGAAGAGCACAGAGACCAGTGTGCCTGGTCTAGAGTGAACAAGGGGGACGGGGGGAGTAGTACGAGATGAGGCCAGTGAGGTAATCCAAAGCCAGATCATGTGAGGCCATATGGGTAATAGTAAGAACCTTGGCATTTGCTCTAAGAAGGGAAACTAGTGAAGAGTTTTGAGCAAACGGGTAGCATGAGCTGATTTGCTTTTTAATAGAATGACTCCGTCTGCTGTGAATAGGACAAAGGGCAGAAGGGAAGACATCAGTGAGAAGGCTATTGCCATAGTCCTGATGAGAGATGATGGTGACTTGAACCAGAATGATGGGGAACAAGGTGGTGATGTGGTTGAACACTTAATGTACCTCAAAGGTAAAACCAATAAGACTTTCTGATAGATTGGATGTGAGAACATAGATTCTTGTCCTGAGCAACTGGAAGGACAGAGCTAAATTTTAACATAGAGAAAATTCTAGGAAAAGTAGAGAAAGGAGATTAGAAACACAATTTAAAGAATATTATTTATGTAAATTTTATTTTTGGTTTGGCTTCTTTTTGCTCAAGATTTTACTTCTAATATTCATACATGTTAACAAATGTAGCTGTAGTCCCTTTATGTTCACTGATCTATAGCAGGGATTGGCAAACTTTGTCTGTAAAGGCAAAATATTTTTTAAAAAATTGGCTTTGCATAAAAAAAAAGAAAGAAAAATGGTCAGAAGAATCTAGGGGCAAGACGGGAATAAAGATGCAGACCTACTAGAGAATGGACTTGAGGATACGGGGAGGGGGGAAGGGTAAGCTGGGACAAAGTGAGAGAGTGGCATGGACATATATACACTACCAAGCGTAAAACAGATAGCTAGTGGGAAGCAGCCACATAGCACAGGGAGATCAGCTCAGTGCTTTGTGACCACTTAGAGCGGTGGGATAGGGAGAGTGGGAGGGAGGGAGATGCAAGAGGGAAGAGATATGGGGACATATGTGTATGTATAACTGATTCACTTTGTTATAAAGCAGAAACTAACACCACTGTAAAGCTATTATACTCCAATAAAGATGTTTAAAAAAAAAATTGGCTTTGCAGACCAGATGGTGTTTACTGCAACAATTCAACTCTGTCATAGCTATTGCTACGAAAGAAGCTATTGCCAATATATAAAAGAATGAGCTTGGTTGTGTTCTAATAAAATGTATTTGCAAAAACAGGCAGTGGGCCAGATTTGGCCCATGGGCTGTAATTTGTTGAACCCCCTAATCTATAGTACCCTCTTGAGTGACAGTACCACAGTTTATTTATTCATTCTGCTGTTCATGAGCATTTGGATTGTTTCAGCTTGGGACTTTTACAAATGATGCTCCTAAGAACCTTCTTGAGGATTTTTTTTGGTGACCACATGCTGATTTGATATAAATATAAGAAATGGAATTGGTGTGTCATAAGGCATGTTAATCTTCAATTTTAATGACTCTAATAATTTAACTTTAATAAATTAACTTCCACCAACTGCATATGAGACTTTCTGTTGTTTTACAACCTTACTACCAATTCGCTTTTGCCAGTTTTTTAATTTCAGTACTTGGGTGAGCATTTAGTGGTACCTCATTTTTATTTCAATTTGCACCACATGATCACTACTGAGGACAAATGCTTTCACGTGGTTTTTGGCCACAGAAGTCTTCTTTCATATGGGACTGGTTAAAGAACTGTGTACATATTCCTATTGGTTTGTCTTTTTTTCTCATTGTTTTGTAGAGTTTCTTATAAATTCTGTGTATATGCTGCAATTACATTTACCCACATATTTACTCTATTTTGATGTGCTTTATTCATTCTTGCATTTCTCTGTTCGCATGTGGCAAATATTTCATTGGTACTGAATAACTCTTTTTAGTGTTTCTATTAGAGAAGTTCTGCTAGTGATGAATTCCTCTGGTTTCTGTTTGTTTGAATATATCTTAAATTCACATTAATTCTTGAAGGGATTTTTTTTCTACATTAACATTTTAGATTGTCTATCATTTTCTTTCAGCACTTTAAAGATAGCATTGCTTTGTCTTCTGCTTTCTGTAGTTTCTACTGATAAATAAGCTACTTGTCTTATTGTTGCTCCTCAGAAGATAATATGCCTTCCCCACTTCCCCTTTGCACTTAAGATTTTTATCTTCGTTCTTAGCTTTAGCAGTTTTTTTATGATGTTCCTAGGCATAGTATTCTTTATTCATCCTGCCTGGGGTTTATAGGACTTCTGGAATCAGTGGCTCAATTTCTTTTACTATTTTTTGGAAACTTGTATCGCTTTTTGCCTTTTTCCCTCTCTCTCTTTTCCTTCTGGGTTTCCAATTATATGCATGTTAGACTTTCTTATTGGACTCTCTATGTATGTTACACATTTTTTTCTGTATTTTTATTCTTTTGTTATATGCATTATTATGGATATTTTCTTTGAGTTTATCTTCCAGTTAGCTAATTCTACTTTTGGCTTTGTCTAATCTGCTCTTTAACACAATACATTAAGTTATCATTCTTAGTTATTATACGTTTTTATTTCTAGAAGTTCAATTTGATACCTTTTATAGTTTCCACGGTCTCATCAAATCATCAGTTCTGTTTTTTATTTACTTGCACATGTTTAGCACAGTTGTTTGCTGATTTTAATCTGTACTTTCTAGCTTTATTATGTGGACTACCTCTGGATTTATTTTTTTATTTGTTGTTTGTCTTGATTTTATATCATATTACCTTGTATGTGTATAAATGTGTATTTTTTAAGTTTTGTAAATATTTTGTCCATTTTTTTCTCAGCAGGAAGTCAACTGGAACAACACAGTCTGTCATTCAGGAAGAACGATTTCTGACTCTTCCTTCTTCCCCCTCTCCCCAGGGATTATTTTAATTGTGCAACTGCAGTTTTTTGTTTTTGTTTTTTTTAGTTTCCTTATCATCTTTTACAACACTTATCTGTATTTTCAGCATATCCTAATATCATTTATCTCAGCCTGTGTTCCTTTATTATGATGATCTGCTTCTGTTTCAAAGAGGCAATGTTTCCTTACACTCTTATACCAACTGGTTTCTAAAACTGTCATAAGCTTGTCATTCTTCTGAGTCTTCTGGACAAAGTTCCCCTTTCTTTATCCTGCAATTTTCCCAAAAAGTTATTAAAACTGGTCTTTCTGTTCATTTGTTATTTAAGGAGAAAGTCTTTCCAAACTTGTTGACAAAGTTAGTAGATCACTATTATTCTGCTTTCTTTTAACTGCAGGTCTGGTCAAGTGTTAGACTGAGACCTATACCTGGATGGCAGCTTGATGTGCACAACTTTTAGGCAATTCTTAGTATGGTTTCCTTGAGTAGATTTTAATTAGACTGAAAGATAATTCCTTTGAACATATAAAAATATAGACTAAGAAACATATAAATCCCAGTATATGTACTCCATCATGTTTTTCCTGTTTTTAGCTTTCCCTTTCTACTCATAACACCGCTTAGAAAGATCATACCTCCAGTATGCAGCAATACAGCCTGTTGAAGAGTACGTGTTTAAGGTAGTCCAATTTTGACCATTTTATCAACATTTCTGAATGTCATATTCCCTATTTGTAAAATAGGGACACTAATAGAATTGTTCTTGTAATACTATTACTCAAAATGATTCATGTAAACTTAATAGCATAATTGCTGGCACTTAGGATTAAGTAAATGTTACCCATTATTGGTAGACGTAAATAGTAGTACCAGTATTTTGGTTATTAATTTGCTGCCTCCTGCTTCCCACTCTGACCTTATGCTGCTGGATTTAGATAGAAATGACTTCATGAGATTGTTGGTGTCTGGGGAGTGGACTATTTGTTCATTCTTTGAAAGGCACTATCAAAGCATGAAAGAAATTGACACCCAGCTTTATGATAGGTGCAGTTTCCTAACTTTGTTAAGGATTGACAATGGAGGAAGCAGAAAGCAGTCTGGAATGCCTGTAGGTGTCAAACATGTAACAAAAATGAGTGCAGCAGGCCAAATGCAATTAAAAGGGACTGGCAGGGACTGCGGAAAATCTGAGAGCACCTGCCTAGTATTTTATACGCAGCCATACTTCAGTTCCAGTTAACTGACACTACCTGGAAATGTGGGTTGAGTGGTTTCCCCAGGAGGTAGTCATTGATATTTGTAAGTGAAATCATATTTTATATTTATGTGAATTCATTTTTAAAAAGACCCAGGATATCAAACAATCTGCATGGGTTATATAGGGTATATAGGGCTCATGGTATGCTGTTTTGTGACTTCTAAACTGTAAGATAAAGCCCACCACCTTGTCAATAGGATCCAATGACCTGGCTCTAGAAGTCCTCTTCAAAGTTGTCTTCCACCTCTTCTTGATTTTAACTTTACAATCTGGTAATACCAAAATGCTTCCAAGAATCCTCTGACAGCCTTCTAAGCTACAGGATTGCTTAAGTGGCCCTATTATAGTTTTAATACCATTCTGCGCATATAGCTATCATAGATCTTGCAGCACAATTTTAAGACATCTGTTTCCATCATCCTCATTCACCCAAAAACTTCTTGAAGCTGAAGACCATGTTGTGTCCACCCCTCACCCATATGCCTAGCACAGTGCTGGACACATAGTAGGCCCTCAGATACCATTTGTTAAATTGGATTGAATTTTTTGAAAGGAACGTGGTAAGTGTTATGATCATTCTTTGCAGAAGTTGAAATGAGGTACAGAAAGCATAAGTGCAGAACACGTATTATTCATCGTTTTCTTTACTCATCATTTTTGGGTCAGAAGAACCAAAGACCTGTAAGATCTCTAAGGCAAAATATACTTAAGAAATTTCCAAAAGTCTGATTTCCCTATATTATAACATCCAAAGAGCAAAGGTAAAATTAGTATAAGTAATAGTAACCATAATTATTATTTATTTATGAGGCTACAACACCAAGTTCTTTGCTGAACAGTTTACAGGAAATATGTTTTTTTCAATCTTCATGCCATCCATAAAAGGCAGCTACTCTTATTTTTCCCATTTACCAGACGAAGACATTGAGACTCAGAGAGAATGTCCATGATAATACAGCTAGAAATTGGTGGATTCAGTATACACAATCAGGTCTAATTCCCCTTCACTTCTTGATGCTACCTCACCAGTGTCAAGTGACATCATTGACCCATGGATGATTTTCTTGTTCCTATAAACCTGAAATTCAGAAAGAATTTACACTCCTTTGTGACTTTATCATGACAGTTTTGAAGAGGTAAAGAACCACAACAGGATCAGAGGCACCCTGGATAAAAATGACTGAATTTCACTGTTCTGAATGCACCTCTAAGCATTCTTTTGGTATACAGATCCTTTAAAAAAAAAAAAAGAGGCACTCTAACTAATAGGGAGTTTTCTGAGAAGTCACCTCTCCCGGCCTGTGAATACTGGATAAAGCAAGGACCTTGAAGTCATGTATTCTTGAGTTCAAATCTCCACTCTGTTCTTTTATGAACTGATTGTATTCTTTCAGGCTTATTTTCCTTATATATAAAATAGAATTCATAAAACCTTGCTGGACTCACAGGTTTGTTATGAAAATCAAGCAGCAAAATGCAGGGGAAAGTCCTTTTGAAACTGTAGAGCACTAGGCACACAGGAAGAGTGGTTATGGTTTTGCAGAAATGACATTCCCAAGCCATTTTATGTGAAATGTGGAAAACTGGGGCAGGGAATAGGTATACACTATGTATATTTGTCCTGCTTTGATAACAGTTCAGTGGCTTAAGTGACAAGCAAATCAATGGAAATCAGGTTATTAACACTGGACACATACAGCATATTAATATGGACCTTTATTTGCCAGGGACCTATAATTACACCTTATAATAAGCAATACATATTTTGCAGCATTTTACTAAAATGCACATCAATGAGCAATGAAAAGCAAGAAGGAAATAACAAAAAGAGATACCAGAGGGAAAAGCATATCTTCATGAGGACAGAGAGAAGAAATTCAGTGTGCTTTTTTAAATATTTACTTATGTAGCACTTACCCAAACTCATCTTTATAAGAACCTCAAGCCAGGTAGACATGATTTCTATCACACTTATGTCCATACAATAGAGAGGAAATTTCCACTCAACTGACAGGTAATGCTAAGAAATCAAGAAGGGGTTTCTCTTTCCATCCCAAGGCACTATATGTACCAAACCCAGACCTTCTGATTTAAAGCTATCTTTTGTATGAAAATCTGTTCTACAATACAAAACCAATCTCTCTTACTCCCCGTGACAATCCTTTTACCAGGAAATAAACAACTCACTTGTTATCAATTTATTTATCATAGATTCACACTGAGAGAGTGCCCTGGGACTGTGGAACTCTGTGCTACAGAATTAGCAGATGTGATTTCGATAGCATTTAATAGTGCGAAAGAGTCTGTCTCACCAAAAACCCTCTCACTGGGCTTCCCTGGTGGCGCAGTGGTTGAGAGTCCGCCTGCCGATGCAGGGGACATGGGTTCGTGCCCCGGTCCAGGAAGATCCCACATGCCGCGGAGCGGCTGGCCCCGTGAGCCATGGCCGCTGGGCCTGCGTGTCCGGAGCCTGTGCTCCACAGCAGGAGAGGCCACAACAGTGAGAGGCCTGCATACCACAAAAAAAAAAAAAAAAAAAAACCCTCTCACTGACTATTAATTAATAACTAGTAGATGCTTCAGTGCAATAAAGAAACCAGCAGGTAAGGGAGAGAGACACTCCAGTAGTTGAGAGAATATGCTCATTAAGGAGAAAGACAAGTTGAAACATTTAAAATGAGAATAATAGTGATAGTAACAATAATATTTATTGAGTAGTTACTCTGTATCGGGCACCATACTAAGTAAGCACTTACATAGATCATTTAACTCTCACAACAACCTGTGAGGCAAGCAGTATTATTATCTCAATTTTATAGATGAGGAAGCTGAGACAGAGAGAGGCTAAGTAAAAGCCTCACAGCTGCAGGGGCAGAAAACCTACAAAGTCCAATTTGAAGGGGATCGGTCATTCTTCTTCAAATAATCCCCTGGTGCTATTAGCCTTCACTTGGCATAAAGACAGAAAATTTAAAAAACAAAAACAAAAAACCCATCATCCTTGGCTTTCAAGAGCTACTTTCTACCTAATTCACTCTTCCTTTATTTGCCTATCTGATTCTATTCTTTCTGGGTCACAAGCTCACCTTTCCACTCACAGATCACCTTCTACTTCCTGGGACATGAGTTCACTTTTGTTTTATTGATCTAGTTCTACTTCCTGCATCAAAAAACTCACCTTTCCACTCACTGACTTTGTTCAACTTCCTGAATCATTAGCTCACATCTCTTAACTGACCTTAATTTGCTTTTTGGTTCTCCTTCTAGAAGGAAGACATGTTTGAACCTGGGAAACAAAGAAGCAAAAACAAGAACTATTACCTTCATAGTTCTTGCTTTATGAGCAATATCAAGAATGGAAGAGACCTCTGTCTGTTTGAAATCTCTTTATCTTAAAATCTCTTTATCACACCAGTCAGAATAGCCATCACCAAAAAATGTATAAACAATAAATGCTGGAGAGGGTGTGGAGAAAAGGGAACCTTCTTGCACTGTTGGTGGGAATGTAAATTGATACAGCTACTATGGAGAACAGTATGGAGGTTCCTTAAAAAACTAAAAATAGAACTACCATATGACCCAGCAATCCCACTGCTGGGCATATACCCTGAGAAAACCATAATTCAAAAAGAGTCAAGTACCACAGTGTTCATTACAGCTCTATTTACAATAGCCAGGACATGGAAGCAACCTAAGTGTCCATTGACAGATGAATGGATAAAGATGTGGCACATATACACAATGGAGTATTACTTAGCCATAAAAAGAAATGAAACTGAGTTATTTGTAGTGAGGTGGATGGACCTAGAGTCTGTCATACAGAGTGAAGTAAGTCAGAAAGAGAAAAACAAATACCGTATGCTAACACATATATATGGAATCTAAAAAAAAGAAAAAAAAAAAGAGGTCATGAAGAACCTAGGGGCAGGATGGGAATAAAGATGCAGACCTACTAGAGAACAGACTTGAGGACACGGGGAGAGGGAAGGGTAAGCTGGGACGAAGTGAGAGAGTGGCATGGACATATATACACTACCAAATGTAAAATAGATAGCGGGAAGCAGCTGCATAGCACAGGGAGATCAGCTCAGTGCTCTGTAACCACCTAGAGGGGTGGGAAAGGGAGGGTGGGAGGGAGACACAAGAGGGAGGAGACATGGGGATATATGTATACATATAGCTGATTCACTTTATTATACAGCAGAAACTAACACAACATTGTAAAACAATTATACTCTAATAAAGATGTCAAAAAAAAAAAAAGAAAAAAGATGTTTATAGACAAAAAAAAAAAAGTGGCAAAACACTAGAGAACGTAGCATTTAGGCTGAGGCCACAAAGGGTCTCATTCTCTGAATATAAGAAAGGGGTATTATAGCTATGAATTCAGACCCTGCGTCTGTCACAATGAAAGTAATTCAGCCTAGAAGCAGTGAATCCAGAATACCACTCTGGACTTTCAAAAACAAATTTTTAATGGGGACTTCTATGCATGAGTCCTCTTCCTTATAAGATGTTACGGAAAAAACTGAATGAACTTTCTGGCCAACCCAACACATACATACGTACATACATACATACGTACATAAACATCACGGGAATCAGGTCAGCATAAAAAAATAAGCTGCTTAAGAATACCCACTACTGAGTAGGTAGCTGAGGCTTGAGATCAGATAGACCTAGGTCAGGCTCTGTCACATCCAGCTCAGATCGTGGAGCTTTAGATTCCCCATCCATAAATAAGAAAACAGTACAAACCTCTCAGCATCTCTCCAAGTAAAGCAAATAAGAATAGTTAACCTTTATTGAGAGCTAGGCGCTAGGCACTGTGCTAAGCTTTTAACATACATCATCTGAGGCCTCACATTGGCAGTCTATGACATATTTTTTGTGTGTTTGCATGTTTTTTATTTATAGATGTTTTAATATTTTTAAATTAGTTGTCTTTATTTAAAACTGAGGAAATGTCACCATTTTCCCCATTTATGTCTTCTCTTTTTAAACAATGTCAAAGCTGAATAGCAACTGCCTACTTTAGGCTATACATGCACTCTCCAATTTGCTTCAGGCCCCACCCTGCCCTATTGCCTGGCACTCAGCCTGTTTGCCCATGTACATGGTCTTCTTGGCCCCTGCAGACTTTTGAATTTGCCAGACCCGCAACACATCTTAATCCTTGAAGAAGCTCTACAAGGTAAGTATTGCCTTTTCATTTTACTCGTATAAAATTAAAAAAAAAAAAAGTTGTTCAATACATACTAATTTTCTTCTTCACTTTTTATCCACAAAATTTGGTTGGCTTCCAATATAGAGGGGAAGGCCTATTCTTAAAATTTTAATTAAATACAGCTAAAAATAGAGGCTCTTTGGTGAAGCTTTTATTCAAAGAACCACAAGTGCTATTCAAAGGGAATTCAAATGTAAAAATAAATCTACCAATGTCCACTCCTGCTATTGAAGGTAGATGAGCCATATCATCACTTCATTTCAATCAGAGAGCCTATTAAGGTGAAAATGTTTTTAGCTTGGATTATATATTTGAACTGGAACTTGAATGTGGCATAAACTGCTGAATGTTTGAAGCAAAAAAGGTTGAGGGAACAAATTTAGGAGGTGGGTTGTAAATTATTTATGGGCCTTCTGAAAAAGGTCAGCATTTTTGTTTAATTCCACCAGGACCTTCTGAAGAATGCAATACTGCTACTCTAGATGCTTCATCCTTAAGATGCCTGCTCTTTATCAGCATCCCTGTCTCCATGGTAATATGTTAGTGCTCATGCCCCACCCCCATCCTGACCTCCACGCCCACAGCGAACCTTAGCAGGAGGAAGAGCCCTCTGGGGGGCCATGCTCTGCAGCTCCAGGACATAAATAACTCCATGGGTGGTTGCCATGGCAGTTCTTCATCCACAGTATAATTACCCCAAGGTGCATTGGAGATGCACTTATGTGCATCGAAACAAGAACAGCTACATTTCAGTAAATCACTCTAGCCAGGCGGTTGCCAAGCTAGTGTTCTGAGAAGCTTGGGTTACAAGGCAACCACAGCCATAATTCATCATGAGAAACAATGGCAGGCCTGGAGTTCATCCTGGGCATGAAGGGCCTCTCCAGTTTTATAAAAGAAAGCCACATGTTTCCATAAAAAGAATATCAGGAAAATTCAGATTTTCATCCAGGCAAACCTAGGGATGATGCCTGCTTCTTTTACTTAGTAGTTGTGGGGACTGGCTCAAATCCCTTTACCAATCTGAATATAGATTTGCTCATTTGTAAAATGCAAGTAGTAATACATACCTTATGAAATTGTGAATTTATACGTGACTAGTGACCAACACGCAATGGCAATTATTACTATTATTTTTATAATGGGAGGGAGTCTGGTAAGTTTTGGAATAGAATATAGTCATCAAATAATTAAAAGACAAGCTCTTCCAAATCAAAAGACCCATTCACCTCTCTTCTCCACACAACCATATGCATATACAGATGTGGCTAGTAGCCACTTACACTCAAAGATATGAGTATAGGCAATACTGCAGATGAGTCTAGGCAGACACTCCACATGTACTGTTCACTGTTTAATTCCTCCATCAGACAGTCTACTGAAGTCTAGCATGTATTTTCTTCCCAGTGAACGTCTCATCCCCACACCTTCGTAATAAGAGCAGTATATCTAATCAAGTTTCAAAATTGTATTTTATGAGGAAATGAAACTCGTCTTGGATTAATCCTCCTGCTAACCAAATGTTACATGTCACCTCCAACACTGAGCTTGTCTTTGTCTTCCTGTCAATCCCTCATCACCAACTGTTCTCCATTTTCCTGCCCCTAGGATCTAAGCAAGCATTCTCTCAATCAAGAACATCAGAAGTGAGTGACCATTCTCAATCCCATTTTAAATGGGAAAACAATTGATCACAGAAGTTATGTGGCAGCCCACACAGTTAGCTAATAGCAGGGCTGAATAAACACAGGTTGTCTGACCTCTACCCTTAATCCATTACTCATTACATGGCACCCGCATGCCTTTCCTAATATTTGTTAAAAAAAAAAAAAAAAAGTATTATGACATTGGAAACGTGCTTTTGATACTATCAGAATTAGTCTCACTTTCAAAAGTCTCTGATATTTCAGGCAAAGTTACTAAGAAATTCCGCTTGTAATGGAAGTGACTGAATTCTTTGAACAATACAGTCATTAGCGATTAAGCCTGACATATATGTTGTTATTTCTCAAGCTCAGTCTTTAATTCCTGACACAGAGATGACCTATTTAAGCATGTGGACATCTGCTTCATTTTATTTTAGCTTTGCTGGTAATATTCATGCATGTGTTTAATTTCATGTTTCATCCAAACTGCCCCCATTATACATTTTTGTAGCAGGTTCTTTTAGAGGGATGCAAGTATCTTTTTTACAAGTTTATCTAGCTTGCCTGAAAGTTTTAACATTTTCATTTTGTCAAGTTTTCCCTGGTCTTGAGGGATTCAGAATTGGAAGAATTCGTGGTTATAACTCACTGTTTTACAAGAAGTTTCTTTTATAACCAGTCTTCTCATCATTGTCAGAAGTTTCACAACTTTATCCTTCAGAAATGGAAATTTTTATAAAGTGATTTCCTTCATATTCTAAGGGATAATGTGGTTAAAAGGGAAACTAAGGGCTGAATGTGCAAGTGTTTCTGTATCTGGTTTCTAGTTATAGACTTTCCAGTTTTCCTTTGGAAATGGAATCTCTTTGTGTAAATAACCTATGAAAGACATGTTTTCTTTAATGTGAAAACTATCTTCCTGGTAATGAGTAACTTTATGAGCCCTCATTTTTACTTTAAAAATCAGATAAGTCTTTCAGGGCAGTGAAACTACCCTGGGTGATACTATAATGCTGGATATATCTCATTATACATTAGTCAAAACCCATAGAACATACAACAGAAAGAGTGAACCCTGAAATAAACCATGGACTTTGGATGATAATGATGTAGGATTGTAGGTTCATCAATTGTAACAAATGTAACACTCTGGTGGGGGACGTTGATGGTGGGCCAGGCTATGCAGGTGTCAGGGCAGGAGATACATGGGAAATCTCCATACTTTCTGCTCATTTGCTGTGAACCTAAAACTGCTCTAAAAAATAGTCTATTTAAAAATAGGTTAGAATAATTGACATAAAAACACTTTCCTTGCAGATACATAAGCTATACCCCAAATAAACTTGTGTTATCTTATCGCTATTTTTTTTTTTTTTTTGCTTTAAACATAGCTCTGTTCCTAGTTTCTGGCTGTTATGAGTGTGTGTGTGTGTGTGTGTGTGTGTGTGTGTGCGCTTTAAATATATTTCAGTATAAGAACTATGTGATTATGATCTTGTCATCAAATAATTAGTTAATTTGGATGCTTCTAACTGGAATTTGATATTTGATGCACAGGTTGCAATCCTTAGTTGAGATTATAAAGGTGTGAGAGAGGGAAATGTTAAGGTTATTATTAAAATTTTCCAAAATTTAAAAAATTCTTTATCATCAGGCCTTTGAATATAAACACATATAAATTACAGACAATTCATAGCCATCTTAAGAACCTCTTGATGAGCGTCGCTTTGCTAGTTGCCACATTTAATTATTGTATATTATGTCAAATAATAAACTTGGCTGCTCTTATATAACTCACATGGTAAGGAATGGCTTTCCCTCAAGTTCTTCTGAATTAGTGAAGTTTAACTATACATGCTTTTCCTCTAGTATCTTTGAAATTTTGATTCAAAAAGAATTTAACAATAGAGATTTTGTCCTATTTTTCATGCATTTTACACGATCCAAAGTCACATGCAAAACAGATGCATAGTACATATTTATAAACTGTTTGATAAATTCTATGTAAATTTTATTATTTCTTTTGATAGCCTTATCTAACCCAGGGTTTCTCAATCTCAGCACTGTTGACATTAGCGGCTAGATAATTCCTTGTTCTGGGAGGCTGTCCAGCGCATTGTAGAATATTTAGCAGCATTCCTGATCTCTACGCACGCAAGAGATGCCAGTTGCACCCCCCAACTGTGACAACCAAAAATGTCTCCAGACACTGCCAAATGTGTTCTGCCGGGCTAACCAATAAATGGGATCACAAAGTTCTCCTTAAAAAAATACATACATATTTATAGTACACATATATATAACACATATATATTATACATATAATTTTTATGTGTTATGCTCAGATGACACTGAGTTCAAGGTCAGGAGATTGATCATGAGGTTTAATGCATTCATTCAACAAGCATTTATTGATTGGCCTACAATTACACTGCACTGCGCAAGGTTCTTAGAGGGATGACACAAAAACATGAAAAGCAACCAGTGCCCTGCAGGAATTTATGATCCTGCACAGTGAGTGAGAAAAAGCCAAAATGAGTGGTGGATTCAGGGTGACACCAGGGATTGAGAAAAGCTATGCCTGAACCTAGTACTGAAGAATAGAAAAGAATGTGGTTAGACAGAGAGGGAAAAGGGTTGGTTCCTCCTATAAAGGAAGAATAACAGGGAGAGTTATTTATTATAGAAGGTTAATATGTGCTAGTCACCATGCTAAGTACTGATTATATCATATTTTCTGTATATGATGTACAGGGAATGAGACAGAAATTAAGTTCTGGATCTAAAATCACAAGACTTTGCTTTAAATCACTACTTACGACTTGGGAAAATACTAATCCTATTTAAATATTAACTTTTTATGTATAAAATGGGAATAACGATATGGTACGTTTTTTTGAAGTCTGAAAGAAGAGGTGATACACGAAAACCAGCTTAATATAGTACCTACACTAATTAAGTGAATATTTTTATTGTCCTTATTTTTATTATTGTAATTACTCATTTATTTAGGTATTTAAAACCAGGCCTGTACGCATTCAGAGCTGTGCACTCTACAATTCACCAAGTTCCCAGAATGTAGGGCTTGTGCAGAGAGCAGTAGAAGCTCCATGTTCTGCCTGGAGAAGACAGTGAACAACACAACAAGGGGTTTGGCCTATTCACAAACAACAGGGGATATTAATAGCTCTGAGCATTGCTCAGATGACACCCCGAGAAACTCCAGTGTAGCTGGAGTAAAAAAAAATAACAGCAGGAGAAAATGTGGTATTAGATGGAAGGAAAATGGTGGGAAAAGTGTAAGCAAATCATGCAAACCCTTCTAGGCGATAATAAGGAGTTTGAATTTTATCCCGAAACCAATGAAAAGTCACTGAAGGATTTTAAGCAGAGTGATATCAGGACCAAACATGCCCTCTGAAAAGATCACCCTGGCCATTTGAAGAATGGAGAACGGATTGGGGTATGAGAAAACTGGGAACTGAGGCCAGTGAGGAGACTAAGTGATAAGTAATGGTAGTCTGGCCTCAGCTAGTAACAGAAAGATGAGAGAAGGAGAAGGATTTAAAGGTGTTTTTGGTGATAGAATTGATAGGCTATCCTTCAGCTAGTAAGTGGCAAAGCCGAAGCATTTGATTCCAAATCTAATACCTTTTACCATACATTAGAGCTACATTCTCCTTTAATCTAGCTACCTATAAGCCATAGATATTGAGATAGCAAAAATTACTCCATGCATAAATCAGCATTGCCTCCCAAGAAATGGAAAAAACCCTCAAATTTTATAGTCTTTGGATTTTTTGCTGAAAATAGTATCTGTGGAAAGAATAAAATGAATGATATTGTGTCAGTGATGTCCTCTCTGTACATGACACATGGAAAACATGACTTGCCTGGAATGTGGTATTTACTTCAATGCAACCCATTAGCATCTAGCATTTGCCAGATGATCTAGCGTTTGCCAGATGATGTCTCTTCCAGGACAAACTTGAATAACTGTGTATTTTTAAAATACACTGAGATGCTTTTGGTTTCATATCTATGCTTTTGGTTTCATCATCTTAGAATAAAATGGCATTTATGGATGTTTTTCTATAAGCACATCTTTGGTTAACTTTTCACGGATTTATTGGTTTATTCAACAAATGTGTTTTAATCTAGTTCTCAGCAATGTATTGTATTTGATGCTGCTGATAAAATGGAAATACGATACAGTATTTCCACTCTTAACCAGTTTGCACTTGAGAGAGATAAGACAGGTAAACAAGAAATCTCAACAAAGTCAACAATTGGGTGGATGGAGCAAGTATACAGTACTGGCAAAAGGGAAGGACAACTAGCCTTCTCCTGGAGGAGCTCATATTGACATGGAAATCAGAGGAAAACTAGGACTAACCTGGAAAGGGGTAATGGCAGGGAGAATGTTTTGTGTCAAGGTCAGAGTATATGCAAAGGTCCAGAAATGAAAGTGAAAATGACATATTTGTGGAAAAGCAAATATTTCAGAATAGCTGGAGAGTAGATTCATAAAGTGGTGGCCCACCAGGGGGAAAATCATGAAAGAATTAATAGCCCATACTAAATAGCCTGAATTCATTCCAATGGCAAGAAATAACCATGAGAGAATTTTCAGCAGGGAAGTAACATGATCAGGTATACAATTTAGAAATTCCTCCTTGACTGCAGGATGGAGAATGCCTGAGTGGGGATAAAGAGATCAACTTAAAAAACAAGCAAGTCAGTTGGAAGTCTTATGTGTTATTACAGACTAGAAATTATGCATTCTGAGAAAACTGAGTGGATACAGAGAGAAGTAGGCAAATTTATTTTTTTACTTTAATAAACAGAATTATTACTTGTAGTGTTTACACACAGTCTTCCATGGTAATGTTAAACTTACCATTTTCTTCAACTGCCCATCAAAATAACACACTTTGCCTTCCTAAGGACAAGGAAATTCAGTGAAAGTGATTTACTCCTGACTGTCCCATGTCTCTCTCTTTTCTTTTTATTTTTAAACATCTTTGTTGGAGTATAATGCTTTAAAATGGTGTGTTAGTTTCTGCTGTATAACAAAATGAATCAGCTATATGTGTGGCTATATACCCGTATCTCCTCCCTCTTGCATCTCCCTCCCACCATCCCTATCCCACCCCTCTAGGTAGACACAAAGCACCGAGCTGATCTCCCTGTGTTATGCAGCTGCTTCCCACTAGCTATCTATTTTACATTAGGTAGTGTATATGTGTCCATGCCACTCTCTCACTTCGTCCCAGCTTACCCTTCCCCCTCCCCGTGTCCTCAAGTCCATTCTCTATATCTGTGTCTTTATTCCCATCCTGCCCCTAGGTTCTTCAGAACCATCTTTTTAGATTCCATATATATATGTTAGCATATGGTATTTGTTTTTCTCTTTCTGACTTACTTCACTCTGTATGACAGTCTCTAGGTCCATCCACCTCACTACAATTCACTCAATTTCGTTTCTTTTTATGGCTGAGTGATATTCCATTGTACATATGTGCCACATCTTCTGTATCCATTCATCTGTTGATGGACACTTAGGTTGCTTTCATGTCCTGGTTATTGTAAATAGGGCTGCAGTGAACATTGTGGTACCTGTCTCTTTTTGAATTATGGTTTTCTCAGGGTATATGCCCAGAAGTGGGATTGCTGGGTCGTACGGCAGTTCTATTTTTAGTTTTTTAGGGAACCTCCATACTGTTCTCCATAGTGGCTGTATCAATTTACATTCCCACCAACAGTGCAAGAGGCTTCCCTTTTCTCCACACCCTCTCCAGCATTTATTGTTTGTAGATTTTTTGATGATGGCCATTCTGACTGGTATGAGGTGATACCTCATTGTAGTTTTGATTTGCATTTCTCTAGTGATTAGTGATGTTGAGGATACTTTCATATGTTTATCGGCAATCTGTATATCTTCTTTGGAGAAATGTCTATTTAGGTCTTCTGCCCATTTTTCAACTGGGTTGTTTAGTTTTTGGTATTGAGCTGCATGAGCTGCTTGTAAATTGTGGAGATTAATCCTTTCTCAGTTGCTTCATTAGCAAATATCCCCGCCCCCCCAGGTCTGAGGGTGGTCTTTTCGTCTTGTTTATGGTTCCCTTGCTGTGCAAAACCTTTAAGTTTCATTAGTCCCATTTGCTTATATTTGTTTTTATTTCCATTTCTCTAGGAGGTGGGTCAAAAAGGATCTTGCTGTGACTTATGTCATACAGTGTTCTGCCTATGTTTTCCTCTAAGAGTTTTATAATGTCTGGCCTTACATTTAGGTCTTTAATCCATTTTGAGTTTATTTTTGTGTATGGTGTTAGGGAGTGTTCTAATTTCATTCTTTTACATGTAGCTGTCCAGTTTTCCCAGCACCACTTATTGAAGAGGCTGTCTTTTATCCATTGTATATTCTTGCCTCCTTTATCAAAGATAAGGTGACCATATGTGCGTGGGTTTATCTCTAGGCTTTCTATCATGTCCCACTGACCTATATTGCTGTTTTATTTTTATTATTATTATTATTTTTTGCGGTACGCGGGCCTCTCACTCTTGTGGCCTGTCCCGTTGCAGAGCACAGGCTCCGGACACGCAGGCTCAGCGGCCATGGTTCACGGGCCCAGCCGCTCTGCGGCATGTGGGATCTTCCCAGACCAGGGCATGAACCCGTCTCCCCTGCATCGGCAGGCATGAACCCATCTTCCCCTGCGCCACCAGGGAAGCCCAATATTTCTGTTTTTGTGCCAGTACTTGCTGTCTTGATTACTGTAGCTTTGTAGTACAGTCTGAAGTCAGGGCACCTGATTCCTCCAGCTCTGTTTTTCTTTCTCAAGATTGCTTTGGCTATTCAGGGTCTTTTCTATTTCCATACAAATTGTGAAATTTTTTGTTCTAGTTCTGTGGAAAATGCCATTGGTAGTTTGATACGGATTGCACTGAATCTGTAGATTGCTTTGGGTAGTATAGTCATTTTCACAATGTTGATTCTTCCAAACCAAGAACATGGTGTATCTCTCCATCTGTTCAAATCATCTTTAATTTCTTTCATCAGTGACTTATGGTTCTTGGCGTGCAGGTCTTTTGTCTCCTTCAGTAGGTTTATTCCTAAGTATTTTATTCTTTTTGTTGCAATGGTAAATGGGAGTGTTTCCTTAATTTCTCTTACAGATTTTTCATGATTAGTGTATAGGAATGCAAGAGATTTCAGTGCATTATTTTTCTATCCTGCTACTTTACCAGATTCACTGATTAGTTCTAGTAGTTTTCTGGTAGCATCTTTAGGATTCTTCCTAGGCATAGTATCGTATCATTTGCAAACACTGAAAGCTTTTCTTCTTCTTTTGTAATTTGGATTCCTTTATTTGTTTTTCTTCTCTGATTGCTGTGGCTAAGACTTCCAAAACTATGTTGAATAACAGTGTTGAGAGTGGACAACCTTGTCTTGTTCCTGTCCTTAGTGGAAATGGTTTCAGTTTTTCACCATTGAGAACGATGTTGGCTGTGGGCTTGTCATATGTGGCCTTTATTATGTTGAGGTAAATTCCCTCTATGCCTGCTTTCTGGAAGGTTTTTATCATAAATGGGTGTTGAATTTTGTCGAAAGCTTTCTCTGCATCTATTGCGATGATCATATGGTTTTTCTCCTTCAATTTGTTAATATGGTATATCATGTTGATTGATTTGCACACATTGAAGAATCCTTGCATTCCTGGAATCAACCCCACTTGATCATGGTGTATGATCCTTTTAATGTGTTGCTGGATTGTTTGCTAGTATTTTCTTGAGGATTTTTGCATCTATGTTCATCAGTGATATTGGCCTGTAGTTTTCTTTCTTTGTGACATCTTTGTCTGGTTTTGGTATCAGGGTGATGGTGGCCTCATGGAACGAGTTTGGGAGTGTTCCTCCCTCTGCTATATTTTGGAAGAGTTTGAGAAGGATAGGTGTTAGCTCTTCTTTAAATGTTTGATAGAATTTGCCTGTGAAGCCATCTGGGCCTGGGATTTGTCTGTTAGAAGATTTTTAATCACAGTTTCAATTTCAGTGCTTGTGATTGGTCTGTTTATATTTTCTGTTTCTTCCTGGTTCAGTCTCAGAAGGTTGTGTTCTTCTAAGAATTTGTCCATTTCTTCCAGGTTGTCCATTTTATTGGCATACAGTTGCTTGCATATAATCTCTCATGATCTTTTGTGTTTCTGTAGTGTCAGTTGTTACTTCTTTTTCATTTCTAATTCTATTGATTTGAGTCTTCTCCCTTTTTTTCTTGATGAGTCTGGCTAATGGTTGATCAGTTTTGTTTATCTTCTCAAAGAACAAGCTTTTAGTTTTATTGATCTTTGCAATTGTTTCCTTCATTTCTTTTTCATTTATTTCTGATCTGATCTTTATGATTTCTTTCCTTCTGCTAACTTTGGGGGTTTTTTGTTCTTTTTCTCTAATTGATTTTGGTGTAAGGTTAGGTTGTTTATTTGAGATGTTTCTTGTTTCCTGAGGTAGGAATGTATTGCTATAAACTTCCCTCTTAGAACTGCTTTTGCTACATCCTATAGGTTTTGGGTCATCGTGTTTTCATTGTAATTGGTTTCTAGGTAGTTTTTGATTTCCTCTTTGATTTCTTCAGTGATCTCTTGGTTATTTAGTAGTGGATTGTTTAGCCTCCATGTGTTTGTATTTTTTACAGATTTCTTCCTGTAATTGATATCTAGTCTCATTGCGTTGTGGTCGGAAAGGATACTTGATATGATTTCAATTTTCTTAAATTTACCAAGAGTTGATTTGTGACCCAAGATATGATCTATCCTGGAGAGTGTTCCACGAGCACCTGAGAAGAATGTGTATTCTGTTGTTTTTGGATGGAATGTCCTATAAATATCAATTAAGTCCATCTTGTTTAATGTAGCATTTAATGCTTGTGTTTCCTTATTTATTTCCATTTTGGATGATCTGTCCATTGGTGAAAGTGGGGTGTTAAAGTCCCCTACTATGATTGTGTTACTGTCAATTTCCCCTTTTATGGCTGTTAGCATTTACCTTATGCACTGAGGAGTTCCTATGTTGGGTGCATAAATATTTACAATTGTTAAATCTTCTTCTTGGATTGATCCCTTGATCATTATGTAGTGTCCTTCTTTGTCTCTTGTAATAGCCTTTATTTTAAAGTCTATTTTTTCTAATATGAGAATTGCTACTCCAGCTTTCTTTTGATTTCCATTTACATGGAATATCTTCTTCCATCCCCTCACTTTCAGTCTGTATGTGTCCCTAGGCTGAAGTGAGTCTCTTATAGACAGCATATATATGGGTCTTGTTTTTGTATCCATTCAGTCAGTCTGTGTCTTCTGGTTGGAGCATTTAATCCATTTACATGTAAGGTAGTTATCAATATGTATGTTCCTATTACCATTTTCTTAATTGTTTTGGGTTTGTTATTGTAGGTCTTTTCCTTCTCTTGTGTTTCCTGCCTAGAGAAGTTCCTTTAGCATTTGTTGTAAGGCTGGTTTGGTGGTGCTAAATTCTCTTGGCTTTTGCTTGTCTGTAAAGGCTTTAATTTCTCTCTCGAATCTGAATGAGATTCTTGCAGAGTAGAGTAATCTTGGTTGTAGGTTTTTCCTTTTCATCACTTTAAATATGTCCTGCCACTCTCTTCTGGCTTGTAGAGTTTCTGCTGAAAAATCAGCTGTTATCCTTATGGGGATTCCCTTGTATGTTATTTGTTGTTTCTCCCTTGCTGCTTTTAATATTTTTTCTTTGTATTTAATTTTCGTTAGTTTGATTAATATATGTCTTGGCGTGTTTCTCCTTGGATTTATCCTGTATGGGACTCTCTGTGCTTCCTGGACTTGATTGACTTTTTCCGTTCCCATATTAGGGACGTTTTCAACTATAATCTCTTCAAATATTTTCTTAGTCTCTTTCTTTTTCTCTTCCTCTTCAGGGACCCCTATAATTCAAATGTTGGTGCATTTAAGATTGTCCCAGAAGTCTCTGAGACTATCCTCAATTCTTTTCATTCTTTTTCTTTATTCTGCTCTGCAGTAGTTATTTCCACTATTTTATCTTCCAGGTCACTTATCCGTTCTTCTGCCTCAGTTAATATGCTATTGATTCCTTCTAGAGAATTTTTAATTTCATTTATTGTGTTGTTCATCAGTTTGTTTGCTCTTTAGTTCTTCTAGGTCCTTTCTCCATTCTATTTCCAAGATTTTGTATCATCTTTACTGTTATTACTCTGAATTCTTTTACAGGTAGGCACCTATTTCCTCTTCATTTGGTGGGTTTTTACCTTGCTCCTTCATCTGCTGTGTATTTCTGCATCTTCTCACTTTGCTTAACTTACTGTATTTGGGGTCTCCTTTTGGCAGGCTGCAGGTTTGTAGTTCCTGTGGTTTTTGGCATCTGCCCCCTGTGGCTAAGGTTGGTTCAGTGGGTTGTCTAGGGTTCCTGCTGAAAGGGACTGGTGCCTGTGTTCTAGTGGATGAGGTTGGATCTTGTCTTTCTGGTGGGCAGCACTGCATCTGGTGGTGTGTTTTGGGGTGTCTGTGAACTTATTATGATTTTAGGCAACATCTCTGCTAATGGGTGGCATTGTGATCCTGTCTTGCTAGTTGTTTGGTATGGGGTGTCCAGCCCTGTAGCTTGCTGGTCATTGAGTGGGGCTGGGTCTTAGCGTTGAGATGGAGATCTCTGGGAGAGCTTTCACCCTTTGATATTATGTGGGGCCAGGAGGTCTCTGGTGGACTAATGTCCTGAACTCAGTTCTCCAACCTAAGAGGCTCAGGCCTGACACCCAGCCAGAGCACCAAGACCCTGTCAGCCACACGGCCCAGAAGAAAAGGGAGGGGAAAAAAAAAATAAAGGAAGGAAGAAAGAAAGGAAGGAAAAAAGAAAGGAAGGAAGGAAGGGAAGGGAAGGGGAGGGGAGGGAAGGGGAGGGGAGGGGAGGGGAGGGGAGGGGAGGGGAGGGGAGGGGAGGGGAGGGGAGGGGAGGGGAGGGAAGGGGAGGGGAGGGAAGGGAAGAGAAGGGGAAGGAAGGGAAGGGAAGGGAAGGAATAAAGTTATTAAAGTGAAAGATTAAAAAAGTATTAAAAATAAAAAAATAAAAAAGTAATAAAAAATAAAAACAAGAGGAAAGAAAGAAGAGAGCAACCAACCCAATAAACAAATCCACCAATGATAACAACTGCTAAAAACTATACTAAAACAAACAAGCAAAAAGAAAAAAAACCAGACAGAACCCTAGGACAAATGGTAAAAGCAAAGCCTCAGAGACAAAATCACAGAAAGAAGCATATACATACACACTCACAAAAAGAGAAAAAGGAAAAAAAATATATATATATATATGTAAAAGAAAGGAAGAGAGCAACCAAGTCAACAAACACATCTACCAATGATAATAAGCTCTAAATACTAAACTAAATATAAAACCAGAAAGAAATTAGATGCAGAAAGCAAACCCCAAGTCTACAGTTGCCCCCCAAAGTCCACCGCCTCAATTTTGGGATGATTTGATGTCTATTCAGGTATTCCACAGATGCAGGTACATCAAGTTGATTGTGGAGATTTAATCCGCTGCTCCTGGGGCTGCTGGGAGAGATTTCCCTTTCTCTTCTTTCTTCACACAGCTCCTGGGGTTCAGCTTTGGATTTGGCCCCACCTCTGCATGTAGGTCACCTGAGGGCGTCTGTTCTTCGCTCAGACAGGATGGGGTTAACAGAGCAGCTGGTCCGGGGGCTCTGGCTCACTCAGGCCAGGGGGAGGGAGGGGTACGGAATGCGGGGCGGGCCTGCAGCAGCAGAGGACAGCGTGACATTGCAATAGCCTGAGGCCCACCTTCTGTTCTCCCAGGGAAGTTGTCCCTGAATCACAGGACCCTGGCAGTGGCAGGCTTCACAGGCTCCCAGGAGAGGAGGTGTGGATAGTGACCTGTGCTCACACACAGGCTTCCTGGTGGCAGCAGCAGCAGCCTTAGCATCCCATGCCTGTCTCTGGTGTCTGCACTGATAGCCGCGGCTCGCGCCCGTCTCTGAATCTCGTTTAGGTGGTGCTCTGAATCCCCTCTCCTTGCGCACCCCGAAACGATGGTCTCTTGCCTCTTAGGCAGTTCCGGACTTCTCCCAGACTCCTTCCCGGCTGGCTGTGGTGCACTAGCCCCCTTCAGGCTGTGTTCATGCAGCCAACCCCAGTCCTCTCCCTGGGGTCTGACCTCCAAAGCCCACGCCTCAGCTCCCAGCCCCCACCCACCCTGGCAGGTGAGCAGACAAGCCTATCGGGCTGGTGAGTGCCGGTCGGCACCGATCCTCTGTGCGGGAATCTCTCCGCTTTGCCCTCCGCACCCCTGTGGCTGCGCTCTCCTCCGCGGCTCTGAAGCTTCCCCCTCCGCCACCTGCCATCTCCGCCCGCGAAGGGGCTTCCTAGTGTGTGGAAACTTTTCCTCCTTCACAGCTCCCTCCCAGAGGTGCAGGTCCTGTCCCTATTCTTTTGTCTCCGTTTTTTTCTTTTTTCTTTTGCCCTACCCAGATACGTGGGGAGTTTCTTGCCTTTTGGGAAATCTGAGGTCTTCTGCCAACGTTCAGTAGGTGTTCTGTAGGAGTTGTACCACTTGTAAATGTATTTTTGATGTATTTGTGGGGAGGGAGGTGATCTCCAAGTCTTACTTTTCCGCCATCTTGAAGGTCCTCTCAAGAAGGAGGCAAATTTTAAAGAGACTATTTAGTTGATAGGATGGGCAGCCATTGGTGATCGATTGAATGTGGTGGGTGAATGTTGGAAGGTATCAAAGACTATAGCCAGGTTTCTGACAGGAGTTAGGTAATACAAGAAAAATGGTTAGGGCATGGTAAGAAGTTGTACCCTGGACATGTTAAATTTCATCTGTCTGTAGGTCATTTAAGTAGTGATGGACACCAGGTCGTTAAATTCACTGTATTTACAGGAGAGCTCTGTGACAGACTCAGAGATCTTGTTGGCATCAGCATGCAGTGCAGGAAGAATTTTGATTGAATATGGTCGATGAACAGAAGAGTCAGAGAAATGTGACAGCATTGTGTGAATTAGCCCTTCACAGCTATCCTGAGGCTGTAATAATTCCCCTCTCTAATCAATGATACACCAAGCAAACAGTTTCCTAAGGGTCACTCCAATGACCTTGTTGCATTAATCTATTATTAGGCTTCCACTGATTCCTGTTTACCATGATTCCAATCTGCAGCCAATATGCCAATCAATATCTATATATTGAGTGCCCCATATATGCTCAGCATAATGGCTATCTGAATTCTCTTTAGAGTTTTGGATGTGGTAGGCTAGAATTAAGGCAAAGGACCCTAGACAAGGTGATCAGGCATAGGAGTCACTTGCAGAGAAAACTGCAATTTTAGGCACAGAAAACAGCAAATGTCAATCTGTAAAAATCAAGATGGGTTTGAAAACCCAAAGAGCAAGAGTGTTGCAGAAACCAGGAGACAATCCCAAGGGTCAAGAGATAGGTAGAACAGAACAGAACATTGTCCAAAACCAGGAGGAAAGCATGGAAGACTCAAGGCGATTAAGGTGCTTAAGCATCCATATATTGACTTCACTGTTTGTCAAGGACATGGCTCTTGGATGGGCCGAATCTGCTTTGTAAGTACTGGCTTGTGATAGACAGCAAATACTCATATTGGTTAGACTCCTTCATGATTCTAGAACTTTATTCTGAACATTTTGTTATTAAGGCAGTATTTCCACTTATAATAATTCCCCCATTGTCTAAATCCTTTAGACAGGGATTCCTGAAATAATTATAAGTAGATCCCACTTAATGAATACTTATGGTACGTCCCTGAATGGGCATTTTGCCTGCTCTGTCCCATTTAATCCTCACAACTGTTAAGTGAAGAAATTGAGGTTCCTATTGTCACTGGGAAGACAACAAAAACTCTGAAGATCTGCCCGCAAGACTCTGCTTTGCTTTCCTCTCTTTTTTCCTCCGGACACTTCCTCCAACTCACACTTTGCTCCAGCCACCCTGGCCTTCTTCCAGTTTACCAGAGCCACCATTCTCCAGACCCCAGAATATTTGCATATGCTGTTTCCTCAGTCTGGGCTTCTAGTCTCTCTTTCACTTTGCTACCTCTCTTAGATCACAGCTCAAGGACAGCTTTTTAGGCAAGCTTTCCCTGCCTTCCCAGTACTAGTCAGTACCTTTGGTCACGCTTTAGAGGACCATACTCTTTTACTGCCAAGCTTTAAGCTCAGAATGTAGTTATACCTTTATTAGCAGGATTAGTTGTTTGTGTTTTTCTAGCTTAAACAGACTGTAAGCACAATAATAGGCCTTATTGTGTATTTCTTTGTTCACTATCATATCCCTGATACCAAGCACAGTCCTGGCCCATAGTGAGGATTCAATAAAGATTTTTCAAAAAATAAACAAATAAAAAAGGTAATTTCCTCAAGGTTACAGCTAGTAAATCTATATACATATTATTATATCAAACCCTACAACAACAGAGTTAGTTTTTATTATTTGTAAATCATAAAAATGAGGACTAGAAAAACTGTCACTTATCTAAGATCGAACTGCTCCTCGATCAGTACCAAAATTACAGTTCAGAGCTCCTACCTCCCCGTCCATTTTCTTTTAAAAAACATTAACCCCAATTTGCTCACGTTTGACATTCCCTTCACCATCTCCATTGTGATAATCTGTGTAGATGCCCAAAGGGAAACACAGACAATAAGTCTACATCCTAACAATATAAGTTTAAAGAACTAACCAGGAAAGTCATCCACCACTAAAAGTCCAAATTAACATACTAAAACCATAACTAAAAACATCGCTTCCATCTGGCAACTGCACTTGTCACTGCCATAGAGTGTGGGTTTTTTGCATACTGAATACTTAAAAGAAAATTGAGAATTTCTCAATTCAAAGAAAATTAAGAATTTCTATCGAATTGTGCCAGAAAGAGTCGTAGCTGTGTTGAACATTCTACCAACATTCCTTTAAAAGCATGTATCATCTTGGCATCATATTTAGATATATCTTTTAAAGAAGCTATTGCCTCTATGCTGTAAGCTAATGGAAAGCAACTGCAGTTTCTTTCTTTTTTTTTTTTTAACATCTTTATTGGAGTATAATTGTTTTACAATGGTGTGTTAGTTTCTGCTTTATAACAAAGTGAATCAGTTATACATATACATATGTTCCCATATCTCTTCCCTCTTGCAGTTCCTTTTAAAAACCAATTGGGGCCCCAGAGCAGAACAACAATTCAAATCGTGGCTATATAGTAAACACTTATATGTATGACTTCCCTGTGGCAAAGTTCTTAGTTAAGCCCATGGATCATATTATTCTGAGTCAGTTGATCCCTCTTTGAATGCTATTGCCTGTGTTTCTACAACTAAATTTACAGAGGAGCTTTTGCATTAGTACTACACCAACTATTTTATATCTTCTTGATTATTTCTGTTCTCTCCTTTTGCCCACATTGTCAGTACAGACTACGAGCAGAAACCCCCAAAGCTAATAAATGAGAAATGCACTCCACTGACTCAAAATGTGGTAACACACTGGTGTTATCTAGAGGGTATTTTTTCTCATTAATCCATCTGGATCTTTCACTAATAACCCACTGAAGAGGGCAGCTGAATATGCGACACACTGAATTTTCTTTTGGTACTTTCTAAAGTCAATTGATCACTTTTAAAATCAGAACATCACCCAGCCAGGACTCTTTGCTGAGAGAAAAGCAGTATCTTTATTAGCACTTACCCAAATGACCTCAAAAGCACCTGCCCTTTGAAAAAATTAAATAAAAAGGAAGATAAGCGGAGGATTTGAAGTAATGATAATAAAGACACTTCAGTTTTGGACTCAGGAGAAAACTGATGAACAAGAGCAAAAAACATAAGGAGAAATGGTCAAGAATATTTTGGTGAACATCAGGGAACAGGGAGAGCAGTATAATAAAGAGTTAGGAGGACAGCCTTGAGTCAGACACACCAAAGTTCACTGGTTCGTTCATTTATTAATTCATTTGACAATGGCTGCATGGTATAGTGGTTCAAAGTGTAGATGCTGTAGCCAGAGTAACTAAAACCAAATCTCCATTCCACCATGGACAAGCTGTAAAGCCTTTGGCAAGTTCCTTAAGCTCTGTGGCTTTAGTTTACTCATCTGTAAGTGGGCATGATAATGCATCTATTTCATAAGGTTGCTAGAGGATTTAAGGAGTTAACACAGGTAAGATGATTAAAACTGTGTCTGGCACGTTGTGAACACTACGTAAGTTTTGCTTTTACTGTTATGTTTCCTGTGTACCTGCCTATTCCAACCCCCACAATAAGTGCTGCGTATTGGAAGGGAATGCAACAGGCACTATCTCTCATTCTGTAGGTCACAATAAATATTATAATGGAGTGGGGTAGAGAGATGTGAGAGAAAAGAATGAGGCTGTGGGGTGATTTGATTTACTCAATGTGAGAATACACCTCTCTGGAAAAAGTGTCATTGGATCTGAAAGCCAAACTTTGAGGGGATGAGAGGCAGTTAGGTGACTTAAGGGAGATAAAATATCCAGTCAGAGGACATGACAGGTGCACAGCACAGGTTGAAGATATTGGCTACTTCTGAGGAACTGATGTAAGGCTCCTATGTCAGAGACACAGTAAGGGTGATGAAGTAGTGGGAAATGAGCCTGGAGGCATGGTGAGGGGCTGGACCACCAGGACCTCGTACAGAACATGCTTTATTCTCAGAACAGTGGGAGGCTACTGAAGGATGTTATGCAGAGAAGGAATATAATCAGATTTTTTTAAGTGAATAGATTAGTTGTTAAGAGCAGTTTTAGGCTTACAAAAGATTCCCACAGAAGGTACAGCACATTTGCATATATCCCTTGTTCCCTCCTCCCCCCCAGTTTCCCCTACTAGTAACATCTTGCACTACTGTGGTACATTTTTTATAACTTATAAACTACTATTGATACATTATCATCACTAAGGTCCAAAGTTTACACTTGGATTCACTCTTTGTGTGGAACAGCTCTATGGGCTTTAACAAGGCCTATTGTCATGTTTCATACATGACAATGATTCTATGTAGAATCATACAGAATACTTTCACCACTCTAGGTTTATTTTAAAACCGGACTAACTCAAAGTATGTGGAAAATGTGGTCGGAGCAAGAGTAGTGATGAGAAACTTGTTAAGTGGCTGTTGTCACAATCTTGACAAGAGTTGATGGTGACTTGGACTAGGAAGGAAGCCCGGAAATTAGGAGAATGGATACATTTAATGGATACGTTGGGAATGGGTTTGATGGGAGTATATTAATCATGGCAGGCTAACTGCTCTACATGCGAACCTCAAAATCTCAGTACCCTTTCATAATAACAGAAGTCTATTTCTTGCACCTTGGCAAAGTGGCTTCGCCTCAGGCTGTCATCCAGGGAACCCTGTCATCTTCCAGCATAGTCCCACCCCTGCCCCATTCTGCCTCCTTGGACCCCTCTCCATTCAGATGGGGACAGAGGAGGAGTGGAGAATCACAGGGGAAGTGCATATCAAATTCTCTTGGCCAACATTCAGTCCCATAGTCCTTAACTGCTAGAAGTTTGGGGGAATGTAGTCCAGTTATAGGCCCAGGAGGAAGAGTAAATGGGGTTTGGTGAACACAGAGTAATTTTTCCACAGGATAAAGGAGAAGGTATTAAGGATGACTTCTGGGTTTCTGGCTAGAGCTCCTGAATTTGTAGAGATGCTGAGATTAAGGCTATGGAAGAACCAAGAATCTTGGTGGAGAGGAGGTAAAGAGATCAGAGTTCATTTTAGGATCCATGATCCAACCTTTAACCGTGTTTCCTTAGGCAATGTACTTAGCCTCTCTGTGTCTCCGTTTCATCATCCATAATATGGAGATGACAATGGCCCTTACCTTGTAGTGTTATAAATACTTCATGAAATAATCCATGTGAAACACTTAGCACAGTACCTGGTACATCCTAAGCGCTCTAAAACTCTTCCTTGCTGTCGTTATCATTATCATTTTTACCATTATTAAACAATAGGTTAGGCATAAGAGAGGTACATGATGCACAATCCACCTTTCTCTTCCTGAAATATGGAACTTCCAGGGATGATCTTGTCCCATTAACTGGCAGACCAGTTAAGCCTAAAGAACCCACTTCTAAATTGCAATGAATTTCTTGGAATTTTGTGTGGCTCAAGTCAAGAGTTTGCTCTTACCCCTTATGACATAAATGGGGAAAAGGGGAGTGGAAGAATGAAAGGCATTTTCAGTGTGTCCCTGGAGAAAGGTTATGACTGTAACAGTATTCAAGGAGAATATCAGCTGAACATAAAGTGAAGAAACTTTGTAAAAGGATGAATGTGGCAATAATGTACTTATTTACTTCCTTCCACTCTAATCTCAGTATTTCTAATTTCACCTATTCTCCAAGGTCCAGGTCAAAGAGCAAATCCTTTGGTGGCCATCCTGCAAATAATATTGTTTTCTCTGGAAACAGGACCCTAGCTTCCTGTTTGAAAAAATGCCCCTTCCTCAGCTCATGTGCTCAGAAGCAAAGCATGTGACTAGATGTAAGGCAAGGAGATTATTCAATCCAATCACAGGAATCCTGGGACTTATGTGAGACCCACCAGGAAACAATGCTCTCCATTCCACTGGACCTGAACCTGGGAGGGTACAGGAGTGAGGGGAGAACTTGTTTGAGAACACAGGCATTGTAGAGGAAGCGAAGCTGAAAAAGGAGGAGAGAGACTGGTCCCAGTTGTGTGGCACTGGATCAAGATTTTCCTGAAGCTCCATTTCTCCCTGGATATCAGTTATGGAAACCATTATCTTCCCTCTTTTGCTTAAGCCCTTTTTCATTTGGGTTCTGTTGCTAATGACTAACAAAGCCCTTACTGACACATGTTCCATGAAGCCTTTCTCGATCCTTCCAATTAGAGCTGATTTCTCTCTTCTCTTACAGTATTTCTTTCTGTATACTCTTATAGCATTTCTCTCTGTAGCTGTCTTGTAGAACTTACCACATTCTATCATTCATTACAATTATTTATGTATATATCTAATCTCCCCTACTAGAATTTAAACTTCTTAGGGAAAATGACTATTTCTGATTTGTCTTTAAATTTCCCATTTTCTACCATCTTTATTAGAGGGTCAAGAAATGGTATAGTGCTGGAAGAATTTGTTGAGGATGTCTTGGTTGGTTCCCCAGTTTTTTAGCAATGAATCCTAAACTTAAGGCCTAGAACTCCAAGGCGGTTGGAGATTTATTGAGAGTCCCTCAAATCTGTATGTACATTAAGCGTTGCATAAAGAATCAAATCATTAACATGTCTCATATATAAAACGCTATAAAATGTTTATATAATCTACTGTGTTTGTTAATTTACTGTGATTAACAAAATGCAATTTCATTTAACTCTCTGAATCCATGGCAAGTATTATTTAATATTATTTAATGTATATTCTCTGAATTAGCACATACGTAGCTAGATAAACACCGTAACTGAGCACGGACAATAAACCAGACACTGCTGAGTAAACACTTTATATACATCATGTCACATAAGCCTCCCTGAACGTGACACTCTTTTGCAATGTCCTCCATGGGGCCTACTGCCTATAGCAGTGCTTCCCACTCTTCACATCAAAGCACTGAATAAAACACTAGTATGGTTCACTGTGGTCACAGGACAAAGGTGCTTACAGCTGGAGGTTATCTACAATGATTTGTGACTATTCTAGGTCCCACCCAGTCATCCTGAAGACTGAGGGCGTGATTATCTTGGCACAACTAAAATTTGTTCATGGCACTGCAGTGTACTATAGCCTAGTGGATAACTTCCAAGTCCTCAGTACTGAATACAACATCTTCAAGATGCCATTCCCACCTGTACTCTACAATCTTGCCTTCCCCTATCTTTCCAGCCTCAACACTCACATGAATACACACACACACACACACACACACGTGTGCATACACAGGTGTAGGTGTATTTGCTACTCTACTGCAGTGTTGGACTCTTACAGGTTCCTGTGCACACCCTGTTTTGCATTCCTCTGCATCCCTGTTTTCAAGTGAGGAAACTGAGACATAGAAAGGGTAACGTGCCCGAGGTCTAGACTCAAACCCAGACAAATCTAACTCTAGAGTCAACAGACTTACTCATTGCTATAGACTGATTGTTATCACAGTTTGAATTTGAATCTTATCTTCACTGACTTTATTCTGTTTGAAGAACATGCCTCAATAACATCATTTTTAGATCGGGCATATTCTCCCTATTGTCTTTTGAATTAGATTTATGAAAGTATTGGCTTAAAAAAAATCTTGAAGCTGCTGTTACCTGACTCCAGATGAGTACCGCTCTGATGTACACCTCTGCTACTTCATCGCGTATGGGGTAGCTTTGTGGCTCTGCTCTTCAGAGCAGTTGCTTTTAGGAATTATACTGTTATGTGATTTGAATCAAAATTATATACGAGAGGGATGATGTGTGTATTTGGGTGGGAAAGGAGCCTGAAGTGGAAGAATGGGCAGTAGCACATGAATTCCTGTTATCCATCAACATTCTGTTAATGTGCCACATTACCCCAAAGATGAAGTATCAGGAGGCGGCAGAAACAATTCACTTATTCAGCAATCATCTGATACAGGAGCTGCTTGTCAGAATCCTGAAAATGCATGTTGATTAGGCTTTGGTCTTCCTATGATAAAAGGTCTTATTCTAATGACACAGAGAGGTGGTGTCTGTATGCTCCTAATTCTTTTTTTTCCCCTCCCTCAGCCCTGAAAATTACCCACCATCACTGGAAGCCTCATGTTGTTTAGTATGACAAGTGCTGAACTGACTTTGATATCCAAAGACATGTTTTTGTTTGTTTTTCATTTTCTTTGAGGTTTTTCATGATGTAGTAGGTACAAAGTATGGCGCAGAGGAACTGTAATTACAGAGAATACAAGAGGACTAGAGAGAGGGGCGTAATTATATTCCTTGTAAATGAAGATTGCTAAGCAGTGGGACAAGCAATAACACTTAGCTGGTTGGTGACTGTCTCGCCCTTTTTTCATTCTGGTAAGGTAGTCTGTCCCTGAGTCATCCAGAGGTGGTTAACTCCGTGGGATGACTAAGGAGTCTATTGCTTGTTATGGTTAAGAGAACACGGTGTGGAACCAGACTTTCTGGTTTCAAAGCCTGGATCTGATACATGTTAGTGTGACCTTGGACACTTCACTTAACCTCCCTGTGTCTCAGCTTTCTCATCTGGAAAATGTGGAAAATAACAGAATATATTTCACAGGGTTGTTAGAAGAGCAGATGCATTAATATAAGTAGAGAACTAAGAACCGGACTTGGCACAGATGAAGAGCTGTATACATGTTAATTATGATCATTAATACTAAGTGCAAGTTCCTTATTATTTGTTACTTAGTGCCTCCAAAGAAGTAATGTGGTCTCAGCTAAACTTTCACTTACCCAACGCATTACAGTCCTGTTACTTGTGAAGCATTTGGATTAAAATTCCATTTGGGGCTTCCCTGGTGGCACAGTGGTTGAGAATCTGTCTGCCATGCAGGGGCACGGGTTCGAGCCCTGGTCTGGGAAGAGCCCACATGCCACAGAGCAACCAAGCCCGTGAGCCACAACTACTGAGCCTGCGCGTCTGGAGCCTGTGCTCCGCAACAAGAGGCCACGATAGTGAGAGGCCCGCGCATCGCGATGAAGAGTGGCTCCCGCTTGCCGCAACTAGAGAAAGCCCTCGCACAGAAACGAAGACCCAACACGGCCAAAAATAAAAATGAATAAATTAAAATTTCATTTGCTAGGCCATAGGGTTTCAGCCAATTTCCCCCCTCTCTCACCTACTAAGGTGCACAAACTCTATTTTTGGAGTCACCAAGCAGATGTCACAAAAGCAGGACGTTCTTCTCTCCCTGTTTAAAAACTGAGGTTTTAGCCTAAGGCAACAGCTTCAACCATATAGCTTAATTATCTTTTTTTAATTAATAATTTAATTAATTATCTTTTTTTCGTTGTCTGATGTCTGTGAATTTTGTGTTCTGCCCCATAGGATTCCCCATTCCAAAGATTCAAATGAAACTGCTGCTGCAGGAATTTGAGTGGTTCCTATAACTTGAAATCTGCCTACCCTTCTTGAGCATTCTTGGACACAGAGGATATTCCTCTGGGGTACTTGTACCCCATTTGGAGAAGCACAAATGTGTGTATTCTCTTCTCTATATTATTTCCCTAAGAAATTCCATCTTTCAATATCTTGGCTACATAACCAACGACTTGCCAATGACTGCCAAGTTTCTATCTTTAGCCTAGAACATACCTCTGAATCCTAGACTTATATCTGACTCATGAACATATTCACTTAGTGTCTCAAATGTGGCAAAAGCAAGCCATTCCACTTTCCCATATCAGCATATTCAAATCTGAACTCAAGAATTACCCCACCTTAAATCTCTCCCAGTGAATGGCACCACCCCCTATCTAGCTGTGCAAGTCAGAAAACTGTCCCTGCAATCCTTGAGGCCTCCTTCATCCCCCATAATGAATCCATCACCAAGTCCAATCAATTTAATTTCCTAATTTTTCTTGAATTAACCTACTTTTCTCCATCTTCACTACCACTGTGTAGACCAAGCTGCTATCAGGCCTTCCAAAGACTCCCCAGAGTCTACCCTTGCTCTGCTCTAATCTGCTCTCCACACTGCAAACCAGATTACTATTTTAAAATACAAACCCAATTATGTCACATATACGCTTAAAAGCTTCCCACTGCTCTGGAGAAAATGTCAAAATTTCTTACCAAAACCTTTAAAATCTCCTGCAATCTGTCCCTTGCATATACTTCTCCAGATGCATTACCCATCAAAACCACCCTCTCCAACCCTGTCCCTGCCACGCTGGCCTTCTTTGACTTCCTCTGCAAGAATGACACACTTCCTTACATTGTCTATGACTGCTTCTGAGCTCCAGTGGCAGAGCTGAGGGGTTGAAAGAGAAACTGCATGGCCTACAAAGACCAAAATATTTTGTATTTCACCCTTTACAGAAAAAAGTTTGCCAACCCCTGAACTCTAGTGTGGTCATTCAAGCAACTGATTTTTTTCTGAGAACTTAACTTGTGCCCAGTAGTAGGTTAGCCACTGAATTATGTCATTGGAAAAGAACAGCTAATGACAGGAAATGGATGTTTTGACAGGCAACTATTGTCCTCCTTAAACACAGTGAATTTAAAATCAAAACCGAGTTTTTCCCTTTTACTATAGACACTTCCTAGATGCTTTTATCTTCTTACAATCTCTGTGCAAGATGCCAGTTATCTTTCAAATCATTTCAAACTCTACACTGCTTTATTAACAGAAATAAAATCTGCGTTGGAATTTCTGGGGACGTTGAATATCAGCTAAGCTGCCAGAGTAAGAGGAAAGAGGAAAAGAAAGAAAAGAAGAAATGGAAAAAAAAAAGAAGAAGAAATGGGGGATAGAGAATGAGAATTATACAACAGGTTGAACTGGAGATCTGATGGCCACTTCTAGATTGAAGGGCACACAATTTAGAATTAGACAGTCCTAAGATTTAGTTCAATGTTAAACCTTACAGACCTTAGATGAGGGGATGACTGATAAACTTCAGTAAAATAAAAAAGATTGAATTTAGTCACTAATAATAGCTTGACCAAGAAATTCACTTATAGTCTATGAATCTCAATATCCTTGTCTGTAAGATGGGGATAGTAATAAAAATACGTTTAGTGATAATGTGTGTACATGTTAGCTATAAATATAGCTTAAAAGTCAACAATTGCTCATAAGAAGTTAAGTAAATGTATCTTTAAATATTATACAAGTATTATAAAGTATTAAATACTATATAGTTAATTATAAGTATACATTAAAATTAATTTTTATGTAGTTATTTTATTTAATGTTAATTCACTTGTATAAATGTGAACTATTTCTGGCTCATAATAAGTGCTCTATATATACTAGTTGAATACATGAGTGAATAAATAAATTAAAATTACAGTGTAGTATAAAAAAATCAGCACAATATGTTCATTTCTTCTGATGCTACACATACCTTTAAGTCCCTGAGGACCCTGAAAGACAGGAAGTATCATACCAACATTTGGTTGGGGATGCTGCCTGGTTAATCGTTAACTGTTGAGAAAGAAATAGGCATGATTCATTCTTCTACCTACGTTTGTAAGTAATGTCTCTTGTGTCGTCCTACAAAGATGCTGACCTGGATTTTCTGAGTGCAGCTGCATAACCTAGTCTAGGTGATTTGGTGCATTTGCTACTCTATAAAAGGAAAAATAATCAGGATGTGTATCTATATGAGTGTATGACTCTAGAGTAGATAGCTAGTCTTAGGGGATCCAGTTACTATGGGCAGCCCAGAATGATGGAAAGGTCATTGTTCTTTGCATCAAACAGATCCAGTTTCCAAGTTCAGTGCTCCAGCTTTAACGAACATTTGCTGTTGATGCTGTCCAACATACATTCTCCTTCTCCTGACAATAGTACCATGAGTGTCCCTGGAGGAAACCCTTCCCTGCTGTCAATTTCAACAGAAGTTGAGTCTATCACTGACTGCAGGGATGAGCATTCGAAGATATCTGTCTGCTGAGTGTGTCTGGGAGCAGCAATGCCTTAATAGCAGTGAGCACACCCAGGGCCTGTTTGTCAATATCGTTTTATCCTAAAACGAACTAGGGATCCTTGGAGAAACGGTTGTTAGGGAGGGAGCGTAAAGTACAAAACGAGCCTGCAATATCTTGCACCAGAAAGTACAGAGGTACTCAGAGAATGATGGGGACATGTCAAAAGGAAGCCAGCTTGAAGGAGCTCCCATTGGCCCAACTGGATGCAACTGCAGATCAAAATAAATAATGATAGTACAGATTTGGCCCACTAAATAAATAGGAAACCACAAGTCCACAAATATATCAGTAAATAAATTTGGAACCTAAATAAATAAATACATATATAAATGAATAAAAGTCTGATGAACAATGGAATACTTAGTTTAAACAACCTCCTCAAACATAATTATTAACAACAAAGAAGAAAAGAAAAATTTACAGTGAGAAGCTTGGCAAATACCACCTTAATTCAAAGATTAAAGTTAACATCACCAGTAACATCACCAGACAAATCGATATCGTGTGCCTCCAGATGAGGTGCAATGAGAAAAACACAACATCACTTCTACTACATTCCTGCCAAAGATGCAAACACTGAATCTAATCATGAGGAAACATCAGACAAATCAAAAATGAAGGACACTCTGCAAAATCACTGGCCTGAGGTATTCAATAGTGTCAACGTGATAAAAGTTAAGGAGGTGCTGAAGAACTGTTCCAGACCGAAGGAAGCCAAACAAATGCAACAGCTAAATGCAACATGCGATTCTGGACAGGATCCTTTGGCTAGAAAGACATCATTGGGACAATTGGAGAAATTTGAATGGAGTCTAAGGATCAGATGGCAGTAATGTATCAATGTTACCTCTGATGTTGATGGTTGTGACTTGGTTGTGTAGGGAAATACCCTATGTATAGGAAATGCACAATAAAATTTCAGGGGTGATGGGGCAACAGATTGGCAACTCTCAAATGGTTTAGGAAAAAAAAACCTGTGTTCAGCACTTGACCTTTTGCTGTAAGTTTGAGATAGTCTGTAAATAAAAATACTAGTAATACACATGGAGAACATGTCTGGAAGGACACACCAGAATTGCCATTGTCTATGAGAAGAGGGCTAGTGTCCAACATGAAGAGACTCACTCCCCACTGCTTACCTCTCACACTATTGAGATATTTTATGTTGGAAATTAAAAACTAAAACGGAGACATTTTAATAAAAATTTTAAAATAAAGTGTATACATGGTCATGATAGAAATTTTGAAAATTACAAATATTTTAAGGGCTTGACCAGCTCCTTCAGTGATAATAGTCTTACTGCTATGCATCATTTTCGTCCCTTGATTTTACAACATTACGATCCTGTGGTCCTATGCCATACATAATTTCATATTTTAAAAATTAATGTCATTTTCCATACTCCTTAAAACTTTTAAATATCAAAAACAATAAATAGATTCTCTCCTTCAGTCTGCACCTTTAGGCTACTTAATTTTCATTGCTAGCACTTATCATTACATGACAAAATATATAACTAATTATTGTTATTATTATTTTTTTTTTTTTTTTTTTTTTTTTTTAAACATCTTTATTGGGGTATAATTGCTTTACAATTGTGTGTTAGTTTCTGCTTTATAATAAAGTGAATCAGTTATACATATACATATGTTCCCATATGTCTTCCCTCTTGCGTCTCCCTCCCTCCCACTCTCCCTATCCCACCCCTCCAGGCTGTCACAAAGCACCGAGCTAATATCCCTGTGCCTTGCGGCTGCTTCCCCCTAGCTATCTACCTTACTACGTTTGTTAGTGTGTATATGTCCATGACTCTCTCTCGCCCTGTCAAAGCTCACCCTTCCCCCTCCCCATATCCTCAAGTCCGTTCTCCAGTAGGTCTGCGTCTTTATTCCTGTCTTACCCCTAGGTTCTTCATGACATTTTTTTTTCCCCTTAAATTCCATATATATGCGTTAGCATACGGTATTTGTCTTTTTCTTTCTGACTTACTTCACTCTGTATGACAGACTCTAGGTCTATCCATCTCATTACAAATAGCTCAATTTCATTTCTTTTTAAGGCTGAGTAATATTCCATTGTATATATGTGCCACATCTTCTTTATCCATTCATCCGATGATGGGCGCTTAGGTTGTTTCCATCTCCGGGCTATTGTAAATAGAGCTGCAATGAACATTTTGGTACATGACTCTTTTTGAATTATGGTTTTCTCAGGGTATATGCCCAGTAGTGGGATTGCTGGGTCATATGGTAATTCTATTTGTAGTTTTTTAAGGAACCTCCATACTGTTCTCCATAGTGGCTGAACCAATTCACATTCCCACCAGCAGTGCAAGAGTGTTCCCTTTTCTCCACACCCTCTCCAGCATTTATTGTTTCTAGATTTTTTGATGATGGCCATTCTGACTGGTGTGAGATGATATCTCATTGTAGTTTTGATTTGCATTTCTCTAATGATTCATGATGTTGAGCATTCTTTCATGTGTTTGTTGGCATTCTGTATATCTTCTTTGGAGAAATGTCTATTTAGGTCTTCTGCCCATTTTTGGATTGGGTTGTTTGTTTTTTTGTTATTGAGCTGCATGAGCTGCTTGTAAATTTTGGAGATTAATCCTTTGTCAGTTGCTTCATTTGCAAATATTTTCTCCCATTGTAAGGGTTGTCTTTTGGTCTTGATTATGGTTTCCTTTGCTGTGCAAAAGCTTTGAAGTTTCATTAGGTCCCATTTGTTTATTTTTGTTTTTATTTCCATTACTCTAGGAGGTGGGTCAGAAAGGATCTTGCTGTGATTTATGTCATAGAGTGTTCTGCCTATGTTTTCCTCTAAGAGTTTGATAGTTTCTGGCCTTACATTTAGGTCTTTAATCCATTTTGAGCTTATTTTTGTGTATGGTGTTAGGGAGTGATCTAATCTCATACTTTTACATGTACCTGTCCAGTTTTCCCAGCACCATTTATTGAAGAGGCTGTCCTTTCTCCACTGTACATTCCTGCCACCTTTATCAAAGATAAGGTGTCCATATGTGCGTGGGTTTATCGCTGGGCTTTCTATCCTGTTCCATTGATCTATATTTCTGTTTTTGTGCCAGTACCATACTGTCTTGATTACTGTAGCTTTGTAGTATAGTCTGAAGTCAGGGAGCCTGATTCCTCCAGCTCCTTTTCTCGTTCTCAAGATTGCTTTGGCTATTCGGGGTCTTTTGTGTTTCCATACAAATTGTGAAATTTTTTGTTCTAGTTCTGTGAAAAATGCCAGTGGTAGTTTGATAGGGATTGCATTGAATCTGTAGATTGCTTTGGGTAGTAGAGTCATTTTCACAATGTTGATTCTTCCCATCCAAGAACATGGTATATCTCTCCATCTATTTGTATCATCTTTAATTTCTTTTATCAGTGTCTTATAATTTTCTGCATACAGGTCTTTCGTCTCCTTAGGTAGGTTTATTCCTAGATATTTTATTCTTTTTGTTGCAATGGTAAATGGAAGTGTTTTCTTGATTTCACTTTCAGATTTTTCATCATTAGTATATAGGAATGCCAGAGATTTCTGTGCATTAACTTTGTATCCTGCTACTTTACCAAATTCATCGATTAGCTCTAGTAGTTTTCTGGTAGCATCTTTAGGATTCTCTATGTATAGTATCATGTCATCTGCAAACAGTGACAGCTTTACTTCTTCTTTTCCGATTTGGATTCCTTTTATTTCCTTTTCTTCTCTGATTGCTGTGGCTAAAACTTCCAAAACTATGTTGAATAAGAGTGGTGAGAGTGGGCAACCTTGTCTTGTTCCTGATCTTAGTGGAAATGCTTTCAGTTTTTCACCATTGAGGATGATGTTTGCTGTGGGCTTGTCATATATGGCCTTTATTATGTTGAGGAAAGTTCCCTCTATGCCTATTTTCTGCAGGGTTTTTAGCATAAATGGGTGTTGAATTTTGTCGAAAGCTTTCTCTGCATCTATTGAGATGATCATATGGTTTTTCTCCTTCAATTTGTTAATATGGTTTATCACATTGATAGATTTGCGTATATTGAAGAATCCTTGCATTCCTGGAATAAACCCCACTTGATCATGGTGTATGATCCTTTTAATGTGCTGTTGGATTCTGTTTGCTAGTATTTTGTTGAGGATTTTTGCATCTATGTTCATCAGTGATATTGGCCTGTAGTTTTCTTTCTTTGTGACATCCTTGTCTGGTTTTGGTATCAAGGTGATGGTGGCCTCGTAGAAGGAATTTGGGAGTGTTCCTCCCTCTGCTATATTTTGGAAGAGTTTGAGAAGGATAGGTGTTAGCTCTTCTCTAAACGTTTGATAGAATTCACCTGTGAAGCCATCTGGTCCTGGGCTTTTGTTTGTTGGAAGATTTTTAATGACAGTTTCAATTTCAGTGCTTGTGATTGGTCTGTTAATATTTTCTATTTCTTCCTGATTCAGTCTTGGCAGGTTGTGCATTTCTAAGAATTTGTCCATTTCTTCCAGATTGTCCATTTTATTGGCATAGAGTTGCTTGTAGTAATCTCTTATGATTTTTTTTATTTCTGCAGTGTCAGTTGTTACTTCTCCTTTTTCATTTCTAATTCTATTGATTTGAGTCTTCTCCCTTTTTTTCTTGATGAGTCTGGCTAGTGGTTTATCTATTTTGTTTATCTTCTCAAAGAACCAGCTTTTAGTTTTATTGATCTTTGCTATCGTTTCCTTCATTTCTTTTTCATTTATTTCTGATCTGATTTTTATGATTTCTTTCCTTCTGCTAGCTTTGGGTTTTTTTTGTTCTTCTTTCTCTAATTGCTTGAGGTGCAAGGTTAGGTTGTTTATTCGAGATGTTTCCTGCTTCTTAAGGTGGGCTTGTATTGCTATAAACTTCCCCCTTAGAACTGCTTTTGCTGCATCCCATAGGTTTTGGGTCGTTGTGTCTCCATTGTCATTTGTTTCTAGGTATTTTTTTATTTCCTCTTTGATTTCTTCAGTGATCACTTCATTATTAAGTAGTGTATTGTTTAGCTTCCATGTGTTTGTATTTTTTACAGATCTTTTCCTGTAATTGATATCTAGTCTCATGGCGTTGTGGTCAGAAAAGATACTTGATACAATTTCAATTTTCTTAAATTTACCAAGGCTTGATTTGTGACCCAAGATATGATCTATCCTGGAGAATGTTCCATGAGCACTTGAGAAAAATGTGTATTCTGTTGTTTTTGGATGGAGTGTCCTATAAATATCAATTAAGTCCATCTTGTTTAATGTATCATTTAAAGCTTGTGTTTCCTTATTTATTTTCATTTTGGATGATCTGTCCATGGGTGAAAGTGGGGTGTTAAAGTCCCCTACTATGAATGTGTTACTGTCAATCTCCCCTTTTATGGCTGTTAGTATTTGCCTTATGTATTGAGGTGCTCCTATGTTGGGTGCATAAATATTTACAATTGTTATATCTTCTTCTTGAATCGATCCCTTGATCATTATGTAGTGTCCTTCTTTGTCTCTTGTAATAGTCCTTATTTTAAAGTCTATTTTGTCTGATATGAGAATTGCTACTCCAGCTTTCTTTTGGTTTCCATTTGCATGGAATATCTTTTTCCATCCCCTTATTTTCAGTCTGTATGTGTCTCTAGGTCTGAAGTGGGTCTCTTGTAGACAGCATATATAAGGGTCTTGTTTTTGTATCCATTCAGCCAATCTGTGTCTTTTGGTGGGAGCATTTAGTCCATTTACATTTAAGGTAATTATCGATATGTATGTTCCTATTCCCATTTTCTATATTGTTTTGGGTTCGTTATTATAGGTCTTTTCCTTCTCTTGTGTTCCTTGTCTAGAGAAGTTCCTTTAGCATTTGCTGTAAAGCTGGTTTGGTGGTGCTAAACTCTCTCAGCTTTTGCTTGTCTGTAAAGGTTTTAATTTCTCCATCAAATCTGAATGAGATCCTTGCTGGGTAAAGTAGCCTTGGTTGCAGGTTTTTCTCCTTCATCACTTTCAGTATGTCCTGCCACTCCCTTCTGGCTTGTAGGGTTTCTGCTGAGAGATCAGCTGTTAACCTTATGGGGATTCCCTTGTGTGTTATTTGCTGTTTTTCCCTTGCTGCTTTTAATATGCTTTCTTTGTATTTAATTTTTGACAGTTTGATTAATATGTGTCTTGGCGTATTTCTCCTTGTATTTATCCTGTATGGGACTCTCTGTGCTTCCTGGACTTGATTAACTATTTCCTTTCCCATATTAGGGAAGTTTTCAACTATAATCTCTTCAAATATTTTCTCAGTCCCTTTCTTTTTCTCTTCTTCTTCTGGAACCCCTATAATTCGAATGTTGGTGCGTTTAATGTTGTCCCAGAGGTCTCTGAGACTGTCCTCAGTTCTTTTCATTCTTTTTTCTTTATTCTGCTCTGCAGTAGTTATTTCCACTATTTTATCTTCCAGGTCACTTATCCGTTCTTCTGCCTCAGTTATTCTGTTATTGATCCCATCTAGAGTACTTTTAATTTCATTTATTGCGTTGTTCATCATTGCTTGTTTCACCTTTATTTCTTCTAGGTCCTTGTTAACTGCTTCTTGCATTTTGTCCATTCTACTTCCAAGATTTCGGATCATCCTTACTATCATTATTCTGAATTCTTTTTCAGGTAGACTGCCTATTTCCTCTTCATTTGTTAGGTCTGGTGCATTTTTATCTTGCTCCTTCATCTGCTGTGTGTTTTTCTGTCTTCTCATTTTGCTTATCTTACTGTGTTTGGGGTCTCCTTTTTGCAGGCTGCACGTTCGTAGTTCCCGTTGTTTTTGATGTCTGTCTCCAGTGGCTAAGGTTGTTTCAGTGGGTTGTGTAGGCTTCCTGGTGGAGGGGACTAGTGCCTGTGTTGTGGTGGATGAGGCTGGATCTTGTCTCTCTAGTGGGCAGGTTCACGTCTGGTGGTGTGTTTTGGGGTGTCTGTGGCCTTATTATGATTTTAGGCAGCCTCTCTGCTAATGGGTGGGGTTGTGTTCCTGTTTTGCTAGTTGTTTGGCATAGGTTGTCTAGCACTGTGGCTTGCTGGTCGTTGAGTGAAGCTGGGTGCTGGTGTTAAGATGGAGGTCACTGGGAGATTTCCACCGTTTAATATTATGTGGAGCTGGGAGGTCTCTTGTTGACCAGTGTCCTGAAGTTGGCTCTCCTACCTCAGAGGCAGAGCCCTGACTCCTGGCTGGAGCACCAAGAGCCTTTCATCCACACGGCTCAGAATAAAAGGGAGAAAAAGTAGAGAGAATTAGTAGATGTATGAGGAAAGAAAGAAGGAAAGGAGGAAAGGAAGGAAGGAAGAAAGAAGCAAAGAAGGAACGAAAGGAGGGAGGGAGGGAGGAAGGAAGGAAGGAAGGAAGGAAGGAGGGAAAGAAGGAAAAAAGACAGAAAGAAAGAAGATACAGTAAAAATAAAATAAAGTATAATATATTTATTGAATTAAAAAATATTTAGAAAAAAAAAAAAAAAAAGAGGGACGGATAGAACCTTAGGACAAATGTTGGAAGCAAAGCTATACAGAGAAAATCTTATACAGAAGCATACACATACACCTTCACAAAAAGAGGTAAAGGGGGAAAAATCATAAATCTTGCTCTCAGAGACCACCTCCTCAATTTGGGGTGATTCGTTGTCTAAAGGAGGGAAGGACGGAAAGAAAGAAAGAAAGAAAGAAGGAACGACGGTAAAGTATAATAAAGTTATTACAATTAAAATTATTGAGAAAAAAAATTTTTTTTTTTAAAAAGCATGACGGATAGAGCCCTAGGACAAATGGTGGAAGCAAGAGTATACAGACAAGATCTCACACATAAGCATACACGTACACATTCACAAAAAGAGGAAAAGGGAAAAAAATCATAGATCTCGCTCCTAAATTCCACCTCTTCAATTTGGGATCATTCCTTGTCTATTCAGGTATTCCACAGATGCAGGGTATATCAAGTTGATTGTGGAGCTTTAATCCGCTGCTTCTGAGGCTGCTGGGGGAGATTTCCCTTTCTCTTCTTTGTTCTCACAGCTCACAGGAGCTCAGCTTTGGATTTGGCCCTGCCTCTGCGTGTAGGTCGCTGGAGGGCGTCTGTTTTTTGCTCAGACAGGAAAGGGTTAAAGGGGCCGCTAATTCGGGGGCTCAGGCTCACTCAGGCCGGGGGTGAGGGGGGGGAAGGAGGGGCACTGCGTGCGGGGCGGGCCTGCGGCGTCAGAGGCGGCGTGACGTTGCGGCAGAGGCCGGCGTGACGTTGCACCAGCCTGAGGCCCGCCGTGCGTTCTCCCGGGGAAGTTGTCCCTGGTTCCCGGGAACCTGGCAGTGGCGGGCTGCACAGGCTCCGCGGAAAAGGGGTGTGGAGAGTGACCTGCGCCCGCACACAGGCCCCTTGGTGGCGGCAGCAGCAGCCCCAGCGTCTCCCGCCCGTCTCTGGGGTCCGCGCCTTCAGCCGCGGCTCGCGCCCGTCTCTGGGGTTCGCGCTTTTAGCCGCGGCTCGCGCCCGTCTCTGGGGTTCGCGCTTTTAGCCGCGGCTCGCGCCCGTCTCTGGAGTTCCTTTAAGCAGCGCTCTTAAACCCCTCTCCTCGCGCACCAGGAAACAAAGAGGGAAGAAAAAGTCTCTTGCCTCTTCGGCAGGTGCAGGCTTTTCCCCGAACTCCCTCCCGGCTAGTCGTGGTGCACTAACCCCTTCAGGCTATGTTCAAGCCGCCAACCCCAGTCCTCTCCCTGCGCTCCGTCCAAAACCGAAACCCGAGCTTCAGCTCGCAGCCCCGCCCGCCCGGGCGGGTGAGCAGACAAGCCTCTCGGGCTGGTGAGTGCCGGTCGGCACCGATCCTCCGTGCGGGAATCTCCCCGCTTTGCCCTCCGCACCCGTCGCTGTGCACTACTCCTCGGTCCCGAAGCCCCCCCCTCCGCCTCCCGCAGTCTCCGACCGCGGAGGGGCTTCCTAGTGTGTGTAAACTTTTCCTCCTTCACAGCTCCCTCCCACTGGCGCAGGTGCCGTCCTTATTCTTTTGTCTCTGTTTTTTCTTTTTTTCTTTTGCCCTACCCAGGTACGTGGGGAGTTTCTTGCCTTTTGGGAGGTCTGAGGTCTTCTGCCAGCCTTCAGTAGGTGTTCTGTAGGAGTTGTTCCACGTGTAGATGTATTTCTGGTGTATCCGTGGGGAGGAAGGCGATCTCCGCGTCTTACTCTTCCGCCATCTTCAAGGTCCCCCCCCTGTTATTATTATTTTTGGCTGTAGCTCCTGCACTAGAATGTTGGCCCCTCCTATAAGACTAGGAATTTTGGTTTATTCCCTGCAGAGGCTTTGATGCCTAGTGCTGTGCCTAGCACATAGTAAGTACTCAATAAACATTTATGTTAGAAAGATAAGTGCCAAGGGAATTTATTTACTTTCATGTTTCAGAACCTGCTATGTAGAAATTATTTTCTGGGCTGATATTGATTAAGTACTTACTATATGCTCAGGCACTGTGCTAAATGCTTTATAAATATAAAAATTTAAAGGTTTATCAACAATCCTATGAAAAAGGACTATCACCATGTACAGATGAGCATCAAGAGGCTTAGGGATGAGTGAATTGACTAAGTTGGCATTTAAGGAACCTGAGATTGAACTCTGCCCTGACTGTCTCCTTGGCCTTTCCTCCATCTGTACCACCTCACACTCTTAATGCCATGGCAGCCACATCCACAGTGGAAATTACTGGCCCTCTGCCTTCTCCCTGGCTCAGCTCTTCATTACCTCTCCTCTGGATTCCGGCAGAGCTATGCGCTCGGCCTCCTACCCATCCTGTAATTTCTTTACAGATAATGTTTCAAAGAAAAGCCAATGATGCCTCTACCAACTACTTTCAAGGGCTATCTAGAGGCTACAGCAGAATTGCCCAGAGCTTGTAGAACATTTAGTCCATAAAGGAGAAAGCAAGAATTGCTCTTTCCTAAAGCAATGAGTAAGGGAGCTAAGCATTCCTTCCACAGAGGAATGCTGAAGATCAAGCGTGTTAAAATGGACATCCATCTAACAAATAAATTGCACACCTAGGGTAGTAGGTATGGTACTAGGGTTATAGCTATAAATAACAAGAGGAGGTGGAAGTGGGGCCGGATGCTGAGATGAAACGTGAAAGGGGAGGTATGAGATGTGCAGTCAGAGATAGTAAGGGCAAAATGAGTGCAAGGAAGAGTGAAGTGCGATGGTAAAACTGAGGGTAGGCTTGACATATTCTAGAGATAAGACTGATTGAGAGGAATCATATCAACAACAGTGAGTTATTTTAAGGAATTAAATAAATAGAGTTAATGTTTATGAAGAGTCTAGTACAGGGTCTAGCCTATAATAAAAACTCTATAAAATAGTGTATCTTATTAATACTACCTCAAGTTTAAAGTTTTGGAATGCGCAAAAAAGCACTGTAAACACTTCTCAGAAGCAGAGACACATCTTTCTTTAGATGCATTTGTATATAATATTTTCAAATGCCTTCACATACAGTGACAATCTCAGAATGCATTCCAAAATATTAGTATGGTTTTTGGGGAAGTCAATAAACATTCTTTCCTATCTCTTGTGAAATCTATGGCTCTGTTGATTTTTCTTGGTTTCACTTTTTAGGAGGGTTTTCTAGCATAAAATTGAAAGTATATCATCAGGGGTTTTACAAAGCAACATGAGTTTTCCAAACTAGACATAGTCTGAGGTTGTTTTAAGTAACCTTTGATTTCTTATTTTCCTCCTACCTGCTTGCTAATGCCTTTGTGCTGGTGTTAAGAAATTATCCCCTATTATTCATGGTGCCATCAATTACACCCTGAAATTTAGACTGAGTAGACACCTAAACTCAAAAAGCAAAGCAAACCTGAAATCAAATTATATATCTTTATAGACTCCCCTCCCTCCACTGCCCTACCATACTACCACCTGCCCCTTCAATTAAGCCTATATAAATCAAAAGCAATATTCACTGAATAAAAACGAATTGAGGGCTATTGCACACCATGTGCCTGACTGGGGACTTACTGTACTGTAATCAGATGTGCTGTTATAATTCCACAGACTCACACGCCTAGGCCATACTTGAACAGTGAGTAACAAATCATATAAGCAGAAATCATTGTAATGCCCTTCAAAGCAAGAAGTCCCAGTGTTCCCAGGATACTCTAAAATAGAATCCAGGCAAATCTATCAGACACAAACGTGAAATGCCAAGCTCAGGGGTTGGACAGAACACTTCCGGATGACTTCCTATCTTTCTTTACTCATTGTTCCTTCAACATACTCTGTATTATACAAATCTATGACCCTGCTGGTGGTCTTCTCTCTACTTGCTCTGCTTGCGATGCATTTCAGCTATCTTGTCCACTAGATGTCTTCGCTGTTATGTTTGCTAGAGCATCAGTGAAAATAATCCATAGAGTTTAGTGTCTAGAATTACATAGGCTTGGACTCAAGGCCTGACTTTGCCACTTCCTGGCTGCATGATAGGGGATGCCATAATAGGTAGTCCAGACTGTTTAATGAAGCTCTTAGGATACTAAGAGTTAAGTTAAAAAGGAAATATTATCAGTTTCTCCCCTCCATTTTTTAAATAGGGAAACTTAGATGATAATGAATGACTTCCTCCAGGCCATACAGTGAGTAAAGGTGAACTAATGCTTTTTAGTTCATCATTGAGGATTCCAGGGAGACTTCATTTCAAACCTCTGGTTGTCTGACTACCAAGATCTTTGTATTTCACAGTTATTTGCATGTGGACCCTAAACAGGTATGTGGAGTGGGATTTTGGCAACTGAGAGAGGGATCTGAGGGTATATGGGCCTCTTCTGAGAAGTAGACTGAGTGGGAAGGTCTCAGCCATTGAAAGCAAATTCAGGAACTGAGTCTTCTCAGAAGACATTATAAATCTGACTCAACCTCACTGAGGTTTCTACACAAGAGATTTAACTCACTGTTTCCTCTTGCCTGAGTACATAGCTTCGAGACCCCAATGCCCCACCATCCCCTCTCTTATCATCTAATTCATTACTGATTGAGCATATGCTATGGTTGTTTCTGTGACCATAGAGAAAAAGAAGATGAGTTTCTGCTTTCATGGAATTCAAAGCCTATAAGGGAGACTGACATAAACAAAAACTGCAGTCAACTGTGGCAAGTGCTGTAACATACAACTCTACAAAAACAGCATTGGCACCAAAGGTGGGAGAGTTTCGTGTGTATTTGTGGTCTGATGAGGTCCAGAGGTTTCACTGCAGGAAGACTCTTGAGTGGGTGTTGAAAGATAGTTAGGAATTCTCTAGGGAAATTGTACTATGTTTAATGATGACCCCCAAGAAGATATGTCTATATCTTAAAGCTTGGAACCTGTGAATATGACCTGTTTTGGAAAAATACACTTTGCATGTATAACTGAGTTAAAGGTCTTGAGACAAAATTATCCTAGATTAACTGGGTGAGCCCTAAATCCAATGACATTATATAAGAGACAGAAGAAAAGACACAGACACAAAGAAAAAGGCCATGTAAAGATGGAGAAAGAGATTGGTGTTAGGCAGCCACAAGCCAAGGAACTCCTGTAGCCACCAAAAGCTGGAAGAAGAAGAAAGCACTCTCCCCTAGAGCTTTCAAAAGAAATATCACCCTGCCAGCATTTAACTTTGGGCTTCTACTGACTACAACCTTGAGAGAATAAATTTCTGTTGCTTGAAGCCATCCGGTTTGTGGTAACTTATTGCAGCAGCTCTAGGAAACTAATCCAGAGGTGAAAAGGGAAGTGGCATTTGAAGCAGAAGAAATGTGTGAAGTTGCAAAGACATGATGAGTACAGCTTAATCAGGACAGCTTCCACAGTCCTCACTTGGATAGAAGTTGGATAGGACTCACACTTGGATAGAAACCTGGACCAGAATGAAACAAAATGAACCACAGGAGGGTGTGTGTACCTCAATAAGGGCTCTGAGTTTTATCCAGTAGGCCACGGGGAGCTAGGGAGTAACATTCAACCAGTGTGCATCTTAGAAAGATCATTGTGGTGGTACAAAGAATGGATGGGAGAGAGAAACCCAGGGAATCACCAGTGAGAACTCTTGCAGTCACTAAGGTAACAAATGACAAGAAATCAGTCAGAATGATCACAGTGAGAAAGCAAAGGAAGGGCTGAGAAGAAAGATGTTTAGGAGGCTAAATCCACAGGATTTAGTAACTGATTGGATGTAGGTGGCAAAATGGAGGGGGAGAGTAGAGTTCTCCAAGATCGATGTGGGTGACTGGGCAGATGGCAAAGATTTTCACAGACTAGGAAATGTAGATAAGTAGATGAGGAGGGATAATTTGTTCATGAATAGACATATTTGAGGTTAAGATACTTGGAGTAACATCCAGGTAAGGATGTCTAGCAGGCCATTAATACATGATTCAGGATCTGAAAAGAGAGGTACAAACTGTAGATAAGTATTTGGGAGTTATTGAAATATAAGTGATAGTGGAAAACATGGGGGCAGATACATTTGCTCAGGAAGACATGCAGAGCAGAAGCACAAGGATGGAACCCCTAGGTATGCAAACAATTTTGTCAGAAACTTCTGTGATTTCATGGATAATGCTTTCTACTTATGTTACAACAAAATGTTACAGCTTTCCACGAAACAATATGAAGATCTCCTTCATTCTTAGGCTCCAGAATTATTATTTTACAATAAGAGCCAATGAGAAAATAAAAATGAATACATAAAACTTCTCATTAAGAAAAATCTCTCTCATAGAGCAAGATACACAATCTCATGTTTTGTTCCTTCTATCTGCTCCTTTTTCTTATATTCTGAGCTCAGTAACTGGCGCCATCATCCAACTAGTTACTCAAGCCAGAAAACTGGAACTTAAAACTGATATCTCCTTCTCCCTGTGGCTTAGCTCCAATTAATTATCAGGTTGAATCTATTTCTCTCGAATCGCTCAACTTCTCCCCATGCCACCGACTTAGTCTGAGCCACCTTGCTCCTTTGCCAATAGCCTCCTAGTTTGACCCCTCCCAGTCTCTCTAGTCTCCCTCCAGTCTATTCTCCACACTAGATATAATGATAAAAAAAACCTTAAATCTGATATTTAAAAAATGTAACTTCTTCCTTAAAACACTTTCATGTCTTTTCAATACTCTTAAGAATAAAGATAAAAATTCATACAGCTTCCAACAGCTCTCCATGGTCTGACCTCAACCCATCTCTCCATCCTCGCTGGGTGCATCTCCTCCTCTGTCTCTAGACTTCAGCTATTTTGTGCACTTTATCAAAAATGTCACACTCCTTCCCTACCGCAGGGTAGGTATGGCTGCACTTCTCCTAATAAAGTCTTCTTAACCTTCAGGTCTCCTTGGGGAGGACTCCCCTAATCCTACCACCTCTCACTATATACTATCAAACGTTCAATCTCTATTATAGAAATTAAGAGCATTTAATTAAATTATGTAGCAACTTGTTCAGTCTTTGTGTTCTCAGCAATACTCCACAAGGGAAGAAATTTAAAAAGACAGAAGAAATAAAAAGAAAATGGAAAGGAGGAAGATATGGCTTGGGCTCTTTTTGGCCTTGAAGCCTCTCAGAGATTGGGTTCCAAAGAGACCTAAAAAAAACAGAAGTTGTGGTTGTTTCCGGGGGTTTATTTGAGCTATTATTGAGAGAAATAGGAACCTCAGAGTGAAAACTAGGTCATTTGATCAATTAGGATGATCACCAAGGCCTCACACAGAAACGCCCCTGCTACTACTACATCCATCGCTCTTTTTGCCCCCCAGCCCTTTCATTATTCATTTTCATTATTCTGGAAGACGTGGTGGAAGACACCGTGAACTAAGTGTGTACACCTGGCACTTTATCCTGTCTCTGTCACCTACAAATCATTAACTTCATTTCAATAAGCATTTATGGAAGACCTATTTTGTGCCAGGATCTCTTCAAGGGGCTGGGTTTTCAGAGTCACACTCTCTGCCCTCAAAGAGCTCACAGTTTGAGAAAGACATGCAAAGATTAAATGTTCATGAGGTTTAAGTAGTCTCTCTAAGGAGGTGGTCCATTTCTTCATGTCACCCACCACTACTGCACTGGTGCCTCTTCATCTGGTCACACTACATGACTAGCCGGCTGAGAAAGAAAATAGCTAGGCTTCATTCAGTGATGGGTTGGCTTGGTATGTGGTTTGAAGCGGAAAATGGTCTACTTCTGAACTGAAGACACACTGACAGTGCCCCCGCCCCCGGAGCAGTGGGGAGCTTAATTTTCTATGTGAGCAGAGTTTTGGTACATGTACCCAATTATCCACTTTGTATTGAAAGAGACGTGGCCTGAGATAAGGAAATATATGGACACTTGGGCAGGAAAATGACATGGCTGGCTGGTCACGGGTCTGAAAGAGAAAGATTAAGAATCAGAGCCCACTGATCTGGAAAAGAGGCATGAAGATGGGGCCAATTCCAGGGACAAGAAACGGGACCATTTTTTAATTGCAAGTTAATGCCCATGAGAGCCTTCAACATGGAAGTGATGCTTAACAACCAAGCGGGCAGAGTGACTTGGCCAGTTGACATCAACCAGCCTCTGTGGCTCATAGTAAAGGAGAAAGAGCATGCAACTGATCTCTAGATAAGTAAGTTATTTCTCAACTTAAGTTGACCCCTATTGTGCCTTATATCTATATTCCATTCTGTGATTTCCCAGGCCCTTCTCCCAATAATTTCTCACTCCAGAAAGTAGAAGCCAACAAACTCCACTCCTCACACTTAGAACACAGTAGGATCTTGTAAAAGAAACAATGCAAGCTTTGAAGCCAGGCAGACCTATCCTTTGTTCCTTTATTTATAAGCTATATAGCCTTGAACACACTGGCTTACCTCCTTGAAACTTAAAGAGAAATGATAATGCCTACCTGTAGGACAGTTACAAGGACCAAATGAAATAATGTTTTAAAAAGCCTTAGTGCAATGTTTGCCCCACAATTAATACCAAGTACAGGTTAGTTACTAGCCCCTGTAGTCAGAACTCTGCAGCCAGGTTTCTCTGAACCCTTGTTATCCTCCTACACCTCTCCTTCTCACCTTTAACCAGACTCCCAGATGCCTTTTTAAAATGATTGTATACCTAGAATGGTAAAGAGATCTTATTTTGGTTCCAATCCCCTCATACCACTATCAGAGAGAAGCCTGCATCCCACAACTTTGATTTCCTCTTCATTTTAGTCTATGACTCCTCTAAAGTTCCCTAGAGTAATGGCATTTGAAATCTACTGGCCTAGAGCAATTGTTGTAAGCATGTAACAAAAGGCACTTACTTACTGAAAGGTCTAAAAGATATATATCATTTAATAAGGCAATTAAACACATTACCCAAAACTGCCAGCTGGGTTCCTGTGGCCTCTACACCAGCAAAATCGAATAACCCCATCTCAATTACACGCCCACAGTCAGCCCCAGGTGTGGATCAGTAAACAAATGCTAATACAGAAAAGACAACATGTACAAGGAGAGAATTATAACAGCAGATTAACATATGCAAGCCAACAAACTGTACATTCTTCAAATTAATAAAACTAACAATAGCTTATTGTTAGAGCTATCCCTTACAGCACTGAATTATTTTAAGAATCCATAAGGTGGGGAAACAAACTATAAAACAAAAGTAGACCAAAAACAGGGGGAGGGGGTATGAGCTGGATTCTAGCTTTAACTCCGCTGCCAACAGTGATGCTAAATAAAAATAGTCTCACTGATAAGAAACAAAATGTAAAAACTATCTTCCCATATGACTAGCTCTTCCACTAGACCCTGGACAAATCAACCTCTCTTTTCTAGGTTTCTATCTCATTTTAAAGATTAGAAAAAGGGCAAAAGAGAGAGGCTTGGGAAGTAAGAGGAACGTTCATTTCTAAAAGCCAATCTTAACACCATCATTTATTGAAGCAAATGTAGAAACAAAAAGAAAAGCAAAACAAAGCCAAGTAAGCAGTTGGCAAACAGAGCAGGTTTCACATAAACTGTGAATCAACAAATATGAAGTATCTATTATTTGGGCCCAGAACAATAGTATCTACTAAGGGGACATAAAAGCGTACTTGCTAAATTAATTGAGCACTTATCCTCAACCAGTCCTTATGAAAGACCTATGAGGTGGATGCTTAGAGACAAGTGAGCTTAGATTTCAGGACATTTAACCACCCACCAAAATGCTTTGGCTGCAAGTACCAGAGATCCCTATTCAAACCTGATCAACAAGGAAATGCATCACAGCCTACAACTGAGAGTGCAGTGGCCGGCAGTCTTCCAGGTGTCACACAAGGACCTGTTTTCTCTGTCTTCAGTGTCAGCTCCACCCTGTATCTGTACCACCTGATGTTCACACAAGATGCGTCACAGTGAGAATCTGAGCTACATGCTTCCTTGTTTCTGTCCAGCATGAGAGAACCTTTCTCCTCCCTCATGTAGTCTATCTGTTCTTTGCCTCAAGCTGCCAGGGTCAACTTAGGTCATATGATAACTGCTGAATCAATAACTGTTGCTAAAGGATGTCACGTGCTGGGATGCTAAAACAAGGACCATTTCTAGAGCTGGGGATGGGGCCACTTTCTTCTGAATCATGAATATGAGAGGTGTATATGTGAACAAAAATAGGGTGCTTATAAGAGGGAAGAAGAGAGAATAGACGAAATAGGCAGCCAGTAGTTCCACTCCACTTGCTCAAAGCCCAATGCTTGACAAGTGCCGGGGCCAGCATTGCATCAGTTAAAAAACTTGTAGAACCTCGGACCCATTTCTGCAACTTAGAAAACCACATTATCAGGCAATTCTTCTTATTACAACCCAACAAATCAGTTCTGACAACTATAACCCCAGAGATGCATTATAACCATATCTACCCAACAGAAAAGTCAGGTCACTTGGTCGAAAGAATAGTAAACTTATCAAGACAAATGAAAACAACATTTGAAATCCAGAAAGTCATGGAATAGCCAAAGCATATGAATGCCATGCCAATAGAAGCCATTTGCTTTGAATGAGTCAACCGTGTTATAAATATATAATAACAGTATCTGCACAATAGTAAGTATTCATGTGCCATTTAGCCCATCTTATTATTACTGATATTTGTTCATGGTAAAGCAACACTGTTGTATTTAAAAACTGCAAAAGGTATAGAAAGCCTTTAAGCAATTATAATCTTTTTTAATGACTGGTCGTAAACAAAACACCTCAGCCTGACAAGCCTTCTCTAATTTCTTCTGGCTGCTACTGATAATGGTCTGTAAATAATGCTGTCCAGTGTCTGGTGTCTCTGAAATATTTAACACTGGGACAGAGATGAGCTGGCTAGGTGCTGGCCTCTTTTTAGCCAAGACCTAGATCCCAAAATATTCCCTCTTCATCTAGGGTTATAGCAGTTCCATTGAAATAAATACCCGTTTTTCACAAAGGGTTTTTTGTCCTGTGAGGAGAAAAGATAGTGGCAGCCTAGGACAGCAAGTCTGTTTAGAGGACTAATTCCAGTTTGCTATGCAGAGGGAAATAAGCCAGGTAATTCAACTTTTGGACCATCTCCCAATCTCTCCCCCTGCTTAGGGTCATTACCATAATATACCTGGTCATCCAAGCTGGACCAGTAAACCCATTCGGGTCCTCTCCACTCCTGGGTAAACAGAATTCCGTCCCACTTTCATCCTTCTAGTAGATGCTCAGTCAGTTTTGGGTGAGTGAAAGATCTTAATATAGTTTTTCTAATTGAACTGAAATGCCAAAATGAGACACTCAGAAATAGGGAGTGATCAGGCTTATAGCTGCCTTGTTTCCTTAGTATTTCCCTTCCTTTTTATCCCCCCTGCCCCATTCTTGGCCAGCTCTTATCACCTTCATCTGAAGTGTCATGGACTCGCCTTTCCCAACTCAAATTCTACTGCAAAATTAATTTTGTAAACATCTCTTTGTTCATTATCTTCCTACTCAAAAACCTTCATTGTATTCCCATTGCTCCACCAGAGGCTGGCAAATGTTCTCCATAGTCAGATAATAAATATTCTTAACTTTTGGGGCCAGATGATCTCCGCTACAACTATTCAAATGTGCCCTCTGCCATTGCAGTGCAGAAGCAGCCACAGACAATATGTGAACAAATGGGCTTAACTATGTTCAAATAAAACTTTATTTATGAATGCTGAAAACTGAAGTTGATATAATGCTCATAATAGTCTTCTTTGAATTTTTCCCCAACCACTGAAAAAGGTAAAAACCATTCTTAGGTCATGGGCCATACTATAACAGGTAAAAGGCTGGATTTGACCTGTGGGCTGTAATTTCCTGACTCCCTGGTCTAAAGCCTTTTAGTCCAACATCTAAATCAATTCCCATTCAGAATCCAGCCACTTCTTCATCATTAGCTTTCACTGTTCCCAATTCACCACCAAGGTACTATATTACTCCTGCAAAATTGAGCAACATTTTGTTCCCTGAATGTGCCAAGTGCCCTGTCACCTCAGCTTTTTTGATGATGTCATTCCTTCCACCCAGCTTCTAAGACTCAGATAAAGCGTCACTTCTTTCATAAAACTTTTCCTAATGGTCTTAGCTTGAAATAACCTCTTTACCTCTTATAAAATCAATCTCCGCCTAGTTCCATGTAAGCAATTTACATACATTATGTCCTTTAACCCTTAGATGATGAGATAAGTGTTGCTGGACCATTTTACAAATAGGAAATTGAGATTCAGCATGATTATGTAGCCAATGTCATAATAAATGGCCAAGGCAGGAGTCTAACCCAGATATTTTAGACCCCAAAGCCCATGCACTGCTTTTTAAACTCCAAATACACCACAGACACTAGCATTTTATTTGTACTTCTTTTATGATGCAGATTTCATTTCCACCCACTATTAGAGCTATTTGAGTGAATTTCTTCATCTCCTTTTCTAAAGTCTGGAATTCTTGAAGACACAGTCTATGTTGTATTCATATTTGTATCCTCAGAAGGATTTGCATAAAATAGGTGCTTAATACATCTCTGTTGAAAGAATGAGCACCATTCAATACATACTTGTAGCAATGAATCGCTATTATTAACTTTTGGATTTGATTTCCTGTAATCACTACCCTTGATGACAAAGAATGAACCTGTCTTTTTTTTCTTTTCCAGGAAGCAAACCCAGAGATAAACAGAAAATCAAAACTGGTTTCCATCAGCATGTGTGGAAAGATTTCATTTATGCTCAAGTAAAAACTAGACAGACTCAAATACAAAATGCATTTGGCCATTTGTTTTGAATTTTAGCACTTTATTTCAGGGGAAAAAAAAGCCCAGAACTGTTGGCGTGTTAATTAGTTACATTAGCATGTGAGCACTGGGGTTGGCATTATATTCCGTGGGTTTTATAGACCCTCCAACATCAACAACCACTGGAACTGTTGGTCGGCAGGCACAGAACCTACTCCCAGCCTCGCTTATGACAAGGTCATCCTCTGTTTCAATTGGACACTTGGGTCATTTAAAATGGAGCTTCAGTCTGGCCGTGGTATTTGGTAACAATGACAAAGACAACAATCAACAACTGCCACCCCGCCCACTGTTCAACTTGCCAAAGCTAAAAGTGACTGATTTTTGGGTCTTCTGAGGTTAAGTTTGATAGATCTTTTCTTCCTTTAGATGTGAGGCCTGTCTGGTGATAAAGTTAAGAACTTAATGCAGTGAAGAACATGGCACAGACCCTGAGTTTTGGACCCAAGAACTTCCATTCACCCATATGTGTTGCTTTCCATGTTTCATGTGATGTATCTGATTTTTGTTTTCATTGTTTTCAAACTGGAGAAAAAATAATATCCTCTTTAGAGAATTTTAAATGAAGGAATCAGCATTTACACCATCCCTTGGACAGTGTCTGCTACATAATAGGTACTTAATTACTCTAATCACTGTCACTTCTTTCTTCTTTCCTTCTTAAGATATTATTTTTGGAAACAAGGACTAACGTCAGTTCATAAATTAGTTATGCAACAACAGAGTTTTGTTGTTTTGTTTTGCATTGCTTAGTGGCTATCTCAGGAACATGAATGAAATGTGACTGTATTCAATTGTCAATTATGTCACAAGAAAAGCCTATTTTAAATGAGTAGTAAGGCTAAAAGTTAAGACCCCAGATTTAAACTTGATGTTTTGAAAGCAGAGAATACGTTATGCTACAGATATACTAAAAGTCTCTGAGTTACAAACCCAAGCAATGGAAAGGGAGATTCAAGGAGATATGACCACTGCATGCAGTGCCGTGCCATGGCTCAGACTCAAATGTCACTGCTATAAAGCAAACAGTTGTTTTCAGCTAATTATGCCCTAGTGATGAGTCTATTCTATTCCTTAAATCTAAATGATAAGATTAAATCTATTCCCTAGAAATATTTTCTCCTTCCACAACCTCCTTTCTTCTTTCCCCTTTAAGATAAATCACCCAAGCCATACTGTTCCCTTGTTCCTCTCCACTTTTCACCTCTAGTCATAGCTAAGTTAATACCATCCTAGGTCATTTTTTAAAATTTCCAAACTATACACATTCCCCTTAGCTAATTTTATTTTTTCCTCTCTCCATAATGTATTCAGTTATTTCAAGAACGTCCATCTCCTTTCCCACCTTGCAACTTTTCTGAACACCTGCGCAATCCTAACTTCTTGGGCTTTCTGTAAGAGTAGGTCTATCAACAGAAAAACCTCTCCTCCATTTTGGGGGACATAATTCATTTGTATGATAGTTTCTACTCGGATATAAGCTATTACTGTAGTTGACTTTAGAAAATTCATAGCTCACTCGATATAGTATACATCATATAATCTGTTGTTTTACTTATTTCTTAGAAAATGTTTGTAATTGTTAACATATACTTACTATTTGGGGATTTTTAACTTCTTGAAATTCTCAGTGACCAAGAAGGGCATACCGTCAGTGGCATCAGCCAATATGGTTGTTGACAATTAACAATTAGATATGAGTGGCTTCCATGGTTGGCGTTTGGAGTGATGGGTATCCTCCTTTACAGTTTTTCTACCAACTGGCATGTTCTCACAAAAGCTAGTCTCTGAGCAAATTTGGTCAGGTATTCAAATGTTTACTAGTAAAGCAGTAACCAAACAGTCATTTAACAAATTGCACAAGCTTGATAATATCTCTGCTCTCTCATCCTTTCTATACTCTGACACATGCATTTGATGAAAGGCTTTCCTGAGGCAGGTACACAATAGTCTAGTGGCAGGATTCAGCTAACACTCCAGTAGAGACGAGGTGATGGAATCCTGCATCAGGAGCTACACACAGACCCTGATGGAATCCCAAGGCCAAGGCTTTATCCTGAAGTGAAGAAATTTTATCAATAGATTTTATAGCATGCAAGGGCAAAAGGCCTTGTAAGCCATCTGGACAATCTATGTATCTTGGACCCAGTCATTGCACCAATTTAAAAATCATGTCTAACATCCATTGTACTAATTAACAAACTTTCTGGTGTTGATAATTGATAAAAGAAAGTTGAAATCCTTCTAAAAGAACTGCTAATCTGTGGGCTTCTGATTAGCTTTCAAAGGCCAACTAATTTAGAGCTTATATTGTCTATTAAGGCGTTTCAAACATTAAACTAATTAGAATGGGATTAAAACACTTGCACACGCACATACACACACCATCAACAACGATAAATTACAGATAATGTAAAACTCTTGAAAATTCCAAAATCCAAAGAATTAAAATTCTATAGATTCTTAGATTCTTGTCTTTGTACACAAGAGGTCTTATGCAGATTCACAGGTGAGAGATGGGCATGAGGGAGCTACAGTAAATATAGTATGTGAGCCAAGCCCTAGGAAACTAACAGTAGACTTTACTGTCATTTGGTAGTAGGGAAATGCTGAAGATTTTTAATTGGGAGGAGCTCCCTAATTTCATACCCATGCTATAAGGGTATGAAATAAGGGGCCAGGTATTTGGGGCCATAGCAAGTATAGGAAAAGAAGAAAATTTAAGTAATCTGAAACTAAGAAAAAAAATATGATTAAATGACCTATCTTCCTGACAATGTAATGTACTTTTAAAAATGAGTATGGCCTGTCCATTAAGAAAATAAAATATGTAAAAGAATGGCTATTCAGAATGCACAATGCAGATTGACATATTTATTATTATTTTGCCAGTGTAATTTATATCTCTGGTTTTCAAGATGCCTATTTAAGACTGGGTCATGCAATTAAGGTAAAATGCCACCAGGGGTGAATAATGTCTGTGTTAGGATCACATGACCCTAAAGATTGGCTTTAAGATGGTGTGATTTATCTGAAATAAGCCAGCACAGTTTAATTTTTTAATTATTAAAAAAGTATTTGATTAGTAAAATTATTTAGTCATTAACTGTAATTTAATAATGAACATGCATTAAAATAGATTATAAATATTTAATCATTGCTAATTATTTTTAAATTCAACCGAAAAAGCAATTAGGTGCCTTTCTGTTAGCAGCACAATCTGAGATCCGGAGATGAAGAGCATTGCTCTTTTAAAATACGATGCTAGTTATCCTTCATCTAATTAGAAACTAGACACAGTTAGTGTTTCAAAAGAACAAAGCATTTAATTACCACCCAATTCTCAATACCGTCTACAATATCACTGCCAAGGTTTGTCCAGCCTAAGCCTAAACCCCTCCAATGATAGTGCTCTCACTTTATCCCAAGGCTTCCAGTTCAACCTTTCAAAAGCACTGGCTGTTACAGCATCATTCTCATGTGCTTTCGTCTAACAAACATGAACTGAGGGCATCCCACTGTCAGGTACTGTCATTGGCTCTGGGACCCAGCATTAAATAAATTACACAACGGTCTTTGCCCTCATGGAACTACATCCTAGTTGGGGAAGACAGACAATAGAGTTATGCAAAATATCTGGTCTGGGTTGGAAGAGATGTGTTCTATGGAGAAAAAACAGAAGAGGGCAATAGACAGACCTATGATGTTGAGTAAGTTCCAAAAGAGGTAAGTCAGTCAGCAGGTAACTGGGAACAGGGCAATTTCAGCAAACACCAAGATCCTAAGGAGGAAATGTTCCTGGAGTATTTAAGGAAAAACAGGATGCCCATGTGGCCAGGGCAGTGTAAGTGAGGAGAGGACACTAGGAAGGCCAGAGAGGCAACAGGGTGGGATGGGCACAAAGCATGGAGGGAGGGCCGTGGTAAGATCAGTCTCCCAGAAACCGCTGTATGTGAGGAGTGGGAGTAGGACCCAAACCAAGAAAACTTCAAATGACAGACCTTCGGATAACGAAAATCTGCCCTCATGTCCAGAATCTTATCTTCCTCAGTTTCAACAAATCTCCTTAATGCATTCCCTTGCTCTTCATGTCACCCGGTTCTGCACCCCTTCACCATCCTGCTGACTCTCCTCTGAATGTGATTTAGGGTGCCTCATCTTTCTATATGAGGCCTATAACTGGATAGAACAATTAGTGAACAAAGAGCAGCCTTTCCATTTGAGTAGTGATATGCTCCCATACTGCCCTGAATTTCCCCCATGGAAGCACTTTTTCTTGGTTATAATGGCTGCCTATTTGCTTGTGCATCTCCCCAAGAGAACGGGAACTTCCTAAAAGCAAAGAATTGATCCCATCACAATTATGACCCAAAGCCTCACATTTCACTGGCTGACATACACTTGAACAGCCTCACATAGAGTGATAAACCTGAGGCACAGAAAGGTTAAGCAACTTGCCCAACATCACAAAGCTAGAAAATAGATGAGATAGGATGTAACCCAAAGCAAGCAGTCTATCTAAACAGTCTGCCTGTCCACCTGACTCTACTATAGTACATCCCACTGAAATTTTATTTGATTCTCTTGTCTACCTTCCCCACTACACCCTGAACTTCCTCAGGCCAGCAGCTCTGTTGTGCTCATTTCTGCATCTCTCATATCTAGCACAGTGTCTGGTGAAATGAGTGCTCAGTCGTTGGACAGGCAGAAGTTTGAGCAAGTTTGGTTTGGCTTTTGCTCTTGTTTAATTCATCCAGCTGAGGCCAAAACTGACAGCATTTAAGGAAAGACTAGATTTTGCGTCTATCGATGAGCATTACAGCAGGTGTGACACATTCAGTATGTCATTCAGGCGGGACAGAATTATACCCCGCTCTGTGCATGTATAAACACAAACACACACAGGCCACCACCCAGAGCTTTTCTGAGTCTACAAGATCAAGGGTGCAGGCTCTATTCTCTTAGGGGCTGGTTTACTCCAAGGTCATTAGTTCAAATAGGGCAGATGAGCCAGTTCAAACTAAGCCCCCAGATAGGATATAAATATATCTCAAAGGACTTGTTTAATGGATATGAACAGAGAGAGTCCACAGACCAGTAAAGTCATTTGTATTTTCAGAGGTGAGAACTTATAGACTTCTGGTTGATCCCATCACTCTACATTAAGCACCAAAGTCAATGTGGCAAAGTGGAAAAAGTTCAAATCTTCGAAGCAGAGTGCCAAACTGCAATATCTGGTTCATACACTCATTGCCATGTGAGCTTCGGAATGTCTTTTCAACTCTTGTCTACACTGCGTTCTTTGTTTGTAAAGCCCTTCCTGCCTCCATTGGTTACTAGGAGAATTCAGTGGAACAATACACGTGGCATTGACATGTGGAACAAACCTACCTCATAGGATGTAATCAGAATGTAATTTTATTTTTGCTTTCTACTACTTCATTAGTCTTATTACATAGGGTTGGCTGTTCTATCTCTGCATGAAAACCTGATTGATCTCATGACATTTCTATTCACTTAAAGCCAAAACTACAGTGTCAGTTCAATCACTCAGTGTCTAGTCTGTCTAATAATCAGAGCTTTGAGCTTCATTCGAAAGTAAAATTCCCCTCTATTTTCACACCCAGGACCTTGTGTCAAGTTATCCCTGAGAGCCCCTCTGGTTCAGTGATTTCCTAGGAGCAATCATAGGATTTGCATATAGTCGTACCAATGCCAAAAGAATACAAAGCAAAATCAGCAAAGGAAAAAGGCACACGGAGCAAAATCTGGGGGAAACTAGGTGCAAGCTTCCATAGTCCTCTCCTAGTAGAGTCACACAGCATGAAATTAATTCCCCCAACGATGAGTTGTGATGACACGTGTGAAAGGTTTCCAATCAAGGAAGTTTATTAGTGACACCACATTCAGGATCTCTACTGGGGGCTTACTTCGTGGGTACACTTGCCTAACGTGTAGCAAAATTCAGGACTCCCAGAAGGAAAGCAGGAGTTCAGCATAAAGCATACTGTTTGCATAAACAGATTAGACCCAGAGAGCTACTCTAGTGAGTTGGAAACATGGGAACCCTCCTGAAATCCAAGTTCCCAGACACCAGCCAAGGACCAGTCTTACAAGCAGGCCTTTCTAAGGATAAGCAGTCAGGATTGCTATGCTGCTAGCTGCCTTCAGTATGGAAAGTAGTGTGTCCTCCTCTTTCTTTCTTCCTTAACTCTTTCCCAACTGTCTAGCTGACCTTGAGTACAGAGGAATTCTTGGCTCTGTACCTTCACAACCCTCCCTGTCTCCCTAGGACTTGACTCTCATCTTGGTTTGTTTCTTGTCAGTTTACACCTCAGCGCTCTCTCCTGTGGTTTAATCCATCTGTCTGTACAATCTTGGCGTCTTCCATCATTTTGGGAGAGCGCTCCCTGCCTCAGCTCCCTGATTTCCTGGAACAGCTATCTGCTCCTGCCTTTTGGCTCTTGTCTAAATCTGATCGTCCCCCTTTTCCCCTCGAGGCGAGAGATCTGGAAAATATTCATGCTGCTGGAGCTATACAGTACACACAAGTGATATTTGCCTATTTTAACTTTGCCTCACACATATGGGCTGTGTTCAGATGTGTGGCTGGTGTTCAAAGGTTGTCACTGTGCCTTGCTGATATCTCTTTAGGGTCTTCAGATTTCTCCCCTGGGAACATTTAGCTGGACTTTCTGTGATGTGTTGACACATTTTCCTTGGCCAGAGGTAGCTTCTCAGCCCCTGGTTGTTCAGCAGATCACTCCACATGGACTCTCTCCATGGAGCTCCACTGGGCCTCTGCATGGTCCTCCTGGGCAGGATTTGAGAGAGTTGCATGTAGTCCCTCTCTGGCTCATGGGAAACTCTGGGGCATTTTTACTCCTAATAAACTCTGTGAGTATAGATGGCTGAATGCAGTCGCCTCTCCTTGGCTGTAGCTGCCTGAACAGCTAGGTACCTGACTCTCCCTTTTAGGTTCCAGCCTAAAGTCAGATACTGGTCCTGTTGTCACACCAGCTGCAGGAGCTAAACAACAAATTTTCTGAGTGGTCCCCTTTTCATTTGATGTAAAAAAGCAGAACATCCTTTTCCCTCACCTTGGTGACTGGCTAGAGAGTGGGGTTGGCAGGGGATGGGGAACAACTCATGGCGCACTAAGAGCTCTCTCTGGAAATTACTTCCATATATACTCCAGGGATTTCTATCTCCCAACTCACTTTGATATCTAAAATCCAGGTGCACATCCAGGTTTCAAGGGGCCTGAAGTTTATATAAGTGGAGATGTGTCTTCTTTACCAACAAAAATATAAAACTATGAATACAAAACTAAGTACAAAATGAATATTTATTTTGAATTAGACGATAAATCACAACAAAATAAAAAATTTAAAAAGCTGACAAATACTAGGAACGTAAAACTCAGAAAAATAATATTGTTATTAACTACCTGACCCTGCTCTGTAACACTTTTTTTCTATATTTTTAGCTGTAGACTCTTTGATCCCCTCTATAAAAGATAGCTTTGTACTATTTTCAATAGTGTGAAAAAGAAAGATGAGTAGTCTTTCCTCTAGAATTTATTTTTATTATTGATATGTTAGATAATTTTCTTTCAAATTCACAATAAACCACATATATTTTGGGGATTTGCTGTCATAACTGGGAAATCTCCATCAAGTTATTTTCATACATGAGTTGTAAGATTTGGAAGAAATCTCTATAGACTGGCCTCTAACTCCATCATTTCCAACTTTTCTTTCTACCCCATCCCATGTGCTTCCATGCTGGAATCTGTCATCCTGGTCCTGCACCTATGTGTCATGAGGCCGGGTGACTTGGCACTCAGAGCAGTCTGTGTATTTGTGGAAGACATGCCCATACTGACACTGTCAGCAATATTGTAAACCTTGACACAAATATGACCCTGGGCCACAAGATTATATTCCAACGCAAGCTAGATGTATCCACAAATCAACTTCCCACTAGTTCAGTGGTTCTCAGTGAATGGGGTTCAACTCTCCCTCCCCAGGGGACTTTGTCACAACCGTGGGGGGGCGGGGGGAGCAGTTTGGGGGTTGCTACTGACACCCAGTGGATAAAGAACAGGAATGCTGCAAACATCCTTCAATGTTCAGGACAATCCCCCCAGCAAAGAATTATCCAGCCCAAAATGTCAAGAGTGCCAAGACTGAGAAGACTTGAGAGTTGAATCTTGCTAGCTGGATTTCCAAACTTTGCCCCCAGTTGCTATACCACCACTGGATATTGGAGGAAATGTGAAAAGGAGAAAACTCAGAGTGGATATAGACCATGGTCCTAAAGCATTGCAGCTAGAATATCTTACTTTTGCAAATTCTGCAAGAACATGTAATCATATAATCTCATTGCCAAGGCTCTCCCAGGGCCTTGGAAGGGGGCTGGCGATGGACGAATCCTGAAGCTTCAGCTTCATCAACTTCAGGATAAATCCTGTCTTCCCTCCCTGCCAACACAGAGGTGGACAGCAGAGTCCCAGGTTTAGCATCCTGTTTAAATGCTGAAAAGGAACAAACATCTTTGGAATGTTTCTTTACCACAGACTAGCACATTATCTCAATTTTGTAAAGTGTTAAAACAGAGGGAGGCCACAAACCGGCCACCGGCAGGCTGGGACCTTGCTCACAGACATGATGTGTTGATTCTCACAGGATTCCCACATTCGATTTGAATGAACTGCCAGCCCTTAAAAATTATACTTTATATAGAACCCCAGATTTCAGGCTTTGATTGAAATATCCAGCAGCATTGGGCTCCCACTCCCACCTAGCAACAACTGAGTTTTTATTTAGCTTAGTTGTTGCTTTTAGTTTGCCAAAGACCCCACCCAGCCAGTAGTTTATGCTCCCTGCCTAGCCCTCTAGGTATCTGAATCTGCAAGCTTGCCCTGTGGCATCGGTTGACTACAAAGGGCTGTGCAAATATTCAACACATCATTGGTGTTTAGACTTTAACTTTCCCTTCTAGCCTCTTCTGAATGCTGGACAAACACTCCCTTATTTATCATGGGTCATTTTTCTTTTCTTGGAGAGTCACAAGGTCCATATTTTAATAGAAGCCACACTGCTTTGGCAATTTGTCACATGCTAGACTTCCTATGAAAATGCAAAATCGGAGGGAAAAAAAAAAACTGCCCTCTCTGTTGAATGCAGCAGGGTTGACCAAAAGGTGGCAGGCCCCAAGGGGGCAATCTGTAGTCAACTGCTCCAGGAAAACCATTTCTTAGAGAGGCCAGGGTACTGAATGCCAAATTGATTTCAAAGCCCAAAAGGCCAATTAAGTCCTGTGAAAATTAATGAGCAAAATAAAAGGCAAGGAATAATAATGGCGATGTAATCATTTCAATGTGTCTAAAATTAAAATTAGGATTTTTTTTCTCATTTGATACAGGAAGATGACACCCACTGACATTTAGCAAAAAGTGGGCTCCTTTCAAAGCCAGGCCTTCTGGCCCCATCCTCAAGTCATTAGTGATTCCCAGCGAGGCACCAGGTAGTGTTAGATATCACACATCAAAAGAGGTAGAAGTGTTTGAACATCCTCTGTCCCTGAATCCTGAACTCTGTCCGGTCAGTCTACTTCCTAAACACAGAATTCATTATTTTAGTTGGAAGACACAGAGTCCCACTTTCTTATTTTTCAATGAAAGAACTGAGACCCAGGGTTACTTGGAGACTTCCTGTGATGCTTAATGTTATGTGTCAAATTGGCTGAGCTATGGTGCCCAGATATATAGCCAAACATTATTCTGGATGTTTCTGTGAGGTGCCTATGGATGAGATTAACATTTAAATCTGTGAACTCTGAGAAAGCAGACTGACCTCCATAATGTGGGTGGGCCTTATCCAATCAGTTGAAAGTCTGATCAAGCAACAGGCTGACCTTGCCCAAGCAAGAGGGCATTCTGCAGCAGACAGCCTTTGGACTTGAACTGTATCAGTTCATCCCTAGTTTCCAGCTTACTTTGCAGATTTTGGACTTCCCAGCCTCCATAATTGCATGAGCCAATTCCTTAAAAGAAATCTCTTTCTGTATATATACACATCCTATTGGTTCTGTTTCTCTGGAGAACTCCGACTAATACACTGCCCAAGGGGAAGATTTTAGACTAGCATTCAAGTCCTGGGCCTTCATATCCAGTGTCCTTTCAACATCTAATGACCTGACTGCAAATGCCACTAAGGGCAGTTGTTAAGTAGGCAAATATCACTTGTGTGTACTGTATAGCTCCAGCAGCATGAATATTTTCCAGATCTCTCGCCTCGAGGGGAAAAGGGGGACGATCAGATTTAGACAAGAGCCAAAAGGCAGGAGCAGATAGCTGTTCCAGGAAATCAGGGAGCTGAGGCAGGGAGCGCTCTCCCAAAATGATGGAAGACGCCAAGATTGTACAGACAGATGGATTAAACCACAGGAGAGAGCGCTGAGGTATAAACTGACAAGAAACAAACCAAGATGAGAGTCAAGTCCTAGGGAGACAGGGAGGGTTGTTAAGGTACAGAGCCAAGAATTCAAACCAAACCACTCAAAGCAGGTACAAACACAGACACTAAGAGGGAGATTCAGCGATTCATCCAGCAGATATTCACTATGCATCTGCCATGTGTCAGGCACTGTTCTAAATATCATGCCCAGGGTGAAATGGTAAGCAAAGGCAGCACTGTCCCTGCCCTCGAGGAGTCTGGAGCTTGCCTTTAGCAATTAACTGGAATAGTGATTCTCAACGAGTAAAGCAGAGGGCATCCCTTGTCATGAACTTGTTTTATGTCTTCAGGGGAACAGGGAAGAGACCAGTAGTTGTATAGTTTTTTAAAAGCACATTCCAAATGATTCTATACATTCTTACTGGAAAACCACTGACAAAATCCATTGTTTTCATAACATAAACTACAGAAAGTAAAGCGTGGGGTATTCTTCATGCAGAAAGGGCAGTTTGAGGAATATTTGCCAAGAATATTAGTGAGCATTTGCAGCTTGCTTTTGAAAACTGGCAGGGTTGGGGTGAAGAAGCTTGTTGACTGCATTGAAGGGCCAGAATGGAACAGATACAGCCTCTTACTTCACTGACACATGCCCCACCTCCTGCGCCCCACCTCCCACTCCATGTGTGTACACATACTTCAACATATACATACACACACATGCTATCGGAAGGGAGTCTTTTACCCACTGCTTTATTCAGCAAGACTTGACTGAGTGGCAGTGCTCGGTACTGGGAATGTGGCCCCTGCCCACATGCAGCATACCGTCCACCAGAAGAGAAAAGCAATGAGCAAATGCTTGCACTGATGAGTGTACATTGCAAACTGGACATACAGCTATGAAGGAAAGGTACACAGTACTGTGAGAGCACAACTGAGGGAGACCAGCCAGCCCTGTGTGCCAGGAGGAAGGTGCAATCAAATGTGCCAGGAGGAAGGTAAAAGACATGTTCCTCTTTTCAGAGCAATGGAAACATCATATTATTCTTTTCCATCCTGTATTTTATCTATGTATCAGACAGGGAAGGTAGCAAGAAGAGGGTGGAGGCCGTTAAACTGTGTCAGAGTGACGGATAGAAGTGCCATGATCTTCTGAAAATGTTGCCTGAATATCACTCACACAGTGAGTGTGCCTCTCCCACAGTCCTTTAAGATTTTCATAAATCCTACTTGTAACACTACCAACACGGAGCTTACTTGCAGCCTTTTGATTTTCACCAGGTGACGTGCTGTCATTACTAATTTAGTCAAATAGCTCAGCTTCAATAAGTCATTGGCCCCAGGAGTCTGAAAAACCAGAAAACAAAAAACAAAAACATACATTCTGGTCCTTGTCCGTGACCCCAAAGCCAAATTCTTGACATTTACTGATGCTTCTTTACGAGATTTCCTTAGGGAACCAACATGTTTGTTAATTTTTAGCCTCCTTCTTTTTAGATAAATAAGACAATTAGGCTCATCCTGTAGCTCAGAAGCATTTATTTATCAATGAGCATTTCTGACTACCTACTATGAACTAGGCTCTCAAGTTGTTGACAAGCTAGCTCGCAGAGATGCAAATAAATAAAAACAATAAACCAGGGGAAGTGTGAAAACAGAAGCAGAGACTAACCTCTTGAGAGAGGAGAGGGTGAGGGATTGTCCCATGGGGAAGGTGCTATATTAGAAGCAAAGAAAGATGGAGGGGAGTTTGCCAGGCAAGAAGGCGAGAGGAGGGTAGGAAGGAGGAGGAGTGTCTCAAGCAGAGGAAACTGCTCATGTTCAAGGGCACAGAGGTGAGGAACAGCCTAGCCTGTTCATAAGCAGGAAGCTGTTCAGCAATCACGAGGTATTTGCGGGGAGGGGACAGGCATGGGAGCAGTGAGAACCGTGATGGGGCCTCGTAGCTTTGAATGCCCTGTTAAGAAGTCTGGGCTTTTCCTGAAGGCAGAAGCAATCTCAGAAGAATTTTAAGCAGAAATGATGTTGCAATAGGATTTGTGTTTCAGCAATATCACCCTGGTAACCGTATAAAGGATAAACTGGGATGGATCCAAAGTAACGTGATACACCGAGAGACCACAGCAACATTGATCTGAGCTGAGAAAGGCTGTTTCACCTGGTTTTATTACTTCCAGAGCCTTTTCCTCTATCTCAGTCCCTGCTCCAGGAGCATGTTTTTAGCCTGAAATTGTTGTGTTTGTTTCAAACTTCTTTCCCAATATCCAGCACTGGGTATATCAAAATGGGTGAGGGATAAGAGGAAGGCATGCTTGAGAAAGCAAATACTTCAGATTCTTTGTTGTGCCTCCTCCATACCTGCAGCCCTGGAGAATATGGTGCCTCACCGTTGGTAATCCCTGGTTTAGATTTTGAACCTCTGTTAGTCCTTAAATAGTCTCATTTAATACCATGAAAACCTGTACTTGGAGACAGATGGCATCTAATCCTCACACTTCATCTTACAGACAAAACAGAGGCCCAGGTAAGAGAAGTGACTTGGCCCAGGTTATCACATGTAGTTAGTGGCAGGGTCTAAACCATTATTGCCACAGCATAATGGCTTATCATGATTGACTGTGAGATTTTCAAAAAGTAAGGTAAATATTACTAATATTAGTGGTTATCTTGTGTTCTAAAATGTGTTCTTGAGTTGGTGAGAAATGGATTGCGATTCTGGGAAAGGAGATCAGGTATAGTCAGTCCTCACCGAGCAGTGGTATAGTTAGCATCTACATTACCAGAATACTTGGTGGCAAGTGACAGAAACCCAACTTTAGGTAGGTTTACTTTAACACAAAGGGCAATTGATTGGAAACTTCATTTAAATGCATAAAGGGCTGAGCTGCAGCGGGTCTCAGGAATAACTGGAAGCCAAGCCAAGCTAGCTTTATCCTTTGGCAGAGGTAAAAATAAAAAATGGATGAAATATGGTGGCTGGAGACTCTCAGACCTCACCTCTTATAACTGTGCCCAAAAAGAATGACTGTTTTTCCTCCCTTGGGAAGTCAGAATACTCTCAGAGGAAAATTTTGATTGACCTAGCTTACGATATATTTCCCAACCCCATCAACCAACTGAGGTACTGTCACCAGAAGCCACCACAATAAACACATAGTTGTGGTGGGATACAAGAAAAATGATCCAGGAGGTAGACACTTCTACTATAAATGGTTTCACTGATGTGGTAAATACAAACAACTGTAAAACTTGATTCTCTTGCCAATATTTAAGTTTTATCATCGTAAGGAAGGCAATGTTTTCTTTGTATGAATATCATCTATCATATGCTTCTCTTTACTGCTTGTATTGATTTCTATTTAATATATGCAAAGACTTTTCCCCCAAAGAAATTTTAAGCTTAAAGAAAATGGTAACTTTGAGGTACATTTTTCTTATTCCCCCACAGGGCCTAGCATTCATTCACTGCATGTGGTGAGCACCTGAGCTATGCTAATTCCAGTGCTAGGCGTGGTTATATTGACAGGGATGAGATGAGAAGAGCTTACTGAGGAGAGGAGAAGGCACATTAAGCGTGAAATCTGACCAATGGGAACTAATCTCTAGTCCATCAATCAGATTCCCTCTCTAGAGAATATGCAAGAAAAGGATTGGGGACTACTTTCGAATTTGCAGTAGGACATGAAGAGCAAGTGAAGGGTCCTGGGCCTGGGACCTATAGAAAATTGCAAGGCAGAGTAATGCTGCAATAGAAACAAGAGGAAGGAATGAGTCACCCTGCATGGGGATGCTGAGGAAAGCTTTGCAATATTGACATGTGAACAGACTCTTCAAGGGTGAATACGGGTTTTCCAGGTAATAAAGGCAGACAGGCAGAAACACCGAAGGGAACTTCATATGCAAAGAGATGGCACATGGAAGAATATGGCATGTGTGCTTGGAAAGACTACTGTAATTGTAAGGAAGATAAACCTACTTAACTTATCCAAAAGGAAAAGGAAGGAACGAAAAGAAAAAGAAAGGACAGAAGTGAAGGAGAGGGGAAGGCAATGGAGGGGAGGGAAGGAGAGGAAAAAGAGAGTTTGAAAGTGTAGAGTCTGACTCCTGGACTTCCAGGGGGCTACACACACATGGGGAGTATGGCCATTTCCTCCATCTCTAATGCGCAAGTGGCAGCTCTCCATTCACTTGTCTTTTATGTCATCTCTGCCTTTCTACATTTGCCTGCTCTTTTCTAGTTTTGCTCAAAATATCATTCCACTTACTCATCAGTTGCACATGGTTTAAAATGACGACCTACCCCCAACCCTAGACCTCTGGATCCATACAGCCTTTCCCTTCTCAAAACTCTCTAGGGGAAACATGCAAACAGTCTGTTTCATTCTGCAAAATCTTCAAAAACAAAAATCCAATTTTTTGTTGGTCACCCCATGGTCTGTTTCCCTTAGATTGAAATGCATCCTTTGCCTGTTTAGTGGAGCCCCTGAAAGAGGCCTGTCCTGGTGCCCTTTAAAGTAGAAGGGCGAATAACATGGTAGATGAGTTAAAGACAACGTGTTTGGTAAATGGAGAAAAGTATGGGGCAGCTTGGGCACAGAGCACTGCTTCACTTGCCATGTTGTAGGACTAAGGAATCAAACCACAACCAAGAAACATCAGCACCAGCATCTAAAAGACAGCAATGGGACCCGTTCTCCACCCAAGCAGCAGTGTTACTATGACAGTCAAGGACAACATGACAGAATAAAAGAAGATGCCAAAATCCAAGCAGGGGTGATGCCAAAGCTGAAGGAGTAAGTACCACTGAATTCAGCCAGGTTAGCAATGATAATGTGACTACAGGGTATTTAACCTGGATGACGTCTTTCTCATCTGAGGTCACACTGAATGGCATATAGCACATAAGCCATTTAATGCTTCTTAACATTTTCCAGATTCGAAGTAGATATTCATTATCATAGCCTAAGTGCTATCACTGATCATTCTAATACTTTGTGATACTCTTCCAAATGACGGTGGTCATGCTCAAATCTCATCTCATGATACAAGGTAGTACCCTCCCCTTCTGTGTTGTGAGCTGATGGTTTATGAGAAACAGCCAAGAGGGTAAACCTTCCTTTAAAATGTATAGAAGCAGAAATAGGGATTTTATGTAAGAAAAATAAAGTGATCTTAAGAATATGTTCTCTTGGGAACCAGAAAGCCCATAGGATTCAGCTTGCCTGGAAGCTGCAAAACTCACCCTCCTCTCTGTCCCTCTGTTTCCTAGCATTCAAAGCTGGCAGACAGAGGAGGAGAACAAAGTCAGAAAATGAGCATCCTTAACTCTGGAACCTACAGAATGTTCCTCTCACCTTTGCTGGGAGCTGGATTTAAAGTAAGGCTTTACTTTGCTTTTTATTTATTTATTAATTTAGGGGCTGGAGATTGGCTTATTTTTAAGGCAGAGGTGAAAACAGAACTGGGAAAGAGAAGAAAAACATGTAAGTCTCTCTTCAGTAGTTTTTCTGATGCAGGAGCTAGAGAGCAGCTCTGTTAGATTGGAGGCTGTTAGCAGCACATTAATGTTTAAGTTTAAATGCAGTCAATATCTTTCTATTCAAGAGTTAGAACCACCTCTTCCTAGCCAACTGTTTTCATTTTGGGTTCATTTTTGAGTTATTTTAGCCATGTTTAGATTATTTGAGTTATTTTAGCCGATTCTTAGATTAGAGAAAATGGACTTATGCCCTTTTATCTAAGAAGTAACAAGGGAAAGAGATCCATCATCAATAAAATCATCATCGTCATTGTTGTTACAATCATCATTGCTACTGAGCTCCCACTATATGCTGGGCCCTCATGCAAGCTTCTCACGTGCATTGCCTTATAAGAGGCATAACTACTTTATAGGGTAGCACTATAACTGTCCCTATTTTGCAGATAAGTAAATTGAGGCTCTTACAAGAGTGTAAATTACCTAAAGTCACTGAGATGTTAGGCAGGGGAATTTGGACTGAAATTCAGGGCTTTCTGATTCCAAATTGTATATTCTCAACCAGGATGCTGCACTTACTCCAAGCGATCTGAATCCTGGAGCCATTTACTTCTGAACAGAAAATCACCTCATAGAGAAAGCACTGGGCTAAAAGACCTAAGGTCTGTGTTGCAGTCCAGCTCATCAATAAATAATCGTTTGGAGGGACTTCCCTGGTGGTCCAGCGGTTAAGACTCTGCGATCCCAATGCAGGGGGCCCAGGTTCGATCCCTGGTCAGGGAACTAGATACTGCATGCCACAACTGAAAGATCTCACGTGCCACAACTAAGACCCGGCACAGCCAAATAAATAAATAAAATATATTTTTAAAAATAATAAAAAAATAAATAATCGTTTGGACTTGGCAAGGTTACTTACCACCTGGGCCTCAGTTTCCCCATCTTTATCATGAGGCGGCTGAACAGGTTGATCTCAGTCCTGACATTCTGTGATGTGGTCATTTTAGGGACTACCCATCAATACTAGATTTCTTCCAAGGAAAAGAGTAAGTGGTCTCGGTTTCCTTCTCAGTAAGTAAAAAGATTGAAATACTGGGTCTCTTTAAAAGGAGGTCAAAATTCTGTCTGGTTTTATAAAAATATACTACTTAGGCTAATGATCAACCTGTGTTTAATCTTCTCCCGAGCAGCAAGAACCGCTACTCCCACACCCCCTCAACCCCAAGCAGGTGCGCTCACCCCCACACCAAGGTCCTGCACACTCTAAAAGCCTGACGTTGCAGAAGGATAAGCAATGCTTACTTTTATAATCACATTCTTTGCTTCATGAAAAGATCTACTAAATGGATCCTTTAAATAGCAATCTCTTTTAGAACATTTAAAAGTAATTCAATTTACTCCTTCAGAAACACATTTACCTTACCAAGCAAGGCCCACCTCTATCTCCAACCAGAGTTTTGAACAGTTACCAGTCTAATGGAAGCAGGGACATTTTGTGCTTATAAGGGAAAAGATATGCATTCACTGACTGAAAGTATATTCACTGCCAGCTTATTTATTGAGCATTGAATGCTGGGCTAGGTTCTTGGAAAATAAGTTTGAGTCAGATTTGTGTGGCAACTTTCCACACAGAATTTTCAAGTCCAGTGTGTTGGTAGATGATATTTAAAGTAACAGCTTAAAACAGAATAAGTGCTATGATAGGAGAGGTACAGGTTTCATGGATACTCCTAGCGTAAGCATGTCATGGGACATTCCCTAGAAAAAGTGAACCTTGATCTACGACCTGAGGAATCAAAAGATAGTGAATAAAAGCAGGTGAGTGGGTGGGAGGGGGAGATTGTTCCAGGAAGAGGACAAAGCAAGTATGGAAACCAAGACAAAACAGAGACCATGGCATACTGAAGCAGCTCACAGAAGTACAAGACAGAATATCCAGAAAATGAGGCTGTATAGGTAGGGAGGGACCATCTCAAGAAGGGACATAAGCCTTCTTGAACATCTCAGTCTGAGTATCCTTGTCACTTAACTTCTCTGATTTACATAAGACAGTACCTAAGGTCCCTTCCAACTATGAAATTCAGTGCCATAGTTAAAGACAGGGGATAAGATTGAGGAAATAACTTCACCTGAACTTCAGTGGAAGTGTAGAGAGACCAGGTTAGGGAGCACTCATTTGTTTTTTCAATAATTATGTATTTAATAGCTACAAATTTAATACTTACAAATACTAAACCAATAATGTAAAAAATAAGTATATAGTCAAATTTTATGAAGGAAAATAACGTACTGATCAAGGATATCTACCATAAGCCTACAGAAAGCACCATACTACATGATAAACATTAGAAATGTGTCAGAAATAAGGCAAATTCAAATTCTGTCATTTTCATTCAACATTGTAATGGTGATCCTAGCCAGTGCAACAAAACAGGAAAAAATAAAAAGTATAAAGATCAGAAAGGAAGAAATAAAACTGCCAACTTTAGCAGACAATAAAACAATTTAAGTAGGAAATCTCTGAATATTTCAAACCTTTGGAATTAATAAGAAAGCACCTCAAACTCAAAGTCTGATGTAAAAATATCAATTGTGATGTCATAAAATGACATCAGAAATTGAAAGCTTAAAACGTAGTTGAAATAGCATTTCTAGTATAAGTTCTTCAAGATCTTTAAGGAAAAATTTACAAAACTTTTAAAGTATGTTTTAAACAATCTAAATAAATTGGTGATAACCGTATTTATTAGAGGAACCCAATATTACAGCAATGTCAATCCTCCCCAAAGTGTTCTATAAATTAAATGCAATTCCAAACAAAATCACAAAGCGCTATTTACGAAACATGGTAAGCTGTTTCTAACACTTATTTGTAAAAGGAAAATATCAAGATTAGATAAGATGAATATGACTTATAAGATATCAAAATTTATGATGAATCTATAACAATTAGAACAATATGACAGTTGCCTAGTGATAGAAAAAAATGACGAATAGAACAAAATAGAGTTCAGAAACCAACCCATGAATATTTTGATACTTGAATATGAGAAATCAGTGGGGAAAGAATGGACTATACAATATTGATACATAGTTCTAGGGAAATGACCTATCTGTTTAAAAAATGAAATTAGATCTCTACATCACACCTTACTCCAAACAATTAAATGTGAAATAAAAGCCTAAATGCGAAGTATCAAATTAACACGTGTACACCTAAACTTACACAATGTTATATGTCAATTATGTCAATGTTATATGTCAACACCTAAATATGAAGAAGTAAAATTTATGTATACAAAAAAGTATAACAATTGTAAATGTATATATACAAAAATGTATAATAATTATGACCTAACCTCTGATATTGCATACCATCATTTTTTTCATGCCATGGATTATATAATTTCTTGAACTGGACACAAAATGCCTAAACTACAAAAAATTTTACAATTGCCTACATCATAAAATCTTTAATTTTCATTTATAGAATACAACAGTTTTAAAAAAATGTCTCAGACAAGGTAAACATTTATTTAAGAAAATATTAGTATATAGAATATGTAAATAATTCTTATCAATCCAAAAGATGCAAATGAGCAAAGGCAAAAATGGGCTAATATATATAAGTCGCAGATAAAGAAATGTAAGTGGCCAAGAAACACAAAATGAATGATTAAACGAAAACTATAACTTATATCAGATTCAAAGGAAGGAAGGAAAGACAGAGGGGGGAAAAAAAGCAAGCCTTGTAATATAAAAGGCTTGTGAGGATGTGGAAAAATAGGACTTCCATGTACATCAGATAGAAGCATAAATTACTACAACCATTCTGGAAACTATTTTGATAATAACTAGAAAGTTAAAGGTGAATATGTACCCTAGGGAAATCTTATATATGGAATTAAGTATTCATCTAAAGAATGACAACATAGTGGTATTAATAAGAGTGAAAAACTGAAAATCACCTAAATACCCTAAAAGAAGAACTGATAAGTAATTATGGCACAGTCACAGAATGAATACTAGATGTCAGTTAGGATGAATGTTCTAGTTCTACATATGTCAACATAGATAAATCTAAATAAAGATAATAATGCTGAACTCACAAGAAAGCAAGCTGCAGAAAGACATCATGATTACTTCTGGGGAGGTAAGAAGGAGAATGGGTTTAATGAAACCCTTGAATTTTATACTGGAAATATATATATATATATTTTTTAGAGGTTTTCTTTTTATATATATAAGACACATTAATCCATTAAATTTGAGGACACAGTACAAAAAAAAAAACACTTCAACTAATTCATCTGACAATGCTGTTCATATTCATGATGCCATTTTGTTGTTGTTGTTTTGTTTCCTAATAATAAAGGAGGAGACTTAGGGCTGTTGGGCTGATATATATTTGGGGGTCCCCCCTCCCTACCTCACCTACATACCACTAGGGTGAACAGGAGGAGGAGAAGGGAGGGCAGGGCCCACAGCAAAGTTTCATAATCTTGAATGCAAGGAGGGAGGAGGAGAGGAAAGGAAGAAAAAAAAAGGAAATACAAATCCTATAATACATACAACAGAGTGGGGATGGTATGGGAATGGGACAGACATGAAGCTGAGGCATGGGATGGGCCGCTGGGGTTGGGGGCAGTGGAACCCCCCCACATTCCTTTCTCTCTTTAATGCTGTTTCCATAGTTGCCAGGCTGAGAAGCCCTCTCAGAAGATGGTACCAGGAGAAGAGAGTCAGGGCCTCAGTTGGCCCCCCAGCTGTAGCTGTTGTAGGCAGACTTGTTGGTCTGGGGCTTCTGCGGGATGGAGCTGGTCTGGCTACGTTGCCTGCTGCCCATCTGGGCCATCCTGGAAATATTTCATAATATTTTTTCAAAGAGAAGGAAGACATGTTCAACTTCTGTGTTGAGTGCTGCTGCGATACAAATAAAATGAAGACTAAAAAGTATCCATAGGATTCAGCAACATGGATGTCATTGGTGGCCTAATGAGCAAGTATACATGTGTATTGGATATTGGTAATCTATTGTTATGTACACATGTGTATTGGATATTGGTAATGTATTGTTATGCAGCAAATAACCCCAGTATTTAGTAGCTTAAAATAACAAAACCCTTATTATCTCAACAGTTTCTGAGGGTCGAGAATCCAGGAATGACTTAACTGAGTGGTCTGGCTTAGAACTGCTCATGGGATTGCAGTCAAAATATCAGCTCAGGCATCATCATCTGAAAGCTCGAGTGGGACTGAAAGAATTGCTTCCAATGTGGCCCACTCACATGAGTGGGAAATTAGTCTGATGGCTGGTAGGAGCCCTTAGTGTCTAACCGTGTGGGCCTCCCCATTGCCCGCTTGAGTGTCCTCATGATATAGCTGCGGGTCCTCCCTGAGGGAGAGACCCAAAAGACAACTAGCGATAAGCCACAATGTCTTTTATCACCTAGTCTCCGATATTGCACACCATCACTCCTGCTTTATTCTTTTTAATAGAAGCAAGAGGCAAAGTGCAGCCCACATGCAAGGGTAAGGGAATTAGGCACCACCTTGAAGAGAAGAGGGTCAAAGAATTCACTGACATAGTTTAAAACCATCACAATATGTCACAAGCTCTTTGTGCTGTAAGGCATAAATATAATGTTAGATGTGATTTCTGCTGTCCAGAGTATAATCTTGTAAAGCAATTAAGTCACATGCAAGGCAGGTCACACCCAAGACTGATCAGAACTAGTTTCAGTGAATGGAGATGGAAATAGTCTTATCCAAGTGGTCAGAAGTCTTTGTGGAGGGAACAGGGCCAGATGAGGATTCTGGCATATAAGCAGGATGATGAAGATATTCCAGGCAGGGAGCAACATCAATGAAGGCCTGAGATCATAGAAATTATGCATTTGAAGCATATTTTATTTGCCTTTATTACTGAAGACACCAGAAGAATAGTTGGTTATGGAGATTTTCCCCAGATAGATTGAAATTCCCATGTTATCTGCAGAGCCTTTGTGTTCCCTTATGGCTAAGACAGTGTAATTTTCATTTCAGTGTCTCAGGACCTAATGCTATACCTGGCACAGAGTAAGTTGTCCATAATAGTTTACTAATAAAATATGTGTTGAAAAAGAGAAGGAGCAAGTGAGTAAATGAATGACTGGGTGAATAAATGAACCCTCTACTACTGAACTTGCAGTCCAGAGTACTTGTCTGGGTGGAAGGAAACATGTGACATGCAGAGCACTGTGATTTCTTGGTCTACTCAAAGACCAAATCATAGCTAGAATGAATGCCAGCCTCTATTATCTCAGGGGCTAGAGCCAGTCCATTTAGTCTTCCAAACTTCCCAACATAGAGGGTCCAAAAGCCAACCAATTTTTAACCTTCTGTCTCCAGATAAACAGACAAGCAGACATATGAGCTGCCTCTCCTTTCCCCCACAACTCATCTTTAATGTTCATCTTCCAGTCATCTTCCCAGGTTCTCCTGTCTCTCAACAAATACTCCATGAATGGCTGTATCTCACCAACTCTGATTATGCGTCTGACAATCCAACCATGAGCAAAGTCATATGAACACATACGTGTATATCTCACCAATTCAATACTTGTAGAGGCGTTGCTATTAAAGAACACTTCATATTTCCTTATAAAATATTTAAAAGTCCTGTGCTGAGCTTCCTGACTGCCTCCACTGTCTTCTTCAATATTCTGCATTCCAGAAGAGCCCCAGGAAATCCTGTTTAACTGATTAATCTCCACTCTCAGCATAATTAAAAATAAGACACAGCCCCCACCTGAGCAGCTCTCAATTGAACAGGAATTCACACACACACACACACACACACACACACACACGCACTCATGTCACAATGTTAGGTGGGCCTTCAGAAAAATATCAGTACCTTTTCTCTTTCAGTTCACAAGAAGGGACTGAGCATCAAATGAATCTGGGTTGATATGCAGTTCTGAAATGGCAGGTGGTAATGAGCTTGCTAAATATTATGTACCATCCCTAGCTAGCCATCATATCTGGCTACCTGGAGGATATCTTCTATCTCACCTTGGAAATCCCCAATGTCTCTTCTCCAAATAAAGATTGCCAAGCTGGTAAACTGAAAAATCTCTCCAAATGACCTTCGGGTGTCTAGGCTAATAAAGGAATTGAATATGAAATATTTATGTCCCTCATTGAATGTGAACTTTTGACTGTGTCAAAGCCCTCACCAGCCTTTTCCACATGGTCCCTGCTTTCTGTTTTATTGTAATTGTTGATATTATTCAGCCAGAATATAAACTGCCCTCTGAAAGCACTTGTTACTCCCCCCCAGAAAGGCATTGATGTGCTTCTTATGGCCTTGAAGGTGATTAAAGGATGATTTCTATTCCCCTTTAGTCATTTGTCATTTTGCTTTGGATCATAAAAGTGCAGGGTAAGTTTCCAGGGAGATTTAATCAGGTGAATGGAGTGGCATTTTACAAGACATGTCTCCAAAGGTAAGGGGGTAGAAAAAAGATGAGACTGAGTTATACAGACTGGAGTTCCCACCACTCCCTGGGTATGTGATCTTAATCAAGCCCCTTTATCTCTGCACCTTGGTTACCTCATCTGTCGAATGTTATGATTAATGAGCTGATATTCATAAACACACACAGCACATGTTCCACAAATGATATTTTCCTTTCCTCCTCATTTCTAGAGAAGGGCTCAGAGTACTGTCATTGCAGGAGTGATTGTGTTCCAGGTGGGGAAGGTTTGGTACCTGTGGAAACATAGTCAACCACACTAGGAAGGCCATGGGGAGGACCACAAAGGCTGATGACAGCAGATCTTTCCAAATCTCTTTGCGGGACAGTGGTCAATGAGCATTGCAAGGCAGTTTATATCCAGATGGGATACAGTGTCCTCTCCTGTCTCTTGGAATTGTTCATTCCCTAAAGTCCCAAAATCCTGGAGCCATTGCAATATGAGAATGGCCAGCCTAGATCAAACCCTGGCCAGTCTCACTCTGGTCCATTGCTCTGAAACCAACGAGAGGCTTAAGGGACCATCTCTGAAAGGAGACGTGCATTGTTGTTGGTTATAATGGTGCAAGCTAGGAGGAAACTATCATTGTGAGTAGCCATTCTTTGGGAGGGACTGGGGAATGGCAAGATGAATGAGACACATCTGTCATGATGTGAGAGGGGCTGTCCCAGTACTGCATATGTTGTGCTATGAATATGTACAGAGGGAAGGAGTCCTTCTACCAGGAATTCAGGGGAGGGCAGGCCTACGAACAGTGTGACTTGGGGTTAGGCCTTGAGGAATGTGCAAGAGTTTACTAGATAGAGAAGCTGTCTGGACTGAGGGGAGAGGATGAGTGAGAACTCAAAGGTACAAGGTGTGGGTGGGGGAGAGGTAAGTCTGGAAAGATGATTTGGGCCTCCCCTACAATGCCAAGTTTACCCCTGAAGAGTTCTCAAGCAGGGCATGACACAATCAGATCAGTTTGTTTGTCCTGAAGGCCCACTTTTCCTCGTATTTCTGAATTTGATTAAAAAGTTTATGCTCGGGGCTTCCCTGGTGGTGCAGTGGTTGGGAGTCCGCCTGCCGATCAGGGGACACAGGTTCGTGCACCGGTCTGGGAAGATCCCACATGCTGCGGAGCGGCTGGGCCCATAAGCCATGGCCGCTGAGCCTGGGTGTACGGAGCCTGTGCTCTGCAACGGGAGAGGCCACAACAGTGAGAGGCCCACATACCGCAAAAAACAAAAACAAAAACAAAAAAGCTTATGCTCTTAGGAGAATTTCCATGAAATATTCATATTATTCTTTAGATTTTATAAAGTATTTTCCTATACAGTATATTTTTATTTAATGAGTGTAATTTAATATTTATTATTTATATATAATAATGCAATTAAATATGTTATTTAATGAATAATAATGGAATACAATGATATATCAGTTAGTACCCTTTGAGTGGAAATGTGTGTATGTGAGTATATGTGTGTGTATCAGGTCATAGTGTAAAACAGTTGGCTTAAATTGAAAAAAAAATGTTTAATAAGATGACCTAGAATTTAAAGTAAAACTTTGTGCTTCAAGTCAAATTCTCTTGCTCCCAGTAGATACATGCCCAGTATAGGGGAGAATTAGGTGTCCGATGGGCCCTTAATCAATATTAATTGCTAGTCATGGAATGAGTGATGGAAATCACCGAGGGACTAAGGCATTCCTAGGAATTAATGTCCTGATGAGAAGGACTGATATCCTAGCAAACAGGTGAGGGTTTTTAGCACCAGCTCAGCTGCATCTCTGGGGAATGTCTAAATCAGAAGTCATCATTACCCTCTCAAGAACGGCAAATGAAGATTCATAAGCCCATAAATTTCCTTTTCTATGGGCCCTGGACTTCCGTGGACTCAGTTAAAAGGCAGGTTCAAGAATAAATGCTCTATTTAGTAAACCCAGAGGTCAGAGGCAAAACACTTATTTTATAATTCTCTTAGAACCATCCAGTTTAGAGCCCACCAACAGAAATATCTCTCAGGAAATTATCTTTGAAGGAACCTCAGTTTGCTCATTTGGAATTGAACTATGTGATCTTTAAGTCTTCATTCAATTTAACTTTCTATAAGCTGAGGTGAAATTTTAACTAACAGAACCCATTAGTGAATCTTGACAAGAGAACACAGTGATCTTGGAGCCACAACTTTGATTCATTAACTCATTAGATTATATTTTAAACAAAAGTGTATTGTACTCCCACTATGTTTTGATACCAGCTAAAATGAGAGGATGGAGAGAACAAGACAGACACACTGAGCACAAGCATATTGTTTATAAAGTAAAGGCGGGATGCTGCAGGAGTACAATGGCAGCGCACACAGTGTGAGCCATCTTGCTGGTCTGAGGGTTCATGCAAGACCCTTTTAAGGAAGTAACGCTTAAATTCAGACCTACTGGAAGGATTATTAGGAACCAGTTTGGTAAAATATCAGAGTGGAGGGATGTTCCAGGTAGAAGGGTACCATATTTGAAAGCCACAAGAAAGAGAGAGTGAGAGAGAAAAGCAGGGAAGGAGAGAGAAACAGAGAGACAGAGACAGAAAGACTGAGATTGAGATTACAGAAGGAATAAAAATGAGAGGGGCTGCAGTAAGAGGTGAAGCCGGAGAGGAAGTCACTGGGCAAGTAAAACTTAAAGGCTGTGTCACAAAAGTTGGAATTTATCCCAAGAGCAATGAAGAGCCATGTGAAACAACTTAAAGTGTTTTGACAGAGCTAGTGGCTGGTACACAGGAGTCAAACAGAACTGACAGACTTAAGGGTCTGTTTTTAGTCTACGTTGGAAGAAGCAGTAAGGGAAATTTAAGAGATCCTCAGCAATAACCCTAATTAAACTATCTCGACTAGACGACAAATAGCGGGCCACTGGAAGAATTATGAGGCCAAAACTATTGGTCTTTCAAGGAGCACCCTACTAGACTTTTTCTTCCCCACCTTAACTCTTGCTTCCCAACACGGCTGTATAACAACTACTCCAAAATCAGAGGTTTCAATAATAATTACTAACCTCATTAAACCAATTATGGGTTATGGAGAGAGCTGGCTGATGTAGGCAGGGCTCATCTGGGTGGTTCCACCTCAAACTGTGGATGCAGAGATCCTGGCTCCTCGCTGAGGCTTGGACTCAGATCTGCTCCATGTGTGTTAAACTCATTCTAGGGCTCGGTCTGAATGGGCATCTGAATGGCTATGGAGAAGCCCCTCCCCAGGCCAGGGCAGAAGCTCAAAAGAGCAAGTAGAAGCACAGGAGGCCTCACAAAGCCTAGGGTCAGCCCTCACACACTATCACTTCCTCCTCTTCTATGGCTAGTCCCACCCCTTTTTTGTGATAAAATATACATAACATAAAATTTAAAGTGCATAGTACTGTGACTGGTTTATCTCACCATAATATCTTCAAGGTTCATCCACGTTGTGGCATGTGTCAGAATCCTTTCCTTTATAAGGCTGAATAATATTCCATTGTACGTTTCTACCACATTTTGTTTATCCATTCATCCACTGATAAACACTTTGGTTGGTTCTACCTTTTGGCAATCACGAATAATGCTGCTACGAAATATAGGTGCACAAATATCTGAGTCCCTGTTTTCAGTTTGGGGGTATATATCCAAAAGAAGAATTGCTGGAACATAGGGTAATTTTGTTTAATTTTTTGAGGAATTGCCATGCCATTTTCCAGAGGGGCCACACCAGTTTACATTTCTACCAGCACTAAATAAGAGTTCCAATTTCTCCATATCCTCACCAACATTTGTTATTTTCTATTTTTTTTTAACAATAATGATCCTAACGGGTATCTTATTGTGGATTACATTTGCATTTCCCTAATGATTAGTGATTGTGAGCATCTTTTCAGGTGCTTACTGGCCATTTGTACACCGTTTTTGAAAAAATGTTCAAGTCCTTTGCTCACTTTTTAATAGGGATGTTTGCTTTTTTGTTGTTGTTTTGGGTTGCAGGAGTTGTTTAAATATTCTGGATATTAATCCCTTATCAGGTATCTGATTTGAAAATATTTTCTCCCATTCCATGGGCTGCCTTTTCACTCTGTTGACAGTATCCTTTTACACACAAAATTTTTAAATCTTGGTGAAGTTAATTGATCTATTTTTTTTTCTTTTGTTGCTTGCACTTTTAGTGTCATATCTAAGAAATCACAGCCCAATCCAGCATCATGAAGCTTTTCCCCTGACCTCATCCTTTTAAGGGAAGAACTACTATGTTACATGGCAAAGAGTATGGATACAAGGAGCAGAGAGGTGTGGTGCAAAAAAATCAACCTACTTTTGTTCTTAGGTGATAGTGACTAAGACTTGGCTAAAAGAACTACAGCTCCTAGTGATACTTCCATTTCAAGCAGGAGCAAAAAATCTTAAACCAAGGAAAGGAAGACACATGTTTACATTTTGGTCAGCTCTGAGCATGGGATAGAAAACTTATTCCCTGAGGAAACAAATCAGAAAACTGGCTCAGTGCTCAAGTTGCCACCATTTCTGGTATTTCAATCTTTAGCATCAAACTGCTCTGTTAGTAGAAGTTACCAGGATTTCACTACAAACAGGATATGGTAGAGGGGTAACTCATTAACCAAACAGACCCAACGAGTGAAACGAACAAATACAATCCTTATAACCCTCCCTCATAGTTGGATCCCTTCATCAAGGCAGTATAACACCTTCCCTTGTGTAATGGCAGGGACTACTTTTGCTTCTTGTCCAGCTTTTCCAAGTCGGATTTACACTGAGCAATTTGTTTCATAAAACAAAAGAAGACATTTTCTTGGAGTCTTCTCCAGGTCTTGTCAAATCTTGTTTACACTGTGTAATACAGATAATAAAACAAGACTTTTGTGGGGGGGGGGTTTCTGTCTTCTAAACGTAAAATCACAACACTGAATATGGTCTTTCAAGCTATACTCCCTTACTACAGATTATGATTTTATTTTTTCACTATCACCCTAAGGTACCCACACATACACAAACACACATATACACACACACTCACTGGTTCAGAAAGCAAAGGGTAGTTCTAGTTTCAGTTTTTTAAGGAACCTCCATACTGTTCTCCATAGTGGCCGTATCAATTTACATTCCCACCAACAGTGCACACCCGCTCCAGCATTTATTGTTTCTCGATTTTTTGATGATGGCCATTCTGACCAGTGTGAGATGATACCTCATAAAAACTAAAAATAGAACTACCATACGACCCAGCAATCACACTACTGGGCATATACCCTGAGAAAACCATAATTCAAAAAGTCATGTACCAAAATGTTCATTGCAGCTCTATTTACAATAGCCAGGACATGGAAGCAACCTAAGTGTCCATCGACAGATGAATGGATAAAGAAGATGTGGTACATATATACAATGGGATATTACTCAGCCATAAAAAGAAATGAAATTGAGTTATTTGTAGTGAGGTGGATGGACCTAGAGTCTGTCATACAGAGTGAAGTAAGTCAGAAAGAGAAAAACAAATACTGTATGCTAACACATATATATGGAATCTAAGAAAAAAAAAAGGCCATGAAGAACCTAGGGGTAAGACGGGAATAAAGACACAGACCTACTAGAGAATGGACTTGAGGATATGGGGAGGGGAAGGGTAAGCTGTGACAAAGTGAGAGACTGGCATGGACACATAGACACTACCAAACGTAAAATAGATAGCTAGTGGGAAGCAGCTGCATAGCACAGGGAGATCAGCTCGGTGCTTTGTGACCACCTAGAGGGGTGGGATAGGGAGGGTGGGAGGGAGGGAGGGAGACGCAAGAGGGAAGAGATATGGGAACATATGTATATGTATAACTGATTCACTTTGTTATAAAGCAGAAACTAACACACCATTGTAAAGCAATTATACTCCAATAAAGATGTTAAAAAAAAAAAAGAAAAAGAAAGCAAACGGACTGGGTTTGTTGCTGTTGTCTGTTTGTATTTTGTTTTGTTTTTTGTCGTACAGAGTGCAAAGATTGAGGCAAATCAAGGTTTGTGTGTGTGATGGACAGAGAGGCAAGGGATTAGAGGACAGTAATGAACAAAGCTGGCTGTGTGAGGGCACTAGGGATCTGGACGGGACAGAGGTGTAGGTAAGGGCGAGTTTATTGCTGACACAAGCTAAGGGAGCAGGTGGGTGGAAGGGACACAGCTGGGAAGACTGGGTTCCATCTACCACTCAGTTATGAACCTTAGTAAGCTCATTTCAGTCCACCTATTGATGCCCACAGTGGACACACAAATGTATGCAAAAAAGCTGAATGGTCTCTCCTATGGCCTTTATGATAAAAGTTCCAAACAGGCTTAGGGGTAATGTAGAGGCAAAAAAATATGCATGACTGAGGTTAGAGGAAAAGCTTTCTATGCCTAATTTGTTGCAGAAATTATTCAAGAATACGTCAACTTATTGAAAATAAGTTGAAATATGGCCATTGAGACCTTGCCAAGGTTAGTATGAACCATGAGGATCTGCTGAGCAAATTCTGGCTACGTAATCAAAAACTGCTTGGTTGAAGCTTTAACTTAAGCACCAAGTTTTCTCACCCCCAGTTTTAATAAGGGAGCAGTGTAGGGGGCAAGCTGAGGTGACCACGGTGCAGGTATTTGTGCTGAGTTGGATAAAGTTGCTCCTGGTCTGTCTGTCAGAGAAGCATTTTTCTCATTCCCTCCACTTCCTCTCTCCCCCAAGACCTGGATATTCACCTCAGATCCTACACAAAAATGACAGAGAGACACTAGTTTTGCTGAGGTTTTACCAGAGAGCTAGAATAGTCTCTTTTTCATTCAATTTGCCCAATTCTCGGCTAGATACAGGGACATAGATAAGGGATAAACAAAGCCTGGAAAGCGGGAATAAGGAGGAGGGGGAGTATCACGGTCTCACACGGGGCATGAATTAATTGGTGCCACCAGGAGAAAACCCTATATGATAACTCAGTGAATATTCTAGCAAGGGCATATTTCACATCATCTCTGAATTTATAATTATGCTCACTACACTCCAATGGAAATCCCTCCCCAGATTTTACTCTCTAATGGCCATGTAATAAAAGGTAATATATATTCTTATGCTAAGCAATAAATAGGGAGCACTCAGCAGCACTGTCTTCCTGAGGAAATCTCAGGTCTTTGGGGATGCATATTCGTCCACACAATAAGGAGACACAAATCAACATGGTGGCCAAGCAGGCACGGAATGAATGATGGCCTCAGCTCCTAATGAAATGCATTAGAAAGATTGACTGGTGTTAAGTTAGCTGCCAGTGTTAGCTGGGGTACCCCAGGCTGTAATGAAACTGCCAGGGGTAATTTACAGAGATACAGGGTTTAGGGTGTAACTTATGTCCAGCAGGCTGGTGTTACAGACAGATACACACTTGAACCTCCACAATGAATGGAGCAACAGACACCCAGTTCTATGTGGCTCCTTTCCCACTGGATGGGATGGCATGCTTTCCCGAGCATTTGCACCAGGCTGAATAAGGGCAGGTTCCCAACTGGAAGGAAAATGGGCCAAGGTTACGTATAGTGTGAAAATACTGACTTTAGGTAGGACAAGAGAAGACGTCAAAATAATTGCTGCTGAAATCAAGCCAAACACATGCATCCACATACAAAAACAATGCCCTTGTCTAAGCCAGGAGACAAGATACATGCTTATTTTCAATGTTTGGGAATCCTCTTTGAACCATGGCTCCTTGCATGAGAGCCAGAAAGGGGGAAGAAAGAAGGAAAACCAACACTGATTCTGGTAATTCAGTCATGTGCTCAGGCTCCGGGGACAAAGAGCAAGGGACAAGGGTGGAAGGGTGGATTTGAATGGGGAAGCAGCATGTTGCCACCTTCTTCAACCCAGGTCTCTGCTCTATATTATTTGGATTTAAGGTGAATGTGGAAAAAAGGATGGAAGCAAGCTGAAAAATAGGACTTCTCAAGAACCTTCACTAGGAACATGATTATACAAACTGTAGCATGTCCAAGAGGCTGGAAATGTCATCCAGTCAGAGAGTCTCTATAATTTCCTGCCTGACTGGATCCAACAGAAGGAAAAGGGGAAATGGTGCATGAGCTTTGTGATACAGTCGTTATTCCTCAAAAGCCACCTCTCTCTTATCTGTTGCCTCCAATTCTACAAAAGTAGCTATAAAATGATGTGGAGGGGCCTGGGCATCTGGGGAGGCATGCCAGTGGGCAGAGCAAGAGCAACTGCTGGGGACAAAGAAGCTCATGACTCCAGAGAGAAGGAAGAGGGCCAGGGAGAGAGTGAGGGCTGGACCCAGCAGAGTTCAATGCTACGTGTTCCTATCAGGGCTCCCTCAAATACGGACTCTGAGATGAGGACTTGGGGTGCTAGCTTACTTGGGAGGTGATAACAGGAGACATAAATGAGGAAGTGGGGAAAGTAAAACAGGAAATAAAGTCAAAAAAACTGAAAAATTGTACTGAATACATTTCAGAAGTAACCCACTAAGGGGCAAAGAGATCGAGGCATCAACCCACCAACTCTTATTCTCCACTGGTTGAGAGTTGTTCGCACAAGGCATTTCCATGCTCTTGCTTATGCTGGACGAAGCTCTCAAATGCCATAGAAGCCAGCAGACAAGAGGAGTCAAAGGAGCCTGGAGGGGGCAAGCTATCAGCAAGCCAGGAACTTCCCACCAGAGCTGCAGGTGCCCTCTGGTAGGCCAAGAGGTTACAGACCAAACAAATTATGACTTGAGTCATCCTGGCTCAGTCATCTGAGAAAGCTGGATCTGGTGAGCAGGATCAAGAATAGACTTCAAGAGGGACTTCCCTGATGGCACGGTGGTTAAGACCACACACTCCCAATGCAGGAGGCCCAGGGTCTGAGCCCTGGTCAGGGAACTAGATCCCACATGCATGCCGCAACTAAGAGTTCGCATGCCACAACTAAGGAGCCCGCCTGCCACAACTAAAACCCAGTGCAAATAAATAAATAAAAAGAATAGCCTTCAAGAGGTAGAGGCTTCTGAGTGAGGCCTCAGGTGAGGTGAGAACTGGAACCAGTCAGACAGATGCTGGATTAAAAATCAAGAGTCTTTATTAACATGACTTGACTTTTCCACTAACTCTTGCCCAGGAAGACGAAACTGTTTTTCTGAAATGTGGTAAGCTGAGAAATAGCCTACTGTATTAGTTTCCTAGGGCTGCTGTAACCTATTATCATAAACTAAGTGGATTTAAAAAACAGAAGTATATTCTCCCATGGTTTCAGAGGCTGTAAGTCCAAAATTAAGGTGTCGGCAGGGCCATGCTCTCCTCAAAGCTCCAGAAAATCTGTTCAATGCAGTTCTCTTAATTTCTGGTGGCTCTGGGCAATCCTTGGCATTTCTTGGCTTATAGACACATCACTCCAACCTCTGCCTCCATCATCTCAATGTGTTCTGTTTTCCCCTCCCTGTATGTTTCTGTCTTTGTTTCTCTCCTTATAAGGATACCAGTCATTGGATTAGGGCCCACCCTAGCCCAGTATGACCTCATCTTAACTAATTACGTCTGCCAAGACCCTAATTCCAAATAAAGTCACATGCTGAGGTTCCAAGTGGCCATGAAGTTTGGAGGAGATACTATTCAACCTAGTACACGCTCCCAAAAGATATCCATGTTGTATCTCTGGAACCTGGGAATATTACCTTATACAGCAAAAGATATGATTAAATTAAGGATTTTGAGAGAAGGCATTTATCCTGGATCAGGACCCTAATTGCAATCACATGCATCCTTATAAGAGAGAGGCAAAGAGACACACTCATTCATGAAGGAGAAGCTGACATGATGATGGAGCAGAGGGAGGTACAGCTACAAGCTAAGGAATGCCGACAGCCACCAGACACTGAAAGAGGCTAGAAGGATTCTCCCTTATGGCCTCTGTAAGGAGTGTGACCCTGTCAGCTCCTAGGTTTCAGACTTCTGGCCTCCAGAACTGTGAGAGAATAAATTTCTGTTGTTTTACGTTTGTGGTAGTTTGTTCTACAGCCTCAGGAAACTAATATAAGGGGCTTCCTGAAAACCCATTAATCTGACACTATAGTACGCAATTTATCCTTATTTGAGTGAAAAACCCCTTCTTGGTGCAACAAATAGTATCAAACAACTGTCTCCTCAAGATTTACTTGGAAACTACCACCTAGCTCTGGCCACGGATCCTGAACTATTCTGTCAACTCTTTGCCCAACCCAATAAAACCCCTGAATCAAATGACTCGCATTAAACCAGACCCCAATATCCTCAAACATATCGTCCTTTGCCTTCTCTCCTCCAATAAATCTGCTGAGACTCTATCAACGTAATGATCTCCCTTACTGCAATATTTTCAGGAAGCCAGCTTTCAATGCTGGTGACTGGTTCTTGGGCATGCTAACCATTTTAGACTAATAGGTCAGCTAGTACCGTGGGATATAGCCTGTGTAGTTGACAAGGGGAAAACAGAGCTTTGGGGCTCTCACCAAGAGACTCTGTCTCTGTAGATATTGAGAACTTTTATCTTAGTCTCTGGAACAGTGATCGCCAAACGTTGTGACAGTACATCTTCACTGGTACTTCACTTGTAAATGATTTTTTTACATCACAAATATTTAATATATATATTTATGTTTATTTTTGTATACAGTATTTACAAGTTCCATCGCTTTGCATACATTAAAAAGCACACGGGCTCATGCCCCGGTCTGGGAAGATCCCACATGCCGTGGAGCGGCTGGGCCCGTGAGCCATGGCTGCTAAGCCTGCATGTCCGGAGCCTGTGCTCCACAACGGGAGAGGCCACAACAGTGAGAGGCCCGCGTACCACAAAAAAAAAAAAAAAAAAAAAGTGCAGACAAAAATATAAAATGGAAAGATCTGAAATATAAATGAAATGAAAACTGCTTTAAAATCATTTTAAATTTACTTACTAATATAACCAAAATCTTCAGTTATATATATCACTAAAAACAATATGACTAATATTTCTGTGAGAGCACTGCAATCAGGAAAATTATAAAAGATTTTGAAATGTCTAGCAAAAGATTACTAGGTATCCTTTCAGCGGAATGCTGAGCATTGTCTAGCAAACCCTTCAGGGTTATCTGATTCTATAGAGCTTTGCACCTTGCTGTCTTGGACGAGGCTGTTCTACAACTCTGTAAATTGTAAGGAAATGATGATAAGGCAAATTATTTTTTATCCATAGAAATGCAAATGAATTTTGTCTCGCAGAGGTACAACTGATTTCTGCCCCATAGAAAAATAGTTTGCTGTCTTACAGGATATTAACCAGATTTGTAAATATTAGCAAATTCATTTTAACATTCTCGATTGCCTGTACATATGTCTACTCTTCAGATTCCCCTTTGAATTGTATTAATCATCTTATGGGTTCTCTCATTCATTAATAAACCAGAAAAAATCTTTGACACATGTTCATTTTATATATCTATGACAGCATGATTTTGTATTTTTTGAAAATTATCCTTTAACAAATGAAAACAAATGTCTTTTATTTTATTTATTTTTGCTGTAAAGCTGAATCTTTTTTTTTAACATCTTTATTAGAGTATAATTGCTTTACAATGGTGTGTTAGTTTCTGCTTTATAACAAAGTGAATCAGTTATACATATGTCCCCATATCTCTTCCCTCTTGAGTCTCCCTCTCTCCCACCCTCCCTATCCCACCCCTCTAGGTGGTCACAAACCACCAAGCTGATCTCCTTGTGCTATGCGGCTGCTTCCCACTAGCTTTTTACATTTGGTAGTGTCTATATGTCCATGCCACTCTCTCACTTTGTCACAGCTTACCCTTCCCCCTCCCCATATCCTCAAGTGCATTCTCTAGTAGGTCTGCGTCTTTATTCCTGTCTTGCCCCTAGATTCTTCATGACCTTTTTTTTTCTTTTTTTTAGATTCCATATATATGTGTTAGCATACGGTATTTGTTTTTCTCCTTCTGACTTACTTCACTCTGTGTGACAGTCTCTAGGTCCATCCACCTCACCACAAATAACTCAGTTTCATTCCTTTTTATGGCTGAGTAATATTCCACTGTATATATGTGCCACATCTTCTTTATCCATTCATCTGTTGATGGACACTTAGGTTGCTTCCATGTCCTGGCTATTGTAAACAGAGCTGCAATGAACATTTTGGTACATGACTTTTTTTTTCTTTTAATTAATTAATTTATTTATTCTTGGCTGCGTTGGGTCTTCGTTTCTGTGCAAGGGCTTTCTCTAGTTGTGGCAAGCGGGGGCCACTCTTCATCGCGGTGCATGGGCCTCTCACTATCACGGCCTCTCTTGTTGCGGAGCACAGGCTCAGTAGTTGTGGCTCATGGGACTAGTTGCTCCGTGGCATGTGGGATCTTCCCAGACCAGGGCTCAAACCCATGTCCCCTGCATTGGCAGGCAGATTCTCAACCACTGAGCCACCAGGGAAGCCCAGTACATGACTCTTTCTGAATTATGGTTTTCTCAGAGTATACGCCCAGTAGTGGGATTGCTGGGTCATACGATAGTTCTATTTTCAGTTTTTTAAGGAACCTCCATACTGTTCTCCATAGTGGCTGTATCAATTTACATTCCCACCAACAGTGCAAGAGGGTTCCCTTTTCTCCACACCCTCTCCAGCATTTATTGTTTGTAGATTTACAGATTCAATGCAATCCCTATCAAACTACCACTGGCATCTTTCACAGAACTAGAACAAAAAATTTCACAATTTGTATGGAAACATAAAAGACCCCGAATAGCCAAAGCAATCTTGAGAAAGAAAAATGGAGCTGGAGGAAACAGGCTCCCTGACTTCAGACTATACTACAAAGCTACAAGACAGTATGGTAATCAAGACAGTATGGTACTGGCACAAAAACAGAAATATAGATCAATGGAACAGGACAGACAGCCCAAGATAAACCCACGCACATATGGTCACCTTATCTTTGATAAAGGAGGCAAGAATATACAGTGGAGAAAGGACATCCTCTTCAGTAAGTGGTGCTGGGAAAACTGGACAGCTTCATGTAAAAGAATGAAATTAGAACACTCCCTAACACCATACACAAAAATAAACACAAAAGGGATTAAAGATCTAAATATAAGGCCAGACACCATCAAACTCTTAGAGGAAAACAGAGGCAGAACACTCTATGACATAAATCACAGCAAGATCCTTTTTGACCCACCTCCCAGAGAAATGGAAATAAAAACAGAAATAAACAAATGGGACCTAATGAAACTTAAAAGCTTTTGCACAGCAAAGGAAACCATAAACAAGATGAAAAGACAACCCTCAGAATGGGAGAAAGTATTTGTAAATGAAGCAACTGACAAAGGATTAATCTCCAAAACATACAAGCAACTTATGCAGCTCAGTAGCAAAAAAACAAACAACCCAATCCAAAACTGGGCAGAAGACCTAAACAGACATTTCTCCAAAGAAGATATACAGATTACCAGCAAACACATGAAAGAATGCTCAATATCATTAATCATTAGAGAAATGCAAATCAAAACTACAATGAGATATCATCTCACACAGGTCAAATATGTGTCTTTTAAAAAATCTTGCTTTAATCCTTTGTGATACAACAGTTGAAGTGTCTGGTTCTAAGTTCAGTTAATTTCGATACTTGGTTTTAATGGATGCTATAGCCCAAACCTCAGAGTGATCAGAAAAATCGTGCGATGGCCCTGGATTTCATTCAAGGGTTAGGAAGAACAAGCCGCAGACAGCAGATATGAAAGTGGAGGGAAATAAAGTTATCTTTTCTTGTACTCCAGGGAGGTCCACTCTTTCAAGGTAATGGCTGTGAGTTCAGAATAAGAACAGAAAAGGTCCTCCAGCAATGAGGCTCCCAGAGCTGCAACATCTCAGTGCGGGCAGGAAAAGAGAGGCATAAGAGACGGAGAAAGAACAGTGAGGAAGGAGGAATACCATGAGCTGATGGTCTCGTGGAAGCAGCTGCCTTTTTCTTTTAAATGTTACCGTTTTTCCTGTATCCTCACACACCTCCCCACCCATACACACACTTAGTGCAATCCTAGGACAGCTGGTAGGCTACTGACAGAAAACTTGTGAACTGAACTGACAGAACAGTCCTGCAAATAGTTTCCACCCAACTGTCTCAGCATTAAAGATTGTAGGACTCTGTACAACAAAGAGGTCTTTGTTGTATAGATACATGAATAATAAGATCATGGAACTGGGTTCACGGTGCCAATATAGAGCCAGAGCTGATGAGATACTAGCTGCATCTGATGAATGCTTTCTGCTTTTTATAACACTTTCACTCTATATCATGTAAACAGTGAGCATAGTACATCACGCCCAGAGGAAGGGAGAACAGGTGTGTTCTCTCCATTGGAGAGATGAAGGGGGTGGGGTTAAAAAAGAAGATGAGAAACTTGCTAACCATTACTAGAGCTAGGACAAGACACCAGGACTCTGGTGTCTCACAGGTTTTTACAGAACATTTTTCTCTCTCCCTGAGATGCCTTTTAATATTTTCCCGGCCCTTTAAGTTTACAGACTGTGGTCACTGACTTTATTTGAAGGTTCTCCATCCCCTTCAGCGCTTCAACTCCTAGTTATACCACAAAATCCAGCCCTTTGTCCACACATCTTAAATCTTTACTAAACCCCTTAAACTATAAACAATCTTAGACTATCTGGGATTCCTTCAGCTCATTTAAACAAAATGGAAATAATGCTATTTCTCATTACATAGGAATGTTGAGACAATTAAGATATGGTGAGGGCCCAACACAAAAGGCTTTCCATGAGTGATTATTAATTAATGGACACTATCATAAAGAGTTCAGTGGACAGTGGGGTGGGGAAAAGGCACTGTGAGGACTTCAGCTCTAACCTTGGGGATATTCTTGTTAGCACTGCAGACTTGCTTCCCTCCTGTCATCTAAATGGCAAATCTTGGCCTGCCCAAGATCAGTAGGAACACACAATGCTTGTGCTCCGTAATTGCAACATAAAAACAACAAGGATCAGGTGGCTTCTCGGCCAAAGCCATTCCAAATGTCTCTGCCCCTTACTTAATCGCAGTGATAAATACCATGTAAAGAGCTGAGGCTAAATGCCAAATGCATAAACCGGCTGGATAGCAGCAAAACACAAGCTATGAAGCCCTTCTTTCTGATGCCCGGGGGAGCTTACCTGCTCCTCTTTTTCAAGGCACCACAGTTGGAGTACTGTTCGAAGTGTTTCGTAAGTCAGCATAGCAACAGCAGGGATATATATATTTGAAGTATTCTGCATCCAAACATCTCTCTAAGTGCTTTTAATACCAGCTTATAGCACACCGACCAGCAGGAGTTGGTATTTAATAACAGAGCTAACAAGAGGTTCAGTGTCCCAGAAAATTCCACCTGTTTCCACACTGCTGACCAGATGGCAAAGCATTTTCATGAGATTCTCTCCAAGACCTCCTGAGCACCTGTGAAAAGTGGGTATTACAGTCACACCCTAGACACTGGGGAACTGAGACCAAGGTTGAGCAGCCAACAGTGGCAATGCCGGTAGCCAATAACAAGGCAGAGCCTATGTCTCCTGACCCCCACTTGCACGACCTTGACACCGTAGTGTGGCTGTCTTTGTCTTCTATACAACTTCCTGTCTCCCTGATGCAATCACGCACATCCTGGGGACTGTGGAAGACTGTGCTAAGGTGCCTGCCATGGGAACTCAGCCACCACCCAGTATAGCGATTTTCTTTCTTTTTTTTTTAGATTATCTGTAAAATAAATTTTATTGAGAATCCTATTATGTAAGATAGATCCAAATGGGACTCAGCTTCCTTCATTATAAATTTTGGGAGGAGTCATGTCTGGCCTCTCAGCAGCATCCTGGCTCCTCCCCACTGAATGGCCCCCTGCTTGGAGCACAGTTTGAAAACCACTGGTTTGAACCAATCCCCAAAGTTTATAACTGAGGAAACTGAGTCCTAGAAAGAGAAAAGGACTCAGCAAAAGTCAACTTTTTGAAAGTCTTCAGAGCACTTTTACTTTCATTCACACATGTAACTCTGTTTGTCCTGTGTCATCGTAACATTACATTATGAGGAAACAGTCTGCAATTTCCCCAGCCCCACACAAAGAGTAAGAACTGGACGTGGGATTCTAACCCAGGGCTTCTGACTCCAGCTCTGCGCCTTCTCACCACTCCACAGCTGCATCCCAGGCCTCTCATGAGGAAGCAAAATTGTGCCTCATTAAAACAAATCTTCACAAAGACCCAGAACTGCTCTGTAAGTTCTGAAGCACCCAGACTCTTAAGTATTTATTAAACAGGCATCACTTCACTGGTTCATATTCTAGATCACGCTCTCAGAGTTTTAACTCAGCACTGCAAACATTCCTTGTGGTTTCCCCTCCTCCTATGCCATGCAGGTGAAATAATTATACTTCATGTAGTTAATCTGTGCCTGTTATTGCTCAGCAAGTTTATCCTTTCCATGCAGTTTAGAGGAAATATGTCTTGGGGGAGGCAGGGTTGGGGGAGCAAATTAGGGGAGAGAAGAGAAGTATGAGTTTACAGTTAACCAGGGAGGTAGCAGTGCAGCAAGAGAACAAAGCAAGTGCAAACAAAGAAAAAGAGAGTAAGGGAGGATGCATCCTAAGTGCCTCCTAGCCTGGCACTTTGCAGATGTGGTCCCTGTGGGACTTGCCAGGCACTGCATCTGAGCACCTGAGTCTTCTGTTGTCTTGGCTGCTGAAGAGCAAGACATGTGTTGTGCAAGCTCTGCCATCCTTTGTCTATTTATCCCAGCACTCTGATGGGCTTAAATTTAAAGAGCAGTGACTTTTTAAAAGAAATGTAAATCAATTCTCGCAGGTAGCAAGTCACTGTCTATCCATCTCTCCAGCCATCCTTTACATCACTCACTCACCCATTCACCCCTTGCTTTCTATAAATATATACTGAGTGCATATAAAGATATGTACTAGGCTAAGGGCTACAAATACAATAATGATTTCAGCTGAATCTGAAAACTAATGCTTACTGGGTGCTTATTACAACACAACCACTGTACTGAGCATGGACTATTATAATTAATGCTCCAAATCCCCATGATAATATTACCACCATTTTACAGATTTAAAAACACAGAGGTATATCACCCAAAGTCATGCAGCTAATAAGTGGCAGATCCTGCATTCACTCCCAGAGTTCAAGCAGTTAACCATCATGCTAGACAGAGAGACTTCACGGTTTAATCCAAGAATAGTAATGGTGGACCCCTGTGATAACCTTTCTTCTCCTGTATTAGTTTTCCATATCTGTGTAACAAATTACCACAAAATTAGCAGCTTAAAACAATACACATTTTTAAAATTTTATGGTTTCTGTGGGTCAGGAGTCAGGGCACAGCTTATCTGGGCCCTCTGCTCAGGTTCTCACAAGGCTGCAATCAAGGTATTGGCCAGAACGCAACAATCTCTGGGATTTCTATGAGCCTATGGAAAATTCCACAATGTGTGCACTAGTCACTTGATTACACTTCAGTCTCATGTCATTATTTTAATGAACTTTTTACTGCTCTGCCCATGTTCTCTTTTCTACTCATGAGCAAGAGCTCTGTGCAGGTCCTAGGAAGTCTGCACTCTTTCTTCAGTGCCAAATTTTCATTATATTATGCCTCTTGCCTCAAGTTTCAAGCTGTACCCACTCTATGCCTTATTCCACAGCCTACAGAGCTTAACACTTTGGGACAGATCTTGCTGCAATAATATGTGGTGTATACATGTGTGTGTGTGTGTTTGTGCGTGTTCAGTGATGACAAAAATAAAAGCTATACATTGATCAAGATTTGGCAGCACATCTGTCAAGTAATAACTCAGTACATGTATTAGTTAGCTATTGGTGAGTAACAAGCCTTTCCAAAACAACAGGCTACTTAGCCTATGATTCCATGGGTTGAAAGAAAATTAAGTTGTGCTCAGGTGGGCAGTTGTTCTGATCTTCACTGATCTCCGCTGGGTTTACTCATGGATCTGTAACTAGTTCATGGATCAGCAAATAACTGATCTAGGTTGGATTAAACTGGAATGACTCATCATTCTCTCTTCTATTCTTCAGGTAGCTGTCCCTGCTACTCTTTCACTTGGAGACATTGCTACTTCCCCATTAAAAAATTCATAGGAGGGATTTCCCTGGTGGCACAGTGGTTAAGCATCCGCCTGCCAATGCAGGGGACACAGGTTCGAGCCCTGGTCCGGGAAGATCCCACATGCTGCGGAGCAACTAAGCCTGTGCACTGCAACTACTGAAGCCCAGGCGCCTAGAGCCCATGCTCCGCAACAAGAGAAGCCACCGCAATGAGAAGCCCACACACCACAACGAAGAGTAGCCCTGGCTCACCACAACTAGAGAAAGCCCACACGCAGCAACAAAGACCCAATGCAGCCAAAAATAAAATATATAAATAAATTAATTAATTTTTTAAAAAATCCATAGGGTTCTTGGTGGATGTGGAGGGCTTCCAATCACAGTAAGCTCCTCCCTCTATCACAGAAATAAATTCATGGCCTGGGACTAGCAAGTTAAGTATCTCATCTCCTTGGCCACATTGTTTGGCCCAAAGTATGGATATATGACACAAGCAAGACCAGTTTTTTATATATATATATATATATATATATATATATATACACGTACACACACATATATATACATACATATATATATATATATATATATATATACCTACACACATATATGTATATCTCCCAGGGAAAATATACTATTACCTATTAATATTATATGTGTATATAATAATATATGCATATAATATTTTCTCAGGAAAAGTTTATGAATAATATACATAAATATATATATATATATGAAACAGAAGAGAAGATTGCTCTCTTTTCTAGGTTGGCAACTGCAATAATATAAGCCTGGAATGTCCACTATTCATGTACTTTCTCCCCCACCACATGGAGGAAGCTAACAAACTCTACAACAGAATGAGACCAGTACCAAAGGGTACAAAGTTTCAGTTATGCAAGAAGAATAAGGTCTGGCAATCTAAGGTATAGTGATGTGACTATAGTTAACAATACTGTATTATATACTTGAAACTTGCTAAGCGGGTAAATCTTAAGTGTTTTCACCACAAACAAACAAACAAATAGAATGAGATCAACACACAAGAAGAGGAAGTAAGGGATGGGAAGACAGTGAGGCCACCAAACAAGTCCCCTGTCACCCTTGCTGAAGGCCAGCTCTGTGGTGGCCTGTCTATGCTTTGGGTTTGTAACATGGTATTTTGAAGTATTAAGTGAGAGATGTTTCCATTTTCCATGAATTGTGATCAAATCAACAGCTGAAGTACTATAACAAAATGATGTTAAGTTCTTCCACAACCACCTGGAAGGGCTGGGGTATAAAATCCCCCTTTTATAGTACTCTTCTACTTTCCTTAAGATGTCAGATAGGGGCTAGGGACAGGGAAGGAGTCTGCCTTTTAAAACAAGAGAGAATTTGTTAAAAATCAACCATTTCTTATTTCTACCCACTGCCCCTCACATGGAGGAGAACCTTCGCTTTAACTCAGCCCCTAACCTTTTTCCTATGAGATGCAGTTGCACAAAACATGATGTTCCCACCACCAGTACTCAGGAGCTGTTGACCATCTTATGAAATCTTCTGAACCACTAAACTGGCAAAGAGGCCACTGCTGTTGGGATGTGAAGAAAGGAGAAGACCTGTGAAGCCAAGAAAGAAAGGCCAAGGGGACCCAATGCTACCATTTGGCAGGAAGAGATGACAGTTCCATGGGTAGAGCTGATACAACAGAAGTTGTCTGGGGAAGATACTATCTTACTAGTATCCCCAAGAGGGCTGTACACTAGGCTAAATAGATCCAGCAGGAAGGGCTGTGAGGTTGACCACCCAAGAAGGTGGCTGATGTGGGAGGAGGATGAGCCTCAACCAGGCCTCTCTCAAAGAAGATGAATGTGCAAGATTGAGCCCCTGGGATCTTCCCCAAAGTATAATACAGAGGTACCCCTACAAGAGAGCTAATGTTTGGACTCCTGTGACATAGAGAGGACTTAAGGTCAGTATAATAGCAATAATCAAGGGAAAAGGGCTGTTAAAAACCATCCATGAACAGCCATTTAAGGAAATATCTTTTTGTCACTTTCTTTCCCATTCCCAAGACCAGCAAAGTAAGGACAGGGCAGAGAAATGATCATATGGAAGAGTAATATGTGAACCTCAGCTCCCTTCCTGTTTATGCCAATGGGGGCCAAACTCACCTATGCTTGTGGGGGTGGGGGAAAATAAGAAAAAAGAGTTGTAGAACAAAGAGGACTTAATATTAGCCCTTGAAAGTGACCAAGAAGTTATAAAATCTGACTAGGATGTCATTAAGTAGGTGACTATATAATTTATTGCAAATTCCAGGGCACTAATGAGAGGCACTATTTATAACTGCTTGAGGACAAAGGTGTAAACCAGAATAACCCCAGGCAAATATAGACATATGTCACTATGCCCATAAGGAAAGGGGCTTCCATAGAACACAACTGCTAACAGATTTTAGAAAAATTAAATTGCTTCAGGTTTATATTTGAAATTGAATTATGAAGCCAATTAATGTCTACTAATTTTTTACTTTTTGCAATGAAGTTACTTTGAGAGGTTTTTGTCACAACTGAAGAGTTCTCACTAAACAATATGTAAATGTAAAAATAATCAGTCAGGTGTAAGTACTAAGACAAAGGTAAGCACTAGGTGCTAGAGGAGCATGGGTGAGAAGCCCCTAACCCAGCCTGGAGGGTCAAGGAAGAATTTCCAGAGGAAGAAACCCTGGGCTGAACCTTTTAGTACAAGCAGAAAACACGAATGAGAAGGATGGGCAGAAGGGAGAGAGGAAGGCTAAGGAAAAAGTATGTGAAAATAGATAAATGCAATAAGAATACTAAAGAGACGAAAGTGGTAGGATCTAAAGCAGGGACAGGCAAACCACAGTCCACAGGCCAAATCTGGCCCTCTGCCTGTTTCTGTCAATAAAGTTTTATTGGCACATAACTACAGCCATTATTTTACATATTGTTTACGGCTGCTTTCACACTACAGTGGCAGAGTTGAGTAGTTGCAGCAGAGACTGTCTGGCCTGTGGAGCCTAAAATTTTTACTAGCGGGCCCTTTACAGAAAAGGTTTGCTGACCCTCTTCTCTAAAGCACAAGATAGTCAACGAGGTGCCCCCTCAGGTTCACTGCCAGTTCTAAGAGAGGCAGAAAAAGGGTGAGGGGTCTTCTTTATTACTACAGTTAGGTCTTTGATTTTGCATTTCTGTTTGGTTTCCTACCTGGAGAGATTGGCTGGATCCTGAAATAAAAAGTAGTAAGACTTGCTTTGTGAATGCCAGGGAGAGTTCTAAAGATATTGCCTCCAAGATTCTGTGCCCTCAGGCCCATTTTTTAAAATTGGGTCCTTACAGAAGCAAGTCCTAAGAAGAGAAGCAATAGCATGTTATTTATTCAAGAGGCACAGAGATCCTGGTGGGGCAATGGCAGGGTGACACGGGAGGAGGAAGGCAGACAAAGAGGAGGGTGTTACACATTCAGTAACCACAGAGCACAGCCAGAACCTCATTCCTCCGGGAATATATGGGAAGTTGTGTACAACTCCTGCCTCAGAAATATTCCAGCCAAGGGAGGAGGAGACCAGGCTACTTATACCCACTACCCAGCAGTTATTGGTTAGAACCTCCATCACCAGATATCAATTCCTGGTCAGGAGCTCCAACAGCCTGAGGACAGATTCAAATGAATAATTACGTCAATTAATAATAACAATGTCTTGATTTTACTTGAATAATGCCGTCTCAAGTACAAAGACACAAACACATATACTTTTACAAAATAAATACATGTGTTAAATATGAATTTTATATATTTTACAAAAATATATATTCACATAAGTTAATCTTGAAAATATCTTTGTGAGATATGTATACATATATGCATGCATGCATATAAATATACATATATACATGCACTTACATATATATATTATGCCGATTTTATAGATATAAGGAAACTGAAGTGTAGAGAAGTAGCATGTCAAGAACAAGAACATAGGCTTCAGCATCACGTAGATTGAGATTTAAGCCCTAACTTGGGACACCAGAAGAAGAGACAGGAGAGATGGGAAGTGGGAGAGAGACCCACGTTGCCATTACCACTAGCACTGAAGATGAAGGAAGGGGGCCATGAGCCAAGGCATGTGGCTCTAGAAGTTGGGAAAAGCACTTGGCTGACAGCCAGGAACCCCAAGGAACTGAAACCTGCCAGCAAGCTAGATAAGCCAGGAGACAGAGTCTCTCTAGCCCTTCCAAAAAGGGATGCAGATCTGCAAACATCTTGATTTTAGCCCGTGAGACCCACGCAGAACATCTAACCTGCAAAACGTTCTGGAGGCAAGAAGTCTGAAATCAAAGATTCAGCAGAGCTGGACTCCCTCCAGAAGATAGAGGGAAGATTCCATTCCTTGCCTCATTCAGCTTCTGGAACATTTCACTAAACATTCTAGAACTGCAGAGACTGGAGAAAACAAGGCCATCACTTCTTCTTTGTTAGGTTCAACACAATTGAGATAGAATAGTTTTCAGTGTATATAATTATTTCATCAAGAAGGAAGTGGAAGAGATTGGTTCAAGATGGCGGAGTAGAAGGACCTGCTCTCACTGCCTCTTGCGAGAACACCGGAATTACAACTAACTGCTGAACCACCATTGACAGGAAGACATTGGAACTCACCAAAAAAGATACCCCACATCCAAAGACAAAGGATAAGCCACAATGAGACAGAAGGAGGGGCGCAATCACAATAAAATCAAATACCATAACTGCCAGGTGGGTGACTCAAAAACTGGAGAACATTACACCACAGAAGTCCACCCACTGGATTGAAGGTTCTGATCCCCACGTCAGGCTTCCGAACCTGGGGGACCAGCAACGGGAGGAGGAATTCCTAGAGAATCAGACTTTGAAGGCTACCGGGATTTGATTACAGGATTTCAACAGGACTGGGGAAAACTGAGACCCCACTCTTGGAGGGCACACTCAATGTGCACATCAGGAACCAGAGGAGGGGGCAGTGACCTCATAGATACTGAACCAGACCTACCTGCTACTTTAGAGGGTCTCCTACAGAGACAGGGGGTGGCTCTGTCTCACCATAAGGACAATGAAACGGGCAGCAGAAGTTCTGGGAAGTATTCCTTGGCGTGAGCCCTCCCTGAGTCCGCCATTAGGCGTGCCAAAGAGCCCAGGTAGGCTCCAGTGTTGGGTCACCTCAGGCCAAACAACCAACAGGGAGGGGACCCAGCCCCACCCATCAACAGACAAGTGGATTAAAGTTTTACTGAGCTCTGCCCACCAGAACAACAGCCAGCTCTACCGACCACCAGTCCCTCCCATCAGGAAACTTGCAGAAGATTCTTAGATAGCCTCATCCACCAGAGGGCAGACAGGAGAAGCAAGAAGAACTACAATCCTGCAACCTGTGGAATAAAAACCACATTCACAGAAACACAGAGAAGATGAAAAGGCAGAGGGCTATGTACCAGATGAAGGAACAAGATAAAACCCCCAAAAAACAACTAAATGAAATGGAGATAGGGAACCTTCCAGAGAAAGAATTCAGAATAATGATAGTGAAGATGATCCAGGGCTTCTGAAAAACACTGGAGGCAAAGATCGAGAAGATGCAAGAAATGTTTAACAAAGATCTAGAAGAACTAAAGAACAAAAACAGATGAACAATGAAATAACTGAAATGAAAAATACACTATAAGGAATGAATAGCAGAATAACTGAGGCAGAAGAACAGAAAAGTGATCTGGAAGACAGAATGGTGGAATTCACTGCTGTGGAACAGAATAAAGAAAAAAGAATGAAAAGAAATGAACACAGACTAAGAGACCTCTGGGACAACATTAAACACAACAAAATTCGCATCATACGGGTCCCAGAAGGAGAAGAGAGAGAGAAAGGACCCGAGAAAATATTTGAAGAAATTATAGTTGAAAACTTCCCTAACATGGGAAAGGAAATAGCCACCCAAGTCCAGGAAGCGCAGAGAGTCCCATACAGGATAAACCCAAGGAGAAACACGCCGAGACACATAGTAATCAAATTGGCAAAAAGTAAAGACAAAGAAAAATTACTGAAAGCAGCAAGGGAAAAACGACAAATGACATACAAGGGAACTCCCATAAGGTTAACAGTGGATTTCTCAGCAGAAACTCTACAGCCAGAAGGAAGTGGCATGATATACTTAAAGTGATGAAAGGGAAGAACCTACAACCAAGATGACTCTACCCGGCATCTCATTCAGATTCAATGGAGAAATCAAAAGCTTTACAGACAAGCAAAAGCTAAGAAAATTCAGCACCACCAAACCAGCTCTACAGCAAATGCTAAAGGAACTTCTCTAAGTGGGAAACACAAGAGAAGAAAAGGACCTACAAAAACAAACCCAAAACAATTAAGAAAATGGTCACAGGAACACACATGTCAATAATTACCTTAAATGTGAATGGATTAAATGTTCCAACCAAAAGATACAGGCTTACTGAATGGATACAACAACAAGACCCATATATATGCTGTCTACAAGAGACCCACTTCAGACCAAGGGACACATACAGACTGAAAGTGAGGGGATGGAAAAAGATATCCCATGCAAATGGAAATCCAAAGAAAGCTGGAGTAGTAATACTCATATTAGAGAAAATAGACTTTAAAATAAAGAATGTTACAAGAGACAAGGAAGGACACTACATAATGATCAAGGGATCAATCCAAGAAGTAGATATAACAATTATAAATATATATGCACCCAACATAGGAGCACCTCAATACATAAGGCAACTGCTAACAGCTCTAAAACAGGAAGTTGAGAGTAACACAATAACACTGGGGGACTTTAACACCTCACTTACACCAATGGACAGATCATCCAAACAGAAAATAAGGAAACACAAGCTTTAAATGACACAACAGACCAGATAGAGTTAAGTGATATTTACAAGACATTCCATCCCAAAGCAGCAGATTACACTTTCTTCTCAAGTGCACTCGGAACATTCTCCAGGATAGATCACATCTTGGGTCACAAATCAAGCCTCAGTAAATTTAAGAAAACTGAAATCATTTCAAGCATCTTTTCTGACCACAATGCTATGAGATTAGAAATCAATTACACGGAAAAAAACATAAAAAACACAAACACATGGAGGCTAAACAATACATTACTAAATAACCAAGAGATCACTGAAGAAATCAAAGAGGAAATCAAAAAATACCTAGAGAAAAATGAGAAGGAAAACACGACGATCCAAAACCTATGGGATGCGGCAAAGGCAGTTCTAAGAGGGAAGTTTATGGCTATACAAGTCTACCTCAAGAAACAAGAAAAATCTCAAATAAACAATCTAACCTTACACCTAAAGGAACCAGAGAAAGAAGAACAAACAAAACCTAAAGTTAGCGGAAGGAAAGAAATCATAAAGATGAGAGCAGAAATAAATGAAATAGAAAGACCGAAAACAGTAGCAAAGATCAATAAAACTAAAAGCTGGTTCTTTGAGAAGATAAACAAAATTGATAAACCTTTAGCCAGACTCATCAAGAAAAAGAGGGAGAGGACTCGAATCAATACAATTAGAAATAAAAAAGGAGAGGTTACAACAGACACCGCAGAAATACAAAGCATCCTAAGAGACTACTACAAGCAACTCTATGCCAATAAAACGGACAACCTGGAAGGAATGGACAAATTCTTAGAAAAGTATTACCTTCCAAGACTGGACCAGGAAGAAATAGAAAGTATGAACAGACCAATCACAAGTAATGAAATTGAAACTGTGATTAAAAATCTTCCAACAAACAACTGTCCAGGACCAGATGGCTTCACAGGTGAATTCTATCAAACATTTAGAGAAGAGCTAATACCCATCCTTCTCAAACTCTCCCAAAAAATTGCAGAGGAAGGAACACTCCCAAACTCATTCTCTGAGGCCACCATCACCCTGATACCAAAACCAGACAAAGATACTACAAAAAAAGAAAATTACAGACCAATATCACTGATGAATATACATGCAAAAATCCTCAACGAAATACTAGCAAACAGGATCTAACAACACATTAAAAGGACCATACACCATGATCAAGTGCAATTTATCCCAGGGATGCAAGGATTCTTCAATATACACAAATCAATCACTGTGATATACCATATTAACAAATTGAAGAATAAAAACCACATGATCATCTCAATAGATGCAGAAAAAGCTTTTGACAGAATTCAACACGGATTTATCACAAAAACTCTCCAGAAAGTGGGCAGAGAGAGAACCTACCTCAACATAATAAAGGCCATATATGACAAACCCACAGCAAGCATCATCTTCAATGGTGAAAAACAGAAAGCAATTCCTCTAAGATCAGGAACAAGACAAGGATGTCCACTCTCACCACTATTCTTCAACACAGTTTTGGAAGTCCTAGCCACGGCAATCAGAGAAGAAAAAGAAATAAAAGGAATACAATTTGGAAAAGAAGTAAAACTGTCACTGTTTGCAGATGACATGATACTATACATAGAGAATCCTAAAAATGCCACCAGAAAACTACTAGACCTATTCAATGAATTTGGGTAAAGTTGCAGGATACAAAATTAATGCACAGAAATTTCTTGCATTCCTATACACTAATGATGAAAAATCTGAAAGAGAAATTAAGGAAACACTCCCATTTACCATTGCAACAAAAAGAATAAAATACCTAGGAATAAACCTAACCTAGGGAGACAAAAGACCTGTATGCAGAAAACTATAAGACACTGATGAAAGAAATTAAAGATGATACCAACAGATGGAGAGATATACCATGTTCTTGGATTGGAAGAATCAACATTGTGAAACTGACTATACTACCCAATGCAATCTACAGATTCAGTGCAATCGCTCTCAAATTACCAATGGCATTTTTTACAGAACTAGAACAAAAAATCTTAAAATGTGTATGGAGACACAAAAGGCCCCAAATAGCCAAAGCAGTCTTGCGGGAAAAAAAACAGAGCTGGAGGAATCAGACTCCCTGACTTCAGACTATACTACAAACCTACCGTAATCAAGACAATATGGTACTGGCACAAAAACAGAAATATAGATCAATGGAACAAGGTAGAAAGCCCAGAGATAAACCCACGCACCTATGGTCAACTAATCTATGACAAAGGAGGCGAGGATATACAATGGAGAAAAGACAGTCTCTTCAATAAGTGGTGCTGGGAAAACTGGACGGCTACATGTAAAAGAATGAAATTAGAACACTCCCTAACACCATACACAAAAACTCAAAATGGATTAGAGACCTAAATGTAAGACTGGACACTATAAAACTCTTAGAGGAAAACATAGGAAGAACACTCTTTAACATAAATCACAGCAAGATCTTTTTTGATCCACCTCCTAGAGTAATGGAAATAAAAACAAAAATAAACAAATGGGACCTAATGAAACTTAAAACCTTTCGCAAAGCAAAGGAAACTACAAATTAGATGAAAAGACAACCCTCAGAGTGGGAGAAAATATTTGCAAATGAATTAACGGACAAAGGATTAATCTCCAAAATATATAAACAGCTCATGCAGCTCTATATTAAAAAAACAACCAACCCAATCCAAAAATGGGCAGAAGTCCCAAACAGACATTTCTGCAAATAAGACATACAGATGGCCAAGAAATACATGAAAAGCTGCTCAACATCACTAATTATTTAGAGAAATGCAAATCAAAACTACAATGAGTTATCACTTCACACCAGTTAGAATAGGCATCATAAGAAAATCTGTAAACAACAAATGCTGGAGAGGGTGTGGAGAAAAGGGAACCCTCTGCACTGTTGGTGGGAATGTAAATTGATACAGCCACTATGGAGAACAGTATGGAGATTCCTTAAAAGACTAAAAATAGAATTACCATATGACCCAGCAATCCCACTACTGGGCACATACCCAGAGAAAACCATAATTCAGAAAGACACATGCACCCCAATGTTCACTGCAGCACTATTTACCATAGCCAGGTCATGGAAGCAACCTAAATGCCCATCGACAGACGAATGGCTAAAGAAGATGTGGTACATATATACAGTGGAATATTACTCAGCCATAAAAGGGAAAGAAATTGGGTCATTTGTAGAGACGTGGATGGATCTAGAGACTGTCATACAGAGTGAAGTAAGTCAGAAAGAGAAAAACAAGTATCATATATTAACGCATATATGTGGAACCTAGAAAAATGGTACAGATGAACGGGTTTGCACGGCAGAAATAGAGACACAGATGTAGAAAACAAACGTAGGGACACCAGGGGGGAAAGCGGCGGGGGGGGTGGGGATGGTGGTGTGATGAATTGGGGGATAGGGACTGACATGTATACACTCATGTGTATAAAACTGATGACTAATAAGAACCTGCTGCATAAAAAAAATAAATAAAATAAAATTCAAAAATTTAAACCCTAGGGCTTCCCTGGTGGCGCAGTGGTTGAGGGTCCGCCTGCCGATGCAGGGGACACGGGTTCGTGCCGCGGTCTGGGAAGATCCCACATGCCGCGGAGCAGCTGGGCCCGTGAGCCATGGCCGCTGAGCCTGTGCGTCCGGAGCCTGTGCTCTGCAACGGGAGAGGCCACAACAGTGAGAGGCCCATGTACCGCAAAAAAAAAAAAAAATTTAAACCCTAACTTGGACTGAAATTAGCAGTGACCTTGGAGAAGTTACTTAACCTGTCTGAGCCCATAAATTGAGGATCATAATGCCCCTTCCATAGGGTATTTAGGAGGAGTAAATAAAGTAATGTTGTGTTAATAACAGCTACCATTTTGGAGAATCTACCCTGTGCCAGGCATTGTGGCACTTCACGTACTTTACTTCATTTAATTGTCTCAGTCTTATGTGATATGTTTAATATTACACTGCCATAAGGACCAAGTGAATTGAGCAAATATTTGTGAACTGTATAGAACACTGGTAGCACACTGTGGGAAAGCAAAAAGACTGGCTGGTCTTATAAATCTAGAGGCTGAGCGAGAAGCGCTGCCCAGGAGGAGCGGAAGGAGGAAGACAAAGCGGCAGGGGGATGAATATGACACGCTTTCCACACCCCTGCAGAAGAAGCTGCCCTGCAGGAGTCAACTGCTCGACAGATTGTACCTTTTAAGAAGTAACGTTCTTGGTTTGTTTCTACTACTGCAATAAATCAGGCTGTGTAACAGTAAAATATTTATTTCCTGCAAGAAAAAAAAAAACTCTATTTACTTATAGGCCAATAGTAACATCACCGTGGTCTAAATATACATTTATAATATCAAAGGTGGAAAATCAACGGGGAGTGGTAACGAGAGATGTCAGACCACGTGCATTGGGCTGTGCCAGTAAGCTCCAGCCCCTGACTTTTCCTGGCCCCTGAAATGCATGGTTATTTGCCAGGGCTACACCTCAAAAATGAACTCCCATGGTAATGCAAGCAGAAATGGAAAAGCCATACTAGGTTCGTTCCTAGTCCTTGAACCTACAGAACACCATCTTGGCATTTGCTGTCCTTCCACCTGGAACAGTTTCCCCCCCAGGGAAAGCTGACTACAGACTGGCCCGCTCCCTGACTACATTCATTTCTGTAATCAAACGTGGACCCTGAGGCCCTCTGTCACCTTATCTGAAATAGCACCCTCCCCACCAGCACTCACTTTCTCCCCAATCCTGCTGTATTTGTCCTTCATGGCATTTAGCACCACCTGACACTTCAAATGTCACTTCATTCCTTATTACTAATTTTATATTACTATTACTAATTTTATCTATCTATGCAGTAATTTATTTTTTATTTTATCCATGTGTTTATAATTTTGTGTTTTTGTGCAGTGTCTCTCCACACTAGCATGTAAACTGCACAAGAATAGGAACTTTCATTGAAGCACTTCAAACATCTACAACAGAGCTGGGCATGTAGTAGGGATGAATAGATATTTTTCTGAAAAAAATTTATCTTTACACTTGTTTGGAGGTCGGTTTTATTTGTTGATTTGTTTTTAAATGCAAGTTATAAACGAGTTGCAAACTGATTAGAGTTGTACTGTCTGTCCATTCTCTTGGGTCCATTGGGTTGGGTTGTCTTGTCTAAATGTTACACTGAATAGAGAAGAGAAGCCAGAACACATATTAACAGTATTGATTTCTTATCAAGGCTTTATACACTAATTTTAAACTGATTGTCCTATCGTGGTCTCACACTACATTAGGAGGACTGAGTTGGTATCGCTGTTCCCATTCGAAAGATAGAGAAGCTCTGGTTCAGGGAAGTTAAAGGGCTTGCCCAAGGTCACACAGCAATTTAGCTGTTGGTGGAACAGGTGGTTGAGGTTAGAACACAGAAGTCTGGATTCCAATCTAATGAGTGTTTTCATTAGGCACAAAACAAGAAACTGATTATATGCATATAACCAACACCTGCCACAACACCGTCATGCTCACAGAAGACATTAAACATCCACCAATGGCACACCTTCCGCTGGACCAGGGCATGGCATTCCAGCCAGCCTCTGTCAAGCAATACATGTTAAAAGAGATTAACCTGCCTACCTGTCTCCTATCCTATTGACTCTTTTGCCCTCTCCCAGTCACCTGTCCACAAGATGGAGACAACGCATGGCTTAAGTTCTAGAAAGGGTCTTTAGGGATTACTTACTGAAAAGCTTTACGAGTTGCTCAGCACTATTTCTCAATTGTATACTTATGTACAAGTATATTATGGTTATTTTGATATACTGCACTGGAATGAATTGTGTGTTTTATACCCCCACACACATACACACAGAGAGTCATAAAACAGTATTATAAATTATGTGTAAGAACAGGAGTAGATGCTTTAAAATATTTCTTTCATTGCCATTACAGATGCATCTCATATTTATACTTTATAGAAACGAGAAAGAATGAACCTAATCTTTGATACTAGATGATTACATGTTTCAGATGGTCCTAAATCTTACATGCCTGCAGTATCAGATTGAGGAAACTGGTCTTGATAAGGCATGTGTGTTTATTTATTTGTTTTTCACAGGTCAAGACCAAAGAATAGTCTTCCTTTTAAGAAGTATTCCCAAAGAATCTGGTTTATACCCAAGCAATAATTGTGATGCATAATTATTTTGCAAATAGGCAGTCATGGTAAAATTTCTTTATACCTCATTTCTCAGTAACCACCTGGGGTTCTAATTAAAATTCACTCTTGGTATATGTAATAGCATCAGATAATATTATTCTTACCTCATTATGTAATAATTATATCTGTGGCATTTGGTTTTGTTTTTAATTAGCTTCCACAGTTCTCTACAAATGACATGGGGCAACCAACACAGTTCACTTTTTTATGATATAAAAAAGGATAAAGGACAAAAAAAAGCATCCAAAGTTAATTAGGACATCATGAATAAAATGTCAATGATTTGAGGTGAATAGACTGGGTTGTATTTCAACCATCCTTTTCTCTTACTCATCAGTTCCTATGACAAGCCTGTGCCCACAGTAGAGGGGACCTTGTGGATATATTTTCTAAAGGCAGACACCTGTTTTAAGTGGTGCAACTGCAGGATACTGACTTCATGGCATTTTGTCCTGTTTCATTCATTCTACATCACAGCCTTGCACCATACTTGCTGTAGAACTCTGGAAAGCCTGGAGGGGTGGCATATGATGATAGGTAGTATCAGAGAAAGAACCAGAGGAATCAAAAGTGGTGCTTAACCCAGGACCTGGCTGCCCATCTGAGGGCAGGAGGAGCAAGGAGGATGGAGGGCTGCCATGATGTCTAACCTCATCTCACCCCTTGGACTGGGTTTGCGCAAGAGAAAGATTTAGTCACTTACTTCAGATTTAAAATGTCACATCATTTTATATGAAAAAGCTGGGGAGGCCAAATAACATCTAGACTACAGTAATTTTATATTCAAAATAATAAAAATTCAGCAGACATATGTTGAGAACACAAGGCTCTGTGCCAGGGGATTGTTCTTGAGTTGAACATAATAATGCTTTAGTTGTAGATAATAACTATCCTTTAGCCTAACTAATTTGCTAATTCAGTTTTACCTCCTATGCTTGAGACCTGTCTCAGCCCTGTTTAAGAACCTTCAGTGGGGGGCTTCCCTGGTGGCCCAGTGGTTGAGAGTCCGCCTGCCGATGCAAGGGACACGGGTTCGTGCCCCGGTCCGGGAAGATCCCACATGCCGCAGAGTGGCTGGGCCCGTGAGCCATGGCTGCTAAGCCTGCACGTCCGGAGCCTGTGCTCCGCGGCGGGAGAGGCCGCAGTGGTGAGAGGCCCGCGTACCGCAAAACAAACAAACAAACAAAAAAAACCTTCAATGGCTCTTCTCCACTACCTAGGAGATCAATTCTAAATGCCTAGACTGGCATCAAAGACTTCCAGTTAAGTCCCCAAACTATATGTCCTGCCATGCTCTCTAATGTTTCTCTTAAAAAACATTCCATTCCAATCTTTCTGGTCCCCAAGTCATGCCTTATACATGTCTACTTCTCTCTCTCTCTCTCTCTCTCTCTCTCTCTCTCTCTGATTTGTAATAGCTCTTTATCTATTGAGGAAATAAGTTCTTATGTGTCATTCTTTTTTTTAAAATAAATTTATTTTATTCATTTATTTATTTTTGGCTGTGTTGGGTCTTTGTTGCTGCGTGCAGGCTTTCTCTAGTTGCAGCGAGCGGGGGCTACTCTTCATTGTGGTGCACAGGCTCTAGGCACGCAGGCTTCAGTAGTTGGGGCACGTGGTCTCAGTAGTTGTGGCTCGTGGGCTCTAGAGCACAGGCTCAGTAGTTATGGTGCAGGCGCTTAGTTGCTCACGGCATGTGGGATCTTCCCGGACCAGGGTTCAAACCTGTGTCCCCTGCTTTGGCAGGTGATTCTTAACCATTGCGCCACAAGGGAAGCCCCCATGTGTCATTCTTTATGCTTCTTCTCCTGGGCCGAAATGTTATATTTTTATGTAGCTAAATCTGTCAGTCTTTTCTCTTAGACCTTTTAGGTTTTATGGCTTGTTTAGGAGGACTTTCTCCCCATTCCAAGATTGCTTAAGGATATATTTTCTCTAATGCAGCATTCTTAAGTGGATTTGCCTAATAAGATTTTCCTTTCTCTGAGCAACAGAATGTTGTCAACAATATTCAGGTAGGGTCCATCCAGGTTTAATTTAATAGCTAAAGCGTTCTTTAATGTGAGACTCTACAAAGATGATCAAAAGAAATAACTGAACAAGACTAATGCCACTGTATAGTATGGCAAATAGACAGGGTTTACTGAACAACTGACTAAAATTTTATATTGTACAACATACTACAGATATTATTTGGTGGGTTTCTGCTACTCACCCACCATTCGTCATCATGAAGAAAATGAAAATAGTTAGCCATAGTCTAAGCTCTCATCTAATTCCTCTTCTTTTTGCCTTTTCTAAGTTATTTTTCAAATTGAGATATAATTGACGTACATTGCGTAAGTTTAAAATATACAACATGTTGATTTGATACATTTACGTTTTGCAATACAATTATCACAGTAATCATATTAGCTAACACCTCTAACATGTCACATAATTATCAATTTTTAAATTCTTTTAATTTAATGTCACACCTCCCAGGTGATTCAGCCTGAAATATTTCTTCATGTGTCGAGATCGTTATTACTTGTGGGGAGTAGAGTCTCAGTTTCTACTTGTGCAAAAGCATCAAAGTTCACTCAACATATAGAGGCTTTACCTCAAGTATTGCAAGGAGGCTTGTTTCCTTCAACAGAGTGTGAAATATCTGTGCTGCTAGTAATGGACTATCCCAAGATGTTTCCATTTGCTGTCACTCCTTCACCACCTTGCCCTCTGCTGTCTCTGTTTTGAGGAAGAGAAAGAACAGGTGGGATGACCCTGGCAGTCCAGTGGTTAAGACTCTGACTTCCAATGCCCACGGGGTACGGGTTCGATCCCTGGTCAGGGAGCTAATATCCCACATGCCTCGTGCCTCATGGCCAAAAAACCAAAACATACAACAGAAAAAATATTGTAACAAATTCAATAAAGACTTCGAAAATGGTTCACATCAAAAGAGTCTTAAAAAAAAAAGAGAGAGAGAGAGAACAGGCTCTAGCAGTCATAAGACCGGCTACTGTTGTTAGAGCCTGTACGCAAACTACCTCCTCACTATTACTTACATTACTTATAGAAGAGAAAACAGAGGCTCTCAGAGGTGGAGTAATTTGCCCACCATGGCAAGGCCAGAGAGAGATACAGGCAGGATCTAAATTGAGGTCAAACTGCCGACTGAGCTCTTAAGAATCAGACAATATATCCACGTGAGAAATTAAGAGGTACAATAGGACTTCAATGGAGAGGCAAAAATAATAATAATAAACTTTGCCTGAAGAGATCCACAAAAAAGGAGATCTTTGGGAAGGGTCTCAGTAACAGCAGGTGCTCCCCCAGGTTTAGCACAACAACAGTCCTTTAGAGAAAATATCCTACACGCCCACTAATTGGAATAAACAGGGCGCCTGCGGGCTCCCCCTTCCCTTGCTGGCTTGTTCTCTGACGGCTGCAGATGGCAGCGTGGCTGGCTGACTTTTTGTCTAGACAGAACCTACTCCCCACAGCTCACATAATTTCTCAGATGCTGCCAGGCCACCTCCACCTCCTCCTTTCCCTCCTCCTCGTTATTCTGTATTCTCCGTGCTGCTCCCGTCCTGTGGAAAGGAACACATCAAAGCCATATGGAGTCATTCTTTCTGGGCACCCCACGTCCTTTCTCTCTTCTCCTTTTCCTGGAACATTAATATTAATAGCTTGTTTCTTCACAGTTGCTTTCTTCTCCAACCTCAAGGGACCGGAACGTTTTCTTGGTCTTTGTGACAGACGGAGGGAGGCCTCATTTGAAGGCGTGGGGAGGTGCGCCGGGAAGCACAGGCATGGATGATGTCTCTGATGTAATCCCAGGCCATGCAGTGCAAGCATGTGATGTTGGCTCCACTGCCAGTCCAGTCCACCCGAATATTCTTTGTAATATGTGTCCTTTTGGAACAGGAGGAGAAAGAAATATGCAAACAATCTAGCCAAAGGCCAGTGAAATCATCCCTAATCAATAATCACTGGTTTTGCAGCCAGGCTATGCACTCATTTTGCATATCTCATCTCATATAATTATCACAATTCTACCAGCTTAATATTGATATCCCCATTTTATAGACAGGGAAACTCAGGCTCAGAGAGAGTCAGTCACTTGCCTAAGCTTGTGAGCTTGAAAGTGAAAATTCAAATCTCCTTCTAACTAATTTCAAAGTCCATATTTTACACCTTCACCATCAACTATTTCCTATCCTGGAGCCTCTATTCAAGCTGAAGTACCAGAAAATGGAGACAAGAAGAAAGGCTTCTTTTGTGCTCAGTGGACCCCACAGCATCAGCACAAGAGAGCTGGCGCAGCAGGACCCAGCCTTTGTGGGTCTGCCTTCTCCTCTCTCACGCCCACTCCAGTCCAGTTTGGTACCATCTCTGAGGTTCATGGAAGCTCTGGCATGGAGAGCTGTGAAGCCAGAAGCCATTGGCCAGGTCTGTGCTCACCTGCCCTCAGAGAATGCCTGATTCCCCCACTGTGTTTTCCCACCATGGGCTGGAGGACGGCTGCACATCAGGAATAACAAGAGGAGATGTACCAGGCTGACTGGGGTGAATCCCAAAAGGTCAGTGGCCACCTTGCCATGGGGAAAGGTGACAGTGCTTCAAGTTCAAGTTCATGGACATAACAAGATATGGAAGTGACAAAGACACCACACCTCTGTAGTTTTGTTTTGTTTTAATTTTTAATGCATTCCCTGGACTCTGAAAGTCTAAAATGGTCAAAATATCTAGAAAGTTCATTATGGTTTACTACGCTTTGTGTGATATGGCTTTGGTGGACTTTTTCAGCCTGGCCATGAACAACTCTTTCTCTCTCCTAGCTCTAATCAAGGCAGCCTCCTTTTCTTTCCTCAAACACATCAGGTTCCTCCCTGACTGAGGGCTTTCCAGCCTCAGGGCTGCTCCCTCTGCCATTTACCCAGCTCATCTCCACTTATCTTTTGAGCTTCTTTGTTCCTGCCCTGTCAGATTAGGTGAGCTCATCAGACTGGGCAGCCACCAGGCACTAATTTATATAGGGCACTGGAATAGCGAGTGGCACATTTGCCTGTGAAGGACCAGATAGTAAATATTTTCAGCTCTGTGGGCCATAAAGTTTCTGTCACATCTACTTAACCCTGCTGTTGTAGTGTGAAATCCAGCACAGATAATACATAAGTGAATAGGTTTAGCTGTGGGTTCCAAAACAACCTTATTTACAAAAACAGGGGGCCAGCTGGATTTGACCTGTGAGTCATAGTTTGCTGACCTTTGCTCTAGGACATCACTGAAATACAGAGCTTCGGAAGCAGTTAACTCAGGTTTCCACAATAAACTAACGAACCATGTACACCAGTCTTGATTCCAGAAAAGTGAATCATACCTTGAGTATAAATTGAAGCAAATATTTCTTGCTGGGCTGAGCCCACCTGTGATGAGTATTTTTTTAAGAGATGCATGTTATTGGCAGTCAGCTGAGATCTGGAATCCCAATAATCCACGGGGTGAAATGGGAGCAAATTATTTATTTTAATATCTATATGTTGGATCCTTTAACATGTTTCACAAGATGATTTCTGTCTTGGGAAATTACGAAAGAAAACTTAAGTAAGAATAAGAACTACAGAAACACAGAAAACATTTTGCCAGAAACATGCACAAATATCAATTCTGCTTCAGTCAGTGGAAGTCAATTAATGGGTGGAGCTATTTTGGTATACAGTTTTAATTAATTTAAAATAAGTTTCTTGGAAGTCTGGCTACATTCAGGCCATGGGTTCCATGGCTATGCCCTCTGTTTTTACCACCCACCTCTCCCAGGCAAGCCAAATTACAGGCTCTACTGCTATCAGTTTTATTTTTGGATACACAGACTTCCCACCAGCTTCCAGTGTCTGGTGGAGCCCAGCAAGAGCCAGCCAGAGGAAGTTCTCTTTATTTATTCTTCAACCGTTAATTGGACACTTACTACGGGTCACGGGACACGTGAATGAAACACTGACTCTACCTATAAGGATCTCCCTGATCAGGAGAGTAAGTAGGTCATACGCATGAAGTATGATTCAAAGAATAAAAATAGCATGCAGCACTGAGGAATGCACCCACATATGAGTACCACAGCCACCTGCACCCTGTGGTCCTCAGCCGTATGCATCCTTGTAGTGAGCTTGCTGCTGGAGCCTCGGGCTGTCTGGATAAAGGCTCAGGGCGCGTTGGGGCATTAGAAGACATAAAGGGCACAGAATGATGGTGCTGTTGGGAGAACATGGGTGACCACAGCAAAAGAAAGAAGTGTTTAGACCTTGCATAAGCTCAGGCTCCCCAAGACTCTTCCACAAATGCCCATTACATCAGCTGGTTAGTTGAGTTATAACTCTTCGTTGGCCCATGGGTTCTGGATGGGCTGGCACTGCCAGTAACAGAATGCAGTTCTTTAATTATTGCCTCTTTTTTCCTACCCCCACTAATTAGGATGATCTCCAGCCACCCCCAAAATATCTAACCCAGTTATAGTAAGAGAGTTGTGGAAGTCCCTAGCAATGTCATACTGGGGCCCAATGGATGTAGCAAGAACTAAAGGGAAAAGCCATTAGGTTGTGCAAGATGCTTGGAAGCATTCTATAACCTTCCCAGCTACAGCATAGTAAGAACCCAGAACCTAGATGTTAGGACTGGGTCACCAGCCTCAACAAAGATGGAAGACAGGTAGCTAGAAGGCCTGTACTCCTCTGACACAGTGGATTTGTCACTCTGCTAGTGACAGATCTGCGATCGCCCCACAAAGCACATTCATAAATCCATGCCTGTCTGCCGCATCAGTGTATATTCTCTCTCATACATATCCTGAAAAGATCTTGTTTTCTGTTTCTTTAGTAAAATGAAGTGATTTTTTTTTTCAAATCAGTTTCTTCCTGCCTCCGATAAATAAAAGATGAACAATTTTTTTTTAATCTGTTTGAAAGCATACCAAATTATTAGCCTGTGTGGGACAACTATATTTTTGAGTCCCTCTGATATGTTTTCTCATTGCTTCTTATACTTCTCTTTCATAACACTTTTCAAAGTTTCAATTAATTAATGTTTTGCTAATTCTTTCTCCAGCGTCTCTTCTGATTGTGTACCACATGAGGACAGGGGCCATGTTGCTTGTACCATTTAGGTTCCTTCAATATTCATCTGCTGAATGAACAAAGGAATGAAACTGACTTTTTTTCCCTTTTTTTAATGGCTGCATCGGGTCTTTGTTGCTGCATGCAGGCTTTCTCTAGTTGCAGCGAGCAGGGGCTACTCTTTGTTGGCGGTGTGCGGGCTCCTCATTGTGGTGGCTTCTCCTGTTGCAGAGCACGGGCTCTAGGCACACGGGCTTCAGTAGCTGTGGCACACAGGCTCTAGAGCACAGGCTCAGTAGTTGTGGTGCATGGGATTAGTTGCTCCGTGGCATGTGGGATCTTCCCAGACCAGGGATCAGACCCGTGTCTCCTGCATTGGCACTTATTCATCACACCTCTGCTGGGAATGCCCATATTTGGGCTGATTATCTCTGACTTTAACCGTGAGCCTGTCAGTATCAGATGCTCCATCTAGATAGCCCCCATCTTGATGAGGGATGGAAACATCCCCATTGATCCTTGTGGTGGGAAAAGAGAATGAGAGGCCAAAAGAAAAAGGCTGGTTGGCAAAGAAGGCATTTGCCCACTTTCAAGTCCAATTATTAATATTCTGTGGCAAATAGGAAACCCAACACGATAATAAATAACTTCCTGCTAGACATTTCAAGTAATTCAGACTCTAATTCTGCTGTCTGAAAAACTCTAATTCTGCTGCTTGGCTCTCCTGGAGTCAGGGAGCCAAGGCTGAGTTACAGTTTGCAAGGCCAATGTATTTCTGAGATCACTCCAGGAGACCTAATGGGAAAATTCAAATGAGGCCACCTGCTTTATTACATGTCAAAAGGAGCATGCCCCCTCCTCCCTGGGTACAACTTATTCTCCTAACCCTACAGCATGGGAAATGGGATTTTGCAATGGATTTTTTTCCTTCAAAAGTCATCATCTTTACCAAGCCACCAAGCTCTTCATTGAAAATGGATTTAGATAATTTGGAGTTTGGTGTGCTGGGCTTTTTTTTTTTTTTCCGATTTTCTTTTTCTGTTCAGGAAGAAACCCATTCTGGTGTAGTCATGCCCCATTGAACAGAGCCAAACCTAGATATGATTATTTCCTCTGAGATGAAAGCAGCCTAATACGGAAGAAGCTATTGAAATTGAAATCCCAGAAAACTACCAACCCAAGGCAGGGATATTTTTATCAATGATGCATTCTCCCAAGAGGAAGGTTATTAAAATTTCAATTTTATATCTGTGTGTATACATATATATTCACATACATATGTTCACACATATATGAATGTGTGCATATAAATACGTATATAGTTTTATATATACTTATATATATACATATATGTATATACATATATATAGTATATACATATATATACATATATATAGTCTTCAGAAGGAAGACATGCAGTAATTAGTGGAGAGAGCAGAATCACTAACATCTAATTAGAATGGAAAGAGAAGTAATTTTTTAAAACTGTCATATATTTAATTAAGAAAAATTAGCATTTGGATGCATGGTTACCAGTTGGTAATGAGGTGAAGAAAAGCAGGTTTCAAGAAAACTGGGACGATTTCTAAATGCACACTCTGCCCCACACTCAAATAACCACAAACAGACCCTCTAACTGGAGCAGCCATGTACTAAGTTGAAACTCTTGTTCTATCAGGTTTCTCTTCTTGTTAAAGAAGCACTGGAAGCACACCCAGCCACACACCTTAGCTTTAAGAGGTTTCTGTTCTTTAGAAGTGAGCACGGTGATGTCATGTGGGTGTGGCACTGTCCCCTGCTTCCTTTCCAGAGACTACGAGAGACCTTTAGATGTTTAAGGTCTGAATGTGAAGCTCATACAGAAGCTTGTAGTTCCACTTGGCCCTCACCAGGCAGGATTCCCAAGAAACAATAGATTGTTCCTTCTGCCAGCTATGCTTGGTCAGTCACTGGTTGTTTCTGTTGTATTTCTATCCTTTTTGGTTTGTTTGCTTGTTTGTTTGAGCCCTGATTTGGTTCTTACAGGAAATCCACCAGGACAGTTATAATAGTCCATTCAGGCTGCTATAACAGAATTCCATAGACCGGGTGAGTTAGAAACAACAGAAATTTATTTCTCACAGTTCTAGAGGCTGGGAAGTCCAAGATCAAGGGGCCGGCAGATTTGGTGTCTGGTGAGCACCTACTTCCTGGTTCATAGTTAGCCACCTTCTCACCATAACCTCACATGGTAGAAGGGGTGAGGGATCTCTCTGGGGTCCCTCTAGCAAAGGCACTATCCCCACTCATGAGGGCTCTACCTCCAGCTCCAGAAACCATCATATTGTGGATTAGGTTTCAACATATGCATTTGGCAGGGACACAAACATGCCATCTATAGCTACAGGGGACTCTAAAATTTGTACTTTGTGCTCTCTGCTCTAAAATTTCTTGGCTTAGAAAACACTAGACTTCCTGGTCCTCACAAGGAAAATGCCTGCTGCCTGATTAAGTCAGGGCTTAATCTCCCTGTAGTTCCTCCTGTTCTTTTCATTGCCTGGAATATCCTTTCCCATCTTTTCAACCTGGCTCTCTCCTAGGAATCTTTCCAGAATCAGTTTTGGCCTCTTTTACTTTCTATACCCCTCTGGGCTGAAGTCCATGTCCCTGTATATGCTCCCAGAGACCTGTGTTTCTCCCTTTTACTGACCTCATAGCAACCAACTGATTGGATCATGAGTCTCCGTCCCCAAGGCCATACTTGGCAGGAAGAGCACCTGTCTTTATAGCCCTTATATCCATAACATTTAACACAGACTGAGGAAATTTTAAATGATTACTAATTCAATTTAATTGAAAATGCTGCTTCTTATTTTGTAGATATCACAGTGGGCTAGGTTATGCTGCTATAACAAATACCCTGCATCTCTGTAAAGACCAAAAAATTACCTTAAAATGAAAAAGTATCTCTCACTTGTACTAAATGTCATTAATATGCCCGTTGGGGGCTCTGTTCTATACTGACCTCCCTCTGAGCCCCAAGATGATCGACAGGCACTATATGGAACACGGCTGAGTTGCCATGGCTGAAGGAAAGAAGGCCCTGGCAAGTAAATACTTTGAACCAGAAGTGATGCACATGCCCTCCATTCACAACTCACTGGCACGAAATAATCATATGGCCCCTTCCAAGCACAAGTGAACCAGGAATTTTACTCCTGATCCTAGAAAGCCAAGTGCCAAATATTTGAAAATGAACACTCATGATTTTAGAATAACTGCTGCTGTTTATATGCATGTGTGCATATACATACAAATAGAGTTTTACAAAGAAACAGGAGTCATGTCTTATTTGTCTTAAGAACCTAAACCTAGCACTGTACCCAGAACTAAATGACTGTCTGTATGTTCCACTGGCCTCTTATTATGCTTTGACTTCTGTGCTTTTATATAAGCTGTTCCTTGGACTTTGAGCTCTCATTATACTCTGCCTGCTTTCACCTGATTATGCCCGATTCATCTTTCAGACCTGTGATTATATGGGACCTCCTCCAGGAAGCCTTCATTGGAAATCCTTTATACACACACCACCATACTGTCCGTAGTACCCTGGTCTCTCCCTGTCACAGAGTCCTCCATCCTAGAATTTAACGCTTTACTTCAGTCTCCTATCATCTCACACTAGACTGAATGTTCCATGAGGGTATGAATCCTGTCTTATTCAATAACAAATAACCACTGCATCCCCAATGCTATTAGCTGCTCAAAAAATATCTTTGAAGGAATGGATCAACTTATGTACAAATGAATAGACGAAATCTCAACTGCTTCTATATTGTTTCAAGATGGTTTATTCTAGTTCTTTGATTCCTTGGCTGCCTCACAAGAGAGAAAGGAATCTATTTCCTTTATTCATCCTCATGTTTAATCCAGAATCACCATCCAGTTCACCTTCAGATATACTTCTCTCTGGCCAAAATTTTAATTCATCATTTTTGTTTTATTTCTAAGTTGTTAAAGCCCCCTTTGGTTAATAGAAGACATTTTCAGAGCTCTCCACTCTAAAGTTTATAAACCCATTTTACACACACACACACACACACACACACACACACACACACACACGTATTGTACTTAGGGACTTGATTTCCTACATTTAGAATGGAAGATATGGCCATGGCTGCCTCTAGAGCTCCTACTGGCTCTGACCCTCTGATTTTATGACCATACAGTTGCTGCATTCCTATTTCTTCACCAGTGCTTTCTTTTTTAAACTTAAATTCCTGAAGCTCTGACCAGCTTAGCAGTTTCTAAGCAATCTTAAGAAGGATTAATCTTGTCTGGAAGAAGGTGATATGTTAGGTCTTTACTCCCTTGGGATGGGCAGAAAACTTTTTCTTGTCATCAGCAATACTGTCTGAAATTCCACCATTCATTGATTCAGTTTTTCTGACATTTGTGTGCCAAATTCTATGCTAGATGTTTTCCCACAGGTGAGTCATAGGTGCTAAGGTAAACCTCTTCTCTTCCTCTCACAGGCCACTTGCCAGTGATATAATCTCTGAATAAGACACGATGTAATTTTCTCTCTGCCTATGAAGTCTGTTTTACTACAACTCATTCTTCCTTGGGGAAGTTTTCTGTGACCCTTAAACTAAAGCATCTATTCCTGCAATCTGTTCCCACATCACACTGTGTTCCCCCTCCCCCATATAATCCTCCTCATACCTGTTGTAACTACCTATTTACTGTCTGTGTTTCCCAACAGAGAGCAGGCTTCACTGAGAGCATGGTGTGTGACTCTTACCCAACCACTGTTTCCCGGTACCCAGTACATTATTCAAGTGCTTTCTTAACAGGCACGTAATAAATAATTGTTCAATTGTTCAATGTATGAAAGAAAACTTTCTGGTTCTGTATGAGACTGAACTAGGGGTAAATTCTACAATCAGTACTGGATTATCCAATTCTCAGGCTAAGCATGTGCTTAGGGCACACGGTGGCAGGTGGGGGAGGGAAGACAGTTAAAAAAGCATAAAAACTCCTTCGACAAACTTATTCAGAGATTTGGAATCAAACCATCCCATAAGTAGCTATTTTAATGTTAGGATACATAAACATTTTGTGTTATTTCAAAAAGGTAAAAGCCACTTTGTAGCCATTTTCTTTCTAGAGTAGGAAGGCTACCATTACCTTCATTAAAATTAAATGGGGCTTCCCTGGTGGCGCAGTGGTTGAGAGTCCGCCTGCCGACGCAGGGGACGCGGGTTCGTGCCCCGGTCCGGGAGGATCCCACGTGCCGCGGAGCGGCTGGGTCTGGGCCGTGGCCGCTGAGCCTGCGCGTCCGCAGCCTGTGCTCCGCAACGGGAGAGGCCACAACAGTGAGAGGCCCGCATGCCACAAAAAAAAAAAAAAAAAAAAAAAAAATTAAATGAATGGTCTCTAAAGTCTTGACTGAACTTATAACTCAAAGGTCTTAAGATATCCTTATCTAATCTTCTATTTGTACTCTTGCTACAACTTCCCAGCTAAACAACTTCCCAACAACAAGCTAAATGTTTGAAGTGAAAAAGAGGGGCCAGCAGTTGTGTGCCTGATGAACATGTGGAGAAAGGAGGAAGCTGGATCTGGACTCTGTTAGTCCTGGCTGAGTACTGAAGCTGCTGCAGTGCTGTGTAAGGCGCTGCTGAGCAAACGTTCCAGTAAGTCTCATCTGTTACTTCATATGCGTAAACCTGAGTGCATTTAGCAGTTCCCAACTTTCAAATGTGTTCAAATCCAAAAGCACATTTCTTTGTCAGATTCTTTTAAGAATTTGAAGCCATTTTCCCACAGAAATAATATTGTGTTTGTAAGTTTTCCAGGCTAGTGCACCAAAACCCATTTTTTCCATAATTTAACTGAAATACATGTTCAATTACAAAAGTAGAAAACAATGCTGTAAAGGCATCGATTTCTTTTAAATGCCATAAAACATGTCTAAACATGAAGAGTAGAACAACAATACATTTAAAAGTCATGATAATTTTTCAGGCCTCAGGTTGGTTAAGATACAAAACTTAAAATAAGGAAAATAAACAGGAATTCAGTTTTATGTTGCCAATTAGTATTTGTAAAAGCAGCACATGGAACACACGACTACTTGTTTCCTAACATCCAGTCTCTCCCTCTTCATTTAGAAAAGGAAAGTAACACTCAATCTGTAGCTGGATACAAAGCCAACCGGAATAAAAAGCATATTCCACAGCCACCTGTGCTGCTAGGTATGACCATATGATTGATTCCACCAAAAGGGTGTACCTGAAAGTGATGTTGTAACTTCCAAGTTATGCTTTTAAAGTCCCTTAGCCTCCTCAATTGACTGGCACACAGAAATACTGGGGGGCCATCCTAGACAGTACTATTGAAGGTGGTACCCTGGGGAATGATGAAGCACAAGACAGGTTTCTTAGACAGTCTTATGGAACGAGCCCTCCCCATCAGTTCTGAACCATCTACTTAGTGACTGCTATGTCAGAGAAAAATTAATTTCTAACTTGTTTATTTTTAATCTTTTTGTGATATATATATATATATATATATATATACACCTATATAGTCCTAACTAATATGAACAAAGAATGATGATGTAGTGAGGAATCCTGTGGGGGTTCTGGAGGAAATATCTCAGAATTTCCAGGATGGGGCTAGTACAAAAAAAACTGTTCAAAACTCACAATTTTTTTCTTTGAAAAAACCTATTTTTTAACTTCATGAATATTTTCCAAAATAGGTCATAGGGATATGTTCTCCAGACCATATCCTACAGACTAAACCAAAATTTCTATTACAATTTCCCTCTTTCCTTCCTTCCTACTTCTTTCTTCCTTCCTTCCTTCCTTCCTATCTTCCTTCCTTCCTTCATTATTTGAACGCCAAGATATACTAGGCATTAGGCTGAAGGTATAGCTATAAAGTTTAATAAGGCACAGTGTTTAGTCCTCAAGGAAGTTACAGATTCATAGGAGAGAGAGAAAAAGAAAGGACTAGTAGCCCTGCTGTGTGATAAATGCTATAATGCAGTTATTTCCAAAACTCTGGGGGAGCCCAGAAAGAAAAATGTCTTTTGAAAATTAGCAGAACCCTTGCCTCAAAAACTGAGAAAAGAGGTTTTGAAGAGTCACAGTTAAAGAGTATGGGTTTCTTTCTGAGTCGATGAAAATGTTCCAGAATTGATTATGGTGATGGTTGTACAACTCTGGGAATATACTAAAAGCCACTGAATTGTACAGCTTTAAATGGGTGAATTGTATGGTATCTAAGTTCTATCTCAATAAAACTGCTAACAAAAAAAAAAATACTGAGGAAAGATTCAGAGCTTCATCAGTAAGAACTTTTAGTTAGCCTGACTCTTCCAAAATGACTGGATACACGCACATGTATTCATTTGTACATATATGATTACAACAAAATAAGGCTAAAAAGGTTTTTATTTTAGATCCAAATTTGCTTGATGATAAGAGTCAGAAACTCAGGCACCTTCATAGAGAGTCTGATTCAGAATGTTATGTTTAACATATTTAACAGAAGACATAGGGTAGAGTACATGTATCTGTGCTCCTTGCCATGGAATATCAGTGGGTACTATATAATCAAAGTTTGAAAAGTCCTTAAAGTTATTCTTGCACGTTTGACATTGTCATGAAGAATATTTGTCCTATCTAAATCACTGACCCAGGAGAAGGATGACAATTTGTGGATCAGATGGGCCCAACCCAGAACAGATGATCCCCAGGTGAGAGCAGACTCACGTGTCAGCCCAGCTGAGACATGAGACCAGAGACTCTAGGAGACAGGCTCAGTCTAGATCTGCTGACCCCCACCCAACTGACAGAAGACATGTAAGCTAAATAAATTCCATTGACAGGTGGTTGTTATGTCACAAAATTATAGACAGAGTTAACTGATATGAGGCCAAGTAGCACTTATGATCAGGCAAGGTGAGGACACTTTTGTGGTCCTTACCACCACATTCTTTTTTCCTCTCTTAACTCAAATGCCAACAACTGCTCCTGACCCACCAAGTATAACCTTGTCACTTCCGGGAGGCTCACTATTTAAGGTGCTACACGTACAACTGCTCTAAACTCTGAGACTGGAGGAACAGAGATTTATCAAAATCTTCCTATTGTAGCAGAGAAACTTCAAGTCATTTTCTCTCATTACCAAGCTGTTATCCCCGGCCTTTTGCTGCTAGTCAACATCCACATCTCAAAACCAGAGCTCTTGCGTGTCACAGAACAAAATCAATAGAATTGATCCCAGGAAACAATAGAGGCCTTTGCCCACAAACTCATTTTTCTCTTTTTAAAACCCATACTTCATTTTCAAGTTCATGTGACTTATTCACTCAACATGAAACTTGTGCTCAAGTTGAAGTAGAGGGAGGTAGTTGCTGTACCATTTTTATTTTCCTTTATATGTGACTTTTACCTGTGCCCCCACTCCAGGGTTTTCTCCATAAGTACTAACATGGGATTTTATAGCTCATACTGCTCTTCAGGTTCTCCCAAGACTAACAGAAGTTAGGACTTACCTTTTACAGAAATCACAGAATTGCAAATATTTGATTTGATTTTTGTAATTGTCTGTCTTACTAAACTGCATCTGAATTCACAATTTTAGGTTCCCAGTGTTTGTCACAATGTCAAACACATGCTCAGTAGACACTCGTTATGTACCTGAAGACAAATCAAAATCTTTATAGAGAGAATTTATATTTTAGATTCAAGATCAGATATTCTCTAAGTGGTCCTGAAATTCAGACAATGAATGACAACTTCCAATACACACATACATACACACACACACACACACACACACACACACACACACACAAAAGAGACAGTGTAGAGGAGGTTTGTTTTTTTTTTCTCTTTTTTTTTGCGATACGCGGGTCTCTCACTCACTGCTGTGGCCTCTCCCGTTACGGAGCACAGGCTCCGGACGCGCAGGCTCAGCGGCCATGGCTCACAGGCCCAGCCGCTCCGCGGCATGTGAGATCTTCCCAGACAAGGGCACGAACCCG